>NC_044989.1:9221644-9894655 GCF_008728515.1 Papio anubis | reverse complement strand
AGGCTGGAGTGCGGTCAGCCGATCTCAGCTCACGCCTGGCTCCGCCTCCCGAGACCACGCCATTCTCCTGCATCCAGTAGCACTGGTTCAAAGCCGCACCACCAAGCCCGACTTTGGTTTTGTACTTTTTTAGTAAGAGGCGAGTTTCACCCGGGTTAACTTTCAGGATGATCTCATTCGTGTCCACCGTCAACCTCCCAAAGTGCTAATTGAGCGAACCCTTTCCGGCGATTCTTCAAGAACTCTTATGGTTGTTTATTTTTGTTTTTACAGGGGCACGGGTCTGCTCTGTCAACTTTAGGCTGGGTGCGGTGGCTAATCTCGACTCACTGCAGCCTCTGTCTCCCGGGCTCAGCGATTCTCCTGCCTCAGCCTCCCCAAGTAACTTCTGGGACTGCAGAGGCGTGCCGCAGAAAGCCCAACTAATTTTATTTTTCGGCAGAAGTGGGGTTTCACCATGTTGCCAGGATGGTCTCCAGTTACAACTGACCTCCATGATCTGCATCTCGTTGCTCCAAAGTGCTAAGGAATACGAATTATGAGCCACAATGCCCTAGCCATTTTTTGAGATGGAGTCTCCTCTATCTGGAATTTGGAATGCAATAGTACGATCTCCGTTCACTGCAACCTCCGCCTCCCGGGTTCAAGTGATTCTCCTGCCTCAGCCTCCTGAACAGCTAGGATTATAGGCGTGTGCCAGCCGGCCCAGCTAAGTTTTGTATTTTTAGTAAAGACGGGGTTTCACCATGTTGGTCAGACTGGTCTCCAACTCCTGACCTCGTGATCTGCCCACCTTAGCCTCCCAAAGTGCTGGGATGACAGGCTTGAGTCCCCATGCAATGCCTGTCATTGAATTGGAAGTACTTTAGGAAACATGGAAGTAGCTTGTTTCAACCACTGCAGGTCATTCTGTCAGTACTTCTTTTTTTTTTTTTTTTTTTGAGACGGAGTCTTGCTCTGTCGCCCAGGCTGGAGTGCAGTGGCCGGATCTCAGCTCACTGCAAGCTCCGCCTCCCGGGTTCACGCCATTCTCCTGCCTCAGCCTCCCGAGTAGCTGGAACAACAGGCGTCCGCCACATCGCCCGGCTAGTTTTTTGTTATTTTTTAGTAGAGACGGGGTTTCACCGTGTTAGCCAGGATGGTCTTGATCTCCTGATCTCGTGATCCACCCGTCTCGGCCTCCCAAAGTGCTGGGATTACAGGCTTGAGCCACCGCACCCGGCCTCTGTCAGTACTTCTACCAAGGAAAACTGAATAAACAGTAAAACCTCATTCAGTCACCTCCCCAAATTTGGAAGCTGTGCTCTGGTATAATGTGAAGTTCCCTTGGAGAGAGTCCCGGTGAAATGCAGAGCTCACTGAGTCAACCAGCCCGTTAAGAGTGGCGAGCAGGTCCCGTTCCCTGACACAGCCCCACATCCATCTGCCGCGCAAATGACCAACCCTCATTTACTGCCTAGTGTTAGGCCCTTGTACCAAGCACCAGGAATATATCCAGGTGAGGTAAGTATATAACTACAAAACAAAGGGAGAATACGGTAAGACCTACAGTAAACCACCAGGGTCAAAGAAGGAAGATAAACAATCCAGTAACTAACCCTAGGAAGGCCCTCGAGGGTTTCAGTAAGCAGAGATGGGCAGAGGGCCAAGGGGGAAGGGTGGAAATATGGAATCAGACACGGAACATTGGGGAGGCTGTTTCTGCATGGGCAGAGGCGAGTACTTCATGGGCCAAGTTTGGCCTTATCCTCAAAGCAAACAGCCACTCAGTAGAATGGAGTAGTAGAGTTCCTCTTATAATGTCTGAACACCAGACTGCACTTTATTCTACACGTGGAGGCTACCACGATCAGAGTAACAGAACACAAACTCGCAAAACCCCTGAGAAATGGTGCCCTCACCTACTGAAGCGATTCTCTATCCAGCAACACTCAGACCACTGCCGGGCGGCAGGGCAGCCCCAGGTCCCATGGAGCTATTTAAACTTCAAGTATTAAAACATGTAAAATTCAGTTCCTCAGACACACTAGCCACACTTCAAGTGTGAGCAGCCAGTGCCTACCCTAATGGACAGACGGCAAACATTTCCACCATTCAGAAAATTCTATTGAACAGAGCTGGTTAAGCAACAGAGAGATCATTAGGTCAGCATAGTTTCTTGCACAACTTAAATTCAAAACTACTCAGAGATAGGAAAACTATACTCTTTTTAAAAATATTTTAGAATTTGAACTCTTCTATAGTTTGGCCAGACCTTTTCCCACAATAAACATGAGTCACACTGGTGAGATACATTTACTGAATGTGAATGATGTTCTCTTAAAAAAAAAAACAAAACACACGAAACATCTACTGCAATGTGCACAGAAGGGGGCACTGTGAGTCACTCTAAAAGCTACCAAGACACAGTAACAGAATTATACTACATTTTATCTTCCAGGGCGAGCGCTCTGTATGCAAACTCCTGATGGCTGTGGTAACAACCCCAGAGGTTGTGCAGGCTTTTCAGAACCAAAGAAAAAGCCACACTTCCACCTTCACCAGGGGTTCTCACAATCCCCTCCCACCCAAAGGCGGCTCAAAGTGTGCTTCCTGGTGTGCCCGATGCCCTGCCTGCCCTGGTGCTTACCTGTGTGAGTGCGAAGATGGGCCTTAAGGTGGGAACTTTTGAAGTAGGTCTTCCGGCAACCTGGGAAGCTGCAAACATAGTTTCTCCTTCGGGAGAAGTCTACCTGAGGGACACAGTTTTGGCTAGAGGCGATGAACACTGGAGCAGGGGCGAGGGGCAACAACTTGGTATTCCCGGCAGCCATGACACTGGCTGCACAGGGTGCAGGCGGAGGGAGGGCTCCCTGGGGCAGGACCAACATCACAGCTCCCTGAGGCACCGGAGGTCCCACGAACACAGGTTGAGGCGCTGGAGCAGCCTGAGCTAGGATGGGTCTCACAGTCCCCACAGACAACTGGGGAGGGGGCTTCAAAAAAGCTGGTAACATGCCACTTTGTCCAGTCACGGGGATCATCTGGCAAAGGACAGGGGGAGCAGGGACAGAGACAGAAATCAGAGGAGTGGTTTTCCTGGGCAGGTCATTTTCATAATTCTTTGGTGAGCAAGTCTGAACTGCAACAGGCCACCCTGCCTGCTGGCCTTTGTCAGTGAGGAGCAGGCCACCAGACTTGTGCAAGCAGGGCTGACAGGACACCAAGTTAGTGTTGAGTAAAGTGTCTGTGAGGTGTGTGTCCTGTAGAGTTTCAAACTGTCCCAGAAACTGCTCTTCTCCTTCTCTGCTGTCAGGAAGCCGGCAATCTGGAGTCTGGGTGGTGGGAAAGCAGGCAGCAGGGCTCTCCCCAGTGTGTCGGATCACGCTGGTCCCCATGGCCCTGCAGGGAGAGCTGGGCACTGGCTCCAAACCCAGCAAGTTCCTCTCCGCGCCCTGGCTCAGCGCTGTGGCCGCTATGGCTGAGGACTGGAGGACGTCTGTGGCTGTGCATGCTTTGGAATCTGTTACTTGGGGAGAAACAGGTGTCCTTGTTGATGGCTCCATGAGATCAGGGCTCTGAGGAGGCGTTATGCACTTAAAAAACAAAAGTACCATGTGAAAAGGTTGCTTTAAATTTTAAAAGGGACTTAATTCATCACAATGCTCCCAATACCTTTACACAGAATCATCTAGACACTCGGCTAACCCTATTTTCAACATCCCAGTGGGTTTCAAGGCCGCATGGGGCACTTTGCTGTCTCAGCTTATTCCCACGGTGTTTACCTCTCCCAAACCTACACAAGAGCCCAATGCAGGGAACTCTGAGAGGAGGTCCTGGCCGCCAGGCCCACCACTTCTGCAACCCTGCTGACAACCCACAGGCCCTTCCCATCCCTCTCCAAATCTGCTTTCTACACTCTTTTTTCAGAGAAAGCTTCCAGCCCAGGACAATCACAATCTCCACTTCTGTTAGCAACCTACCATTCTCAACTTCTCCAAGCTGAGATGCAATTTTTCCAAGTACTTTCACAGATGCAGCAAATTAAAAAACCAAAAACGAGAGTGATTTACTGCACTCAACGAAGGCAATCTGATGTCAAAGCACATGCTTTCTCCAGCTGCTACCCACATATCCTGATACTAGGCTGGGTCACCAGGAGAACCTAAGCTCCACCCCAAGATTCCCCTGGGGAAGTAAATTTCACTTTCTCACATTAATCTGTAGGTTTCACCCCACGGACATTAACCACATAGCAAGGTACGATCCGTCCATAGAAAGAGCACATTTTTCAGAAATGAATGAAGAGTGTTTTTGTTCTTTTATTTTTTTTTGAAATGGAGTCTCGCTCTGTCGCCCGGGCTGGAGTGCAGTGCCACGATCTCGGCTTACTGCAACCTCCGCCTCCTGGGTTCAAGCGATTCTCCTACCTCAGACATCTGGAGTAGCTGGGACTACAGGCGCCCACCACCACACCGGGATAAGTTTTGTATTTTTAATCGAGATGAGATTTCGCCATGTTGCTCAGGCTGATCTCGAACTCCTGACCTTGTGACCCGCCTGCCTGACCCTCCCAAAGTGCTGGGATTACAGGCTTGAGCCACCGTGCCCAGCTGAAGGAATTCAACACACTGAGTTCAGCTACTCTAGTCATTTCACAAAAATGCTCCTCTCCCACCTCCTCTTACCAGAGTTGATAAAGAATGGAAGTCTTTTGGTAGTTCAGGTGTGGCTGCATCCATATGCACAGTGGTGGTGACATCCCCAGAATCAGAGACAGGCGTGAGAGGTCTTATCCGCAACAGGTCACCTTTCTGGGATCTTTGACCCCAGGAGCTCATACAAACAAGAGCCTCAACAGCTTCCATGTCTGTCTGCTCCAAGACGCTGCACGTAGACCTTTCGCTGTCATGCCGCTTCCTCTCCAGGATGGACTCACATATGTCCATGATGTCAACCTAAAGGCGACACAACACAATGGCTTCTCAGTGCAGGGGAAATACAAAGGCCACCCATGATGGGCATGTGGATATGCACACCAGAGGCCTACACTAGGCATGTAATGCACATGCAATATTCCATAGCAACAAACACCAGCTGTAGTAAAAGATGTTCAAGGAATGCTCATGACAATTTGGCTTTTAAGCCAACATTTCAAAGACAGAACTAAGATGGCAAGTGTTGCCACCAAAAATCTTGACTCTTAAAAAAGGCTAATAAGTTCATATTTTTCTTGGGTAAATGATTAATAAAATTAACTCCTGAGGTGCAAGCCAAACAGTGGCTGGGGTAAAGCAGCTGCCCAGGGAAGAGGAGCCAACACTGAGGCCATCTAGTCAGTCTGCCAGTAGCTGAGGTGCCCTGACCATGGCTCTTTGAAGCGGCAAAGCCGCCAAAGCAGTGTCCCTACAGATGCTCTCAGGGGCTCTGGCGCTTTCCCTCTATGCCCCAAGCAGGTAGGGCCCATGGCGATTCCACCAGTTCCCTCCACAGATTCGGAGCAGACGTCATCTGTTACCGTCCCAAGGCTACCAGGTGGTGGCAGGAAGCAAACCTGCCACGATCCCAGAGAGGATCTCTTTGCAGTTTTTTTTTTTTGAGATGGAGTCTCGCTCAGTTACCCAGGCTAGAGTGCAGTGGCACAATCTCGGCTCACTACAGTGCCCGCCACCACGCTTGGGTAATTTCTGTATTTTTAGTAGAGAGAGAGTTTTGCTATGTTGGTCAAGCTGGTCTTGAACTCCTGACCTCCCGGGTTCAAGCGATTCTCCTGCCTCAGCCTCCCGAGTAGCTGGGATTACAGGCGTCCATCACCACGCCTGGCTAATTTAATTTTTTGTATTTTTAGTAGAGACGGGGTTTCACCATGTTGGCCAGGCTGGTCTCCAACTCCTGACTTCAGGCGATCCACCCGCCTTGACCTCCCAAAGTGCTGGGATTACAGGCGCCCAGCCTTGTTTTTTTGAGACGGAGTCTTGCTCTGTTGCCCAGGCTGGAGTGCAGTGGCACTATCTTGGCTCACCACAACCTCTGCCTCCCAGGTTCAAGCGGTTCTCCTGCCTCAGCCTCCCTACTAGTAGGATTACAGGCGCCCACCACCATACTCGGCTAATTTTTATATTTTTTATAGAGAGGGGTTTTCCCCATGTTGGTCAAGCTGGTCTCAAACTCCCGTCCTCAGGTGATCCGCCCACCTCGGCCTCCCAAAGTGCTTGGATTACAGACCGTCCCTTTAATCTGGAAGGGGAGGAGGAGGAAGAGGCTGGAACGAGCTGATCTCTTCCAAAAGAAAACTAATCCGGGGGTGAGAAGGTGATATTACTCTGAGAGGGAGTAATATCCCTCCCTCCCAGGGAGGTTACGGGGGCCGAGATCGCGCACCCACTGCACTCCGGCCTGGGAGACAGACCGAGAGACCGTCTCAAAAAGAAAAAGGAAAGGAAACGTTAAATGTACGAAGATACACGTTTCTTCTCAATTTGCCATGCACCAAAGCATCAAAACTTTCCCTCTGCCCGGGTTCCCCGAGATCAAACAAGACGAGGCCACCTCAAATCCCCGGCCTCTGTCCCGCAGGCTGCGCCACCAAACCCCCTGTGAAGTCACAGAACCCGGCGCCGAGGCCCGCTCACCACACGGACGGGAAGGGGCCCGGCCCACAGTGCCCGCACACCACGAGGCCCACACTCGGCCCACGTCCACAGATACCTCCCCGAAGTCCCCGGGTCGCGACGCTTAGGGCCCCCAACGCTCGCGTGCCGCGTTCCCGCCTCCAGGCGTTGCCCCGCCCCCAGGGTCGTGCCGCGCTTCCGCCTCCCGTCGTTGCCCGGGCCCCCGGACTTTGCCCCGCCCCGAGGGCCGAGCGGCACTCCCGCCAGCCGCTATTGCCCCGCCCCCACGGTCGCGTGCCCCGCCCCCAGGACCGTGTCGCGTTCCCGCCAGCAACTCTTGCCCCGCCCCCACGGCCGCGTGCCGCGTTCCCGCCAGCCGCTCCCCCACCCAACGGCCGTTCGGCTCACAGGACCGGGGTGACGTCATGGCTGGAAATAGCCGCGGGGCCAGCGGGGCGGGGCCGCCCAGGAAGCGCGAGACAAAGCTGCGCGGGGCACACGCCCCCTCCTCGTCCCCGCAGAGCCGGGCGCGCCCCGCGCGGCCGCCGCCCCGCCCGGCTCCAAAGCCCGCCCAGGCCCCCACCGGCGCGGCCGCAGCGAGGACCCGCACGCCCCACCTCCCGCTTTCACAGGCCCGCGGGTCCCGCACCGCGTCCCCCGCCTCGCCCCTCGCTCAGACGAGTAGTCCACCCGCAGCAGCCCCACTACTCACTGCGCGCGCGTCGTCTGGGCCCGCGGAGTCCGGCGTGTGCATCGTGCCGGGCAGCCGGGAGCAACAAAGCGGCCGCGGGGCGTAAGCTCGGCGCAGCAGCGGCCGCACGTGCGCGGTGGGCGGCGGTGGCGGCTACCCGGAGCTTCTGCGGCCGGCACGCGCCTCGCCCGCCCGCGCGGCTCTGCCCCGGCGCGGCCCTCGCGGCGCGGGAGGGGCGGGGCGGCTGCGGAGGGAGCGGCCGGCGGGGCGGGGCGCGGAGGCGAACCAAAATACACCGCGCCCCACGTCGGGGCGGGGCCTGCCGCCGCCAGCCAATTCGCACCGGGCCCGTGACCGGCCGGCCAATGAGCGCCGCGGGGGGCCGCGTGATCGGAGCCTGGCCGCGGCGTGATCGGGCAGGGCGGGACGCGGCACGTGTTTTGGTCGGAGCGAGGGGCGGGGCCTGAGGCCCTGGAAAGTAAGGGAAAGGTCGCGGGGGCGCGCGGGGCGGAGAAGGCGGCGCGGCGGCGGCGGCGGCGCCTGGGGAAATCCCAGGGCGGGGTTCGGACTCGGTGCGGGGAGGGGGGACCGCGCTTATAGGAACCTCCTCTAACCCCACCGGCTGAATCAGTCGGTAGCGGAGACCCACCTAGAGGCTTCAACCCGGCTTTCGTTGTTTTTATTTCTGTCACTCTCCCTTCGTTTCTTTAGAGTGAGCCCATGACCTGAGAGGTCGGAAAGCTGGCTGGTTCTAGGCGACATTCTTGCATCCGGTCATTTTTGCAGACACCCGGAGTCGGAGCTTCTCGGCCTGAGTGTCCGCTGATGCCCCTCCTCTGGCGTCTCTGGGCCTCTTCCGCTCTGTTACGGGGTCAGGGGAAGCCGAGACGGGCAGTCACCCAAAAGACGCCCGCTGAAACCCGCTCATTCTTCCCAGGCCCGGCGAAAACGCCGCCCCCTCCGGGCAGTCCTCGAGCCTGCAGGAGAGATCTAGCCTGGTGTCCAGGGCACCTTTTTTTTTCTCCTCATATTTCGGTTACTGGCGTCTCTTGGTGTGGTTTGCCCACGTTTGCAGCGCCAGGTTCATGGAGAGCAGGAACTATGCTGTTTATTTGCGTCGCCGCAGCCTTCAGCTCAGGGAGGAGTCACCCCTCCGTCTGTCCAATGCGCGCGCATTTGCTGAGCCGCGATGCGTGTTGGCGCTTAGTGCAAGGGGCAGAGGCCGCAGTGAGGAATCGTCCTTAAAAGCTCACATCCAGGGAGAGGGAGCAGAGAGAGAATCCCAGCACCCGGGGGCTTTGCTCTGAGCCAGAGAAGCCTGGGCTCAAGGGAACAGGCCGGGCCCCACCACTCACCTGAGCAGGGCTCTGGTCCCCACTTGTTCCTGCGGGGCCCACTCTGGTTGAGCAGAAGGGTTGAGCAGGCTGAGGAGAAGGTGTTTGCTGAAATAGTAAGAGGGTTTAAGTGAACCGTGATAAACCGCTCTCATGAAGACCCCGGAGGCTCTGACAGGGGTGCAGGATGTTGTGTATGTGAAAAGTTAAGTCTTAGATACAGACTGGAATATTCTCTTTTGCCTGGCCTCCTGCTTTTGCCTTACAACTGGTCTCCCTGCGTCCACTCCAGCTCCCACAAACCCCTTGCCACTCAGCACCCCCGGGGGTCTTTAACCTTTTCAGTGGCTCCCACTGTCCTCAGCGTAATGCTTTTGCTCCCCACTGTGGCTTGTGAGCTCCTGCAGGGACCCAGCCCCTCCGTCTCCAGCCGCACGACTCTCCCCACTCCCCCGAGGGACAGCCCGGGCCTCCTCCTGGACACCTGTCTCACCAGCCCCTCTGCCGTCTCCAGGTCCTTGCACCTGCTGTTCCCTAGAATGCTTTTCCCCCCATATGTCCCCTTTGCTCTTACCCGCAGTCCACCTAGAGAGGCCTCCTCTAGCGAACGCACCCTTGGGGAGACCTCCAGTTCCCTTCTCCCGGGCCTTGTTTTCTTCCTTCACAACACTTTCCATGAACTGTCCCTTTTCCATTACTTCAGTTATTTGCTTATCATCTGTCTCCCCATCAGAAGGACTCTCCCAAGGCCAGGGAGCCTGGCTGTGTAATTCATCCACGTAGGTGAATGAGCGAATCGAAGGTATCTACCAGCTTCCCTGCTTGAACATCCTGTGGGCACCTCTAATTGTGTCCTTAAAACTGAACTCAGGGCCGGGCGCGGTGGCTCACGCCTGTAATCCCAGCACTTTGGGAGGCCAAGGTGGGCGGATCACCTGAGGTCAGGAGTTCGAGACCAGCCTGGCCAACATGATGAAACCCCGTGTCTTCTAAAAATATAAAAATTAGCTGGGCGTGGTAGCGGGCGCCTGTAATCCCAGTTACTCGGAGACTAAGGCAGGAGAATCACTTGAACCCAGGAGGCAGAGATTGCACTGAGCTGAGATCGCACCACTGCACTCCAGCCTGGGTGACAGAGACTCAGTCTGAAAAAACAAACAAACAAACAAAAAACTGAACTCAGATTCCACCCAAATCTGGATTTCTCACCTCTCTGAAGGGGACAACTGGAGACCCTATTCCTTGATCTAGAAACCTGAGCGTCACCTTTACCTCCTCCCTTTCCCACAGTTGCTTTCTTCTGCCAATTATGCCATGCCCTTCTTCCTTCTCAGTTCCTCTCAAACTCTTATGTCACCCATGCCAGCCCTTGTCCTGGCCACCACCTGCTCGTCTGAATTGTTGCCACTGCCTCCCAATAGGTCTCCCTCCCTCCAGCCAGACGCCCTACAATCTGCCATCACCTTACTGCCAGAATGCTCTTCTGGAAGTAGAGATGGAGCTGAACCTGTACTCAAGCCGTCAGTTGGAATCCAAACAGTTATAGGACTGACTTCAGGCTCCGTGGCCAGGAACCCATGAGTCTTTGTAACCAGGCTCCAGCCAGCACTTCCTGCATCATTTCTGACCAGTTTCCCAAATTGCTTTCCCTGCTACCTTCCTGCCCCCAGTGACCCAATACAGAACCCTGTACTCCCAAGGTTATGCCACTCTCCTGTTTCTAGGCAGCATTCCTTCTGCGTGGAACACGCCAACCCTTGTCTGCTTTGACCCTGCAAGACTGCATGAGATGGCCAGGCATGGTGGCTCACACCTGTAATCCCAGCACTTTGGGAGGCCGAGGTGGACAGATCACCTGAGGTCAGGAGTTTGAGGCCAGCCTGGCCAGCATGGTGAAACCCCGTCTCTACTGAAAATACAAAAAATTAGCCAGGCGTGGTGGCAGGCACCTGTAATCCCAGCTACTTGGGAGGCTGAGGCAGGAGAATCGCTTGAACCCAGGAGGCAGAGGTTGCAGGGAGCCAAGGTCATGCCGTTGCACTCCAGCCTGGGCTACAAGAGTGAAACTCTGTCTCAAAAAAAAAAAGAAAAGAAAAACAAAAGAAAAAGACTGCATATGACTGCCGGGCGAAGCCCTCCCTGATACCCCCAAATAGCTGATGCTTCAGCAGAAGGCAGTGTGCCTGGGCTTTGGAGTCAGACCTGGATACAAATCCTTGTTTTGCTGGTGTGACCTTGCCAAGTCTTCTTTCCTGCAGGACAGAAGGCGGCAGCAGCTCTCCCTGACCTGGCACTCTGGCTTCTCTTGTCCCAGGCTCTGTTTCTGCTCCTTGGACAGCAAGCATTGGTGGGAACTGTGACCTCTTCAGCCATGAGCCCCTGTTCTGCCCACATCTAGCCCATCTTCCAGATGGACAGACAGGCTGTGGTCGTTGCCAAACCCCTAATTCTGGCCCTGCCCACAGTCAGAGGGATGGCAATTTGTTTGTAAGCTACAGACTATTGCGAATCATTCACTTGGAGACTTCACTAAGACCACTGGCACCTGGCTCCGTAGGCCCTCGGGAAGAGCATGGTCTGGCAGGCAGACTGGATGTGGCCACAGACCTAAGGGGAGAGTGTGAGCCTGCAGGTCAGAATGCCACCCCTTTCTCCTGTGTCCTTCCAGAGAGAGCCCATGGCTATGCACGCATGCTGCTACAGAGGGTAGTGCTCTGTACCTCCTTTGCAGCCTTAGGGCTTATTGCCGTTGGTACATAACGATCAACCTCTTACTTTGTAATGGTTAAGTAATATTCTATCGTATGGAATGTGATGTGTTATTTATTTAACATTCTGGTTGAATGACAAACACGGGTGGTTTCCAGTTTTCCAGGAACATCATGCCCCTCCATCATTTGCCCACGTGGAAGGATCGCTACAGGATAGGCAGCTCCTAGAACCAGAATTGCTGAGTTAACTGCTCTGTGCATTTCCTTGCTTTTTCTTGCTTTTCTTTCTTACTTTTTTTTTGGTAAATGTTTATTGAAGTGTAGCATAGCATAGATATAGGAAAGTGCAAAAACTTACATGTACAATTCAATAAATTTTCACTAGGCAAACACACTGTGTCACCAGCACCCAGATTTAGAAACAGAATATTACCAGAGTCCCAAAAGCCCCTGAGCTGCCTTCCAGCCACTACTTACGCTTTCCCCAATCCCCTGCATAGGATAATCCTTATCATGGCCTCTGACACCGTGGGTTGGTTTTGCATGTATTGACACTTTTTGTGTGGGTGTGACACTTTTATAATACAAAGAAAATCATATAGTATGTTCAGTTTGGGGTCTGGCTTCTTTCACTCAGTGTGGTGTTGTGGGCAGTTGGAGTTTGCTTATTCTCATTCTTCTGTTCTCTTTCTCTCTGGTTGAGCTTACTGGGCTGGAAGCCATACAAGGACCAGAACATGCTGTGAGCTGACCGGCCACTGGGCTGGCTGTCTAGTTGACAAATGACCTAACAAATGGTTGACAGAATGGATGGGTGAATGAATCACAGATCCACCAATCCACTGACGTGTTCAATGCCTGACTGGAAGTGAGTGTCTGTTCCTCCGAACACCCCGGGCCCCTGTCTCCCTCCGCTAGGGGCACTCACGATGGTGAGCAGAGAGGTCTGTAGGGGGTAGCTGAGGCACAGATCATCCAGGTCAACCTGCGTATTTTACGGGTGAGGAAACTCAGACCTAGCAACTTCACACAAAGCCACTTTGCTCGGGGAGAAATCATCATGACGCTGTGTCTGATGTGGTTGAGGCACAAAGGAGGACCAGATCAGAAGACGTTTATTAAATACCAAAAGTAGGCCAAGTATCATGCTAGGGGCTAGTTCTTCATGCCTTTTGATCCCCTGATTTCAGCCGCATTCATAGATGAAGCCACTGAGGGACAAGAGGTGAAGCCACTTGCCCATCATTGCTGGCCAGTGAGCAGAGGGCCCAGGATCCATCCCTCCAGCTCGGGTCCAGTGCTGCTTTCTCCCAGCTGCCTGCCCCTGGAAAAGGGGCTGCTAAGAGCACGTGCTGAGTCCTTGTAAGCCGGCCCAGAGTCAGGGGGCTGCGGGCAGCTCCCACCAGGCGCAAAAAGGGGTGCTCAGTCCGATCACTCCGGGGAGGGTGAGGACGCCAGTGCGCTTTGTTCCTACTATGGCTGCCATACCCCTCCCCGCACTGGACACACCTGCTGCGTGGCTCTGGCTGCCTCGGTGGCTGCACTCAGCCTTCTTTCTGTGTCTCCAGGCTGGGCTACAACCTCACTGTGTGTTACATCTTCAAACCTCCCAAGAGGGAGAACCAAGTTGGCTTAGGCTTTTAGGCTCAGAGTAGAGGGGCCACATGGCCCAAACTTCAACTTTTGCCAAAGGAAAGCCCCAGAATGGTGCTATGGGTGTAGTGGGCCCTGAAAGCTTCTTTGAGGACATGGGCACTTGGCAGGGGCCTTGCAGAGGCTGGACTAGTACAGTCTGTGGCGGGGACGGGGACCCCTTGGTGCTCAGGGCTGTGGGATGGTGGAGGAACAGGAACCACCCTCGGCCCTTCCCATCCCTACTCTTCAGCAGGAAACACTCACAAATATCCTATATACCAAGAGCTGTGCTGGCACAGGTGTTGGGGGAAGAGGTGGGAGCTGCCTACTCGTGTCTGAGGAACTGGTGGGAGGGCTGGTCTGGGACAGTGCACAAAGAAGACATCATTTGAGCTGGGTGTTAAGGACAGATAGGAGGCAGCCACCCAGGAAACAGAGGTGACCTTTTGGTACTAGCTTCATACCTCATCCACCTCTGCATTCTCCAGCTCTTAGCACAAGACCCTCCTATGTGGTGGGTGCCCAACGAATTGAAATAAGCATAGGAAGAAACTTAGGCCATTGTCCAGGCCAGTGATTCTCAAGCATGAGCCCAGAAGGCACGTTAAAATACAGATTTCCGGGCCTACCCCCTGGCTGCTGACTGAGCAGGTCTCCGTTGGGTCTGTGAATCTGAACATCTTTTTTTTTTTCAGATGGAGTCTTGGTGTGTCGCCCAAGCTGGAATGCAATGGCATGATCTCAGTTCACTTCAACCTCTACCTCCTGGACTCAAGCAATTTTCTCACCTCAGCCTCCCGAATAGCTGAGATTACAAGCACCCATCACCATGCCTGGCTAAGTTTTGTATTTTTAGTAGACACGGGATTTCGCCATGTTGGCCAGGCTGGTCTCGAACTCCTGACCTCAGGTGATTCGCCGGCCTCGGCTTCCCAAAGTGCTGAAATTACAAGCATGAACCACTGCGCCCTGCCAAATATGCATGTCTAATAAGTTCCCAGATGATGTTGACACCACTGGTCTAGGAATCGCAGGGGTTAGAATGACTGATTTAGTCCAATCTCTGTGTCTTACAGAAAGGGAAATGGAGACACAGAACAGAAGCAGCCTGTCCCAGTTACTCAAAGTGTGGGCAGAGGAATGACTAGACGCCCTGCCTCCAGGCTCACGCTGAGTCCCGCCCCGAACCACACTACAGCGCCACCCTGCCATCTCTTGGACAGAGTGCCCCAGGAGCAGCCCCAGAAGAAAGCCTCAGGAGGCCAGCATGTCACTGGGCAACAGCACAAACCGCCGACTGGCCTGGGAGGGCAGGCTTCCAGGGGTCCTCGTGGCCACCCAGCCCATCTGCTCAGCCAACTGCTTGCATCTGGGTGTGTTGCCAGCCCGACTTCCCCAGTGACCCAGCGTGGTGCTGGCACCGGCGCAGACGGAGCAGCAGGGCCAGCCAGGCCAGGAGCTCAAGGCACTGGCAGAGTGACCAGTGGAGAAACATCTCACAGGGCGACTTGGTGTGGATCCCTGCAGGGACTGAGCAGGAATCTCTTGGGACGCTGCTGTCATTCCTATCCCCTGGGCAGAGCCAGGGGGCACTCACCCAGTTCTCTGCTCAGCCTGATGACTGGTACTGGGTGCCACTCAGCGTTGGGGGCGGGGAGGCCCAAACCGGCTAGCCTCCTGACTCAGCACAAAAACGAATTTTAACCACTTGAAGGAAATGCGCCATCTGAGGCAGGCCAGCCTCTGGCTCAGAGCTGACCACAATGGAACCAGGAGTCACCAGCCTCCCCCAGGCAGGCCAGGCCCTCTGCCAGGGACTTTCCTGGCACGAGGGCACTCATCACCACTGGCTCCTCCTGCTGGCCTGTTCCATAGCCACAGCAGCTCCACCTCTGCCCAGGAGCCGCCACCCAGGCTGCAGTCCGTACCCCTCCCAGGAGTCCTTATGTGGGCATCTCTTCTAGTGCTTGGTCAGTTTATACTTGTCTCTGCCCTAAACTGGGGGCTCCAACTCCAAAGACCGTGGAAACCTCTGCCAAGTGGGCCCAGTGCAGGCTGAGGCTGCTCCTCACCCAGAAACTGGCAAAGCATTTAACCAGGGTGGGCTTAGAAAGAGGCCTCGTGCCCGGGTTGGTCTGCAGCCCCTCCCTAGACACCTTCCTGGCTCAGTGTCACTCATAGATCCATGCTGGGTCCCCTTGGGTCACTCTGGGCCACTCTGCATGGCATGGGGAGCTGAGAGAGGCGCAGTCCCCCGTCTGCAATCATCTGGCGCTTGCAGTTTGGACGGAATCGTCATTCCTTTCACTAACCCTAGCTGCGCTCTCCCCGGTTTACCACTGCTGTGTGGGAACTTGAAAACCTGGGTAAAACTAACTGGGTGTGGTAGTGGGTGCTTGTAATCCCAGCTACTTGGGAGGCTGAGGTGGGAGAATCATTTGAACCCAGGAGGTGGAGGCTGCAGTGAGCCGAGATCACGCCACCGCACTCCAGCCTGGACAGCGGAGTGAGATTACATCTTAAAAAGAAAAAGAAAAAAAGAAAAAGTGGGAGCCCTCACTCCACCACAAGAAGGACCCCTCTTTCTGCTTGATGGTGCTGGGCCATGGCAGGAGGGGGCGAGACCCTGGACTGAACTCACCGAACTCCTACTATAGGCTCAACTCCCAGAGGCAGTGATGGACAACCACCTGGGATTTTGCCGTTTTGCTTTTTTATGCCCTTTCACATGTGGGCTGCTCTTCAGTAAGCAAGTTCCTGTTGAAGCTGGATATGCTGCCAGCCACTGGACTGGACACTGGGAAGAGATGGGTGTGACAGTTCCTGTGTGACCGTGGGCCAGTAGCTTAACCTCTCTGAGCCTGTCTTCTCATCTGTAAAATGGGGATGGAAACTATAACCACAGGATGTCACGGGAGTTAAATGAGATCATGCTCATAAAAATACTTGACAAGGCCGGGCGCGGTGGCTCAAGCCTGTAATCCCAGCACTTTGGGAGGCCGAGACGGGTGGATCACAAGGTCAGGAGATCGAGACCATCCTGGCAAACACGGTGAAACCCCGTCTCTACTAAAAAATACAAAAAAAACTAGCCGGGCGAGGTGGCGGGCACCTGTGATCCCAGCTACTCAGGAGGCTGAGGCAGGAGAATGGCGTAAGCCCGGGAGGCAGAGCTTGCAGTGAGCCGAGATCGCGCCACTGCACTCCAGCCTGGGCGACAGAGAGAGACTCCGTCTCAAAAAAAAAAAAAAAAAAATACTTGACAAAGGTGCCTGCCAATGACTGCTCAATAAATGACTTTTTAAAAACTGTCCCATGGTAAGGAAGCTCACAAGGAAAGTAATGATTGTGGTATAGTTCACGAAATGCAAGGAGAAAGCACAGGGATGGAGCTCTCCCTTAGCACACGCCCCAGGGGAGAAGCTCACCTAGCCACTCAGCTTGGAGGGAGGGGACAGGAGGTAATGAAAATGCATTGTAAATAAGCAAATGGAAGCGAAGGTACAGCTCTGTACAGAAGAATTGCAAATAATATACGGAGATAACTCCCCTGCAGGAAATGGAGCTTAATTTTCCTCTCCGTGAGTGTGGGCTGGACTTAGTGACACGTTTCTAACAAATAAAGTATGGAAAGGGAAATAGCAGCTTTGCAGTGGAGAAACCTTGCAGTCATCATTTTGATCAAGAAACAAAGGTTAATGTCACCAGTGATAAATTGTGTTGAAATTACCTACTCCTGATATGACGTGATGGGAAGGGCCCTTCTTTGCCATGTTATTCTTTCCAAAAATGCGGAACTCCAGTCTAATCATGAAAAATACATCCGACAAACCCAAGTGGAGGAACACCCACAAAATGCCTCGTCGGTGCTTTTCAAAAGGGTCAAGGTCATGAAAACCGAGACAGAACTGAGAAACCATCTCGCGTCGGAGGCGGCACGATGGCTGGATGCACCCTGGTCGCCCTGGACTGGACCTGGAAATAGTAAAAGTGCATTAGTGGAAAACTGGTGAAATCCAGAGGAAGTCTGCAGTGGGTGATAGTATTGAATCAATGCTAATTTCATAGTTTTGACAAATGTACCGTGGTTATGCAAGACGTCAACATTAGGGGGAACTGGGTGGAGGGCACATGGGACTCTGTACTGTTTTTGCAATTTTTGTTTGTTTGTGTTTGAGACGGAGTTTTGCTCTTGTTGCCCAGGCTGGAGTGCAGTGGCACGATCTCAGCTCACCGCAACCTCCACCTCCTGGGTTCAAGCTTTTCTTCTGCCTCAGCCTACCGAGTAGCTGGGATTACAGGCATGCGCCACCACACCCAGCTTATTTTGTATTTTTAGTAGAGACGGGGTTTCACCATGTTGGTCAGGCTGATCTTGAACTCCCAACCTCAGGTGATCCGCCTGCCTCGGCCTCCCAAAATGCTGGGACTACAGGCATGAGCCGCCGAGTCCGGCGTGTTTGTGTTTTGAGACAGCGATTCTCCTTGAGAATTAGTGCCACCTGACTGGAACACATCACCTGGCAGCCCATTCTAGTACAGAGCAACAGCCCCCGTGTCCAGGAAGTCCCTCTTTACTTCTTGCCAAAGTTACCTGTGTTATCTGCCCCAAGCCATGCCGCAGAAGTCCTCAAGCTAGGGCTCAGGCCCGGCTTGCTGTCTCCCTTTCAGCACATAGATCAGCTCACTGAGCATGTGGAGCCTGCCAGGGAGCCACGCTGAAGCTCATGCCCCCACATCAAGGGTCTGTGAGATGGCAGCCCCGAAGACTGGCCCAGGGTCCGGGGAAGGGCCTCTAAGCCCCTCTTCCTCAGGAAGTGCCCCTCACCTCGTCCTGCCCACAGGCAGCAGTAATGTCGGCCCTGCCGGGCTCTGGCATTGGGAAGGGGCAGCGGGAAACAGCTCCTCTGTGCAGCTTCCCCGGGGGCTGCCCCACAGCCCCACTCCCTGCCTGTGTGCTGCACGCTGGTCACCTTGTTTGCCCTGGGAGCTCCTTTACCAGGGGCTTCCTGAGGTCTCCGGCCCTGCTGGCACCTGGAGGCCTCAGCCTCTTGACTCAGGAGGAGGCCTGGGGCTGGGCGTGGTGACTTACGCTTGTAATCCCAGCACTTTGGGAGGCCAAGGCTGAAGGATCACTTGAGCCCAGGAGTTCAAGAGCAGCCTGGACAGTATAGCAAGACCCTGTCTCTACAAAAAATTTAAAAATCATACAATTTTTTTTAAAAAGTAAAAAGGAGGAGGCCTGAGAGGCTACAGTGGCTGCAGGGTAGCCTGACCACTGGGGCTGGGGAAGCGTTTCTCTGGGAGAAATGCTTTCAAGGGGGAAGGTGGGGTGTCTCTGACCCGGGCAGCAACCAGGGGGCACCAGAAGGCAGCTTGACCCTGCTCCCAGGTGGAATCTCTGAACCCTGGTTTCATCTACTCTCAGAGCCTGGCGTCCCCTGTCTAAGGCTGCCTGGGTTAGGAGCCTGGCACACACGGGGTTGCTATGCCAATCTTTTACACACACATTTACCGGGCACTTTCTCTTTTGCCATCCTCTCATGGTCGCCCGGCAGGGATCATTATCTGTAGGTGAGTGCAGGCTTAAGAGAGGGTGAGGAGCCTGGCCAGTCCCACAGGCAATGGTGGCTGAGGTCTCCCCAGGACCCAGGTATTCTGAGGGAGCCTCACACCGTGGGGCTGGGGGCTGGCATCTGTCCCAGGCATGCTATCCACGCGCATGCGGGGGTATGGGAAGAGCTCTGGGGCTGCACATACCTAGATTGAGAGCGTGTCTTCACCACTGTCTGGCTCTGAACCCCAGGATTTTGGGGTCAGCACATGGCGTAGGGGGTAGAAGGGTGCGCCCTGAAGGGTGGGCCTCTAATGCATCTGGCCAGATACAAAAAGGCAGCCGGGGGTGAGTCTCTGAGGAGTGGGCAGCGGGAGCAGCACAGTGTGGAGAGGGTGGAGAGAGTGGGGAGGGCAGTGTGGGGTCAAGGGCAGGAGGTTCTGGGTGCACGTCAGGCTGCTCCTATCTCACCAAGTATAAACAGCTCCTTAAAAGTGAGCTCCAAAACCCAACTCACTGGGTCATTGATGGCAGGCTAACCTTCGGGGGTGCCTAGGGGCCTAGGATAGGAGAGCCCTGTGGCCAGTCTGCAGCCTGTGCCTGCACAAACCCAGGCCTTGTGCTATCTCTGGCACCTGGGTGAGGCCCCCTCCGGTGGAACACCTGCCAACTTCTCGTTAAAATACAAGAGTGGGGCGGGGCTGGGTGTGGTGGCTCATGGCTGTAATCCCAGCACTTTGGGAGGCCGAGGCAGGCAGATCACTTGAGGTCAGGAGTTCGAGACCAGCCTGGCCAACATGGTGAAACCCCATCTCTACTAAAAATACAAAAATTAGCTTGGCGTGGAGGCAGGCACCTGTAATCCTAGCCGAGGCACAGGAATCACTTGAACCTGGGAGGCAGAGGTTTCAGTGAGCCAAGATTGTGCCACTGCACTCCACCCTGGGCGATAGAGCGAGATTCCATCTCAAAATAAATAAATAAATAAACAAAACAAGAGCTGGGGGGAGGGGCAGCAAGGTGATAAACATCATTTGGAAATTTAGGGCTTAAAAAGTATGTAAAGGATCAATTTGCTTGTGAAGGCTAACAAAGCTTGGGGCTTGATTAACAAAATGCTCCTAATTTATCATTCTTAGTATTAGGACCAGGAGCAACACTAAGAATATTCACATAAAGTGAACACACAGTTAGTCATATTAGCCACTATTTATCAAACACGGTGTGCCAGACACTGTTGTATACACACAGACGCAGTGTCTCATTGAATTTTCACACAGACGCTGTAGGTATCCTCAGCCTGTTTTACAGAGGGGGTTGAGTGTGGGGGGAGGCTAAAGGGCTTGCCCAAGTCTTGCCCACACAGCTGGCCCAGGTGAAGCTGCTCTGCCCGCTGCCCGTGCCGCCCCTGCCACCCGTGCCCCAAGCCTTGCCCTCCCAGTGAGTGTGTGGCCCGCATTGTCATGTGTTGGACTATGGTGGGGGGAGGAGGGAATCCCGTATTTAGATCTTTTTTTTTTTGTGAGACAGAGTCTCACTCTGTCACTCAGGCTGGAGTACAGTGGCACCATCTCAGCTCACTGCAACTTCTGCCTCTCATATTCAAGCGATTCTCCTGCTTCAGCCTCCTGAGCAGCTGGGATTACAGGTGCGCACCACCATGCCTGGCTAATTTTTGTATTTTTAGTAGAGATGGGGTTTCACCATATTGGCTGGCTGGTCTCAACTCCTGACCTCTGGTGATCCGCACCCTTGGCCTCCCAAAGTGCCGGGATTACAGGCATGAGCCACTGTGCCTGGCCTCCCTATTTAGATCTTTAAGTAATGCTTTTGTGACTGCACAGTGGAAGATTTGTTTAATATTTTTATGTACTGCTTTAAATAAATTATAATATTATTATTGTAAAAGCAGCTCATCCTTATTACAGAAAACAGAAATACAGAAAAGTACATAAAAAGAAAGTCCATTTTTCTCTTATCCTTTGCCCTGTCCATCTCCGCCTCCCCCTTTTCCCTCCTCCCCCTTCTTCTTTCCATCCACCAGCCCACCTCTTTCATCCTGTGAAGAAACAAGTGAGTCCTCCCCTCTTTCATTCTGCCTTAGTCCAGTCGGCTGTCTCAAAACACCATAAACTGGGTGCTTCTCAACAACCGACATTGATTTCTCACAGTTCCGGAGGCTGGAAATCCAAGATTAGGCGCCAGCGTGTTCGGATTCAGGCAGGGGCCGTCCTCCGGCTTGCAGATGGCTGCCTTCGCATCATGTCCTCACGTGACACAGAGAAGGCACCGGCCCTCTGGCCTCTGGTAAGGGCACTGATTCCATCATGAGGGCTCCCCGGGCACAACCTAATTACCTCCCAAAGGCCCCACCTCCTAATACCATGAGGGGTCAACGTATGCGCCTAGGGGGACACGCACACTCAGTCCCTCGACACCTCCTACCTCCTAAGGCAGGCGATCAGAGCTGGGCTTTCTTGGGTGTGTAAAGTATACACACATGCACACGCACTCTCTCTGGTTTGGGTTTGGAATGTTTTCTGCTCACGAGTGTATTCCGTGACAAGCCTATTCCCCTGTGCCTGGCTTTTTGTGTCCTGGGAGTCATCGCCCAGCCCGCACTTGCAGCCCTAGCTCGTTGGCTTTACGAGCTCTCCAGGAGCCACCCAACATTGTGAAGCCTGTTTCCTCAACCATAAAACGGGAGTAATAATTCCAAGGTTAGGAGAAACGGATGAAAAAGATAAATGGGGATAATAATAATACACTCGTGGCTGAGTTGTTTCAAGAATTAGAGATTATGCTCCATAAATGTGGCACTTACAGTCAGTCAACAATCCCCACCCAGAGCGGGGGAGATTTTGGCTTGACTGGGCCAAAAGCAGAAACAGCTTGTGTGTGTGTGTGGCGGGAGTGGGGATTGTTTTATGCTTATAGGAGGACGGGACAGCTGGGGTACCTCATTCTTGGGGGACTGCCTCTGTCACCCCAGCATGGGGGGACCCTGGAAAGCTTGGCAGGGACAGGGGCAGGTGAGGTACCGTAGGAACCCTGGGGTGGACAGCCTCAGTGGGAGAGCAGACTGTCCACTGTCCGACAACAAGGCTTTTGGACACACGCAGTTTCCCGTTCAGGGTGTCAGAGCAGCGGCTGCAGACCTTTCAAGTTCCCCACGCTCTGGCTTCCCGGCTCCAGCTTACAAAGCTCCAGCGGACGGGCAGGAAGGGAGGGGACGAGGGCGTCTCAGGCCCCGCGCTTTCCTCCGGGTGGAGACAGGTGGAAAGGGACTGCCAGGCGCCCCCTGTTTCACGGGAGCTCACTGAGGGCTTTGTCTAGTATCCAGGGAGCAAGAAACTCCCGCCCTGAGGAAAAGCCCTCCCTGGCCCTCAGGGTGGGCGGAGCCACCACTTCCCCTGCAGAGGGCCACACCCAGGCCGACTATCTCAGCAGTGAGTGTGTGTGTGAGGCAGGCCCCAGCCTCGGTTCCCTCTCTGGAATGAGAGAATGTTGTCAGTATGCTGGTAAGGGGGTGGCAAGCACAGATAAAACAGCCCATGTGGGCATCAACCCACCTCCCTGCGTTCCAACAAACGGCAGCTGAGTTCCAGGTTCCCAGGTGGTCCAGACCAGGGGGCTGGGGAGCATCTGTTCCCAACACTGCCCTGCTCATGTTTCACTCCCGCTCCTCACTCAGAGGGCAGGAACGGGTGAAATGACCTGTACCCCTACACTTTTCACAATTTCATTTCCACAGACCCTCACTGAGAGCCCGGACTGAGCTGCTCCTGGGACACCTGAGGTTCTGCTGCCCCGCCCCCAGTATACTATCTGAGGGTGGCAGTCATGGGACCAGGCAATGGGGCCAGGCCAGAGGAACTGCACGGGGAGGGAGCCTGAGGCAGACGGACACCTCATCCAGCCTCTAGGGCGGGAGCCCTGCCTCCTGGCCACGTTCCAGCTGAGCATGAAGGAGGAAGGGGAAAGGGAGGGGAAAAGGGATGTGTCTGCATGTGTGTTGGAGGGGAGGAGGGAACAGAGATCCAGGGGAAAAATGAGTGGATCAGGAGGGCCTGGAGCATGAGGGACATGGGGGGAGTTGACCTCTCCCACCCCAGCCCTACACAGACAGCAGGTAGGGCAAAGGCCCATTCCTATGGCCTTGCTAAAGAGTTTGCATTTTATTCAGAGAACCAAGAGGAGGCACCCGTGGGCTTTAGCTAGGGAACCGAGGCACTCCCTTTGCATTTTAGGATGCTATTTCTGAAGTGGACCGTGGCGAGGGGCTGAGCAGACACCACACTGGGGCTGGGGGCCAGTTTGGGCCTATGGCAGCTGCTCCACAAGGAAAAATGAAGGTACACTGGTTTTCTACGCTGTGTAACAAATTGTGAAAAACTCAGTGGCTTAAAACAACACCCATTTCTCATCTCACAGCTTCTGTGGGGCAGGAGCCTAGGTCTGGCCTACAGCCTTCTGCTGGAAGCCTCATAGCCAGCTGTGGATCCATTCGCTGCCTGTGTTCTCATCTGGAAGCTCTCCTGGGAGGAATCTGCCCTTTCCCTGTGGCTATGGGCTGGAGGCCACCCCTAGGTCTGCCACGTGGCCCTCTCCGTGGGCAGTGTAACCTCAGCTCACTTCTTCCAGGCCACAGGAGACACGTTCCAGCTAAGCAGTGTGGCCACCGGGTGACATCCCTGTGGCATATCTTGTTGGCTAGAAGCCAGGCACAGGTCCCGCCCATGCTCAAGTGGAGGGGCTTACTGAGGGTCCAAGATCATGAGATTATCTCGGAATTCTGCCTACAACAGGGGCCTCCTCCCGTTTATTTGTGTACACTTCCCTTCATGTCCACGGAGACCTGAGAAGACGTTATACACAGACCCACACGCAAGGCTGGCTCTCTTGGCTGGGAAGCGCCCGGAGCTCTCCTTCCTTCCCCATGGGTCCTTGGGGTTTGGAGGCTGCAGGGAAGTTGCATGGAGCTCTTCTGCTCACATATATGTTTATATCCTTGAATTCATCTGAGGGCCGAAAGGCCTCATGGGAAAAATGGAACTGAGCTTTGGCCACTCCTGTCTCCCACCAGTGGCCCAAGTGGGTCAGCCCTAATTCTGCATTCCTCAGGACACAGTGTGGCTGAAGGGTGGGCAGGGACGTAGCCACACCCACAGGGACTCTCCCAGGACTTCTGTTGGGGCTGGCAGGAGTCACAGCCTCTTCCTTCCCAGGCTGCTAGATGTCCCCGGGCCTGCCAGGGCCATAGGTCTAGCAGACATGGCGAGAGTCTCTCAGCAGCAGGAGAGACTGAAGCCAAAACCATGGGGGAAGCAGAGACAGTGATACGGCCAGGTCTGAAATCTGCAGCGGACTCCCCTCGTTGGGCTTGGAGCCTTCTCTGTGGCCTTCCCCAAAGGCAGCATCAGGAGGTGACAATGAGGGTGGCTCATGGGCCCATGGGGGTATTAGAGGAACCCCTGCTTACCAGGCCCCTGGTTTAATAAAACATGACTAGAGTGACTCCATCTTGAAGTGGGTAGCTAGGCACTCACAGGAATATTCAAGGTCTGAAAATAGCCATATTCTAAGCCAACCACCAATTAAAACAACAAAATATCATCTCCCACCACACCTGCAGAATGCCCACGTGTCTGGAGAATACAGCCCTCTTTACTTCAAGATCACATTGATGAGCAAGCTTAGGTTGAAGGATTAATAATGGTCGTCAAGGCCGGGCGCGGTGGCTCACGCCTGTAGTCCCAGCACTTTGGGAGGCGGAGGTGGGCAGATCACAAGGTCAGGAGATTGAGACCATCCTGGCTAACACAGTGAAACCCTGTCTCTACTAAAAATACAAAAAATTAGCCGGGCGCGGTGGCGGGCGCCTGTAGTCCCAGCTACTGGGGAGGCTGAGGCAGGAGAATGGCGTGAACCCAGGAGGCAGAGCTTGCAGTGACCCGAGATCGCGTCACTGAACTCCAGCCTGGGCGATGGAGCAAGACTCTGTCTCAAAAATAATAATAATGGTCGTCAATAACACCAATAGCCCCGCCTTTAGTGAGCACATCTGCACATTACAAGTTTCATTACCACTCCTTAGAGTTTCTTACCTCCACCTCGTGGGTTCAAGCGATTCTCCTGCCTCAGCCTCACGAGTAGCTGGGATTACAGGGATGTGCCACAATGCCTGGCTAATTTTTTTATTTTATTTTTTATTTTAGTAGAGAGGGGGTTTCACCATGTTGGTCAGGCTGGTCTCGAACTCTTGACCTCAGGTGATCCGCCCACCTTGGCCTCCCAAAGTGTTGGGATTACAGGCGTGAGCCACTGGCTCCTTAGAATTTCTTATAAGCAGCGACACTAGCAAAGGACAGTGCATTCCTCCTCCCTCTTCCCAAGGATGCCCCACTCTGTAACAGTCATTTCCAGTAAACTCGCTTCTTTCACTGTGCTCCGTGACTTACCTTGAATTCTTTCCTACACAAGATCCAAGAACCCTCTCTTGGGGTCTGGATTGGGAACCTCTTTTCCAGCCACAGGAGCACCCCCTGGGAAACCATAAGCACGTCTTGGGAAAGGCTGTGGTTCCCACTGGGAAAGGGAGTGGAGGCTGGCACCATCCTTTCAGCTATCATGCTTAGAAAACCAGCGTTATGAAGATATAAATCATGCTCAAGAGGCTACATTCAATTAGAGTGGACAGTTCAGTGAGTGTTGACAGCTATCCACAGCTGTGACACTGCCACCGTATTCACGGCCCAGAACATTTTCCTTTTTTTATTTTTATTTTTATTTTTTGAGACGGAGTCTCACTGTCGTACAGGCTGGAGTGCAGTGGCGCGATCTCAGCTCACTGCAAGTTCCGCCTCCCGGGTTCATGACATTCTCCTGCCTCAGCCTCCCAAGTAGCTGGGACTACAGGCTCCTGCCAACACGCCCGGCTAATTTTGTTTTCGTATTTTTAGTAGAGACGGGGTTTCACCATGTTAGCCAGGATGGTCTCAATCTCCTGACCTTGTGATCCGCCCGCTCAGCCTCCCAAAGTGCTGGGATTACAGGCGTGAGCCACCGCGCCCGGCCTGGCCCAGAACATTTTCATCCTGTTTCTTGTGCCCCTTTGCAGTGAATTCTCCCCTGGAATTACTGGCAACCACAAACCTGCTCTTTTGTCATTATAGAAGGTCATAGAAACGGAATTATACAATTTGTACTCTTCTGTGTCTGTTTATTATTATTTTTTTTTGTGGGGGGCGTTGCTCAACATCATGTTTTTGAGATGAATCCATGTTGATGGATGTACCAGTAATTCTGTCTTTCTTGTTTTATGTTTATGTGGTCTTGCTGAATAGTACTGTAGGGATGTACCACAGTTGTTTTTTTGTTTTTTGAGTTTTTTTTTTTTTTAATCAAGGTCTTGCTGTGTTGCCCAGTTTTGACTGCAGTGGCACACAGCGTCCAGGCTCAAGCGATCCTCCCACCTCAGCCCCTCAAGTAGCTGGGACTACAGGTGCATGCCACCATGCCTGGCCAATTTTTGTGTGTGCATAGAGATTATGTTGTCAGGACTGGTCTCAAACTCCTGGACTCAAGCAGTCCTCCTGCTTCGGCCTCCCAACGTGCTGGGGTTACAGGCGTCAGCCACTGCGCCCAGTGCACTCACTCTAGTGCTGTTTTGTTAAACCAGGGGCCTGGTAAGCAGGGGCTCCTCTAACACTCCCATGGGCCCATGCACCAACCACATCGTGGCCTGCCTGATGCTGCCTTTGTTTATCCATTCATCTGTTTGTGCACACTTGGCTTGCTTCCGGTTTTTGATGCTTGGGAGTAAAGCTGCCATGAAGATTCATGTTCAACTCTTTGTGTGGACATACGCTTTCATTTGTCTTGGGTAAAACATAGGCGCGGAATTGCTGGGCCATTCTTAATTTTAGAAGAAGCCGCCAAACTGGTGTTTCACAGCAGCTCCACCATCTTGCACTCCCAATGGCGGCATGCAAGAGCCTCGGCTGCCCCACTCCTCACCAGCACGTGACGTTGCTGCACCAGGCTGTCATTTTCACTGTCCCGGGGGGCCGAAGTGGCTTATGATTGTGGGTTTCATTTGTATTTCCCTGACGACTAATAAAGTGGAACGCTTTTTACATGCTGATTGTGGCCTTCTGTATACAGTATCTTCCTTTGTGAAGTGTCTGATGGATTCTTTTGCCAATTTGCTTTTGTTGGGTTGTTCATCAGGATCATGTTTTTAATGGCAAATGTCAAAGCCAGCCCATATGTGTTCCTGTGACCCACCTGTCATGTTTTTTTTTTTTTTTTTGAGACGGAGTCTCGCTCTGTCGCCCAGGCTGGAGTGCAGTGGCGGGATCTCAGCTCACTGCAAGCTCCGCCTCCCGGGTTCACGCCATTCTCCTGCCTCAGCCTCCTGAGTAGCTGGGACTACAGGCGCCCGCCACCTCGCCCGGCTAGTTTTTTTAAATGTATTTTTAGTAGAGACGGGGTTTCACCGTGTTCGCCAGGATGGTCTCGATCTCCTGACCTTGTGATCCGCCCGTCTCGGCCTCCCAAAGTGCTGGGATTACAGGCTTGAGCCACCGCGCCCGGCCAAAAAAATTTTTTATTTTTTTGAAGACAGGGTCTTGCTCTGTCACCCAATCTAGAGTGCAGTGGCTCATTCTCAGCTCACTACAACCTCCACCTCCCGGGTTCAAGGGATTCTCCTGCCTCCGCCTCTGAGTAGCTGGGATTATAGGCATGCACCCATCACATCCGACTAATTTTTTATTTGTGGTAGAGACGGGATTTCACCACGTTGGCTGAGCTGGTCTCAAACTCCTGACCTCAAGTCATTTGCCCACCTTGGCCTCCCAAAGTGCTGGGATTAGAGCTGTGAGCCACTGCATCCAGCCCAATTCTCTTTAATAATGTAAGGTCGGAGGACAACAGGACACTGACTTCCATTTCACCTGCGTTTCAACTGTCCCATGAAAGCTCCAAATGCCTGGGTGCCATTTACAGTGCTTTCACCTGCCTCATCCCATTAATCCAAACATCAATGCTGTGAAGGGTGAGATGGCAAATGAGGAAACTGAGGCCCAAGGGGAAGAATGACTTGCTAAAGACCACACAGCTTGAGAGGCGGATTGGACTCGAACCCAGGTTTGTCCGATTCTGAATCCAGTGCCATTTGCTCACTGCCCAACAGCAGCCTGGGATCAGAACTACAATAAAATGAATTTTTGAGAATAGAGCAACAGTAGCAGAATCCCCACACTGTGACTACACCGAGTGCCTGGCTCTGAGGTCCTCTCCCAGACCCTGTGTCTCGATACCCAGGGACAAAGCCGGTCCTGCAAGAGCCCTCCCTTTCGTGGTGGGGGACCCTGGAACCAGGCAACCCAGGTCACAAAGTCTTTAGAAGCCTGAGTGTCTAAGCCTTAGAGCCCCAATCCCCACGAGACCTTTGCTGGGGTCTCACCATCAGGGCTCTTGAAATTCAAAGCCACACCCTCTTAGCATCTGCCAAGATGTCTGGGTGGAAAGGGTACCCTTTCTGCCACTTCACCCCCGTGGCCTGTCTATCTGCCCCCAAACCAGCCAGTTGGTGTCACCATGACTCTGCTGCAGGACCGTTCCAGCCCTCCCAAGCCCTCTGCCCTTCCTCCTGGGCCACAGCCCACAGGCCCCTGGTTTTGGGGGTGCACGCTCTCCCAGCTCCCAGCATCTCCCCTTTCCTCCCCAAGTCTCAAGGCTCCCTGCCCCGACTCGGGATGGAGGCCCTGGACCCACAGCCAGAGAGAGCCAGGTGGGGCAGCCTGCACAGGAGGTCCGGAAACTTTCCCACTCTGGGCTCCAGAAGCCAAGGCCTCCCCCAAGGAAACAGAAAGGACTGGGGGCACGGTTCACATGTTCATGAAGATAAGTGTTCCCACAACACACCCCATAGGAAGCGTGGAGCTGGTCTTTGCACCCCTGAGGTCCTGCTCCACCCCTGAAGCCACGGTCGAGGGCAGGGAGCTGAGGGGCTATGCCTGGCGCCTTGTGCTGCTGAGAGCTCCACTGGTGACACAGGGGCTCAGCACCCCTGGTGGAGCGGGCAGGGTCCCAGCAGAGAAAGGAACCTGCAGGATAGGGGTGTGGTGTGTGTGCGTGTGTGTGGTGTGTGTGTGCACATGTTTACACGTGGATATGCATGTACGTGTGTTATATAGCCAATTCCTTGCAATAAATCTCTCTCTTTATGAGACACATAAGAGATATTACATATACCTGGAGGGGACGAGACAGAGAAAGGAAGGGAGGGAGGGAGGGAGAGATTTATTGTTAAAAATTGGCTCAGACAAGGTGGGGGCTGGCTGAGCAAGGCGGAAATCCATAGCGCAGGCGGTACCTGGGCCTCTCGGGCAGCAGGTGATGCTATAGTCCACGGGCAAAATCTCTTTGTCCTCAGGGAAACCCCAGCTCTGCTTGTAAGGTATGTCACTGGTTGCACAAGGCTTCCCACCCGCATCCCCGCCACATGATTGAGAGTAATGGCCTTTCACTCCAGCCAGCTGACTGCAGATGTGATACACCGACAGAACACCTTCACAGCAACCCCTAAATGACTATTTGGTTGACCCAAGAAACTAACTATCATGCCTAGGGGCTGAGAGCTGCTGGAGTCCTGGCAGGGAGGGGTGAGGACCGATGCTGCCGCCCTGGTGACCGGCGTTTCCAGGCGCCACCAGCCTCACCCACCATTTCCTGAGTTGGTCCCTCATCTCCTTGGCTTCCTGGGGCTGCTGAGGTGGGGTCTGGGACTGCTGAGGTGGGGTCCGGGACTGCTGAGCAGGGCTACCTGGTCCTCAGGGCTTCACCTGGAAGGCCTGCCCCTAAGGCCCGGGACTGCGGCGTCCTCAGGGCCCATTCCACCGCCTCTGATGGAGCCTGGGGCTGAGCAGATGGGTGCTCAGAACTCCCTCTACCTGACACTGCTCATGCGCAGTGGCCGTCAGGGCTACCTGGACACAGCCTGGCTGCTGCCTCCACAGACCGCTCATGCCCAGACATGAGGGAGAGCTGACTGTAGCTCTTCAGCTGCAACCTCTGCCTCCAGCACTTCAAGGGAAAGGAACAGGCCCAGAGAATAGGACATGGGCTTGGCACACGGCTTGAAGTCCTTTCCATCCTACCAGATGCCCTGAAGATAAGGCCCAGGCCAGAACTCTGTGTCTCTGTGACAAAATGCATCTGCTCACCTAATCTGAGCTGCTGATCTCAGATCTCTGCAGGGTTGTCACGTGTCAGGGGAGGAGAACGCAGGTGTGCTGGATCCAGCTCGCCGGCTCCTGGACAGATGGTGCACGTTTCTTCTCAATCTCATGTTCAGCCATGTCATGTTGGCAGCTTGAAATCAGCCATGAGAATATTTACACCACAGATGTTGACAAATGCTTCACATTAGCTCCCCTCAGTCCCCTGCAGAGAGCTGCTTGTTAAACATTTACCAGCACACCACAGGAGAAGTCCCAGAGGAGAAGGCTGGGATGGGGAGGAAGGAGGTTCAGGTATCTATTACTAAGTAGCAGCCCACCTCAAAACTTAGTGGCTTAGCCAGGAGCGGTGGCTCATGCCTATAACCCCGGCACTTTGGGAGGCTGAGGCGGGTGGATGGCCTGAGGTCAGGAGTTCAAGACCAGCCTGGCCAACATGGTGAAACCCCGTCTCTACTAAAAATACAAAAATTAGCCGGGCATCGTGGTGGGTGCCTGTAATCCCAGCTACTCAGGAGGCTGAGGCAGGAGAAGGGCTTGAACCCAGAAGGCAGAGGTTGCAGTGAGCCGAGATTGTGCCGCTGCATTCCAGCCTGGGCGGCAGAGTGAGACTCAAAAAAAAAAACCTTAGTACCTTAAGATGAGGGTGATTGATTCCTCCTTACGAGTCTGTGTGTCACTGGGTGGTTCTTCTGCCCCATGTGGTATTGAGGAAGGTCACTCTTGCAGCTGTGTGTGTGGCTTTTCCCTCCTGTAGGATGGCCTCACCTCCCCACAACAGGGCAGCTTCCCAGAGACCAGGACGCTGCCAGGCTCCCCTACAGTCTATCTGCCAAACGGGTCTCAAGGCCTGTCCAGATTTGGTGAGGGGGGACTACAGAAGGTCATCAATAGCAGAGGATTCACTGGGGGCCATCAAGGCAGCAGTCTTCCAGCTGGGTGGGGTGGCTCATCCCTGGAATCCCAGGATTTAAGGAGGCCAAGGTTGGGGGACCACTGGAGGCCAGGAGTTTGAGACCAGCCTGGGGAACATAGCGATGACAGCCTGTCTCTACAAAAATTTAAAAAATTAGCCAAGCATGGTGGAGCACGCCTACAGTCCCAGCTACTCGGGAGGTGGGAGGATTGCTTGAGCCCAGAAAGTTGGGGCTGTAAGTGCACTCCAGCTTGAGTGACAGAGTGAGACCCTGTCCCCCAACCCGCCCGCCCCCCAAAAAATAGGCCTTGCAGTGTGGCCTGGTGAGCTTGGCCTCCTTGAATATGTCCTATATAAAGGTGTGCATTGAGCTCCCTGCTTGGGGCAAGGCACAAGCCCCTCGCCCACCCACGTGGTCTAACTGGACGCTCACAGCAGCCTCGAGAGGCGGTCCTGCCAGCTCCAGTTTGCAGGTAGAGCAGCTGAGGAAAGCCCGAGACACTGGCCCTGGTCTCCCGGCTTCTCAGTGGCCGCCCGTTGTCCTGGAAGGTTGAGAATTCCTGTTCTGCCTGCCCCTTCGCTGGGACACAGCGTCTCTAAAAGGGGAGACAGCCATATTGAGGTCCTCCCTGCATTGTGAGAAGAGGAAAGTCTCACTGAATAAAAGGAGGGTAAACCCTGCCTCCCCGACATTCACATTGTTTTCCTTCCTCTTAGGAGGTCTGGCCTCCAGCTCTTATCTCCCACCCCTCACATGCACAGAGTCACAGGGTGAGGGCTGAGCTGTGACTCCAGTGAGGCCAAGATGTCAGCCTAGGATTGAGGACCCTGGCTGGGCAGGTCCTGCTGGGAGCTGAGGCTGCAAGACCCCGGCTTGGCTATACCCCGAGAAGCAGGCACTGCGCTGACGTGGACGAACTGTGCCGTGTGGAACCCACTTGCCCCACCTAGATCTCAGCGTCTCAGCCACCGAGCGAGAAAGCAGAACAGACGAGTCTCTGACGGCCATCTCATCTCCACGCCAGGTGTTCTAGAAAGAGTCCAGAGACCCACGTGTCCATCCACACTTGTCCACGTCTTGGTTCCTGGAGTGTCTGTCAGGGATGTTCCCCCTGACCCTGGATATTCCTTCTCTGTGAAAGTACGGTCACGTATGGTGCAAGTATGGGTATGTGTGATGAAAGGGATGCCGCCGGGCAGCTGCCTGTGCAGGCACCGGGGACAGGAAGGTGGATAGGGCGTAATTTGTGGGGAAAAAAGCATGTAAACATGTATTACAACATAAGAGAGTACGTGTAGTGGGAGTGTAAATTTGTACACTCCACTTTTCTAGAAAAGTCATTTGGCAATACAGATCAGGAACTTCCCAGGTGTTCCCAAATACATTTGGAAACAATTATCCCATTTCTGGGAATCCAATTTAAGAGAGTAACCAGAACAGGGGAGAACAAGAGGCTTGTTGCAGGATTAGTTAGAACTTGAAAATAATCTAAATGCCCAACAACAGAGAATCAGTTACTTGGATTATGTCACAGACAGTTAATATTTTACAGCTGTTAAAAATAGCTGCTACAAAGAATTTTCAGAAAATGCTTTTTGAAATAACGTTAACTGAAAAATGCAAAACAGAATTAAGGAGATGGAGCTCCACTTGGGAAAACATAAGATAATTCAGACAGAAGGAATTTACCAGAACACCAACAGTGATCACATTTGGGTAATAAATGACTTTGACGGTGATTTTAAAATTATTTTCTTTATTTCTCAATCATCTTTAAAAGCCCAGTGCAAAAGAAATTTGCTGGCCAGGTGCAGTGGCTCATGCCTGTAATTCCAGCACTTTGGGAGGTCGAGGCAGGCAGATCACCTGAGGTCAGGAGTTTGAGACCAGCCTGGCCAACATGGTAAAACCTTGTCTCTACTAAAAATACAAAAATTAGTCAGGTGTGATGGCACATGCCTTTAGTCCCAACTACTTGGGAGGCTAAGCAGGAGGATTGCTTGAACCCGGGAGGTGGAGGTTGTAGTGAGCCAAGATTGCACCACTGCACTCCAGCCTGAGTGACAGAGTGAGACTATCTCAAAAAAAATTTCCTTCATGAAGTCTTTTACAGTTCCTCTAGGCAGAAATGATCTGTCACTCTTTGATGCCTGGGACATTTGTGCCTCTCTTGTGGCATCTACCCTTTGTGCTGTGCTCATGTCTGTGTCTTCACCCAGGCTGAACCCCTTAGTGATATGACTGTGCACATGTCTGGTCCTAGTGTTTAACTCCAGGCCTGCCCACACTGTGCACCTATTGGCCATCTAGATGTGCACTTGGGTTCTGGCTGGCTCCTACACCCGTGCTTCTCTTTTGCTTTTGAAGACTCCTTTTAATGTTAATATTTTTTCATGGTAGCTCTACCATCTATCTGTGGAAAATACTCAATGACAAAAGACACCTTGTCTTTGCCCCATGAATTCAACAGGGCTTCTTTTTTTGAGAAGGAGTGTCACTCTGTCTCCCAGGCTGGAGTGCAGTGGCACAATCTCAGCTCACTGCAACCTCTGCCTCCCCGGTTCAAGCGATTCTCGTGCCTCAGCCTCCCGAGTAGCTGGGATTATAGGCATACACCACCATGCCCGGGTAATTTTTGTGTTTTTAGTAGAGATAGGGTTTTACCATGTTGGCCAGGCTGTTCTCGAACTCCTAACATCAGGTGATCCACCCACCTCGGCCTCCCAAAGTGCTGGGATTACAGGGGTGAGCCACCATGCCCGGCTTCAACAGGACTTCTTATGGACTAGTTTTTCTCCAGTTATGACTCAAATTTTCTTGCTTTATTACATGTCTAATAATTTTTTATTGGATGCTGGACATTATGATATGACATTGTTGGGTATCTAGATTTTGTTGTTTTCTTTCAAAGATTAGTGAATTTTGTTTTGGCAACTAAATTGTTGGTAGATGTGTTGTCCTCTCAAGGCTTGTTTGTGGGCTTGTTAGGACAACTCTAGACCAGCCCTTCCCCCAGGGTTAGCGTAGGACACCTAAGGCATGTGCTTTTCAAAAGGACGGAAATCAGGGCAGTGGTTACCGGGGCCTGGAGTGGAGGGAGGAAAGGATGACCAAAGGGCACAGGGAACATTTGGGCAGTAGAAATGCTTTCTGTCTTGCTTGTGGTGGTGATTACATGACTGTATGCATGTGTCATAGAGTTGTACACCTAAAAATGGAGAATTTCACTGTATGTAAATGATACCTGAATAAATCTAACTTTTTTAAAAAGGGTGGTTTTTCTGAGGTCTCAGCTGAATGCCTGGCATGTTTGGTGTGGTCTCTTCACTCTGGCTGCCCAGAACTCCAAGGTCTCTGTGCCCGTGTATCCTCCGGTCCGGCACCCCCTTCAGCTCCCAGCTCCCAGCAGCTCTCATCTGCCAGACTTTGCAGTCTCATCCTGTGCACTGCAGTTTAGTATTCACTGAAACACTCAAGAGAGCTCCTCTGCAAATGTCTGAAAGTTCCTTCCCTGCTCAACCCTCTCCTCTCTGGAACCCCACACGTTCCAGCCCCCTCCCTCGGTGGCCCTAAACTCCAGTCTCTGCCTGCTCTGGCCCATGCCGCCACCACTCTCCGAGCTCTGCTTCCCTGTGCCGTGATCAGAAAACGCCCCAGCGACCTCTGCACAGAGAGCCAGGGTGAAGCTGGAACTCCCTCATGTGTGTCCTCTACGGTCACAGCCCTGCCATGGCACCTATGCTTAAAAACAGTTGCTTCATATAATTTGTCTAGTTTTCTAGTTGTTTCTGGCGGAAAGGTAAGTCTGCTATCTGTCACCGTCTTATGGTTGGACCCAGCAGTCCCAGCAGAGCTGTGGGAATTTAAAGTTGGTTTTACTCCTCCCATAAGCTCTATGCTCATCTCCGTAAGCTCTATGCTCAGGCGGCTTGAGCGATCCCCAGAGTATCCATCCCATGCTCAGAGTACCTGCTTTGGACTCTGTGCACCCCTGACTCCTAAAACATTGACACCCACCCTCCCTCCTCCTACTCACCCTGCAGCTTCCACTTGGACTCCCAGGAAGTCTTCCCTGGCCCTTATGCTGGGCCCAGGTGGGTCTGTGTGTGCTCGTGGCTCCCAGGCATCCACGTAACTCAGTGTATTGTAACCAGAGACAGAGGCTACCCCTCTGCATCCTATTCCTGTAAGCCTTGACCTGGGCACTTCCATGAACATGTTGAACTGAGAAAATAAAGAGCACCTATTACTTTTTGGCTGTTTTGCACCCATATGCACGCCTGCCCACCTGACCTGCCCTTGCGCACGCCTGTCCACCTGACCTGCTTATATACACCTGTCACTGGGCCTGCCCGGGCGCGTATATTTCGCCGCCTTCGCCTGCCCACCTGACTCGGCGTAGCGCGTAGCGCATGATCACTGGTCGGATGCGTACACAAGGCCTGATCACTTTATTCCGTGGGTGGCGTACCGCCAATCACCCTGATGGTAAAATGCCGTTCGTACCGCCACGCACACCCTGATTGTCTGCGACGCCTTGCCTGATGACTCAGTACGCATCGTGCGTACCAATCGCTGTTGACCGTACGCACTGAATGCCAATCCACCTGTTATATGGTGCTGCGTGACCGCCGATCACCTGATACCAATCGTTGGCGTACCGATCGCCTGAACTCTCCGCGGGCTGCCCAGCCATGCGTGCAACGCCAACCCGCCTGGTAGTACCGTTGGCGTGATCGGCCCCTGGTCCCGTACGTCATGCGCGTACTGCCGCACCCGCTGACCCGTCCGGCGCACCTGCCCGCTGATCAGGCATGCCGGCGTGATAATACAGGCCGCGATAAAGTACACCAGGTAATCCGCCTGTTGCCAGCTCGTTGCCGTACCTGTCCACCCCTACACCTGATATGATCGTCGCGTGGCGTACCAATCCGCCTGATTGATCGTCTCTCCCAGCGGTGATGCGCCCGGCTATTAACAAACAAGCCTGCCCGCCTGATGCGTGGGTGGCGGCGTACGATCCGTACGGTGGATACAGCCCCTCGTGGATCGGCCACTGTTCAGCCTGTGGCGCGCCTGTAATCGAAAATTACAGTGGATAAAACCCTCGCGTAGCGTATGATCATTACGGACCCGCCACGTGCCGAAGCTCATTGCGCCTGATATCGCCAGGTACGCCCATCGTAAGCCACCAACCCGCCTGATTAAACCCGGCAATGAAATGCGCCGGTCGTACGCAGGTAAAACCCAAAAACAGTCCTGATCACCTGATGCGTGCGTGCGGCGTATGCCAACCACTGTTCATTGTGGCGTACCGATCCACGGGTAGCCGGGTTGCATCACCATCCATTCGGAGCGTATTATCGTATCACGCGATATATTGCGGCGTTGGCGCTCTGCAATCACCCGGACCATTACATCGCGGCGTGCCGCCGCCACTGATACCGTCACGTACGGCGTACCGTCCGCCTGATGACCCGTTGGCGCTCCTGTCACCAGGTAAAACCCGCGTTCATATATCCGCCCCCAGACCGTATGTGGCGTACCAATCGCCGCGACCTTACCCAACCACACGGCGTTGGCATTATGATCACCTGGATAAATACCGGCCTCGTACAGTCCGCACGTTATGCCGGGTCAAATCCTGATCATTTTGATGAAAAGCCCGGTAGCGCCGCGCCGTCACCCCACCGTTCCATATCACGTGGCGTATGATCACTTTGTTCAAAATTGCGTTGCTCGATCCGCCTGAATTCATGCCGTGGCGGCGTGGCCGATCCACCTGATGCAAGCCATCATGCGTACCAATCACCCCAGTGCGCCAGTGCCTCCTGTCACCTGACCATCCGTGCGTGCGCCTGCCCGCCTGACCATGGTAAAACCTGTCCACTGACCATTGCGTTAAGCGTACCGTCAGCTGTTCCCGGCCCCTCGGCAAAGCTCATCAGCCAGACCCGCCTGGCCGTATTATCACGCCGTGATGATGATCTTCCGTAAGACTTTTACACCGTGCGCCGCGCCTGCCCGCCTGATAAAACCCATGCTGCGTACCGTTCGTACGATGCGTACGCGCATGATCCATAATCCACCTGATGCCAGCCGCACGTCATTAGCCGCCGCCCGCCTTTGTTTCATAAACCATGGCGTACCGTCCGCCTGAATACAAGCCCGTTGCATCCTGTCCTTTGTGTTTCAGCCGTAGCGCAAAAAGCCTGATCGCACCTGATTAAACCCGTGTTAGCGTACCGTTGTTCTCTGGGTAAACCCACGCATGATCCGCCAATCATTTGTTCAAACCGGCGTTATTACGCCGCATATGCCATAGCCGCCTGAACATGGCGGCGGCCTGTCCTGAGCGCATCAAGTTGCATCCTCATCACCAAATTATTAAATGGCATAAGAACGTTGACGGCGGACGGGAACCTATATTGCGGTTTGGTAAGGCGGGGGCAGGCAAAGCAGGTTGGGTGAACGGGCAATTTCAAACTGAACTTTGGGTACGTGCGGTCAACGCGGTCAGTTGGTTAATGGTGGCGGACAGAAGACGGCGTGCGCGGCGTGGTGACGGCGGGTGTGCGTGCGTTTGCATCTGTCCACTGTTAAGATCCATAATTCACCTGTCCACCAGGCTACCGTGTGGCGGCAGCCTGTCCACTGAGGCCAGCTGTACTCAACTACCCTAATTTTACCCGCGTGCGCGCATCGCAATCCACTGATAATGGATCATGTGAATCCTGCGCCTAATCCACCTGACCGGATCCGTAATCCACCTATCACCTGATACCTGCCCATCGCCGCTATGCCGCCAAATTTATATCGGCAGCCGCAATCCTTTGTTCGCCCGCCGTTGCATCACCGCCCACCAGACCAGCCAGGTTAGCGCGCCTTACGCCCCCTGATGATGCCAGCCCGTGCCGTACCTTCCCACCGACCCAGCCCGTGCATCTACCATCCACCTGACCGGACCGGCGTTGCGTGCCGCAATCAAGCCTGATACGCCCACTGCTATAACACCTGTTATTGACCCGCCATGTGCCTTACCACGATTTCAAACCGCCGTTAGCATCACCAATCTGTTAATTTACGCAACCATATCAAGCTTCATCGCCTGGTATATGCGCGTTAGGCGCAATCGCCTGATGCGCATAAGCCCGTAGCTCGCGTCCGCCTGGTGTCATCACCGTCCGCTGATGCGTGCGTTCAATGAAAATACCCACCTGATATTACGCGCCCGGCGTTAGTATAGCCGCGGTGGCCGGTTGGCGTACGCAATCCGCGTTCCGTACGGCGTTGGCGACTCTGATCCGCCTGGTGCGGCGGTTAAGCAGCGTACCAACCTCTGAATGGATCCACGTTCTGGCGTATATCGCAGCCCATCGCGGCGTGCGTATAATCACCTGAATGACCGGCCAGATTGCGCGCCTTATTACGGATGACCGTTTTAAAAACCGCCCAACCCCACGCGCCTGATTCTCAGGTTAGCATCATGATCACTTACGGAATACATTATTGCGCGCCTGATCACCTGATACATTAATGGCGTAAAAGTATGCCGCCGCCCTGTTGCTTCCGGCAGCATCATGATCATTGTTCATTATGTGCCGTATAATCCGCCCTGACCGTCCCAGGATGCGCTCCTGATCTGCCACCTGAACAGCCCGTACCTTGGCATTGCTGTCACCCTGATGACCGCCGGACGTTGGCGACGCCCGCACCCTGAATGGCCCATAGCGCAGCGCATTACGCCAGTCAAGCCCTGAATTACCCACGTGGCGGCGTACCAATAAACCTGATAGCCCAGGTGGCGTCTGCCCACCCTGACCATAAGCCCGGGTGTATGCACACCTGCCCACCCTGACCCACCCAGGAGGCGCGCATGCCTGCCACCCCACCCAGCGCCTGCCCACCTGATGTGCATGTGCTGCAGCCTGCCACGCCTGACTTGCTTATCGCCAGTCATAGCCACCTGGGCTTGCCGGGTGGCGCGATCGCAATCACCTGACGCCCATATGCTTTCCGTACCTCCTGACTCTCCCCAGGCGGCGTAGCTGGCAGCATACCATCCCCACCTGACCAGATCATGCGGACGTCTGTCTGTGCCTGCTTGTACTCCCATGCCACTTGTTTGCATAGCCATGCAGCATTATCGTAGCGCGCCTGCCCGCCAGCGACTCACGGTTTGGGACGGTTGCCTCATGCACATGGGTTCCCAAGTACTTGTGGGCTTCCCCTTTATTTTTGCCTGAGTACTCAGACATCTGGCTGGGACCCTGTCTCGGATCTGACCCCATGGGGAGACGCGCTATGTATCTCCTGTTTGTTGGCCATCGGACTTCTCCCTGTCTCCCCCTAATCTCCCCATAGCTTCCGGAGGACCAGGTGAGCCCTCTGCATGTGATTGCTGTGCACACGGCCTCATCTCCCCAAGTCAAGGCCCTGGCACAGTCACAAGTGCAGAGATGTGCTGTGTGTTTGTTGTCTGGACCTTCCAGGAAATCAGGCCTTTCCAGAAAACCCCATGGCTCTGCGCCTGCTGCCCAGGGCCCTGCTGTGGGGGAAGATGTCTCCACGGGGGCCAGGCCAGGCCAGAGGGGCCACGGGCTCAGGGGGCCTGAAAACCACAGTGCCTTCCCTTAGACAAGAAGGCTTATTCTGGTCAAGCCACTTCCCCTTCACCCTCCACATCCAGTCAGTCACCAAGCTGGACCAGTTTCTCCTCTTTCCACACTCTTGCCAAGCCCACGCTTGCTCCGTGTCCCTGCCTTCATTTCGTCTGTGCCCGGAGCTCTGCCTCCTGCCTCACTGTCTCCTGTCCATTGTCCAGCTGTAGCCAAATCAGCTCTCCACAGCCCAGCGGCTCTGGAACTCTCCTGCTCAAACCCCTCTCTGCTCCCCTCTTCCCTCTGGACCAATTTCAAACACATTCAGCAGCAGTGAGGAATGCAGAGTCCCAGGCCTGGATGTGGGCCCCGGCCCTGCTGTTTCTCGCTGGAGATGATGCGGGTGTTCCAGGGAATGACGGGGAGGGGCCTGCATCAGCTGAGAGAGGTCGGAGGAGGAGACTCCAGCCTGAGGAGCTGCACAGGTGCCCACCCCCTTTCCCGTGACAGGAGACCCTCAAAGAGGGAAGAGGCAAACAGTTTCGTTGCATTGCTCTCCTGAGTTCCGCAGCCTGCCCGGAGCCCTCACATCACAGCTGTGCCACTCTGAGGCAGGCCAGGCTCCCACCCCACCTGCCCCAGCCCCAGAGTGCCCTTCTCCACGCTCTCCTCCCACCTCTGGCCCAGCCTTTGCCACCACGTCACCACTTCTGTGAAGGTCCCCGAGACTACCTTGGGATTCCCTGCTCGGTTCCTGCCATTCCAGGTGCTCTACTGCCACCTTCCCCCTTTAGAGAGACCCGGGGTAGCCTAGGGACTTGTGTCACTCATGGGTGCCCTCACCCCTCCCTTCCTGTCTCTAGGAAACCCTTGTCCTGCAGTTTTGCCTCTCCCAGTACAGCGGGCTGTGTCCTGGACAGTTCCTGGGCCGAGGCCTCCGCCGTGTTCCCGTCTGTTTTTCCAGCCTTCCTATAGATTTTTAGAATTGCCTTTCTGCCCACGTTAGCTGGAGAGTTTTCTGTTGCTTGCGACCAAGAGCGCTGACTGACATCAGTGTGAATTAGCTGAATCCCCAGCACCCAGTGCAAGGCCCAGAACCAAGTGACAGCCCAGGAAGGTGAGCTCCTTCCTCTTCCTCTTTTCCTTGGGAAGGTATCCCTCTTTCTCCAGGCTGACAGGCCCCACCTGATGGAAAATTGCCCTCGGGAAGAAACAGAACAGCTAAAAACGTCCCATGACACAGGGATTCTTGAGAAGCCCTGGCCCACCCTTCCACATGGCCTCCCTTCGCAAAGTTAGCAGTGAAGCTACCGGCACCAGCCAAGGGAACCCACCCCCCAACACACACACACACACATGCATGCATGCATGCAATTATACACACATGCTGTGTGCACAGGGGCACACACACATACATGCACCTTTCACTGCCCCTCCTTGTCCGCATAAGTCCTTGGCTGCCACCTGAGACTCTGCCCCTCCCAGGGCAGCCCCCATCAGCACACAACAGCAGGGGTGCTGTGGGGCTGCTTTGCTGGGGCTCCCCCAGTGACGGGCCACTTTCAGTTGGGTTCCCTGACTACACGAAGCCCGATCTCTCTCCTTGTCTTTCCTCAGTTCCCCTCTACTCCTCGGGGTCCAACTCCTCCCCTCTTTCTCATGCAGCCCTTCGGGCACGACATCCATAAGAGAAACCCTGCGCACGGACCGCCTGTGCAGCCGCCCACCCCTGTCTGCACCGGCAACGTGAGGCAGAGGTGGCTGTGCCCCGGGAGAGACAGCGGCGGACTGTGCTTTAGGACGCTCTCAGGCCAGAGGGTTCTCTGTGGTGTCCCGCGAGGGAAAATGCCCTCGGCGGGTCTGCATTTGGGCTTGTGCGATGTTTCCCTATGATGGGTTCAGAGTTTGCATCTTTGGCAGGAAATCTCCCAAGCCAGGCTGTGTTCTTCTCACTGCAGCTCACGGTGCCTAACAGGATTGATTTCTCCTGTTACCAACAGCGTTCACTGTGGCCTTTTGATGAAGTGTCGTCTGCCAGGCATCTCCGCGTAAAGTTACTCTTTTTTATTTTGTAAATTAGTAAACATTGAAATTATGTAAATATCTATTTCTCGTTAACATTTCAATTTATTTATGTATTAGTTTATATCCGTGTGAAGGGGTGATATTCTGTTTTGTTCAGATGTGTTATAATTATTTATTTACTTAGATGCTCAAAACTCTCCTAGATTTGGCTGGTGGGAGCCCTCATGGTCTGAACATCTGTACCCTCCCCACATTCCGGTGTCAAAATCCTCATTCCCCAGGGTGATGGCATTAGGAGGCTGAGCCTTCAGCCCAGGGTGATGGCATTAGGAGGCTGGGCCTTCAGCCCAGGGTGATGGCATTAGGAGGCTGAGCCTTCAGCCCAGGGTGATGGCATTAGGAGGCTGGGCCTTCGGGAGGTGATTAGGTCATGGGGGTGGAAGAGGCCAGAAAGCTAGTTCCTTTATTTCCATCACAGGAGGACACCGTGAGAAATCAGCCGTTGGCAACTCTGAAGACAGCCTATAGCAGAGCCAGCCATGCGGGCCCGGACCTCAGACTCCCTGGCCTCCAGACTGCGGGAGATACGTTCCTATTATGGAGAGGCCAGCAAGTTATGGGATTTTGTCATGGAGGTGTGCACAGACTAAGACAGAGCCCCTCCGCCCTGGCTCTTGTCGCCTTTTGACATGTTCCATCATTCTTCCAGCAAGTCCTTGCTCTGGCTCGACAAGATACTCCAGGCCCACCTGCCCCTTTCCCAGGCCTGTCCCTGGAGTCAGCCATTTTTCCAAGGAGGTTTGGTTTCTTTTAGTGAAAAACGACACTTAGAAGCCAAGACTTGGGCACCAGGGTGATTATTCTCATCAGAGTGTCCCCCTGCCCCTGAGAGAGCAGCCACACACACTCACAACAGCAACGTGGGTGCACACACGCGCATACACACACGCATGCCCACTCTTTTATTTTTGAGACAGCGTCTCGCTCTGTCGCCGAGGCTGGAGTGCAGTGATGCAATCACGGCTCACTGCAAACTCAAACTCCCCGGCTCAAGCGATCCTCCCACCTCAGCCTCCCGAGTAGCTGAGACTACAGACACACACCACCATGCCCAGCTAATTTTAAAAAAATCTTTAGTAGAGATGTCTCACTGTGTTGCCCAGGCTGGTCTCAAACTCCTGGCCTCAAGTGATCCTCCCATCTTGGCCTCCCAAAGAGCTGGGATTTCAGGCATGAGTCCCCGTGCAGCCGATGGATATTTCTGGATAGAAGCCGGAGGCCGGTGCTTTGCGCTCAGAAGCGCTGCCATAGCAACCCTCATTCAGCTGCACCGAACACCCACCACGTGCTCCGCGAGCTCTGTGCGCCATCTCCGTCTCCACGCTAGCCCGTGAGTCAGTTTCATCATTGCTCCCATTTTCAAACTGCAGAAATGGAAGCTCAGAAGGGGTGCAGCGAGTCACCTGTCACAGCCTAAGTGCAGCAGGCAGACAGGCCACCTCCCTGCCTGTTTCTCTAGGCTTGGAATACCTCTAGAAATACAGTTAGATTCCCTTTCTTACTTGTCCCAGGCCCTTGAGCTCTGGGGTCTCCTCACACAGGGGTGAGGTGGTCTTTGCAAGTTTTAGATAAGAAGGTTCCTCTTAGGGACTGCAGTGACCTCTTGCAACCTGTGTGCCCATGGGGGATCTCCCTGGGGGACGGGAAAGTAGTGCCAGCCCATTCCAGGAGCTGGGCAGGGGCAGGTGGACCACTGCCTGCTGGGAGGCCGAGGAGCCTCAGCCTGGGAAGGGCACAGACCCAAGGGACCTGGTACAGACGGGAGGCTCTTTGGGGTGGCCTGGTGGATGCCACTTCCTAAGTTTGCTTACTGAGTCCTGTCCCAGACCTGAAGAACAAGAATTGCCAGAAGGGAGGGGAGAGTCGGTAGAAGCCGAGAACCGACTTTGGTGCCGTTTACCCTGCAATCAACATGCAATCGGGGAACCCCCTGCCCAAGGGCTACAAAGCATCAGGCTGGAGACAGGGAAGGTCTCAGAACGCAGAAGCCAGGCAGAGGCGGGTGGTGTCTGGAGGCTTGCATGGCAGGCAGTAGTTTCTGCCCAGGACCCTGCTTCCCTCCCCTAAGGCCGGGGGAGGGCCAAGATGACCTCCCCACATTCCTGCCCCACACCCTCAGGCAGGTGTGAGAGGTGTGCAAGTCATCAGCTCCCCCTACACCTCCCACCCTCGGCTCTGTGCCTCTGGGTCCTCAAGTATTGATCAAGGCAGAGCGAGGGGCTGCGGGTCACCAGGGCCTCATGTATCTGGTCCTGCTTTCAGGAAGCCTTCCCTCTCTGGGCCTCAGTTTCTCCATCTGGCCCATGTGGTGCGGTGGGACCGGCCCCTGCTCTGAAGGCGGACAGCCCTGTGCCCCTGCTGCGGGTCTCTGGGAAGATCGCTTGGGCCTCAGGCTTCCTCAGGGCAGATGAGGGGCTCACCTGTCACTCTTGTGTTGGGGACAGGTGTGCAGGAGGGGGTGCCTGGGAGCCTGTGCCACGCTGCAGGGAGCAGAGAAGTGGCTGGGGTGGTGGTTGTGGGCACTAATCAGGGGCAGAGGTCAGAGTCTCTTTTGGGAGGGGTGTGGCCCACGGACACCATCCTATCAGCCGCCAGAGTAAGTGGGTCACTGAACCTCAGCCCTCATGACAAATGACATTCAGGGAAAGCTGGGAGCACCGGCGCGGTGTGGGGCGGGGGCTTCTGAGGCCTGCGGGCCTTGGGCGCAACAGAGACTCTGGTCCCACACCTGGCCCTGCTCAGGGGCACAAGGCCCCGTGCCTGCTCTCCAGAGCGGCCCTTTAAACCCAGAGCAAGGAGAGGGAACGGGGTGGGAGCCTGCCAGCGACATGTGTCTCGTGGAAACTTCAGAGGCCTGGAATCATCTGGAAGCCAGAGCTGGAAGTGGGGGAAAGGTCGCAGCATCATGCCAGCTGTGGGGCTGTGGCCAAGGCCAGTGGGAGAAAGGTGGCCGGTGGCCAGCTGGGCCAGACACACACAGGCCAGTCCCGGCCTGGCCGCCAGCCACCAGGGCCGGCTACACAGACCTGCGGACAGGCCTGGCTGGCTTCTGGTCTCCAGGGCAGGTGCAGGCCAGCGTGGGGAGGGAGGGCTGTGGGCCGTGGAAAGAGGAGGCCCCATGACAGCACCTCCCTCTTCCTGCTTGGAAAGGCTCCTCCAGGCCCCAGCCCTTGCTGTCCCAACAGGAGGGCATTCTGGGGCCATGCCAGGGTGTGATGGCTGGAGGGGAGGAGTTGGCTGGACAGGGGTTTGGTGGCTGTGGGGCCCCCCCATGGGGCCCCTGCTAACCATCCAGCCCTCCTCATCCATGGGCAGGGACTCTTGGAGGAGAGAGGCAGGGGGAGGAAGGAGAGCAGCGGACCGTGCTCGTCCCTCAGCTAGGCCTGTCCCCTCCAGGCCATGGCCAGGACTGCACAGCCCCCACCCAGCGCAGGTGCCAGGCGCTCTGCCAGGCCCAGGGTGCTGAGCTGCTAGGTTGTTTCCAGATTGCTGCTGAGTTTGTTTCAACAGCAGATGCGGAAGCCCGGCTCCTGCCACCACGTCCTAGTGCCCTTCCAAAACCGCCTGCTGTGGACAGAAGCAGTTGCATACACAGAGGATTCCAGAACAACCAGAGGCAAGCCCTGGACAGGGAGAGCAGGAGGGGCTGCGGGCATGGGCTTGGCTGGCAGTCCGTAGGTATTCACCAGGGCAAGGGTGAGGGGGCACTCTCACCAGGGAGCTGTGCAGGCAGAGGTGGGCAAAGGCAGAGCCGTGTCCACAGGGACCCACGGGGAGGGAGTTGCCGTCTCACACAGAGACGTGGTCCTGCCAACTCTGGATGCAGGCAGACTGGAGTTGGGGGAAGCCGGGAGAGGGAGACAGCTGTTTTCAGGTAGACAGAGATCCAGGTCATCTTTTCACAAAAAAAACCCAGCTTCGTTGAGATATAATTCATATACAATGAACTGCACCTACTCAAAGTGTACCATTTGGTAAGTTTTCACGTCTGCACTCCTGAAACTGTCCTCACATCAGATACCGAGCATCTCCATCACCCTCACAGGGTTCTTCGAGCCCCATTTTACTCCCACTCTCCCGCCCCGCCCCCAGCCCAGGCAGCCTCCCTTCTTTCTGTCGCCATAGATCAGTTTGCGTTTTCTAAAGTTGTAGATGATTGGGCCACGTGGAACGTGTTCTTTTTGTCTGGCTTCTTGAGTTCCGCAGTTATTTTGAGATTCATGTTTCTGTGTGGTCAGTGGTTTGTTCCTCTCACTGAGTGGCATCCATTGTATTCTTCAGCTCCTGCGGGAGCCTTGAAAACCAAAAGCCACAATCACAGCAACAACCAGCAGCCTGGAAGCCCCAGAAGTGGCACATCGGGGTGGGAGCTCCTTCGAAGGCTTAATCCGGAGAACTGTCGTTATTTTGCCGTCTGGTGGTTCCCTGGAAAACCCTGCTTGCAAGGCTGCCCTCATTTGACCTGCCCGGGAGCTCCCCCAGTAAGAAAAGCCTTTTTCCCAAGGGGATTTGTCAAAAACGATTTGGAAGAAATTACCTAATTTCATGGCTGAGGAGGCACATGGCAGCTGGAGTAGACACTGGGCTCACCACAAGGCTTAGGAGGAAAAACCGGGCAGTGAAAGGTGCAGAGGTGCGTTCACAGGCTCCAACATGTTCCCGGCTCCTAGGAGGCCGTGCACACTCCCAGGCACCCGGGAGGCCGTGCACATTCCTGGGCTGTGGACATGCTCAGGAAGGACCTGGAGCGGCTGAGATCTCATCTCTGGGTGATCTTGAGGCTCTGAGCAGCAGGAAGTGCAGGCTAAGGCAGAGATGCCGCTGGCCTGGCTCAGTGTTGAAGGTACCCCAGCACCCCACAGAGCTCTTGGCAAGGACTGGGAAGCTTTGGTGTCGAAGGCCATCTCTGTCCAATCATTAGCCACCCACCGCACTGCTGAGTGGAGGTTGCAGGGTCCACACAACACAGAAAGTAGACTCCGGAATTAGTCCAGAGAAGTCACTAATCAAACAAAACTGCAGCCACAAAACCTGGGGAAAGGGAGAATCTGATTTCCACGGTAGCCACATTATGTTACCTAAAATGTCCAGTTATTAACAAAAACTTACCAGACATGCAAATAAACAAAAAAGTACGGCCCATGTACAGGGGAGAAATCAACAGAAACTTCCTGAAATATCCCAGAGACTGGATTTATTAGACAGAGACATTAAATCTGTTGTTTAAAATATGCTAAAGAAAATAAAGGAAAGCATGTCTAAAGAATGAAAAGAAAATACGAGGACGATGATCTCACTGCATAGCACCTCTGAGGTGCCGTCTGCAGGCCAGAGCCACCCCGCCCTCCAAAAGTTGCCTGCAAACAGCTACCAGATTAGAAATCAGGCTGGGGAGGCACTAGGAGCCCCCTCAAGTCTAAGGGAGCTGGAATGAAAGCCGCAGCCAGCCTGGCCTCCGAGGAGGTGGTGGCCGCAGGCGGAGGGGGCAGTCCTCGGGCACTGTTGAGCTGGGCACACCCTGCTTTGAGGCTGGATCCAAAAGAACGAAAATGACAAAGAGCCCGGCACAGTGGCTCACATTTGTAATCCCAGCCGCTCAGAAGGCCGAGGCAGGAGGATTGCTTGAGGCTAGGAGTTCGAGATCAGCCTGAGCAACATAGTGAGACCCTGTCTCTCCAAAATAATAATATTAATAATAATAATAATAATAATAATAAGCTAGGCTTGCCCCTGTAGTCCTAGCTACTTGGGAGGCCGAGGAGGGAGATCTCCTGAGCCCAGGAGTTCGAGGCCGCAGTGAGCTATGACCACGCCACTGTATTCCAGCCTGGGTGACAGAGCGAGACCTTGTCAAGGAAAAAAAAAAAGGAGCTGGGTATTGGGTGTGGGACAGAAACTGCAAAGGGCACAGCCTTTGTACACCATGCAGGGCTCTGGGGACAGTCAAGAGATTGCCGCTCTGTCTGCTGCTGTGACGAGTCACTGCCCACAACCCTGGGGATGACGATTCTGCCTGGTCAGCTCTGCCCTGTCTGCCTCAAGGTGCCAGAGCGGCCTGAGGGCAGGGTTCTCCTCTCCTTTGGTCTCTCTCAGGGGCTGCTTCCAGAGGGGCTATTGGTCTCAGGGGCACCCTGGCAGCCTCACCCCCAGCCTGCACGGCCTGCAGGATGTTTGCTTACTCTTATCAAGACCAGCCCTGTGAACAGAGCCAAGTGCTTCGTGTGGGCGCCTGGCAACTGGGCCACCCTGCTGGCTGCCATGCTCTCCCTGTGCTCTGTCTGCAGTGACAGGGGAGGGAGTCCACCGATCCACACAGGCCCGATGGGACAAAGACAAGGGAGGGGGAGGCCAGGGGGAAACCTAGCCAGCTAGGGGTGGGGAGCAGCTGCAGAGAGGCTGCCACAGGCCCTGGGAGGCTGTGGGAGGCAGGGCCTCTGCCCAGGTACCCTCCTTACCCCATGACTGAGACCAAGCTCTGGGCAAACAGACCACTCCTAGCGCCCACCCTGGGAGCAGGACCACCCCTAGACACTACCCAGGGATACAGAGTGGGGAAGGCAGTCTGTCCACCCCCGAAATGAGCATTCTTTGACCTTGGCTGCAGTGATATTAATTTTAGGTGTCAACTTGCTGTATTACGGAATACCTGGAAACTCGGTAAAGCCTTGTTTTCGGGTGTATCTGTGAGGGTGTTTCCAGAGACTGGCATGTGAGTCTGAGTGGGCTGGGTGGGGAAGACCTGCCCTCAGCGTGGGCGGGCAGCATCCACTCTGCGGGGGGCCACTCTGCAGGAGCTGAGGCGCACCCTTCCTGTCCTTGGAGAACTCCAGGATCCTTCTCCTTTGGACCTATGCCTGTGGTGCCCGGGCTCTCACGCCTTTGGCCTTGGACTGAAAGTTACACCATCGGCTTCCCTGGTTCTTTGACTTTCACACTTGGACAGGGCCAAGCTGTCAGCATCCCAGGGCTCCAGCCTGCAGTCGGCCTGTCGTGGGACTTCTCAGCCTCCATAAATGTGGGGCCCAACTCGCCTCATTAATCCTCTATCTCTCTATCATCTATCATCTATCTATCAATCTATCATCTATCTCATCTATCCCTTATCTATCATCTATCTATCATCTATCTCATCTATCCCTCATCTATCAATCTATCATCTATCTCATCTATCCCTCATCTATCTATCTATCTATCTATCTCATCTATCTATCTATCACCCATCTATCTGAAAGAGAGAGAGAGATGATAGAAGTTGGTTTACCATGACCTCCCATCTGCAAACTGTAGAACCAGGGGAGCTCATTCACTCTGAGTCTGAGACTGAGAACTTGGGGATGGAGGTGGGCAGGGAGGGGAGGGTGGGGCAAATCCTGGTCCCATTCAGAAGGCCTGAGAACCAACAGCACCGGTGTCTAAGGCAGGAGAAGAAGAGTTTTCTGGCTCAAGAAGAAAGTGAATTCACCCTTCCTCGGTCTCTTTGTGCTATTCAGGTCCTCAAAGGATTGAGGGCCATCCGCCCACATGGGTGGAGGTGACTCCTCCTCAGTCTACTCATTCAGATGCCGGTTTCTTCTGGAAACATCCTCACAGATGCTCAGAAATGAGGTTTCACTAGCGACCTGGGCATCCCTCAGCCCCTCGCTCACCCCTTGTCAACTTAGCACCCATTTGCATGTCCTTAAACCTCACTTAATCTCCAAATGAAGGCAATAACGAGGTCATCATAGAGCCCTTGGATGTTCAGTCTTCTCCTGGTATCCCATACTCTAAATATTATGATGTGAAATTAACCATACTTAACCACTGACAGAAAGCCAACATGTGTATGTTACATGCTAAGGGGATCAGAGAAGAATGGAAACAAAGCTATTTGAGTACTGTATGTATACCACAAATGTATTCAAAACTAAGGAGGAAACACTCATGACAATGGCGGTCCTATTTCTGTGTGGGGTCGGAGCTGGGCTTTATTCCTGCTTTCTGCCACTCTCCATCCTGCACTGCCTTCGCCTTCAGGAAGCCCCTCAGCTGGCTGCAACTCTCTATACCTGGTGGGATGACCCCACCTTTATTCCTGTGAAGGGTCTGGGCCTTTGGTAATCCTGCCTGGAATCAGTTGTTGCAATTTCCCATCGACAGTAATCACAGAGCACGGGAATATTAAGAGGCGCCCTCAGAGATTGCTAGCATTCCAGACATCCTCTTTCTCACCTCCTTTGTGCAGGAATGTCCAATTTCCCCTTGTAGTCTGGCTCTATCACCCATAGCTCTCTTCCTTTGCCTGTTGACTCAGAGGAATGAGGACCCCAAAGTACCCAGTGGCAGTCTTAACTTACAGTTTCATGAAATCGTTGTTGTGTGTCCTGGTAAAAGCATTTCTCCCTCAAGAATTAAGACCACTAGGCCAGCAGAGCATGAACTTGTGGGAACGAGAAGCAAATATTTTGCTAGCAGGTAACTAGGGGTAATGGTGAGTGATGCCACTCCCATTCCCAACCCTTGATTCCTGGATGCATGAATCCTGGCTATGGGACAAACAGCATCATCCATTGGATGTGGATTTGGAGCAGGCACAGCCTTCCAGAGAACCTTGCCCCAGCCCTGCAGGTATTGCCACCTAGCTGGTGCTGTAACTGTGGCTTCAGAAGGCCATTCCACTGTCCTATCAAGCCAGCTGCTTCAGGATGATGGGGAACATGGTAAGGCCAGCAAGTCCCATGAGCATGGGCCCACTGCCAAACCTCTCTGGCTATGAAGTGAGTTCCTCAGTCAGAAGCAATGCTTTGTGGAGTAGCATGAAGGTGAGAATGAGGCATTCTGTAAGTGCACAGATGGCAGTTTGGGCAGAGGCACTGCGCTCAGGGAAGGCAAATCCATATTCAGAGTAAGTGTCTCCAGGAAGGACAAAACGCAGCCCCTTCCATGATGGAAATGGTCCAATGTAATCAACCTGCCCCAAGGTAGCTGGCTGATCACCCTGGGGAACGATGCCCTATCAGGGCTCCTTGTTGGCCTCTGTTGCTGGAAGATGGGGCACTCAGCGGTGGCTGTAGCCAGATCGGGCTTGGTGAGTGGAGGTCCATGTTGCTGAGCCCATGCACAGCCTCCATCCCTGCCGCCACGGCTGCTTTGTTCATGAGCCCATCCACAGAACAGGTCATCTTCTCCACCTGCTGATTAAAGTCCTCCTCTTCTGAGGTCACTCTTTGTTGAGCATTTACATGGGAGAAAAGTATCTTCATATTTTTGCTAATTTGGAGAGGTTTTACCTCTTCCCCATATTTCTTTGTCATCAATTTTCTAATCAAGCTCCTTCCAAGTTCCTATGTAGCCAAACCATTGCCATGAATATAACCCACATCTGGCCATTTCTCCTTCCACACAAAGTGAATGGGCAGTTGCACTGCTTGGAGTTCTGCCCACTGGGAGGATGTCCCAGAGAGGGGCTGGGGTGCTGCCACTGTCCACCCTCAGGTGGTGTCCGTATATGATGCAGAACCATCTGCAAAGCAGCCAGAGTCTTCTCTTCCTCTGTCAACTGAATGCAGGGCACTCCCCATGAGGCCATAGGTGCAGGCTGGGAGACAGAAGGCAGGGCAGCAGGGGTGAGGACCAGGAGCATCTGGGCCACTTCTTCACGTAACTTGCTTGTGCCTTCAGGGCCTGCTGGGGCCCGGTCCTGTAGTCACCACTTCCATTTCATGACAGTGTTACTGTGCACACCCAACTTTATGGCCTGGAGGTTCAGATCACACCCGGGTCATGATGGGCAGCTTGGGTCGCATAGTAGCTTTGTGGCCCCTGGTCAAGCGTTTAGTTTTTACTAAGGCCCAGTAGCAGGCCAAAAGCTGTCTCTTGAAAGGAGAGTAACCATCTGCAGATGACAGCAGGGCCTTGCTCCAAAATCCTAAAGGCTTGCACTGGGGTTCACCAATGGTGGCCACCAGATAGCGTCCCTATCTGCCGCTGACACTTGGAGCCCCATTGATCTGCTGGATCATATAGTCCAAGTGGCAGAGCAGCTTGCACAGCAGCCTGGCCCTGCTGCAGAGCCTGCCTTAGCTATGGGCTCCACTCCAAACTAGCAGCTTTTGGGGTCACTTGGTAAACAGGCTGGAGTAACACACCCCAATGAAGAATGTATTGCCTCCAAAATCCAAAGATGCCCACTAGATATCGTGCCTCTTTCTTGGTTGTAGGAAGGGCCAGATGCAACTTCTCCTTGAGAAGCGTTACCTTGACATACCCCACACCACCGAGCTCCTAGACGTTTCACTGAGGAAACGGCCCCTGAATTTTAGTTGGATTTATTTCCCACCCTCTGATACGCAAATATGTTTCCAGTAAGTCAAGAGGGGTTGCTACTTCATGCTTACCAGGTCCAGTCAGCATGATGTCATCAATGTATTAGACCCATGTGACATCTTGTAGGAGGGAGAGATCAAGATCCCTGTGCGCTAAAGTGCGATGTGGGGCTGGAGAGCGGATGTGCCCCTAGCAGAGAAGGGGGGCTGCTGGCCTTGTCAGCCGAAAGCAAACTGCTTCTCGTGGGCCTGGGGGACAAGTACGAAGAAAAAGGCATTTGCCAGATCAATAGCTGCGTACAGTACCAGGTACTGGGAAATGTGGTAATTTACTTAAGCAATAAAACCACACCTGGTACAGCTGCTGCAGCTGCAGCCACCACTGAGTTAAGCTTATGATAATCCACTGTCATTCTTCAAGATCGATTTGTCTTCTGCACAGGCCAAATAGAACCGAGTGAGGATGTGTTGGGAATCACCATCTCCGCATCTTTCTTTTATTATTATTATTATTATTGTTGTTTTCTACATTAAAAAAAATTTTTTTTATTATACTTTAAGTTCTAGGGTGCATGTGCCCAACATGCAGGTTTGTTACATATGTATACATGTGCCATGTTGGTGTGCCACACCCATTAAACATCTCTGCATCTTTCAAGTCCTCGATGGTGGCACTGATCTCTGCAGTCCCTCCAGGGATGCAATATTGTTTTTGATTTTCTATTTTCCTGGGTAGAGGCGGTTCTAGTGGCTTCCATTTGGTCTTTCCAGCCATAACAGTCCTTATTCCACAGGTCCTGGAACCAGTGTGGGGGTCCTGCCAGCTGCTGAGTATGTCTGCTCCAATTACACATCTGGAACCGGGGGTCAGGGCCCCGCCAGCCTCACTTTGAGATGGACCTGAGCGAATACTCCATTGATCACCTGACCTCCATAAGCCCTCACTCTGACTAGAAGGCCAGTGCCGCTTTGAGTCTCCTGGAACCAGTATCAGTTTAGATAAAGCCAGTGTCCAATAGTCAACAAAAGGTCTGTTTCCTTTCCCCCAGTACACAGTTTCTCTGGCCAGGGTGGTTCCCTTCGGGGAAGGCTGGGAGAGAGATTGACAGTATCAATTCTTGGTAATGCACTAAGGTCCTTCCTTGAGGGGTCTTGGGCTCCCCTTATTCAAGAGGTCCTGGCTCTGTAAACTAGCTCAAGTCCGGAAACTGATTGTGGGGCTGTGACTAGACTGTCGCTGAGCATTTGTCCTTCACCCTGGGGGGGTCTGTTACATGCCCCAGATTGCTGGGCCCCTGGAATGCTACTGAGGCAGCCCCTGCATTTTTGCAGGGATTGTTTTCTGCCCTTTGACATTCCCGTACCCTCCTAACGCTGCCTGGGGAAGATGCTACCCCTGCTCTCCAGGTCTTTCCTGCACTCTCAGCAATGGGATGGGCTGACTGACGCCCTGTGGGCTGGAAAGGTGACCACAGTCGCTGCAGACCAGACCCCCTCACACAGTGAATGCTGGGCTAAGGAATCCAGGAGAGCCGAGGGGGACACTGAAGGTGTATCGTTGGCCCTGCCAGCCGCAAGTGAACTGCTTCTGATGAATTTTAATAGGGAGAAAGAAGTATTTGCTAAAAATGGCAATCTTAACACTCAGACTTCAACTCATCTTGTTACTAATACCACCAATATCCCATGAGGCTCATAAAACGAGTCTTTCTTCCTGGACACATGACCAAGATTGGGCAAACGTCTCCAACGTGGCTTTGAGCAACAGAAACTAAGAGTCAAAGGCATTTATTACCTGAATGCCCACATTTGCTCTCAACATGGCATAACCTCAGCAGACCTAACTCTGCAGGACCTTCAGCTATGGTGGAATGTGAGGTCAGTGGCTGGAGGACAGATCCCGTCTACATTATGAGTGAGGCAGAGAGCTACTGCAGGGTTCTGAGCAGAGTCCTAATTTCTATTTTAGAAGAATCATCATGGCTCCCAGACTAGGAATAAAACAAAGGGGCCCGGGGTGGAAACAATGAGTGCAGCTGGGTTACTGCAAAGATCCAGGCCAGAAATCCAGGCACAGTGGCACACGCCTGAGCCCCAGACAATTCCACCTACTGGTCCTACTCTGTGGCCTACTGGTCCAAGTCCAGCCCTGACTGACTTCTGGGCTTGTAATGTCTAAAAACGCTCCCTGCTGATGCTTTGCTGATAAACTAGTCACTTTATCATTACAGAATCATTCACTGAGCATCGACTACGTAACCAGCATTGGGTTGGGTGCCAGAGATCCAAAGCTGACAGACACCAGAACCTGCTCTCCAGGAAACCAGAGGCCGTGGAGACAGCCAGCAGGTGTCTGTCAGTACTGGGAGCCGTGAGAGCAGGGAGAGGGTGCTGGCTGAGGAACCAGGGGTAATGTCCCTGGGGAGGCCCGGGAAAAGGGGAGTTTTGAGGCAAAGGTAAGTCCTGGGAAGGCAGGGGGTGAAGGAAACCCATGGAGCGAGGCAGGGCTCCCATGGAGAGGATGCGCCGGCCGGTCTCCCCTGTGTGGAGCTGAACTCCAGAACCGCTGAGTGAGCGGGAACCCAGGCTGCAGGAGAGTCTTCACTTTGGCCTGAGGGTTACTGTGAAAAGTGCTGATGTCCCAGGAGCTCTACCAGGGAGCTTACTTCATTAATCTGACCATGTATCCATTTAAAATACATTCTAGTGTCTACCATATTTAGGCCCTGGATTACCCTGGAATACGTTCTGTTTTAGAGATTCTGATGATTTAAATATTGGTAAATTTTTTAACTAAATATTTTCTGTTAGGCTTTTAAAAACTAAGAATACTAAGATTTTAGGTATGAAAGCATTCAGCCTTGGTGGTTAAATTTTGGTAAGAATTGGAAAATCATTCAGGGATCCTGACTTAACAATTATGTGGATCATTTCAGGCATCAGTAAGGAAAAGTTAACACGAAGGAAAGGACCTAAGCACACATATTAAGAAATAAGGAGAAAGTGCTAGCAATGAGATGCTTTTCCGCTCTTATGTTTTACTGAGCAATGCAAAGTCCAACTGAAAAACAGGAAATGACATATTACGAAATAGACATATAAAATTTAATCCCTTTGGTTTAAAATACATTTTCAATGATACAATTAAAAATAACACACAAGACAAAATCAATTTCATAAAAAATATAAAATAGTTATATGACCCATATCCCATACCTTATCTTAGAAAACCAGCAATTGAGTTCCCATACGTCATTAGAATACTTTAACCTAAGACTGTTACTACCAGTCCATTTACACAAATGACCTAGCCTAGTTCCCTGAACCTAAAGATACCCGTGACTTTGTTATAAAATTCCATATTTTAGTATTTTTATATATTTAAATGTGTACAAAATGTTCCCCTGCCACAGTAACGTATTTTTATAAATTCATGAATGTTTTCTAGAATTGTTAACATACAAGATAATCAAAGCACGAAGGCTCTGATGTGTGAAAAAACAATCATTTCTCAAAACAGGAAGATGAGAACCCCATTTCGAGTTGTATCACTTGGTACACAATACTTGCAATCTGTGTGCTGTAATTACAGTGTTTCTTCACTCTAAGTGCATCTGACTGATACTAGCATAACAAAAGACGTGATTGCAGTAGTGTTTTTCTTTTACTTCATTTGTTAAACAGTGCAGAAATCCAATTAACAACATTCTCAATAGCAAACAGAATCTCTGTCATTTGAGAAGGTTTTGCTATGCTACAGAATGACTGTGTTTAGAAAAACAGAGAAAAAGGTTTTTAGTGGGTTTCACTAAGCACAGTATTCTATCTGCTTGGTATACATCATCAAAAATAACTTAACCTTTGTCTAGGGCAAGTCTTTAAGGTAGCTCTTACTGCATATCTTCACTATATGTACACAGACACCATATTTATATATTATATATTTATATAAGACATGTATGTACACATTTACAGACCTTCAAAAATATATTGCACTTATATACAATGCAGCTTTATCTGAACTGAATCCATACTGTAACCCATTAACATTCTTCATGAGAAAGGCAGTTGATATGTCCAAGAAAGTCGCAAAGGAAGATTTCAGTAACATGCCCTGTTTAGTAAACATCTGGTGGAGAATGAGAGGTTAAGGGAGAGAGGGCTCACCCCTGTACTCTTCAGGTGCGCTCCCACTAACCTGAGGCAGTGGAGTTGTACTGAATTCAGGCAAGGGCACGAAATCTTAAAGCCAAGCCTATCGCCTTTTCTGACTTCCACTAGCGAGCAGGCCCACGACATTGTAGGCACAAGGCAGATATCCCAATATTTTGATAAATAACGTAGCAGATGTCCTAAAGCTTCCCAGAGACTCTGTTAACTCTTGGAATAAAGTTTTCACTTTAAATCCTGTATATATCAGGACATTCAAACATAATGGTATATGGATTTCTCTTTCATCTGAAAAACGCCAATGCAATAGATTAAATGCTACCACCAAGCCAGATGCAGCCCCGCCTCCAACCTGCAAGGAACCCCTTCCCTTGACATAGAGCTGTGCTGGCGACATGGCTGACTGGGGTTACCTGCACTTGCCAAACCATAAGATCTAGAAACACCTGCACTGAACTCCTGGGGAGCTGTGGCCTGCGGGCCTTTAGATCTCAGTCAGGGTGAGCTTGTACGACCCCCCAGCTTCTTCAATCTGCAGCTGGAAGGTGTCCTCATTGGAGTAATGCTTCACAATGTTGTCGTCCATGTTCACCAGGATCCTGGATGGGGAGGGACAAGACAAGCCAACTTCACTCCCACTCAGTTCTGAAGTCAGACCTAGATTTAACTGTTAGCTCTCCCACTTACTAGTTGCGGTATGTGAGGCAAATTATTTAAATCTCTTTAAGCCTCAACTTCCTCATCTATAAAATGGGGATAATAGTAGTACCCATCTTACAGGATTGTTGAGAGAACTGAGTTAGGAGGAAATCAGGTGATACATTTCTATCACAGCATTTGGAAAATGAAATATACTAGCTTATTTATGATTACTATCTCCAGCATGTATTTAATAGTAGTCACTTGCTAAATGATACTTGGCTCATACCTGTGATCCCAGCACTTTGGGACACTGAGGCAGGAGAATCACTTGAGTCCAAGAGTTTGAGACCAGCCTGGATAATACAGCAAGATCCCATTTCTACAGAAAAATTTTAAAAACTAGCTGCATGGTGGTATATGCCTGTAGTCCCTGCTACTTGGGAAGATGAGGTGAAAGGACTGCCTGAGCCCAGGAGTTCAAGGATACAGTGAGCTACGATTGCACCACTGGACTCCAGCCTGGGCGACAGAGTGAAACCATCTCTAAACGAATAAAGCAAAAGCACATCAATAACACTAACTTACACGATGTGAAGCCACAGCCCCCTGACATATTGCACACTCCAGCAAGTTAGCCTCCAAGTTTAAATGAACTACTATTATCAAACAAAAAATAAAGAACAAAAAAACAAGAAAACAAACAAAAATAAATTAACTACTATTAAGTCCAACTCTTTCCACTAGAACCATCTAGAAATTTCCCATTAGAATTTGTTTTAAAACTAAGCCAAAAAATTCTTATGCTAGCCACTGCTTATCCATGCCAAACATCATAGACAGACAAAAAAGAACTAAAAATACTAATTCCTGGACAAAGCAGCAATATGATATAACTTGGAAATAGGATTCTGGGCAGGAGGGTAGAGCAGGGCATGGGCTGCAGAGGGAGCAGATACCAACCGTGGCTCCTACAAGCCTCTCGAGCTCTGAGCCTCAGCTGACTGTCTATAAACTATGAACAAGCCCTAAGACCAGCTGAGAAAGAAGACGTGAAGACCCAGCACAGCACCGTGGGACGTGCCCAACCCAGTGCATGGCTCCAACGGGCTTGACGCACGGAGGTGCTGCCCTGGCCATCCTCAGTGGCGCTGGCCACACACCCTGGAGTGTGGAGCCATGGCACTGCTGCCAGGCATGTGGAGGGCAAAGAAGGTGACTTGGAGAAACAATACACAAAGATCTCCTCAAGGCAGATCAATTTTATCTAAGTAATTTCGTATATAATTTAGAAAAGCCACATTCTAGCACCCAGGTTTCTTCGGCTGCTTCTGGACTGGACACAAGGCGCACTGGCACAGGGGGTGTGTCGCTAGCGTGCGCAGTGTGCTACACTGGTGCTGGGGGTGTCAACAGCACTGGGGGGTGCGTCTCACTGGCACTGCGGGGGGCACTGGCACTTTCCTTGCTCAGCCCTTCAGACAGGACACAGTGGCTGCTTACCCCTTTTTACACTTCTTGAATATTTTCCCAATCTTGTCATGGGGAACATCGTATTTGTCTGAGATCTAAAAGAGGAAAGAAAAATAATTACAAAACCCTGTATCAAGGCTTTAGAAACCAAACAACAAATACATACACATGTGCATAGTCACTCGACTTTGTTTTTCCAAAACGCAGACACAAAGACATGGAAAAGCCCCAGCTCGCGTGCTGGGGGCCTCCCCCTCTCCTCAGCCCGGCTGCCCTCGCTGTAATGAGCTTCTCTGTGTAAATTCCGGCTGTCTTCCTTTCAGGGCATAGAGGCGATTTTTAATATTTTAAAAGAGAATGGGCAAACAGCTGATTCACTCTAGATCAAACATTGCACTTGTCATCCAGACCATCCTCAGGTTGGCATCACCAGCTTAACCTCAAGCCACAGAGCAAAGCTCAAGGTGGTGCTGAGAAACGGAGCCTCAGGTGACGAACTTGTAGATCCCGCCAACCTTCCAAACACATGTGTTTCAGACCAGACCCTAGCTCCGAGTTCTCACCACACAAACCCTTTTTCTTTTCTGTACCAGTGGATAATACTTTGTGTTCTGATACGTAAGACCTGTCATGAGTTCCCTGTGAGCCATGAACAGTTATGCTTGCCCAGTAACTCTGCATCCTCTTCACTCTTCTCTCTCCCTGTAATCAGAGTAGGCACAATTCTTTTTTTTTTTTTTTTTTTTTTTGAGTCGGAGTCTTGCTACGCCAGGCTGGAGCGCAGTGGCAGGATCTCAGCTCACTGCAACCTCCACCTCCCTGGTTCAAGCGATTCTCCTGCCTCAGCCTCCCGAGTAGCTGGGATTACAGCCACCCACCTGGCCAATTTGCATGATTCTTAAGACATGATGAAGGGTCATCAAAAGGCAAGAAAAGAGAAACTCAGGGGACATCCCAGGAGGCAGGAAGTGACAGTGGGAACAGCACTGCCTATGCTGTGGGCAGGCAGGGATGCACTGAATGACACCCGTGGACTTGGGCCGCCTGGCTGAGAGACCGCACAGCAGCTCCCCAAACCTACGCCCCATCTCCCCGCTTTATCATCTTCATTGCACTTATCAGTACCTGAAAAATGACCTCAACTTCTTTGCTCATTTTGGTGTCTCTGTCTTCCTAACTAGAACATAAACTCCATTCAGCACTGTCACTGACGCTCGTAACTCCAGTGCCCGCCACAGTGCCTGGCATGAAGCGAGCCCTTTATCAAGATGTGTTAAATGAATTCAACATACTACAGTCATCAGAGGGAGCTAGGGGAGATGCTTTTAGCCCAATTATGGACACACTTTGAGCTTAAAGATCTCTACAGTCTATAGGAGACAGGTTGGTTAATATCTGCACTCAGTGCTGCTAACATGCGTTTTTCCAGGGCACAGCCGGAACAGGAAATTAACATAGCAGCTTTCCACGTTTCCTCTCTTACTGATATCCCCACAGGGAGCATGGGGTCAGTTTATTCCAGCCTCATGCTGAGATCCTTGTAAGATGGACATATGGCCATCACTGGTTACACGTCTACTTTCTCTGCAATAGGCTGTGGTGAGGTATTGATACAAGTTCAGTAATTTCCTAGGATTGGGAGTTTCAAAGGTAGACTGAGGAGCCACTGTTTTTATTATGTATGAAGTTTTTAAGATTGTACCTGATTAAAAATCATTTTTGTTAGCTTCTAAGTGGCTTGCTAAATGGCAATCTCCCTTTAACCACGTATATAAAAATTAAACGATTTCATAGGCCATCACAAATGCATTCACTTCAGTGGAACAGGTATGACTGAGTGACTATGTGAGTTAAGATCCCTGGGTGAGGATAAAATGTGGGACGCACAATGACTCAAGAAAGGTGTCAAGGATTCCAGAAGGTCTGACAAAGGATTTGGATCATCTGATAAAGTGTTTCAGTGAAATCCTATGTATGTGTCCTTTCATTTTGTACAGGGGATTACAGAGTTGATCCTACTTACAGCTTCCATCAAGCCCTTCAAAGATGGGGTTTTGAGCATCAGGGCATCAAAGACTTCTTCTGACTCCTTTCGAACGTAGAGCAGCACTAATCAATCCCCAACCAGGAATGACGAAGGGAAGAGAGAGAAAAAAGGATACAGTTCACATGAGCAAAAGAGGAAAACAGACCACGGTACCAGCCAAAATAAAAACCACATTCACATCAAGGATGGCGAGCATTAGCCAGTCTCAATTCTGTTTTAAGAACATGGGTTTCAGCTTCTCTGAACTTTGCTGTAAGTCCTAGCTCAAGCTAGATGTCAGTCTGATGGAAGAATTCCCAAGCAAGTGAAACTGGAAAAAACGTGCTTGAACCATTGATGCTTTTGATAGATTCCAAACCCATTTCTGATTTAAAATTCCCACTAAGACACGGAAACCAACACACCTCTCTTTGGTTCTTCTATCCGGGCCAGCTTGGTAGAAGGAGGGACAGCAAAGTCATCTTCTGTGCCGTACGGCCCCCTTTTCAAGACAGAGCTGCAGTGATCCAAAATATGCCGTTAGCGATTCAACTTAACCAGCTGCATCAACAAAAGGTGTTTTAGAGCCTATCATGGAACTAGATTTAAAGTGACTTTCATTCTTTATCTAGTCCAGCTTCCTTATTTGTGGATGAAAAATCGGGCTGAAGGAAAATCCTGACTCCGGGGCTCATGGATATTCACAGGCAGACATGGGACCACACTCAGGCTCCCTGCAGCTATCTGCACTCTCATTAGATAAAGTTGCCTTCTCGAAGATGAGGCGCTTTGGTTTTTTTCTTTTTTTTGAGACAGGACCTCATTCTGTTGCTCAGGCTGGAGTGCAGTGGTGCAATCATGGATCATGGCTCACTGCAGCCTCAACCGCCCAGGCCCAAGCAATCCTTCCACCTCAGCCTCCCAGGTGGCGCACACCACCACGCCCAACTAATTGTTTTAATTTTGTAGAGATGGGTTCTCCCTATGTTGCCCAGGATGTTCTCAAATTCCTGGGCTCAAGCGATCTTCCTACCTTGGCCTCCCAAAGTGCTGGAATTATAGGCGTGAGCCACCGTGCCTGGCTATTGGGTGCTTCTTTTCAGGAAACACTATGGCGGAGGTAGGATCTGAGATAACCTTGTATAGGCAGTGACAAAGGAGATGATGTTTCAAAACACTTAGGAAGTGTGAGCAGGAAAACGTAGGGCCAGCCTGGCTCAAACAGAATGGCCCACAAGAAGCCATATCTAGAAATTTTGGGAAGCCGACTCTACCGTGAATGTCCTGATCCTTCAGTTCTAAGGAATTAAATTTTACATGGCAGGGAAGAGGGAATATTTGAAAGTTCTGTGAGACAGAGTGTGGTCCCCAAAGCGTGGTCAAGACTGGAGGGGACCCCAGGACCTTCAAGCAGAAAAAGCAGGGGAAGGAGAGGCTGGTGCGATCCGAGCACAGGACTCCACACATTTAAAATACGGTGGTGTCATGAAACCAGGGGAAGGAGAGGCTGGTGCGATCCGGGCACAGGGTTCCACGGGTTTAAAATACGGTGGTATCATGGAAGCCAGAAGGGGAGAACAGACCAAGGAGAGTCTGAGGAGAGAAAAGCTCAGATCGAGCGCCTGACTACCAGGGGCACCTGGCATGGAGGGTCCAGCAGGCGCTGTCATGGCGAGCAAGAGAAGAGGTAAATAACTGAAAGTGAAGGGAGGGAGTGCTGGATTTGGAGCAGAATGGCCACTTCGGGAGCTGGGGCTAAGCCTCCGAGACTCTGCCATCTCCGTTCCTAGCACACAGCAGCCATCTAGTGAAGGTGCCTGCAGGACTCAAGCCTGAAACACTAAGAATCAAAGGGGCAGTGCAGGACTCGCCTTCAGAGAGAGGCATGGTGGGTAACGTGTGGGGCATGAATGTCCCCAGTATGACGGTTTAACCCCTGGGAATGAATGGAACATGAGGGAAGAAGGATGCTGAGGAATGAACTTCCCATGGAAACCTTGGCTCTTTCCATCAGGATGCACCTTTCTGAGGGTAGATAACAGAAAGAGGGAGGCTGAGGCCGGAGGATTGCCTGAGACCAGGATTTCTACAATAATAATAATAATAATAATAATAATAATAACAACAACAACAACAACAATAATTAGATGGGTGTGGTGGCATGTGCATGTAGTCCCGCCTACTCGGGAGGCTGAGGCAGGAGGATCACTTGAGCCCAGGAGCTCAAGGCTGCAGTGAGCTGTGATTGCACCCCTGCAATCCTACATAGGCCTCAGAGCAAGACCCTGTCTCTAAAAGTAAAATGAAATAAAAACAAAAAGAATCTTTGCCTTGTTGAAAAAGTCCCAGAGCCATCAAGAAGGTTCTGATGGCCCAAAGAGGGATAGTGTCAGCCCCCTTCACTAGGCAGAGTGTCTGAGTAGGGGGCTGCCCGGCACAGGAAGGCAGAGCCCAATTCTGGGACAACCTGCGCATCAAAGTAAATGACTAATGAATCACAACTTATTGAATAAAACAGGAAACTATGAGTTCATACTGATAACCATAAATGAATGAGTAAACTGAAAGTTGGATGGGGAATGAGATATTTACAAAGCTACAATGCACCTCCCCAGGCAACACTTATTATCAAAGGAGCCACTCTGCAGTGGAGAAGCTGGCAGATACCACCTTAATGAAGTGACCAAAGAACACCATTAGTAACAGATAAACCGACATCAAGCGCCATCTGCTAGGACGCACGGAGAACCAAGTCTCGCCTCTGTGACATCCCTGCCAGGCCTGGAATCTAACTATGAGAAAACAACAGACACAGGCAAACTGAGAAGAGTCTACAAAACAGCTGGTTGTAATCTTCAAAAATATTTGGTCAGAAAAGTTAAGGAGTGTTTAGTTCTAGACTGTAGAAGATTAACAAACATGACAACTAACTACAACATGTGATCCTGAACTGGATCCTTTTTTGTTATAAAGGACATTATTGGTGCAAATGTAGCAATGTGAATACTCTGGTCTTGACTGTGACACAGCAGGATGTCCTTGTTGCTAGGATATTAGGATACATACCCCACGATATTCAGGAGTGATGGGCCATCAGGTTGGCAACTTACCCTCAATGGCTCAGGGAAAAATGAGTTCTTTGTACTCTACTTGCAGTTTTTCTACAAGTTTGATATTTTTTCCATTATTAAAACAAAACAAAACATAAATCTTACCCTTCACTCTCCAATTCTTCGGAGGCAATGGGAAGGACCTAAGACCAAAGAAATAGATTGCTTTTCAAATGTATGCTCAAAATGTTTGATCATAAATGAATTATGCCTAAAATGGAAATAATTTTGAATTTGATCAATCTAATATAAAATCCTTAAACCTTATTTTTCAATAACCAGATTCTTACAGACGTCTTGAACTCCCCTAACTCAGTGGTTGCGCCAAATCTGGTCTAAAGCCAGTTTATGTAAATAGAGTCTTTACTGAAACAAAGCCATGCTCATTTATTCACATGCTGCTTATGGCCACGTGTACACTAGCGCGGCAGAGCTGAGCAGCACAGTGGAGACCGTGGGGTCCCAAAAGCCGAAAACCTTTACTGCCTAGCCCTTCACAAAAACAGTCTGCGAACCCCTGCTCACCTCCAGCTTCCCATTAGAAACTAAACGTACTGGCCACAGCTCCAAGAACTCTGACAAATCTTTAGTCCTTACGAATCTGTCCACAAAGTGCATGAAAGACTGTCTTTTTGATATTTATTTGCACTCAGCATAAAACCATGCTTCATTCTACTGAAGCTCCTATCTCTTGTAAGCCTTTGCCACAAAACAGGGAGTGACTATTTTTTAAAATTTAACTTTAAATTTTAAAGCTAAGACATGCCAAGACATGGCCATTGGTAACTACATGTGGCAAGGACGGCTCAGTAACTGGAACCGTAAGAAAAGCCTTCGGATGTTCTTATGTTATGAGAGCTCCTTAACCTAGGTATTCCCCCAAGTTAAATCCAAAAAGATCACAGGCTCAAACTCCAAATTATGTGACTATTCTAGAATCTTTTAAATGAGTTAGGATATGTAGGTATGAAGAATGAACGAATGAATGAATACAAACAGAATAAAGTTGACAGGCTGCACTGCACCTTCCAATCAATGATGCTTACCATTTTTATTGCACGGGCATCATGTCACCCCAGCAGAATATGCCAAAGAGCTGACTAACTGGTCAAACCTCACTCAATTTTGGCTTCTATTTCCCATGAATAATGCCAAAGAATTTCCTTTTGCCATGCCTTCCTTCCTGGTAGCCTCCCCTGGGATCCTGGTTACCTACATGAGTGCCCCGCTGCAAGTTGGCAAAGTGCACGTCAGGAATGAAGAGGACAGGCTGAGTATCGAGATCAATGAAGGGTTTGAAAACCGTGATATCCAGTCGCTTGTGAGAGGGAAGCAGTGGTACTTTAACATCAGAAACTGAAAAAAAAAAAATTAACAAAGAGGAAGCCAAGGTCAAAGGATTACATACAGACTGGATGCAGGCCACAGAGCTCTCGCCTCTGTGTAAGACACCCCAAGTGTAGCACTCTGTAAGATACAACAGGGCACGCTGCCTAAGAATCCCAGTTTATGTAAAGGAATTTGCTGTATGTATTTCCACTAAAATCAACTGGATTTTTTTTTTTTTTTTTTTTTTTTGAGACGGAGTCTTGCTCTGTCGCCCGGGCTGGAGTGCAGTGGCCGGATCTCAGCTCACTGCAAGCTCCGCCTCTCAGGTTTACACCATTCTCCTGCCTCAGCCTCCTGTGTAGCTGGGACTACAGGCACCCGCCACCTCGCCCAGCTAGGTTTTTGTATTTTTTAGTAGAGACAGGGTTTCACCGTGTTAGCCAGGATGGTCTCGATCTCCTGACCTCGTGATCCGCCCGTCTCAGCCTCCCAAAGTGCTGGGATTACAGGCTTGAGCCACTGCGCCCAGCCAATCAACTGAATGTTTTATCAAATCAAAAGGGAAAAGGTATCTTCAAACACACATAGACACATATCCACAGAAGATTTGTGACAGAGGCGGAGCGTATTTAGTTTTCATTGGAAAGGCTAAAATTTATAATTATATAAACATAATTTGGGAGAAATTTCACCTCAGCTGTCCTCATTAAATAATTTACATTCCAACACTCACGGACCCACTGACTTCAGAACATACCAAGAAACTTGACAATAAGGTGAAGTGTAAGCATGTCCATCCAGTTTTTAATTTAGTAAGTTATAGACTTCATCTTCCCCAATAATCTGGCCCTGAAGTACTCAGTAATGAGGTCTCCTAGTTCGTCAGCTGCTCTCTGAAGTGTCACTGGGAGTTTGCACTTTGATACCAGTGGGAGAATCCTGACTGAGGTATTGCAGGGCAAATGTCTGCTGAGCCAGACAGACCATTCAAAAGAGCGTGCCAGAAGCCCACGTACTACGGATGGAACCCTACAGGCACAAGCAGCCCCTTCTTCATTGTAGAGACAAGGTTTTGTGAATATGAATACTGGTCACAGTTAAAAAAAAAAGAAAACAAGAAAACAAAGCTTTCCTGGTGAAATGTCCAAACAGCAGCCCTATAGATTCTGCAAATATTAAAATACTATACTTAAGATACAAAATATGATCCTACTTGGAGTCAAGGCATCTTGAATTCTCAAGACCGTTATTATAACTTTAAAAAATCTAGACAAGTCCCAATTTTAACAGTGATTCATGCAGAACGTGTTGTCATTTTTCAAGACTGGAAGCAGGAGTCTGAACGAGAACTGACAGCCAAAAACGCTGAGGTCGGGAAAACCCGGGAATCTACCCTGTGGTCCCCAGGAAAACCCCCTGCTAAGCGGCATCTGCTGCTCATCTGAGGAAGAGGCAGCGCCACACTGCAGACAGGAAGAACACCCACTGTCTTCTGTGTGCAAACTCCAGCCACCATTCAACGGAAAAGGTCTGAAGCTTGCCGGGAACATTTCTACTTACAGGCATTCAACTGGGAGCTGGGGTCAGGACACTTGCCTTTTCTTTTGCTTTGCTTTCGTTCTTCATCCCTGATTTTCCGCTCAGCTCCCTGTAGGTCAAGAGAAGACAAGATATGATTCTGTTTTCTGATCTTTAAAATATTTAACTCTTATCCTGACCAATGGAGTTTAGAAAAAGCCCTTCTCCCTTCTCTGGACAGGAACTCCATTACTTACTATATTCATGAGGCTTACCATAGTAGTTTCTTCTAAAAAGATTAGTCTTAAAATTATATTTAATTCCATGAAATCACAGGGAACAGCATTTATTTGAAAAACAAATAAAGCAAAATTCCGGCCGGGAGCAGTTGCTCACGCCTGTAATCCGAGCACTTTGGGAGGCTGAGGTGGGTGGATCATTTGAGGTCTGGAGTTTGAGGCCAGCCTGGCCAACATGGTGAAACTCCACCTCTACTAAAAATACAAAAATTAGCCAAGCGTGGTAGCGGGCACCTGTAGTCCCAGCTACTTGGGAGGCTGAGGCAGGAGAATCGCTTGAACCCCTGAGAGGTGGAGGTTGCAGTGAGCTGAGATCACACCACTACACTCCAGCCTGGGTGACAAAGAGAAACTAGTTTCAAAAAAAAAAAAAAAAAAAAGCAAAATTCCTCCTTATAACGGATGTGGTCATGTTAAATGAAAGCTGAGAAAATCTGAGTATACCACACGCCTGCAAAGACACAAGGGTATCTTCCCTTTGTCCAGGAGGAAAAGGAAATGAAAGAAAAAAACTAGGTTGGCCCTACTGTTGAGTATACTCTCCTATATGGCCAAGGTTATCACTGAAAGCTGTAATTCAGTCCAAGGGCCTGGCATCAACCATGTAGCAGATCTGACCAAGCTGAATTCACAAAGTGAAGATGGAACTAGAAATCTGCATAATCACTTAAAAGAGAAAAAGTGGGCCGGGCACGGGGGCTCACGCTTGTAATCCCAGCACTTTGGGAGGCCGCGGTGGGTAGATCACTTGAGGCCAGGAGTTCAAGACCAGCCTGGCCAACATGGTGAAACCCTGTCTCCACTAAAAATACAAAAAAATCAGCTGGGCATGGTGGTGCATGCCTGTAATCCCAGCTACTCAGGAGGCTGAGGCACGAGAATCACTTGAACCCGGGACGCAGAGATTGCAGTGAGCTGGGATCGCACCACTGTACTCCAGTCTGGGTGACAGAGTGAGACTCCCTCAAAGAAAAAAGAGAAAAAGTGTACTCAGAGTCCCAGAAAAAGGACACTCATGTACTCTGTATACTAACCGCGCAAAGACTGATAGTACCACGCAACTGAACCCACAACAATTTTCAAAAGAATCATATTAGTAATAAACACGACCTAAAGGCAAGCGATTAAGCATATTTAAAAACATTACATTTAATCATTTTGCTTGACTTACTGGAATTTCTGGATGGTACAGATTTCTTTACACAGTTATCCAGTTAAGGATGAACTGGTAGCTTATTTTTCTGTTAAATAAATTTGCGGATAGCAAAGAGAGGCAATAAAAATCCCACTGATCGTAGCATTATTATACAATAAAACACTTTAAAAACAGAAAACCACCTTCTGCCTTTTCTAGAAGGTGGTAGCATATTAACATAGTAAATATACAACCTGCTTATAAAAATTGCTATGTAACATTGACATAACAGTCCCTCCTTGACACAGAAAAACAGGTAAATACCCCAATCTCCTTGCCATTATTGTATGAAGTTGGTCTGGGTCTCCCTGTCCGTTCTAACAGTCTAACCATAACTTCATTCTGATGATAAACACCACCCTCCTCCAAAAGGTGGAGGGTGCAGTCCCGTATTACAAAACAGGACTGTCCCTCCTTATTTACCTGTATATCTATAAAGAATAAGGCATTTCTGCTTCTACATAACATGGAGTAACACAGATCACATTTACCCTCCACCCTGAAACAACAACAAAAACCAGACAAAATGCATAAAACAAGAATGCGAGGCCCTGACCAGCAGGCAACTAAACAACAGGGAGAACAAGAACGCGTGGCAAGTCCTAAAACCATGCTGGCTGCTGCCTTCAGAGTTCCCAGGCTGTGGCATGGGAGGGGGAGCCCATGTATTCTCAGTCCAGGTGCCCAGGGTTGAGGAGACAGAGCTGGAAGTCCACAGAGATCAAGGCAGCAGGACAAAGTACCAAAGAAGAAAAAGCTCCGAGATCTTTAGGGTGGCCAGGCACCAACAGGTACAGAGGTACCAGGAAGTTGCCCAAGGCTGGGGGTCAGGGTTGGGAACTGACATCTGAAAAGATTAGAGAAACAGTTCCCGAAACTCACACAGAGCCAGAAACAGTACCTGTTCCCACCATATGGGGTGGACTGGAAATCCTTGTAATGAGGATTATTACAAGGAAACAATATAACTGGAAAAACTTGTAATGAGCAGGACACTTGGTAGAATATTCAGGAAAATCCTGCTCAGGAGCACAGAATGATTAGCCTTATATTGAGCACAGCTCCAGATCCGCCTATCAAATCATAGACATAAGATCTGAAAGATCAAATGGTTTCCAAGCAACTTAACCAGATTTCAGGACAAAATTCAAGGAGATTCACAATAATATAAAAATGTCGAGCACCCAGGAAGGTGAAAATCACCGAATGCCACACAAAGAGTAAACACGATCCAAAAAACCCGAAAAAGGCCTCAGACTCATTCACTGTGCTCAGCTACTGTGCTTTGTATACCTGATGCAAAAGCCAGGGTGAAAGACCAGGACTCTGACAGCAAACATACTTCCAGTTACCTAGCCCCTTCTAAAAATCTCAATAAAAGACAAGCTCCCTTAACAGGATGAAAAGAACTGCCCCCCTCCCCCGCCGAAAATAGGTCCAACATTTTTGAGTTGGAAAAAGTCAAGATCTTGCTGTCTTAGTTCAATGGACCGTCCACTCATCTGCAGTTGCTCCACAGTTCCGAGCCAGCACAAACTTTCCCCTCAAGACTCGACGCACCTTCCAGACTCTCCCTGCATCAAATTCAGCTCAGCCCCTGGCTCTGCACTGGGCAAAAGTAAGCCTCTCTTCTCCAGATAAAAAGGAGCCACACCAGGGAAAACAGGTCATGCAGAGATCCCTCTGGGCCTTGCACTGTGAAGGCACAGCCCTTTGTGATTCATCCAATCAGACACAGCTGAAGAAGAGCTTCCGTGCAGGGTTGACTGCCTACACCTTCAGCAGCTGGGCTCAGAGGGGCCTGTGTGCACTTCCTTTACTTATCAGACATGCCCAACAGAATGTACTCATCAATCCTTCTAATCTTTCAGTTAAAAAGTGATTTTAAAAATCTCTCTATAATGTGTCTCTGCAAGGCCAAAACAATAATTAAGCTATTTTAGGCCAGGCACAGTGGCTCACACCTGTAATCCCAGCACTCTGGGAAGCCAAGGTGGGCGGATCACATGAGGCCAGGAGTTCAAGACCAGCCTGGCCAACCTGGCAAAACCCTGTCTCTATTAAAAATATAAAAATTAGCTAGGTGTGGTGGGTGCACATCTGTAATCTCAGCTACTGGAGAGACTGAGGCACAAGAATCGTTTGAACCCGGGAGGCAGAGGCTGCAGTGAGCCAAGATTGCGCCACTGCACTCCAGCATGGGCAACAGAGCCAGACTCTGTCTCAAAAAAAAAAAAAAAAAAAAAAAGCTGTTTTACACTTTCGGAAGCCAAGGTGGGAGGATCACTTGAGGCCAGGAGTTCAAGACTAGCCTGGGCAACATGGCGGGAACCCTTCTCCACAAAAAAAATTAAAAAATTAGCTGGGTGTGATGGGATGTGCCGTAGTCCCAACCACTTAGGAGACTGAGTTCGGGGGATCGCTTGAGCCCAGGAGGTTGAGGCTACAGTAAGCAGTAATTGCACCACTGAATTCCAGCCTAGATGACAGAGTGAGACCTCATCTCTGATAAAGGCTGGGTGCGGTGGCTCACACCTGTAATCCTAGCACTCTGGGAGGCCGAGGTGGGCAGATTACTTGAGCTCAGGAGTTGGAGACCAGCCTGGGCAATATGGCGGAACCCCATCTCTACTAAAAATACAAAAAACTAGCCGGGCATGGTGGTGTGCACCTGTAATCCCAACTACTGGGGAGGCTGAGGCAGGAGAATTGCTTGAACCCAGGAGGCAGAGGTTGCAGTGAGCTGAGATTGCACCACTGCACTCCAGCCTGGGCGACAGAGCGAGACTGTCTCAAAAATAAAATAAAATAAAATAAAATAAAATAAAATAAATAAATAAATAAATAAATAAATAAAATAATTTTAAAAGTTATTCTATATTAGCAGCTATATTCTCATTTTGACATTAAATATTAAAGAGACCCTGGTCCTTTTCCGTGAGTGTGTCTCAAACACTTGTTCCAAGCATCCCTGCTGACCTTACCTTGTCACAGAAGACCTTGATCTGGCAGTAGGCCCGGTGCACAGGCTTGTTGCTGCGGTTGTTGTAACTATAGGTATCAATTTGAATGTTAAGAGGCAACCCCTTCACTCCCTTCTGGGAAGAGAAGTCTGTGCTTAAGCAGTTCACAGAGATGAAAACCTGCAAAGGGAAGAGAAGGTTCCATAAGCAACAGGCAGCAAGTCAAACCTAGCACAGCTCATGAAAATATTAACATCACTGAAATTACTCAAGTCTATTTTAAATGAGAAGTTCAGTTTCTCATTTTTTAAAAAAGGGTTTTTAAAAAGAGGTGATCAGGGGTTTATTTTAAAACTGCTTTTGGTCATAGAAATAGCAGACCTTAAAGAGGAGGAAGAGTCGGCAGCTCTGAACCTCTGCTCATGTTTCCTTCCGGAATCCCTAATATCAGCTAGGACAGGGGAAGAGGCTGATTAGCTTTCCCGATGCCATTTTCCAAAGTTACCAATAGCATAGCTCCCTCTGCAGTTGTTCTGTAACTTAGTAAAAACTTCCTGGGAATCCACCTATGTTTACGTTGACACCACCTCTTAGGATAACCTGTAGTACTCTATGTCCTCATATTTTAGAACTTATGAAATCGGTGTTCCTCTAATCCACAATTTTTATAAGATTCTAATGAAGTTCTCTCTCAATCTCTGCCCATCCAGACTAAACAGTCCTCATTTCTTTCCAGTTTGTTCTTATTAATCTTTTGGTTAACAAATCACATTGGGCCCAGTCTTCAAGGAATAATTTATAATTTACAATTATTTCCACACTCCTTTCTAGGTACGGAAATATCAGTGCAACGGTCTTTTATTTAAACATAACTGGATTCTTTACATGTTCAGATTAAACCTAAAACCAAAGTGGTGAAGTTTGTTAATAGACTGAGAACTTAACGATCACTAAACACTCAGGAATGTGTTCCTCGTTCAAGACATTCCACACAGATGCGGTCAAAACTTCCTAGAATAACCTGGGAAGATGTTACGCTGGCGGGTCTATTTCCATGAGAGAAAAGAAGAATCCAATTCCTTAAGCCACAGTTCTACTATTCAATCATGAAATTACTTCAGAGAAACTGTCTAAACCAGACTTTGAGCTTCTCAACCCACAGTTTCAAAAGTCTGCTTTCCTATCAGTGCCCAAGCCACCACTTCCCATGGGAGCAATTTTTTTTTTTTTTTTTAAGACAGTATGGCTCTGTCGCTCGGGCTGGAGTATGGTGGTGTGATCTCAGCTCACTGCAATCTCTGCCTTCTGGGCTCAAGCCATGCTCCCACCTCGGCCTCCCAAGTAGCTGGGATCACAGGTGTGTGCCACCATGCCCAGCTAATTTTTGTATTTTTTTTGTAGAGACAGGGTTCCATTATGTTGCCCAGGCTGGTCTTGAACTCCTGAGCTCAAGTGATCCTACCATCTTGGCCTCCCAAAGTGCTGGGATTACAGGCAGGAGCTACTACACCCAGCCCACAAGAACAATATTTAAAGATGACTTCCAAGTGCAGTAGGTTAGTACCAGGTACACTCCAGCTGTTAGCGTGTGCCTGAGCTATGCACTAAGCCGGCGAGAAGCCATCCAGGGGGATCCCCCACCATCGAAATGGAAGACAGAAGATGTCATACCCTTCTCTCCTCTCCTGGGCTCCAAATCAGTTATCTCCCAGCACACTTTCTCAAAAGTTAAAATAAACTGAGTCACATTATGAATATGACACTGGAAGCTGCTACTTAAGAGGAACCCAGTGCACAGCAAATAAACATGTGCCATTTCCCAGCTATTTTTATCATTCTGGATTTTTAAAATGTTTTTGAGCTCCCTTTCAACTAGTTTTAGAATTTATTTCTGATGCATGTGTACCACATAGTGGACATTATTGGAATTACAGTTTTTAAAACTAAGACTGGCCCATTTCAGACCCAAGAGCTGACAGGGGAAGATTCCTTCTAGCCCCTGGGTCAACAACCAAGAATGGGTCCACCAGGAGCAGCACTGGGTGTCACTGGCTGAACCAGGGCAGATGGGGAGAAATTTAAGTTATAATGGGGGTGGGGGACAGCCATAATAATTTTTTTTTTTGAGATGGAGTTTTGCTCTTGTTGCCCAGGCTGGAGTGCAATGGTGCAATCTCGGCTCACCACAATCCTGGAACCTCCGCCTCCTGGGTTCAAGTCCTTCTCCTGCCTCAGCCTCTGAGTAGCTGGGATTACAGGCACTCACCACTACGCCTGGCTAATTTTTGTATTTTTAGTAGAGGGGGGGGTTTCACCATTTTGGCCAGGCTGGTCTCAAACTCCTGACTTCAAGTGATCGGCCCGCCTTGGCCTCCCAAAGTGCTGCGATTACAGGCGTGAGTCACCACGCCCGGCCCAGCTATAAGAACTTTAAGATGAAAGAGAAGGAAGGGAAGGAGAAGAGGAAAGTCAGGATCATGGTGACAAAGATGGCTCTCTAGAAGGCATGCAAAATGCAAAAGCTGAGGTCGGGATTTTACCCTCACTCTAGGCTACACACTGTTTCTCAGCAGGAAAAGACCAACACATCCTAAAAAGAGGAAAGACTTGTCCAAGTTAACAGATTTAAAAGTCATTTCTGATCTTGTCCCTTCACAAGCCCTCCACCCCAGCTGGTCTCCTCACCATCCCCGAACACAATCTGCACATCCATTCCCGCCTCACCTCAGTCCTCGTCCGCTTCCTGCTCCAGGCTTCCTGCTCATGACTTCCCAGGCAGGCCTGCCTCCACAGCTCCCCTCGTCTGTCTCCATCTGTAAGGCCGGCCCAAGTCCCACCCCACACACGGTCACAAGCACGCAGATGGCAGCACGGGCTGGCCACACAGCAGAGGGACCACACACTGTGCACCTGGCGTCAGGACCTGTGCTGGGCATGTCAAGCACGGTCTCACCGAATCACCCACAGGGAAAGGGACTATCATCCTTCTTGCACAGATGAAGCCCACAACGGTGTTTAAAGTTGTCCCAAGGTAGAAAGCGATGCACTGGGGTTCATTGGAGGGCTTTCCCCTTCACACCCCACTACGACTCCCAAACCAACATCTTCCACAAATAGCTGGCTCTGATCTCCTACCTGGGATGGTTTGCCTTTTGATATGTGCATGGTTTATCTCCCTGACTAGACTGTAAATATTTAGCAGGCCGGGACCGTAATTCTACGCTTTGTCCCTTCTAACACCGAGCACAGTACCTTATCCTGCCTGCTATAATTTTTCTTTCCACTTAAACTTATTTCCAGTAAATAAGCAAATTGCTTTAACTTAAAGAATACCTAGATCTAGATATATAGGCAAAAGTGGCACATACATTACAGAAAATATGTGCTTTGACTTTATACCTTTTATTTATTTATTTATTTATTTTTGAGATTCAGTTTCGCTCTTTTCGCCCAGGTTGGAGTGCAGTGGAGCTATCTCGGCTCACCGCAACCTCTGCCTCCCGGGTTCAAGCGATTCTCCTGCCTCAGCCTCCCGAGTAGCTGGGATTACAGGCTTGCACCACCACACCTGGCTAATTTTGTATTTTTGGTAGAGATGGCGTTTCACTATATTGGCCAGGCTGGTCTCGAACTCCTGACCTCATGATCCGCCCGCCTCGGCCTCCCAAAGTGCTGAGATTACAGGTGTGAGTAACTGCTGTCAGCCACGTTTTTTAAAAAAACACTTCAAGTACAATCCCTAAATCCACAAATCAGAGGTATGGAGAGTCTGCGGAATGCATTCAGGTTTTTAAAAAAGTCCATGCAAACAACTAAGCAAAGTAACCAAACCACCATATATTTTTCAATTTACAACCAAATGGAAAATCCGAATTTTTTCTGTCATTCTAGGCCATGTGGCTCAATTCCTAGTTCAAAAACAGCTAGCTGCCTGGGAAAGTTCAACTTTACCCTCACGATTCCAGGAAGTCTTCGACCCAAAGTGATACTACCTTTACAAGAGGATTTCACAGTAATCCAACCCGAAACCTAACCTCCCCTTGCTTCTCGGTTTCAAGTTACTATTCAAAAAAGAAATGAGCAGGGGCCAAATCCCAGGATCAGGGCAAACACAGAGCTTCGGCACCACTTTGCCCATGCTGGTGTGCATTTGTGATGATCTGTGGTCTCTTACTGATACACATTTCTCTCTTATTTTAAAAAATCAGTTATTTCCAAACTTGGCAGTTTTCTAAATGTATTAAAGAAAGTTTACAATGGTCCTAATTCAGCATTAAAAAAAAATGCTACCTTGCCTAGATAAATACACAAACATCCCAGGAGAAGGTGACAAAGCTGTGAAACGTAAGCACTGCAGGCCACGAACATGAGAGACAGGAACAGTGGGCTGAAGATGCCAGACAGAAGATGGGGCCGGTGGTCGCGATGCCCCTGCTCTTAAGAAAGGATCCAAGGTAAGAACACAGACGATCAAGGGGACATGCTGGTGCAGAGGGGACATGTGTGCTGGGTTTAATCCTTAACCAAAGTCTACAAGCGGAGCCACATTCCCAACAGAAGCAGCTTAGGTCTAAACATCAAAGCATCTGAGCTGGCCCCTAACTAGCGCTGCAACCCAGGGTCCTTACCTGTCAAAGGGCAGGGTGAATTCGTGGATCTCTAGATGACTACCTCTGGACTTCCATGATTATATACTTACATTGACAAAGGATGAATCCTATATCTATACTGTTTTTACTGGTGACAATAGTTTCGTGTAATACATTTATCTATCAACTTTTTATAAGTCATATTAGTTTAAAAATACCACATAAGTTGCCAGTTAAAGTCATCACAATAACTACTTATGTAAAACTTAAGAATCTCATACAGCAATGGCTCTCAAAGTGTGATGCCAGGAGCATCAGCATGAGGGAACTTGTTGGAAATGAAGATCCTGGTGCCCACCCCAGACTCACTGAATCCAAAAACTCAGGGAGAGTGGAAGGGGAGGTTAACAAGCTCTCCAGCTAATTCCAAATTTAATTCACACTAAAGTTTCAGAATCCTGTCTGTACAACAGTGCCTCACAACCCTGACTGAATTAGTTGTGCCTGGCAGGACTTAAAAACATACGGATGTCGGATGTCCTGGCCACACCCCAGAGATTCTGATTTCATTGTCCTGGGGTGGGTTCGAGATGCTGGGACTGTTTTGTTTTGTTTTTTTTTTTTGGTGCTCTGCACCAAATTCGAGTAATTTGAGTGATTGGCCAAGATAGAAACCACTGCAGTAAAGTGATTAGTCTTCTAGCTGCTTACACACTAGGATCCACAAAAGGTCTCCCTTGGCTCTAAAACTCTGAGATTATTAAAGCAAGTTCCAATACATGGCTTCCTTTCCTTAAAGAGTGAAGATTTTTTTTATGTATTTATATGTATGCCAGCAGGTTTTTAACATTAAACAAAATTTTTACAGAGGCATAGCCCTATCAAATAAGAATATTCATGTAATTTAACTTAAAGAATACCTAGATCTAGATATATAGGCAAAAGTGGCACACACATACAGAAAGATCTAGATTAAAGCCACTTTGTTCAACCCTGCTATTCAATAAGATCATGCAAATCCTCATATACTCAAAAGTTCTTAAGATATTAACCAGGAAAAAAAAAACCAATTACACACATATTAAACTCTCCCGCTTATTTTTATTACTCATGTTATGTTTGATTTCATAGGGATTGGCATTTGTGGTGAACTTGTGTGTTCAGCTGAAGGCTGAGGTTGTAACTCTGAACCACAGGACAAAGCATGATGTGTTGCCTTCCTCACTAAACGGCAACCTCCTTGAGATGACCCTGTCTTAATAATCATCTCTATGTCTCATGCCTGGATCATAACACATGCTTAACATATGCTTTTAATAAAAGGAGGAAAATACATACTAGGTATTGAATAAGTATGCCTAAGAATAAGTACAAAGTAGATATATAAAATATTTTTTCATCCCCTTATCTAAACCAGAAGCAACTATTTTTCTGTAAAGGGCCCGATAGTATTTTCACATCCGTGGGCCACATGCAACTACTCAACTCTGCAGTAATAGTATAAAAGTAGCCACGGATATGAGTGTGGTGGTGTTTTGATAACACTTGATTTATATAAACAGGCAGCTAGCTGGCCCAGCCTCAGAGGTGTCATCTGCTGACCACTAAACCATCCTCTAAGTTGCTTGGACATTAATTTATCCTTACATCATCATGATGGAGTAAACAGGAAGGAGGTGTATTTCTCTGTTTGTAATTGAGTATTTCCACTTTCCGCATAAGTGACTTCCTGGCAAGACATCCAGTGTGTGCTGTGCCCATGCATCGCTCCCCTGTGGAAACACACTGTCCCTATCAGCATAGCCCACGCTTATGGAGGGACCAGGCAAGTTCTGAGGGAGAAGTGCAGCGTCTGGGGAGCTTCATGGTCAGGAGGCGGCCTTCTTTAGTCTGCAACTAAACAGTTTTGTTTAATGTTAAAAACCTGCTGGCATACATATAAGGCGAGTGTAGAAACACAAGCCAGAGCTCTCCCTTGGGTCCAGTGGGAGCAACAAGATGGGCACACTTTGTTCCTCAGTTTTAACACTTTGCATGGATTCTACCTAATGGGGAGCCCCGAGTGAGCAAGACCACAGGGCTATTCACCCAAATCCAGGTAAAACCAGGCTCGGACCGTTCCTATCCTGCAGACAAATAGTATCAATGTGATTACAGAAAACACTCCACTATCTTTACAGAGGATGGGAAAGAGGTAAAAAGTACGATGAATGAGGACACATCCAAATCCTCCTTTATAAAACATATGGGAGTGCATGTATACACACACACACGCTTAAAAAGCCCCATTTCAGAATCGGAGTAGGCTGAAGATTTACAACCTTCCTTCTCTAGAAAGATGTGAAGATCTCTGACATAAAACTTTAAGAACTCAAAAGATGACCTTTTCTGTTTTCATGCTTCCCACTTATTTTGAGAGAAAACATTTGTATTCAAATAATTAGAACATTAATGTCAAAAGATGAGCAACTAATATTATTCCCACCCAAATTATTGGAAGAGAAAAAAACTAACCACAAACATAAACTGCTGAACAATCCAAGGTGCTCTACAAGATTCCTTTTAAAACGTCTAGCCCATTTTTCTAAGGACAGTTCCTCATTCCTGACCAATAATTTATGCACTTAGAATGTTTCAAAGTATTTAATTTTGTTTTCAAACCTCAGTTTGAAAATGAGAGGAAAACAAAATAAAATGATTTAAATGATCAAAGGATTAACTGATACAGACTTTTATTCTAAATGCTCTCAAGCACAGAAACCAACAAGAAATCAGATCTTGAATTTATAATGATTCCTCCAGGAAGCACTGCGGCAGCCACATCAGCGCTGTTCACACTTGGCTGCTTCCGCCAAGTTAGTCCTCAAAGAGAAAACAAGGAGGAAAAAGACAAAACAAAACAAAACAAACAAACAAAAAAACCCACTGTGCTCAAAACAGAGATCACCATCAGAGGTTCATTTCATAGCAGGTATAGGGAAAGTAACTGAGAATCAGTTTTATAAAATCCCCAACTCACCCACTCCTTTTGAGCTTTATCATCAACACCACAAACCAAGACACAATTCCAATAAAGCTTGCTAACTGTGTAGTCTAAAGAGAGTGGTCAGGAATGTGAACTTTAACAAGTAAATTTAATTTGTGGAGAGAAATTACAGAAATATTTTTAACTCTCCTAAATCATGGAAAAGAAGGCATGAACAAAGCACTTGGAGTTCATTAGTTAAAAGTTACAAAAACATTAAGTGGTAAAGTTAGGAGCTAAGAGATGAAAATGTTTAATACATATCAGGGCTTTTTTCATGAACTAGCAAAAAGGCTGCTCCTCTTTAAAAATTACCACAATGACAGTAATACTCATTCTATATTATCATTCACCTATAAGAAAATAATCCAACATCCAAATATTAGTCTTAATTTTTTTCTACTGAGAAATTTAGGTAAAATTTTACATGGTTTTGTAACATTGCTGCTATAATGCTGAAAATAATTTCCATAAGACTTTCATAATACAGTTTGCTCAAATGAGTAGAATAAAACAATTTCAAAATTTGAGCACTGGCCAGGCGGTGGCTCACGCCCGTAGGTGGGAGGATTGCTTGAGTCCAGGAGTTTGAGACCGGCCTGGGCAACATGGCGAGAACCTGTCTCTAAAAAAATAAAATAAAATAAAATAACTGGGTGTGGTGGTGTGCCCCTGCAGTCCCAGCTACATGGGAGGCTGAGGCGGGCGTATGGCTTGAGCCTAGGAGGGAGAGGCTACAGCGAGCTGTGTCATGCCACTGTACTCCAGCCTGGGCAACAGAGTGAGACCCTGTCGTTAGAGTGAAAAAAAAAAAAGTGAACATTTAGATCCATTGAGACTAATATGAAGCAACTTTATGACAGTTTGGATAAGATTTTCTTTTTTTCTCTTTTTTTTTTTTTTTTTTTTGAGAGAGAGTCTTGCCCTGTCACCCAGGCTGGAATGCAGTGGCGCCATCTCGGCTCATTGCAACCTCTGCCTCCCAGATTCAAGTGATTCTCATGCCTCAGCCTCCCAAGTAGCTGGGATTATAGGCACGCACCACCACAACTGGCTTTTTTTTTTTTTCTTGAGAGGGAGTTTCGCTCTTGTTGCCTAGGCTGGAGTGCAACGGCACAATCTCGGCTCACTGCAACCTCCACCTCCCAGGTTCAAGTGAATCTCCTGCCTCACCCTCCAAGTAGCTGGGATTACAGGTGCTTGCCACCATGCCTGGCCAATCTTTGTATTTTTAGTAGAGATGGGGTTTCACCATGTTGGCCAGGCTGGTCTCGAACTCCTGACCTCAGGTGATCCACCTGCCTTAGCCTCCCAAAGTGCTGGGACTACAGGCACAAGCCACCATGCCCAGTCGGTTTCCTTTTTAAAGACCTGATTTTCAAACTAAAATAGAGTAAGTGCTCTGTTCATAAGACCAAGTGAGATGTCACAGGTGCTCATCCAGGCAGCATCATCTCAGTGCTTGGGAAAGTGAAAGAGCCTAGCTAGGAAAAACCACTAATAATCTTCAATGGTTCTCTGCAGTTTGGTGGCAGAAATCCAAATTCTCAAGGCCTTCCAAAATCCAGATCCAAATGCCCATTCTCGTTCACACCTCCTTTACAGGTACTTCCAAACTTTGGGGATCTTCATTTTCTCTGCCCCTGAATTTTAAAATATCGTTTCCTCCATTGTCTACTGACATACATTTCCCTTATGGATAAAGACTCAGCACCAACGGATATACCCTTTCTCATCACCATCCCCTTATCTGCCCAAAGGGGAATCCCTCATGTTCTCAGCTGTGTCCATCGCACTCTGTGTACAGCTCCATTTTACCACTTACCAAGTTGGACTAAGTAGCTTTTTCCTTCCCTCAAACTTCCTGTGAGGCCAGATTATATGGTTTGGCTGTGTCCCCACCCAAATCTCCTCTTGAATTGTAGCTCCCATAATTCCCACATGTTGTGGGAGGGACCCTGTGGGAGATAACTGAATCATGGGGGCGATTTCCCGCATATTGTTCTCGTGGTAGTGAATAAGTCCCATGAGAGCTGACGGTTTGATAAGGGGTTTCCCCTTTTACTTGGCTCTCATTCTCTCTTGCCTGCCACCATGTAAGACATGGCTTTCACCTTCCACCATGACTGTGAGGCCTCCCCAGCCACATGGAACTGTGAGTCCATTAAACCTCTTTTTCTTTATAAATTACCCAGTCTTGGGTATGTCTTTATCAGCAGCATGAAAATGGACTAATATACCAGACTGAGATTCTTCAGGGAAACGGCCGCTTCTGTATACTCTCATCACCTCGGTCAAGGTCATCACCTGGATCAAGGACAGGGAGGACGGAGCGAGAATCTTAACATTCACCTCTGTTTAACTCCTGTCCCTGTAACACTGCAGTTAGTAAGCTCCCAAGGTCCCTTGAAGGCAGGGATGTTGTTCATTTTAAAAATTTCTTCCAGCTGGGCGCGGTGGCTCATGCCTGTTAATCCCAGCACTTTGGGAGGCCAAGGGGGGCGGATCACTTGAGGCCAGGAATTTGAGACCAGCCTGGCTAACATGGTGAAACCTTGTTCTACCAAAAATATAAAAAAATTAGCTGAGTGAGGTGGCGCAAGCCTGTAATCTCAGCTACTCGGGAGGCTGAGGCATGAGAATTGCTTGAACCCGGGAGGTGGAGGTTGCAGTGAGTCGAGATCATGCCACTGCACTCCAGCCTGAGTGACAGAGCGAGACTCTGTCTCACAAAAAAAAAAAAAAAAAAAAAAATTCTTCCAGTATTTAGCACATATTTTGTATTTCTTCCAATTATTATCCATTATTAAGTGGTACTGTATTAAATACTAGTAATGAGAGACAGAAAAACGATGAGCATACAAAAATCTACATACTCTCCAAATCTTATTTCAACAAGTTTCAAATCCTCATAAAACTGTAAATACACAACAGTGCCCCCACCAAATAAACATAAACAATAAAAAGAGATAATATAAAGTTACAGAAATTAAACATTTTCTTCCAACCTCTAGTAGAGGACCCTCTGAACAATAAAATGGCTACAAATCAGGCAATTAAATGAAAGAGACAGATTGCTTAATATTAGGCAATTGCCAAATATTAGTGTCACTTCAGAATCTTAATCATGTATTCCTAAACATTTTCAGTAGCCTACCACAGTCTATGTGAAAGACTACATTCCTTAGCATTCAAGCTTTTTATGTGACTCCGATCCACCTTTCCAGCCATACTTTGTACCACCTGTAACAGTATTTCCCAAATGTGAATACTATACATATCCTCTTTAAAAGGTGAAAGTTTCACCCTTAAAAATACACCCAGATCTGAGTCTGAGAAATGCTACTCTATTTAAATGACTGCAAAATGTCTGATCACCCAGCACCCCAAGACCTCATGTGGCCTTTATCTGGCTTCAACCCCAAACCTAAGCACACACCCCGGCACTGATGTCTCCTGGCAGCATTTGGCTCTGGTGGCATGCAGGATATGCTTCTGACTAAAAAGTCTCATCATTGACTTGAAAACACAACATTACACAGCCTCAAAGAACCTCCAGCCCCAAGACCCTTGGCCCACAGACCCCACGGATTGGAGACAAGCTCCTTGTGAGAGCACCCCACGACCTTCCTATGCAGTCCCCCTCGCTCCTGACTCAGAAGACATCAAAGGTCACAGCTCATTCTGGGCTCTGCATGCCAGCCTGGTTCCCACTATCCTTTGGGAACCCCCCACCCCACTGGGGTCACCTGAGAAGCGTGACGAAACTTCTAAGTAAGGTTCCCTTCCTTTGTGTCACCAGCATCCCTACACTTACTAGAGTGGAATCCTCCTACTGAGTTCTGAGTTTTGGGTCACGGACTACTCACCTTTCCATTCCAAGAGCATCTTGGCAGTGCCTGGCCAATAAGAAATATACGTTTCCTGAATGAACGACCCACTTTCCTAAACTCCAGCCAAATAAAACTACATGCTGCTATGGTATTTGGGCTACATTTATACCATTCTTTGACCCTGAAAAACACCTATGAAGCTGATACTATTTTGGCCCCATTTTACAGATGAGGAAACGAAGGCTTAGAGGTTAGGTAACTTGTTGTCCAAATCCACAAGTTATTTGTGTTTATATATATATATTTTTTTGTTTTGTTTTGTTTTTTTTGAGACAGAGTTTTCATTCTTGTTGCCCAGGCTGGAATGCAATAATGCAATCTTGGCTCAACCTCCAACCCCGGGTTCAAGCGATTTTCCTGCCTCAGCCTCCCAAGTAGCTGAGATTACAGGCACGCACCACCACACCTGGCTAATTTTTTTTTTTGTATTTACTAGAGACGGGGTTTCACTACATTGGTGTGCTAGTCTCAAACTCCTGACCCTCAGGTGATCCACCCGTCTCAGCCTCCCAAAGTGCTGGGATTACAGGCATGAGCCACCACGCCCGGCCTGTGTTTATATCTTTCTTTTAAGCTGACTTGAACTCCTAGGTCATCAGGGTAGAATCCAAAATGCCAAGCAGTTTTTTACACATACTGAACAGTAAATATTTGCTGAATACTAACTGACTATTTATATCCCCTGAATTATTTTGGAAAAGATTATAGTATTTAGAGACTGCCTGAGACACACTGAGACATACAAGGTAAGTGCCAGGGTAGAGATAAACCCACCTCACAGGTTATGACCTGGTTTTCTACTGTGTGTATTCACTTTTAGTTTTCAATTCCTATCTCCAGTGACTATCTTTCTGTTACAAAAGCTGCAGGTACCTAACAATTTTTATTTGATAAATACAGGTTTATCCCTTCATGTTGCATTTACAGATGTGGTAATGTCTGTGACTTCAGACTCCTCTGTGACTAGAGCTGTAGAAGACAAGTCTGCAGCTGTCGCCTCTGCACTACACAGGCCTTAAAAGGTGAAAGCACCTCTTCAGACTAAGCTGTTCCAGCTGCCCCTTTTCCACTTACATTCACAACAGCAACTCTATGAGGGGAAAGATAAGGAAAAATAAGTAAGATCCAATCAAACATCTTTTGCAAAAATATTCTGCAGCCCCAGCAAAGACTCTGGGGATTCCCTCAGCTAAAAGTCCATTTCCCTGGAAATCTTAAGAGCATGTTTTTACCCTCACTTACAACATAGACCAGAATACAGAGTATAATCTCCTCTGAGGACAGGCTTTATGCTTCAGTCATTTTCTTACTCTTTCGCAGTGCTTACATAGAGAAGTGCAACAAACAATTCGCTCAATGAATGAATGTACAGTTCGGGAAGCTGACTCCCTGCAAAATGATTTCCTAAGTCAGTTCTTCCACAGGTGCAACAGACTGATCACCTTGCATAGAATTTCCTGGATGTTAGAAAACAGTCTAATTGGTCAATAACGAGAGAGAGAAAAAAAAAAAACTTTGAGGAAGCGTTTTGCTTTTGTGAATCAGAGGATGATCCCCAGCAGGCTTCTGGAAGCACCAGCCCGCAGAGCTGAGAGTGCCTGCTGGCCCACGTCAGTATGGCGTGCTGTCACGTGTGTATCATCATGCCCAACTAAAAGTTTCAAGTGAGTTCTAACTACCTGGTAAATATATCAAGAAAATATCTGTTAGAAGGCAGAAAAGAAAAAAGTAATGTAGGTTGATTTAACTGGAGAAGATGCTTCAGAAAGTTGGTCACCGAAAAAAGTTTTACATTCCCAAAATGCACTTATCCTCACTGCCTACCCTAAAAACATTCATCTTTCACAAGAATATCACACAGCGCACAGTCTCTGGCTATTGGTATCTTTAAACTCAAAAGAGACAGTGTCAAGCTGTGATTGAGCCTCAGGCTTTGAAGATATAGATGGCAAAAAACACACAGTTAAACAGGTGACAAAGCCAAGGCCAGGACCCAAGTCTCCTGATTCCAACCTCAAGGCTCTTTTCTCAAACCCACACTGCGACAGTGACAAATAGAAAGCCAGAGAAGTACCTTGTGGAAAAATTGTTTGGTGAAGTAGACGAACGTAGAGAAAAGGGCGAACCCCGAATGGTTCTGAGCAGGTTGCTTTTTGGTCACAAGGCATGAAATTAAAGGTCTCTGCATTTCGAACCACAGAGCTAGGCTGTTCCAAACTTCCTATTTGACTTCACATAAGTCATGAGTCTAGCTGGTGACGTGGCTCCATGAGACAGCAGCAGCGGTCATGGACACAGGCCCAGTTGCCTCTGGGAGTCTTTATCATTTTAACCCATCCTAGTATTTAAATTCAATTTAGTCAAATGTCGACATAATATCATTTCAGAAAGTAATCTATCTACTAAATTGAACGTAGAAACCCTAGGGAAATTTCTACTTTAATTCTTTAAATCAGTGAAAAAGATTGCTCTAAGATAGTTCATAGAAACCTAACAACCAAAATTAAAATGTGAGGTCCATAATGTAGTTTATTCTAACCCCAAATCCAACAGCACTAAAAGAGAATGAAATCACCATTTTCTAAGACATTTATATACAGTTATAAAATTCAGCTGAAGCCAGGAGAGTGGGAAATAGTTTAACAAATCAAAGTCAGATTGTTCAGGAACATTTTACTAAGTATGATATGGCAGACACATAATCATCATAGCATTCCTTCCCCAACCCGAAATAAACAAACAAACACTGATGACCTTCCTTCTGTCTGGGCCTTGTGGTCCCCTGCTAGTCCTCCATCTGTGTGGGCTCCATTAATTCATGAGGCCCAAGAAGATATTGGGGACTGAGTCACAAACTCAGAAGCAGAACCCAGTCCCACTCAGAGAACCCCAGCATGCCTGCTCTGATGGTGGGAGGAGACCAGCCTATCCCAGGGCAGAATGCTACCCCCAAGAAATAAAAGACTTCCAGTGGCAGCCAGCATTTGTGTTATTTCTCAGACTATCCAATCACCATCAAGGAAAAAGAAAAAGAATTGGCAGGAGGTGGGCAGGGAGGACAGGGATGTGGGAATAAAGAGGCACTAACTTGAAATCTTCCCACATCTATGTGGGGCGTTTCCCTGAAGAAAAACAAGAAGGAGTCAGCAGCCTGGCTGTTGCCTCAGCACCACCTTCCCACACCGCCCACATATGGGCTTGGTTTCTGTGGAGTGTAGGGAGCCAGGGAAAAAGTCACAGAGATAAAAAGAGAGACAGAGAAAAAAAAAAAAACACCACTGTGGAGGTACCTGCACACTCTTCTCCCCTGTGTCACGGTCCTGTAAGCAGGCCCTGGTGAACCTAAGGACACTTGGCATATACAGTGATTTGGCACCTGTTGCCCCAAGTAAGTACAATGTTTGTTCTGAAATATGCAGAACTGGATGCAGGTGTGACACAAGGCACACAGGCCACATTCCATCCTCACCAGGCACGGAACAGGGCAGGCAAGCCCATGGGCCAGAAAGGAAGAGCTGGCGGGCAGGCTGCCTTCCAATCAGAAGTTCTCTTTCATTTACAAGGAAAAGCTAAAAACAAAATCCCTAAGTTAATGTAGGGAGTGCCCTGTATTTACTAAAGGATTGAGGGTCTTGCGTGCAGAAGAGCTCCACATAAAAGAAATCTGAACTCCAAGGCCCCATGCTGCCTTGAAACTGCTGTGCTGGGTAAGTTCAGTTACTACTAATGATGTCAGGTCACAGTCAAGCTCTCTGCTTTAGTTTCCAAGTAGCAAAACTGGTTGAAAAGACAGCTTGAGAAAGCTACCACAGATAGAATTTCCAGGAAGGACCTAGGAGAAGGAGGGTTAAGGTGACAAGCTATCAAAAAAGAAAGTTTTATAGAGGAGTCAATTGTTTCTTGACAGTGGCAGGGTGGAGGAAGGGGGAAAATTCAACCAAAAAAAAAAGAAAAAGGAATTCAAGTAGCAGTCCAGATGCAGGCTACACAGACATGGGTGCTTGAAATCCGTTTCACAAGATGCAAGTTTCACTACCAAACTACAGCTTTCTTCAGCTGCCAAGTCCCTCCCTGGTCCAGAGACAGCTTCCGCTTGGCCCTTACCCCCCGGCCTGTGCGATGACAAATGTACGTTTCGTTACCTGTGGATTCCAAGTTCTACCGCGGTTCGATGGACTTTATTTTACATCTGCATGGAACATGTCTTCAAGCCAAAGTCCAACAGACTTAGCTTTAAAAAAAATGAGAAGTTTCTAGGAGAAATCATCCTCACAATCACCCCGAAAACAGCAGCTTCGTCAAAGAAAAATGTCCAATTGCTAAATAAAGACTTTATTCTATATCAGCTAATTAAAGGCATTCTCTACGAACTTCCAATCGAGGAAGTTTTCTTGTTATTTCCAATACTGATCAAGCTACAACTCTAAAAACTACTCATTCCGTATAAAGGAATGTGACTATCTCGACTCTGGTACAAAACATTTCGTTTTTTCTTTTAACAGATATGTACTGTTAAACTGCGTAAGAGAAAACCCCTGGGATCAAACAAATCTCAATTCAGAAGCCTCCACGGCTATACCCTGGGTTTTCCTTGAGGTTTAAGGATAGAAATGCATGAATAATCCAGCTCAGTCTAGTCAGCTTCGTGATCTGCCTAGACACTAAAAGCCTCTTCTCCTGCATTTTAAAAGTAACAGTGCTTCCTGACATCTTTTTCTATTTAGGCCAGGGAGTATACCTTTAGTTTTAAATCTCCTGTCTTCATTTAATTGCAATTGCAAGTAGGATGTTTGACTCACTTCTCTCCCCCCTCCTTCCTCCCATCACACTGGAAATTTAAAGTTGTGAAACAAACCAAACCTGTCCCTGCCTAATGGAACCAAACGTGGCAACACCTTATTTTAATGGCACACTTGATGGGTGCTTCACTAGAATGGAATCCTTCTAAATGCAAGCAATATGTTCAGTCCAAACAAACTAAAAATTACTCTCACAATGAATTACAAATATTATGCTTAGACAAAACAACAAACTTATTAAATTCATAAACCTGCATCCCAGAAGCAGAAAGACTTTCGTTCAGGTTACCAGGATGGTTACACCCCTCTTTTACAGAATGGACTCTACAAGCCTCAATAATCCCTCACCAAGAACTCTATCGGCTTTTGCCGAGACAAGGAGACAAAACAGACAGATACTGATTTCCCATCCAAACACAGACTCCCTCACAGAAAAGCTTCTTGGTACTTAGCTGGGCTCCAAATTCTACTTTAATCCTCTTTCCTTTGTAACATGAGTCTTTCCATGACATAAACCATTGGACTCTCAAGGACGACCCTTCCAAAGGCCTCAGAGTTCCTTCTTAGAGCTGATAGATCATAATTAAAAGCAAAAGCACAGCGTCCTCTGATTTGACAGGGTTTTCTTCCCCCAGGAAACAAGGCTCTCTGATTTTGTCCTGTCTCTCACTGCCCCTTCTTCTTCTCCACAGGCTGAGACACCACACTGAAGGGAAAAAATGGACAGGGACTGAACTGGGAAGAGACAAAAGTATGTTGAAATTGGCTCTGGCACACCCAGAGATAAGATCACGCCATCAAGAAAAAGACGCAGTTCCATCTGTCGGCGAGCAACCTGCTCACAAACTGGGACAAAGAGCTTCTTTCCAAAGGTTTGATAAAGACTTTCCAAAGCAACCAGGTTCCAAACACAGCACTTCAGGAGAAATGCCCAAATCTTCAGGGTGTTTTACCATGGAACGCACAACACAGTAAAACCAAGTCAGACTCTACATCTATCTACTTCTCTGACGCTACTTACTCCAGCGGGAGCTTGGCGCACGTCTGGCAAAAAGTTCTTGCTGTTACTATTTTTAAAATTAAATGTGTGAATGAAAACTACAACATAATTCACTTTACAGTGTAAGGATTTAGGTGTTACCACTGGAAAAACCTCTTATTTTGTATTCCCAGGATTCATTACATCCTTAAAAAGTGTGCTTACTATTCATGAAGATCATACCTATGCACAGATGATCAAAGAAATTCTGCAATTTCCTTTGACCGCAGCTGTTTTCCCATCTGCCATACTGGGTAGCTGACTCTACCAAAGGTGTCCCTACACCACCCCCAGACATCCCCTTCTTTAGTGCCTGCTGGCTCACAGGTCTCCCTCAGAGCTGGCTGGCCCAGTTTTCACTGGATTCCAATACAGCAGCTTTTTAGTTTATAATTTATCTTCCGTGCTTAAATGTTACTCATCCAACTTAAACGTTATAATATAATACAACATAAATTATTTCTTACGAGCAAAGGTGCTCTCATTTATATTAGTGAGTCCATAAAGTTGCTCTATTAATAATAATACCTACATTTTTAAGTAATCTTCCCTGTCAATAACGTTTTCTATTCATTTCAAGGTCTAGAGTTTAGCTTCCTCAGAAGACCTCATTTGGATGACCAAGCACCAAGCACATAATTGCATGGAGTACTGAGTGCTTTTTATGGGTGCTGGGCAGGCAGCCATGCCCCACTAACTATGAACACAGGTGAGGCACCTTAGCACAGCACCTAGCATATAATAGGCACTCAAAGAAGTTAATGCTCTTTCCTTAACTTCTTTTTCCTCTGTTTATTTTAGATCTTCAGGCTTCGAGAGGCCCTTGCTTCTTATCATTCAGCAAATCTCAATGCTGTTGTAGACTCTTAAGATTTACAACTTAGGCAAGAAATTACACTCTAGGCCAAGATGCACAGCCCATTCAGTTCAGCCTATTCTAAACTCACTTGGTTTAGAAAATACTGAAATTGTTGCAGAACAAACAGCCCCAATTTATAAACTGCATTCCCAAAGTTCATTTTTAAAGTGGCATAAACATTTTTCCTAAGAAAACATGATGTCATATATAAGATCTCGAGCTGTCCCCACAAACTTATGCCACTATCTACCTAGCTGGCTTAACTAGTGGCAGGAGCCTAGATCCAGCCCACGCCTTGTCCACGGCAGGCTCTGGGATGTGCTGGGCTCAGTTCTGAATTCCTGCAAAGGTGCACCGCTGGCTCCAGAGAAAATGTTGATCCAGATGAGTTTGTGTATATCTTTCTCCCACCTCGCTGTATGCACCCCTGCCCTCAGCTCATAGGCCTCTCTTCTGCAGGAGACCAGTGCCCTCACCTTGTCCTACAAATCCCAAACTTCAGCATCTTACCAGAGCTCCATCTTTTAATGCTTCAAAGGCAATTGCTTTTTCTCCCTGCAAAAATTACCTCGAGCAGCTAATCTCAGCTGTGCATCAGGAAGAAAACTGATTATTTCACAATGAAATGTGAATGCCTCATGGCCTTTAACCTGTCCAGAGACCTCTGACTCTTAACTGCCCAAACAAATCTAATTTTGAGGGAGGACCATGGAAGGAATGAGATACACCTACGCGACAGACAGATCCCACTAAGGGCCTGTTTCTGAGACATTTCTGCTTCTCAAAAAGCAACTTCCTTCTCTTCCACCACTTGGAAAAGGAACAAATTTTCACAAGTTCCAAAACTTCCAAAAGTTTCCATGACAATGGTAGACATGTGTTTATGGTGATGAACAGAGTGCACACAGGGCCAGTGTAGATGGGTCCTAGCTTCGTCAGTGTTTTTCCCAAAGTGGAATGTAAACCAAAGCATTCACGATTCAACCCAAAACATCCTCAAACTATCATCATTTCCAAATGGAGAAGCAGAAGCTACAGGTAAGATTCAGATGTTGACACTGGGCCAGATTTTCAGTTTTACTCATCCTGGCATGGCCAAAAGAGTACATTAGAGATCACTAAAAGGGGAGGGGAGGAAATGCCACATAGCTCCAATAAACCCTTATGTTTGTGAGGAAGAAAGAACTGGAAGTCACATTAACAAATACCACATAAATACGTACAATTATTATGTGCCAAGTATAAATCTTAAAATTAAAAAAATCGACAAATGTATCCTAAATGAGAACAAGAAAGTAGATATTTTCAGAAAATAGTAAAAACAACAACAAAAATAATACAACTATACAGGATTCTGCATGTATACTTGTTCACTCTTGCTGCCCTGAGGCATTAATTACTTTAAGAACAAAAACAGAAAACACCAAGTTGGCCAGGGAAAGCAAAAACCCTCGATACTTAATTAGAACACGCGCTTGAAGTTGCTGCCTGATATTAGCTTCAAAAGCCCGTAGCCTCATTAAGAAATGGCACAACACCCTTCTGGCGGCAGGCAAAGGCTTCAAATCACATCAGTGCTGGGGGTCTGAAAGGGGAAATGAAACTGAGTTTACCTACATCAATTAGCAATGCTATTAAGGCTACTTAAGCCACTCCTCCAACAATATTTCTAATACAAATACGCTGCAGGCCTTCAGAATAAAACAAGCCATTATCCCTACCCGTCATCTTGGCTTTCATTACTCCCACCCCAAAGAGTGACACATCAAACAAACAAAGCACCCTGCCCATGCACTGGGCTTTTCGGCCAAGATCTCCACGCCTCTGACAAGCGCTTATTAATCCTGACAACACCCAATAAAGAAGAGCTGGCCACTCTAACCCTGTGACTCTCCTGGGGGATCAAGGGGAAAGGACTGAGGTAGTGAACTGAGGGACTAACCCAAGGTCATGGATAAGTTGGAAAAGGGAACTCAGGACTTACGGGCTCTTTATCACCTCCCCCACAATTTCTCAGTGAGGCCCCAATGGCAAATAGCAAGTAACACTCCAGTTTGCTTTAAGAATAAAAGCATCCTGGGGCACAAGGCCAACACTTTTTATAGGCTGTTCTTAGTAGCCAGTGGACTGAGTCCTATTATGATATTTAATTTCAAAACAACCGTAAACAATTATATAAAATGGAAAGTTTATCTATTTATTGCTTAGCCAAGCAACAAACTCTGGACTATGCAGCCACCTGACAATTGTATGTGACTGAGGTGGTTGGCAGGAAAACCCACCTAAAGCTACAATTACCTAAGCTTCCTTACTGCCTGGTGGGCCCAACTGTCTAGAGTCTGCAGTCTGAAAGGCACATGTTTGTCTTGGACATGATGACAATGATAAGAAAGAAAAGCAATTATAATACAAGCTTAATGTGACTCTCAAGACCCAGTCACGTGATTTTCGAAAGCATTCTTGGGGAGGATAAAATGAAACCCTAATAGTCAGCGCCTAATACAGTATCTTATTCTTAAAGTTACTAAAATTCTCATTGAATACATAAAAGAAAAAGTAAAAAACAGAGAGTTAAAAAGGACAAGAAGATGAACATAACTTCTTTCTACCCGGTCTCTGAGAGAATGCTATACCTAATATTGCAACGAAAACTAAAGATCAGCCTTCTGTTAACAACTGTCTGAAAAATGACCTATGTTTCTATTGAGTTTTGTGGGTTTTTTTCTCTTTTTCTTTTTTTTTGGGACAGGGTCTCACTCTGTTGCCTAGGCTGGAGAGCAGTGGCGTGATCTCAGCTCACTGTAACCCCTGCCTCCCAGGTTCAAGATTCTCCTGCCTCAATCTCCAGAGTAGCTGGGATTAGAGGCGTATGCCACCATGCCTGGCAACTTTTTGTAGTTTTAGTAGAGACAATGTTTCACCATGTTGGCCAGTTTCACCAAATTCTTGGCCTCAAGTGATCCACCCGCCGCAGCCTCCCAAAGTGCTGGGATTACAGGTGTGAACCACCACTTCTGGCCTCTATTCAGTTTCTTGAGTTCCCAGTTTTTAAAGTAATCCAAAGAAAGAAATACAGGAACTCTAATAATTGAGTGAAGAGAAGGATCACACTCACAGGGAAGAAGGCAGAGGAAAGGCAGAAGGGACTTAAGAATATGATGAATTTTTCTTAAAGGGCACAAAAAGTCTCATTAGAGTCACCCAGATGGAGTAATTCTAGCCAATTAGAGTTACTCCATCTGAATTGGAGGCAATTCTTCAACGGGAAAAGCACAAGACAGAAGAATCTTAACACGGAATCATATTTATAAGGTGATGATATGAAACAGAGTACTACTAATAATCACTTATATTTAAGAGCCTTTCTCAAAGACACTCCAACAGTTTGATGGGCATTGTTTCATTACTTCTTACACTTCCTTGAATAGAGGGAGGAGACAGAAAGCACCTCCACTGTGCAAATGAGGAAATGAGGCAAAGTGAATGGGGAGTCAGACTCAAGGCTGAACAGGCAGGAGTGGCAGACTGCAACTTAATCGCAATGTTTCACACAGTGGACTCCAAGCAAAGGATGGCAACAAAAATGATCTGTTTTGGAGGAGGGGAGAATAGAAAGGGGAGAGGATAGTTTCATAACACCTGAGAATGAAAACACATAAAACTGTGGAAAAAAAAAAATCAGTTGTCAAATCATTAAACTCCTCCCATTCTCAAATGGCTGGACATAAGGCGCCCAGACCTCACCACCCACCTTTGCTTCATCGTTGATGTCCCACGTGAAGGAAATGGCGTTATATGCAATCTCCTCGATGTTACTGATAGTGTTGAAGCTTTCTTTATAGTCAGCTATAGGAAGCAGGGGAAGAGAAAATGAAAACTCATGAGTTTCAGTTTCAACATGGGATCCCAGCAGTTCAAAATAAGATCTATTTTTTAACATTATCACCTATGGACAACTTAACATTTTGTTTGGTTAGAAGAAGTTCAAAATATGAAGAAAAAGCATCACAGAGTTTTTGTAATAGAGGCAAGCTTAGACATATTTAATTCAATCTCATTATGTCACAATTAGGAAATTTAGGTCTAAAAAGTTTAAATAACAGTCCCAAGGTCACAAAACTACTCTGTAGAAACAAGATTAGAACTGAGTTCTCATTCTCCTGAAAAGGCAACAAGAGCATTACAAAAGGTAAAGGAGAAAAGTAACACTAATATTAACAGCCATCTGTGATACAGACAATGGTTTTACATGAAAATAACATACATGGCAAGGATAGAGGTCTGTGTAACGCTACTTCAGTAAATACAAACTTGCACAGGTTTGCCACTACAGCTCACAGATAGGTTAGTTACACAGTTTAGCATATCTAGGGAAGACTGTTAGGCAACCGCACAGCAGCAGTATCTTCTTTTATTTATTTTCTTTTACTTGCTTTTTTTCTCTATCTCCATCATGTCTAAATAATAATCAGAATCTATTAAAGAAGATATTACCCCTTAAAGCAATTGCAGACTGAAAAGTGGGGACATTCTCAGGTTAGCCAGCTACATGGCTTCTGGCCCTAGTGTCCTGTGGAAAGCCACCACGTGGGCACATGTCCCATTACTGCATGGGAGGAATGGTGAGTGCACTGGTTCCAGGAGGCTGAGGACAGTGTTTGGAACAGATCAGTAGCTGGCATAAAAATTCAAATGCTTTCGGCAGGAAGCTGATCACTGCCAAAAATAACTGGATTTAGAAACTGGATGGCTGTACCTCTGGGAATAAGAGCGGGCTCTTGAGCTGCTTACCTATGTCAATGCATCTTTGTTTAGCAGTGTGCTGCCGGGAGTGCCAGTACTTCCAATGCCTTAACTGATCTTCTCTGCTTTTGTCTTCAGCAAAAACCACCATGATCACACTCTGTGAAAGAGAATGCATTACAACATAAAGACACTGAAGGGTGAGTATGTCTTGGAAAACGTATTTAATATTATATTTTACAGTGAAGGCTTAAAGCTGCAATTTCAGGCGGTCATTCAGAGCTGCTTCAGACCTGGAAATGTTAGACTCTGACTAGCTTTCCTAGAGAAGAGGACTAAGATCAGAACTTACTCGAACTTTGCTGATGGGATGATGGATTCCTTCATTGCTGCTCACCTCCTTTAAGGTGATAGGATAGAACTGGCCTTTGTTCAGGTATGTCATGGTACTATCTCCCGGCTTCTGTCGAAGTGATTTTGAAGCTTCTAGGGTATATTCAAAGTTGTTCCTAAAGGACAAAAAAAGTCACAAGTCTCTAAATCTACTCTCGTGGAAGTTTGCTATACATCATATTACAAATAACGTTTGCTATCTTTTTCATGATAAAGAAAATCTGAAACAAAAGTACTCAGCAGCTGAAAATTCTCAAGTCTCTCAGATGTGGAAGTACAAATTGTTGCCGATTAAAAATTCTATGATGTGATGGATGTTAGCAATCGGACATCCTGAGTTTGAGGGCTCGAGATATTAAAGATACTAATAGGTGGAAAGGACTTTGGAAGGAACTTCTCACAAGACATGCTGCCAATCTGGTATTTCTCCAGCAGAGGTTTCAGACAGGTGGCTGGTGTTCCTTTGACTAAATTCCTTTTGGCCTATATAGCACTTTTTTGTTGTTTCTACTTGTAATTTAAATGTCTTTAATAGCAGGCACTCCTCAATTCTCGACATTACCTATTACCTAACACTACCACTCATATGTGCCCCTAAAGTTATTTAAGAACCTTACCAGGCCACGGCTCAGCAGATTACACCTACTTTTGTAACTAAAGTTTTATTAGCACATAGCCACATCATTTGTTTACATATTACCTATGGCTGCTTTTGCACAGCAGCAGACCAGGGTAGTTGCGAAAACATACAGAGGTTGTATGGCCCACAAAGCCTGAAATATTTACTCTCTGACTCTTTACAGAAAAAGTTAGCTGACCCCTATCCCAAACCCTAAAGGCATTTCCGTTTGGGACTCCTGCATCTTGAGGCAGATCTCTAAGGGAAGTCTCAATTCCCATAAAATCTTAGACACTTTTAAAACCATAAAATATAACACATGTAAAAAACACATAAAACAAAATATGAGTTCCTAATTAACTTGGAAAATATTAATATTGCCAGAGATACGATTTTGTGAGGTCAAAAGAAAGTTGTCAACTCAGAAAAAAGTTGACTTCATTTATTTTATCGTTAGTGAGGCTGATAAAAAAAAACAAGCTTTTATCACTTTTTTATCACTTGATATTCTTCCTAAATTCTCACCTAATTATATATTTTTGGCAACAGAAAGGACCTCAGAGACCTAATTTAATCCCGTCATCTCTCCTATTAGATTCCATTCTACTACCATCACATAAAGAAACCAAAAGAAAGAAAAAGCACCAACACCAAGAATTAAGGAAACTTGAAATATAGTTTAAAGAGTTCAAAATTAAAAGCACTGAAGCAGATGTCCTCTACCCAAGACTATACCACAGTAAAAGTAGTAAGATAAGGGGAAAGCCTGCTAAAGCCACCTTTGATTTATTGAGTTAACGTGAAAGGAGTAAGTTATAAAAGCTGCAAATTAAAAATCAAATTAAAAGACATCTATTACCCAGAAACACTGTCAAAAACATAGTCCTCTGAATTCATGCCAGGCATCCGCAGACTGAGATCCGAGGGGAAGAAAACCTGAAATATCAATGTGATAAGCCACAACTATTTAACTGGTTATCATGGTTACTAAAGACCAAGCTCTGGTACTGCATAAAAGTATGTGGCTTACAGCAACCCACTATCCTTTCCATATTTATTTTTGAATAAAAATTTTGAAGCTACAAATATTAAAAAAATTAAAACAGAGAAAATACCCACTTTTATATGCCACTCAAGTAAATGACAACAAGCTGTGTAGGTATCCCCACTAAGTGCTTCTGACTCACGACCCCCTTTTCTGTCTTTCACACACATCCCAACTCTGTTCAAACACTAGGATCTGCAACCAAAATGTCATGACTTTAAAGAGTCACCCTATCATTATATCAAGTTAAGACGCAGCATCAAGTTCACACCACAGCTGGAGACGTGGTGCATTTTCTTGGGAAAGGCTAACATTCTGCCCCAACTCCACATGCAGAGATGGATGCTCTTTACCTCATCGAGTCATTAAGTATGGTTTCTAACACCTTCAGTCCCTAACTTTTAGCTGAGTGAGGTATTCATCACCATAGAACCCCCAGAACTATTTGGAATTAATCTGTAAACTTCACACAATGCATTTGAGCTCTCCCTGACTATATTACCAACCAAGAAACATCAAGCAAAGACATAATAACTCATTTTATATTAAGACCAGTTCCAGGGAGCTTGTTTGGCGCTGGGAGAAGTGCTGAAAACAGACTATGAGAATCTACCTGTGGTCAACAGAAGATTATGTATGGGGTTCTCTTTCTCTTTCTCCAGCAAATCACTTAGCTGAAATCATAATTGTTAACTCAGCTGCTGGTAAGATTAGCCATGCACCCTTGATAACAACTTCTGGTTTTATAGGTTTAGCTTCCAAATTATACCCATCGGCCTTTTCTCTTAAAAAAAAAAAAAAATCTTTTATTCCTAATCCATTCATTTCAGGCCGAGTTTCACGCTTACATAACAAGGAAAAGGTGGAACCCAATACTTATACAAACACACAGGCGTCTTAGGAAGATGTTTGTTTCCTGTACCTCCTGAACGCCTTCCTTGAAGGTCTCTGAGAAGGTCGAGTCTGGAGTTCGCCTTTGAGCATTTGGGGCTTGAGCACCAGAGCTGAACTGGTCAGTACTGAGATTCCGATCGAAAACCACCACCCGCTCAGTGGGCTCAGGATGATACACTGCTGGGGGGATTCCCACAGCAAAGCCATGCGGCTGGGTTTCTGTCTTGATGGAGTGGGTAGGCATCGTTGCTATGGAGACAGTGACTGTCGTATCTGGAGCTGTCAGATGGCCTCTCTTATCAATGCCCAGCTGGTTGCCATGGGGAAGGACAATGTTAAACGGCACATTTTTCAGTACTTGCACTCTGTTTTCTCCAGCAGAAATGAGGGGCTGCTCTGTCACAATTGGTATGCTGTTTCTTTAAGAAAAGAAAACTGCTTTCAAACTCGATGTTGATGTAGTTCTTTGACAATTTTTATTTTCCTAATGGCACTGGGCTATTGGGTCCTGTGCAATAACAATACACTTGACAGGGAATAAACAGAAAACATCAAAACTACCCATTACTAGATAAAGGGGAAAAGGCTTTCTGGTTATCGGTCAAATAAAATCCAACATATTAAGTAAAATTTCATTTGAAATACTACGTACTCACAGCTCTCCTCTAATAAGCTTTACTTTCCATAATCCTAAAAAAAAAATTACTACGTTTTACTAGAAATCTGAAGCTATGTGATCTGATCAACTGGGGTTACAGCATAGACGCCAGGGTCAAATTGCCTGGGTTCAAGTTCTGTGTCACCTGAGCAAGTTACTTCATCTTTCAGTAACTGAATCCTCATCTGTAAAATGGGGACAATAATGGCGTGCATTCTCATCAGGTTGAGATGAGATGATACACTAAAATGTGTATAATAAGGCCTGACACAGTCTTCAAGAAGTATGAGCCATTATTACTTGTGGTCACCACTTTTCCAACCACCTATGATATTTGGCTTTCTCCTTATTTTTTTTTCTTTCTTTTTGAGACAGAGTCTTGCCCTTGTGGCCCAGGCTGGTGTGCAATGGCATGATTTTGGCTCACTACAACCTCCACCTCCCAGGTTCAAGCAGTTCTTCTGCCTCAGCCTCGCAAGTAGCTGGGATTACAGGCACGTGCCACCACATTCGGCTCATTTTTTTATTTTTAGTAGAGACTAGGTTTCACCATGTTGGCCAGGCTGGTCTCGAATTCCTGACCTAAGGTGATCCACCTGCCTCAGCCTCCCAAAGTGCTGGGATTATAGGCGTGAGCCACCGCACCCGGCCTGGCTTTCTCTTTCACCCAAGAAAACCTATTGTTACATTATATCAGTAGACACATCTGCTTTTTATAAAATTAAATTTTGGTTTGATAAATAATTTGAGCAATACAAGATGATTTCCAGTGGGTAAAATGAATGAATTTTCAAAGCCCCCAGAAATCTTACAGGCTGAAGCTTTAAGAAACAGGCAAATGGGGAATTCTGTACATTTCAAGATCAATAAAACTGTTTGAACCCTGAACCATAAATTCACTCCCAGGAATTTATCCTAAAACGGAAAAAAATCTAGAAACTTGCTCCTTAAGGCTTCAAAATAGTGAAAACTAGGTTTAGCGGCAATTATAAGGATATTTAGAGTTTGCTTCAGAATGTTCCAGCAAAAATAAATAAAATAAAAACATGAATTAATCTCAAAGTTGAAGAAGAGGGAAGAATACATCAAACGAGGAATTCTGTTGATAACTGTTGAAGCTGGTCAAGGATACATGTGGGCTTATACTATTTCTCTATTTTTATTATGTTCGAAAATGCCCATAATGAAAAGTTAAAAAGCCACAAGTCCTCTTCCAAAGGATAATTATGAAGATTAAAACACAGAGAAAATGTTTATGAAACAAACTAAGAAGAAGAAAGTATACCACCAAATCCTATCTGTGAACAAAACCACAGGTACATAAAATTTGCATGCACACCAAAACAAGGAATAAAGCAATCATCAGGATAATGGGATACTGGGTGATGATCATTCTTCCTTTAAATAGGTTTTATTCCTTGATTGATAATAAAACACAGGGCAATTTAAAAGGTGTCTTTTTAAAGTTTTTCATGGCTACAAAGACAAACGTTAATTAAATTTCCTGAAAGTTTTAATCTAAAATATTTCACAAATAATTTCAACAGGAATTTGAATACAATTTAACTTGCTTTATTCAATTTTACTTAGGCAGCTGTTCAAGAGTCAATTGGTATTTAATTTTTTTAATGGACCACTGCCACATCTCCTAAAGAAAACCTCAAAAACAAATAAACAAATACTTAAGTTATTACTAAAACTATCCCTTTGGAGGAGGAGAAAGTTAGTGCTTTCATCCTAGAAAAGGCAACTACTGTGCCCAAAGAAAAAAGGAACTTTTCAGAGCAACAGAGGCAAATCAGTGATGAAATCTGAATTTAGATAGTAAGAGTCCAGCTTACCTATCCCTTCCACTAGTTGTTGTTCATTTAAACAAACTCCCATTTTGCTGTTACAGAAACATGGCATTTCCCCCTGCACTCTTTATGCTGTTTAGGCACTGAATGTTACCTTTTGCTGTGATCTGGTTCGGGGTGCTCCACCTCTGGCTTTGCTGTTGATGACCTTCTCTCTCTTGGAACCTGATATTAGCACACATGAAAATAATTTAGCTCTTATTCAGTGAAGTGCAGTTTACCCAAAGATACAGCCTTTTATTTTTCAGTAAATTCAATCATTCATTTATCTACTGGTTGCCTAACAAACACCAGGCTATGGGGACACACGAAGAAAAAGACAGTATCTGCCCTCAATGAGCTTAAAATCTAGTCACCCATCTGGTTGATATGTAAAAAGTAACTGTTATTGAGTTGCCAAATAAACTCAGGGCATGATACATTTATTCTGTCATGGAGTTTGGGTCTCATCTCTTAAAAGAAATACCTCCACTGGCCGAAGCTGGTGGCTCATGTCTATAATCCCAGCCACTTCGGGAGGCCAAGGTGGGAGGACTGTTTGAGCCCGGGAGTTTGAGACCAGCCTGGGTAATATAGTGAAACTCATTTCTACAAAAAAAAAAATTAAAAATTAGCCGGGCGTGGTGGCATGTGCCTACAGTCTCAGCTACACAAGAGAGACTGTGGTGAGGAGATCGCTTCAGCCCGGAGGCAGAGGTTACAGAGAGCAGAGATTGCGCCACTGCACTCCGGCCTGGGCGACAGAGCAAGACCCTTCCTGACTCAAAAACGAAAAGAAAAAAAGAAATACCTCTGCCCTGGTTTTACTGGTTCATCTATACAACATTAGAGAAGAAGCTACTGAAAACACAACAGAGCTCTTCCAACTTTCTCAGTGCTCTTTCCTACTACTCTCCATTCAGATCAAATGCAAAAGCAGAAGGAACAGCCATGTTAACCGTTCATTTCTTCTAAGATCCAAATGAGGGCTTCATATGATCACTGTCTTTAGATATGCTGGGATTCATACATCCATCACCCAAAGGACCAGTCTAACTCAGTGTTCTGTTCCTTTTTTGGTTCTTTTCTTTGCAAGGGAAGTGAAAAGTAGGCAAACGTTAGTGTCCTGTAGAAATAACTCAACTGAGATTTTACACCATTGCACGCTCCAAAATGGCTAAGGTGCTTAAAAATGGCTTTCAGCATGAAAATTCTATTCCTGTATCCTTGTGTTCACCATTAAAGACAAAACACTGCTGGCCGGGCGCGGTGGCTCACACATGTAATCCTAGCACTTTGGGAGGCCGAGGCGGGCGGATCACGAGGTCAAGGGATCAAGACCATCCTGGCCGGCCGGGCGCGGTGGCTCAAGCCTGTAATCCCAGCACTTTGGGAGGCCGAGACGGGCGGATCATGAGGTCAGGAGATTGAGACCATCCTGGCTAATACGGTGAAACCCCGTCTCTACTAAACAATACAAAAAACTAGCCGGGCGAAGTGGCGGGTGCCTGTAGTCCCAGCTACTCGGGAGGCTGAGGCAGGAGAATGGCGTGAACCCGAGAGGAGGAGCTTGCAGTGAGCTGAGATCCGGCCACTGCACTCCAGCCAGGGTGACAGAGCAAGACTCCGTCTCAAAAAAAAAAAAAAAAGACCATCCTGGCCAACACGGTGAAACCCCGTCTCTACTAAAAATACAAAAAATTAGCCGGGCGTGGTGGCGCACGCCTGTAGTCCCAGCTACAGCCTCCTGTAGGCAGGAGGCTGAGGCAAGAGAATCACTTGAACCCAGGAGGCAGAGGTTGCAGTGAGTTGAGATTATGCCACTGTACTCCAGCCTGGGCGACAGAGCGAGAGTCCATATAAAACAAAAAACAAAAAACAAAAAAAACCAACCAAACAAAAAACAAACAAAAAAACCACTGCTTCATGTATTAACAATATGCTTTTCAAGCTTTATCAAAATTATTATGTAATAATGACTGATGCTTACAACCAAAAACCTGAAACAAACAATTCAGTTTATTTAAAAAAGAAAATAGGCCAGGCACAGTGGCTCACGTCTGTAATCCTAACACTTTGGGAGGCTAAGGCAGGAAGATTACCTGAGGCCAGGAATTTGAGACCAGCCTGGGCAACATAGTGAGACTCCATCTCTACAAAAAGTTTTAAAATTAGCCAGGCATGACCTGTAGTCCTAGTTACTCAAGAAGCTGAGGCAGGAGAATCACTCAACCTCAGGAGGTTGAGGTTGCAGCGAGCTATGACTGCACCATTACACTCCAGCCTGAGTAAGAGTGAGACTCTGCTGCTAAAAATACTACTACTACTAAATGAAAAATTAAAAAGAAGAAGAAGAAGAGAAAATAAATTTACACCTATCACAAGAAGTCTGACAAATAAGTACCACTAAAACTGTCACCCTTCCCAGACAGATGTGAGGATTTATTTGCTTATGAGACACAGGAGTAGTATACCTAGTGTTATTACACTGGTCTTTCTGGCACGAAACTTGTACCAACAAGTTTCTCCCATTCTCAAAAGTTTCAGTTAAAAATGTGTAACTTCATAATAAATGTTTTAGAAACTTAATTTATAGTAAGTCAATAAAACAAGCTATAAGAACAGATATATAATAATTTCCACTTCAAAGGAACTCTTCATGGCTATGTTTCCCTGGTAAGGGTTTCTTCTAGCATCATTAGTTATTACACAAGTTTCTGTTCATATTCAAAGAAAAAAGAGCTTACCTCAATCCCTAGCTCCAACTTAGTTAGACACATGGCCCCATACTAGGAAATAATCACCCTAATTTTTTTTTTTTTTTTTTTTTTGAGATAGGGTCTGTCTCTGTCACCCAGGCTGGAGTGTAGGGATATGGCATGATCTCAGCTCACTGTAGCCTCCAACTCCCAGGCTTAAGTGATCCTCCCACCTCAGTCTCCTAAGTAGCTGAGACTACAGGCATGCGTGTATTAACCAGCGAATTTCTGTATTTCTGTATTTATTTATTTATTTATTTTTGGGTAGAGACAGGGTCTCGTCATGTTGCTCAGGCTAATCACCCTAATTTTAATAATAAAACTATCTCCTAGGCTTCTTTCACCTCTGTATTTCTTACATTAAGGAAAGAATACAGTGCCAGAATGTAGCCAATGGCCAGCAACTGGCGAGTCTGGGTAAAGGTATTCGAGAATTAATTATCCTCTTAAGTTTTATGTAGGTTTGAAAGTTTTTAAAACAAAAATATAGCAAAAATAAACTGTAAAAAATATACACTATATTCATGAGAAGACGCTTGTCATTCAGAAACTTCTGGTAATCCCAAACAGATCCTGTTTTCATACAGGTACTGATGACAACATAATGATTACACAAGTTAGTCACACAGAGTGACAATGAGACAAAGGCCCCATGGCAAAGCTGTGCTTCAACGTAGTCTGCTGTTTTAAGTAGCACCCTAAAGACGTAGCCACCCCCAAATGTGTGTTCCTGGTCAGAAGGAAGAATGGAGAGGTGAATCCAGAAGAAAAGCAGTATGCACCCTGCATTAGAAAGACAGTGGCCTCGGCCATGAACCAGACTAGGGCCCCAGATGCACACATCCTAGCTATGACCTCTGAGTGTGAAGTCGCACACAGGCTGGTAACATGTCTAGCGTAACAGTGACAGCTAGTGTTATCAGGACAATGATGATGATGACACAGATCAGTAGTGTCATTTCCAGATAATGAAAACCATGTAAAATTCCATGCAGCGTATAGATTATATTTAATTAAGATTACTCCAAATCTCTAGAAACAGGCAACAAAACATATCCTGATCTTGGAACTAGACAGTCCTAGACTAGAGAATATGGTTTCAAAGGCTCTGTAGTATCATTTCGGGAAAGGAAATCATCTTGACTACACAGGAATAAAGGTGAAAGGTAAATGAGCCCTGCCCACTTTCCATGGCACTAAGAACCACCTTCAGTGAGATGCTCAAACCCAACAAGGCACATCTAACATCCTCTTTTATGGTGGTTTCACCTTCTGGATACAGCCACAGCAGCTGACTGCTTTGCATGTTTTAAAAACAACCCTTTGATTCTACAATCACAGATTTTTAGCTTTGAACCACAGTAAGTCAAAGTACTCATTAAACTATTTATAGTCACTACAGAAGCAACTTGCATGGCATTCTACCAGCAAATGACTGTTTTATATGCTGCTGAATCGAGTGCATTGGAGACTGCTGTTAAGGGTTTTAAAGGCAGGCAAACCCACCTTGTAGTAGTCATAGAGCAGGCCCAGTGCAGCAGCGCTGTCTTCATCTCCATTGATGCTCATCATCGCTTTGGTGGCTGCAGTGAGAGGGTTTTCCAGGAAGGATTTCCAGGCCTCATCCTCACTAGTGTAGGACCGCCGCTGTGGATAAAGTGCTTCATTCTGAAGAACCAACACTGGCCGTTTGCTTCAGAGAAATTAAAAAAACAAAAACAAAAAAACACATACTTTTCTACTGCAAGGCATCATAAGCTACCAATTCCTTGACATTGCTATAAAACAGCCTATTGTTTCATCAACGACCCTAGGAAGTTAAATTAAGACAAGACCAGAAGAGAAACCACCTAAGTGCAGACCAGTGGGTCCCACAGTAAGACATAAAGTGTCTAGGCAGCCAGAGAACTGGCAGTTCACTTACACATGGAACCCAGGATACACAATTTGGCAAAAAAGCAAAACAAAACCATCCCTGAGAAAATGCCACGCTATTCAAATACTTTCCATAAACAAACAGGAGGACACAGTAAGGAAAAGAGAATATCTGTTCTCTTCCAACAACAATCAGGATGGTCCCCTCTTGAGAAGAGTGTGTGCCGTTCATCACACTGCTACGTTATTCCCTCTTTCTACTGTGGCTGCCATGCCTTAAAAATTCCTACCTGAACACAGTGGGGAGGGGAGAAGCAGCAGAAAGAAAAAGGGATACTTCACGCAATCCTCGGGGGTATATGAGAAAGCCAGAATATTCTACTGATTACCAGCAGATTGAGCATGGAATGTGGCCAAAGGGGACTGTAAATCAATAAAGAGGCATAATTTTCTGGCATGGGAGTTAACTGTTTATCTTAGAGATAAACACTTAAGAATCTCCAACAATAAATGAAGCCACTGAACAAAAAGATTTAAAAAAAAATAGGTGGGAAAATCTGGCTTTTAAAAAGTCTTTACTAGTTTTCCACACTGCACAAGAACTGTTTCATTTTAACACTGTAGTTTGGTGGGAAAAATCCAAAAAAATCAATGGCGATCTTAGTGAAACCTTATAGAAGATTTAATTTAAAAGATTAAAGCAAACATTACTAATTCCAAAAACCTGAAATGTAAACAGTCTCAACAACTGTTCAGTTGGTACTATTTAATAAGTCAATAAAGAGAAAAAATGGAACACTGACTCTAGCAAAACAAAGCAGTTTATTTCCAAGGAGAAAAATAAATTTTAAATGTTTGGAACTCCTCTGAATTATTACTATTCTAACAGGCAAATTGAAGGACTGGCTCTCATTGCAACACACAAATGAAATATGTAAATGGCCTAAAGGTGACCTACCTATTTTAAAAGTGAATGTAGAAAGACTGATTATCTTTTCAAGTAATCAACAAAGGTTAGGGTTTGGGAATCACCCAAGGCCTTTAAAAACAGATAGATTTAGAAAAAGGAGAACATCTTCAAAAAAGGGGGAAAAATCCAACAATGTGTCCTCAGTCAAAATGAAGTGTTATTTGAAAGCCAATGTTTTTACTCACTCATGGCATAAATCTTACATTTGGTAAGTAAGTCTTGAGGTGGTATACTATTTTAACACAAAACAAACATAAAAGGCTGTTCAAAGCGAGCAGATCATTTGTCTAAAAATGGAGATTGCTTACGCAAATCTCAACTTTTAAGAAAATAAAGAAATATACAAAGTGGCATTCCCTGAGCCATCAGTACCAGAGTACAACAGCTACTGAACGGGTGGTGCCATGGACTGATTTACTGGTGTATTGCTAAGCTATAATTAATAGCGTAATAGCTACCTCCAGAAGACTATGACAGCACTTGGCTGTTCAATTCCCTTAATGCTAGTTTTCAACTTCCTCCTTCTCCCACCCACATCCCAAATTTGTACAAGCAATAGAAAATAGAGAAATGGCTTTATGTTCGGAATCACCCTGAAGCTGTTTCATATTTCCAAAGCCTGCCTAAGGCCAAAATGTTAGCTTTGGAAATTTTGCCTTATCTAAACTATACGTCAAGAAATAAACACAAAACCAGTTGCCTTTGTCTACTTCCTCATGACAGTCAGGAAGGAGGCTTCAGTCGCTGAAGGCTCATCATTACTTTCAGGTGAGCCTTAAACCTTGCGTCAGCGATCTCTCAGACTTCTGAAATATGTTTCAGGCAATAATTTAACTGCATATTCTACAACACAAGAGTAATCCATTTAAGATACTGCATACAAAATATCTATCTCATCCAGAAAAAGAACACACTGACAAAAACCGATCCTTCACAAATAACTAACAAACTGGCAGGGGAACCTATCTGCCTTAAACTTACTGATCTGAAATATACTGACTGACTTGGTGCGATCTCCCTTTTTTTTTTCCTTTAGTAAGTTTTTTAAAAATTTTAGAACAATTTTATATTTTCAGAAAAGCTGCAAATACAGAAATATCCCTCGCCCAGTTAATCCCCCATGCTTTATTACATTACCACCTTATATTTGTCGAAATATGCTTTTAAATCACAAACTCTAAAAGGCATATTAGCTTGTACAGTACTTTCTCGTTTAACACCCGGATTTCAAAGTTTCATCCTCCTGATTCTCTCGAGCACTAAAAACACGGTAATCTGTAATTACCATCAATGATGCAAGTGGCAAAATAACTCCTACAGCCGTTTTCCCACTCATACCGCCAGCCAGTGAAAAGTAAACGTCCGGACATCGGGGCACTTCAACCTTCCCCTACATTTCTGTTTTGGAAGTTCCAGCAGGTCGCCGAGTGACGAGCCTGAGACCACAGATTACCTGGAGAAGTTCACCTGTCCCGACGCGGCGAGCTCCCCACCGGGCTCCCGAGGCCGACCGGGCAGGAGACTGGGGCGGGGAGGCCCGGGGGCGTTGGCGGCGCCCCGACCTCGCGCCGCACCTGACCGCGCCGGGGACCCCAAGCCCAAGATGCGCGCCCGAGTGGGCCCCACCTGGCCGGGGAGGAGGCGAGGAGGGCGGCCCCTCCGGTGTCGAGTTTCCCCGAGGACGGGGTCTCTCCTCCCGAGGCTCCGACCGAACAAAGAGCCGGGCAGGGCTAAGGGGCAGAGGCCGTGGCGGCGTGGAGTGGACAGCGGCCCCCGGCCCCCGGCCCGTGCCTGGCGCCCGCCGGCCTGCGAGGCCTCAGGTCTGCGCTCGGCTCGCTCGCTGCAGGTGCGGCCCCTCAGCGCGGCCCCCCCGCGGCGGCCGGACTCCCGCGCCTCACTCACTTGTCGTACTCCTGTGTCATCGCGCCCGCTCGCCGCTGCCGGGCCGCAGAACTGGACTTTCGGGTTGGGACAGTACACCCGATCCGGGGGGAGGAGGCGGCGGTGGCTGCGGGTCCGGAGCGGCGGCCCCGACGGGTTGGGTTGGCTTTTCTCGCTCTGAGCCGGCTCCGCGCGGGCTGCGCGCACTGGGCGCCGGGCTCGGCCGCTCATTGGCTGGCGATGCGCCGGCTGGGGGTGGGGCCTCGGGGCTGGGAGGCCGGCCGCGCCTCCTGATTGGTCAGAGAGGGGGCGCTGGGGCGGGGCTGACGGGGTCGGGCGGCGCGGGCTGGGGGCAAGGGCCGCGCGTTCCGCGAGGTTGCGCCCGGGACTGCGCGCCCCGCTCGCGGTCTTACGCGCCTGCCCTGACTGGAGAGGGAGCGCGGCGGCTGTGGCGCGCACCCGCCGACCTCCGCGCGCACCGAGAGCGCTCCCGCTCGCGCCGGGCCGCCGCCCCCGGCGTCCCCGGCCATCCCCTCCGCTACGAGCCTGGGCCGTGGAGCCGCCTCCTTCTTCGCTCACTCAGGCCTCCGCACCCCGTGCCCACGTTGCCCGCTGTTCCGGCCCCAGCGCCCCGCGCTGCCACTGCGCTCGCCCGGCCGAGGCGCCTCTGCCGGTCCCCGCGCTCCCCGGTCGCGCGTCTCACCTCTCGGTTCTCGCAGGCTGTCACCCCCGGGTCCCGTGGCTTCCCCCGAGAGCCGTCTCCGGAATGTCCCTTCTCCCGGCCCACCGCGGCCGCGCGCTTTTAGCATTTCTTGCCCTCGCGGCTCCCGCGGTCCCCTCGGCGGCAGGCCCTGGGGCTCCGCGATGTCTCTGCCCCGGGCGCCACTTCCCCGCGCGGCCGCCCCACGCTGCCCGTACAGTCGCGCGCCCCGGGCCGGCCCCGGGTACCACTCCACTGCGACAGCCCCCACTTGTCCTTCCCGACCTGCCGTCTTTCCCAGGGTCTGCCCACTGAGTCCCCACATGCCCAGCGTCGGACCTGACACTAGGGCAGGCGCGGCCCCAGACGCCGGAGACAGGGCAGTCAATAGAACAGACACAACTCCTCGCCTTCCTAGTTGGGGTAACGGGCAATGCAAAAATAAGTAAATGGTGTGGCTGGTTGAAAGGTAAAGCAGGCAGGCCCTGGGGAGGCGGGGAGGAGCCAGGCTTGAAGGAGATGAGGGGCCACGAAGGTGGGACTGTGCCTGAGGCAGGGACCCTGGTGTGTTCAGTGACCCGTGAAGGGACCCAGGTGGCTGGAGGGACACAGGGAGCCGGGAGCTGCGGTGAGAGATAGTGGTCGCAGGGGAGCGGATTGAGCAGGGCCTTGCCGGCTTCCGTAAGGACTGTGGCTTTTCTCTGGGCGAGGTGGGGATGCATTGGAGGGGCTTGGAGCGGGGAAGTGACAGGATCTCACATTTTAACATAGTTCTTTGCTGCTGCGTGGTGGGGACCAGGTAGGAGGCCACTGCCATGATAGAGTGAGGTGGTGGGAAGTGGCCGAACTCTGGATATGCTTTGAAGGTGGGACCAACAGGATTGTCTGAAAATTGGATATGGGGTGTGAGAGGAGGAGGGAATCGAGGATGATTACAGGGTTTCCAGCTGGGCAACTGGAGGAATGATTTGCCATCCCCTGGGATACGGAAGACCTAGGGCATAGAAGATTTGGGGAAGAACAAGAGTCCATTTTGGACGTGCTAAGCTCAAGATGTATGGGAGATCCAAATCCATGTATCAGGTGGGCTCCTGAGTACGAGGCTGGAGTGCAGGGGAGAAGTCTGGGCTGAAGCTCACATCTGGGCGCCGCCCACATCTAGAGGCCATTTAAAGCCATGAGAAGGCAGGGAGGAAAGAGGATGGGACCCATGCTGGATCCAGGAGCCTCCGACACAGAAAGGCTGGGAAGAAGAGCCAGTGGAGGAGACAGAAGACAGGGACACCGAGGTCGGAAGCAATGGAAGCATGGAAGCCAAGGGAAGGAGGTGAAGTGAGGAGCAGCATGAGGTCATAGGGCCCTCCTGCAGCCAGCAGCCCCCTCCTCTGTGCCCTGGTCCTAGGCCTTCAGGGACCTGAATGGGCAGCCTCATTTGAGGCTACCCTTCGCAGTTTCTGTCCTCTGACCCTGGTCCCAGCACTGGATCCATGCAGCCTGTTGTTTGCTCTTATCACTAGTTTCCTGTTTAAATCAATTATCTTCTCCTCCTCCTCCTCCTCCTCCTCCTCCTCCTCCTCCTCCTTTCTTCTTCTCCTTCTCCTTCTTCTCCTTCTCCTTCTTCTTCCTTCTTCCTTCTTCCTTCTTCTTCTTCTTCCTTCTTCCTTCTTCCTTCTTCCTTCTTCCTTCTTCCTTCTTCCTTCCTTTTCTTCTTCCTTCTTCCTTCTTCTTCTCCTTCTCCTTCTTCTTCCTTCTTCCTTCTTCCTTCTTCTTCTTCTTCTTCTTGCTCACGCGCTCTCTCTCTCTCTCAGGCAGGTCTTGAACGCCTGACCTCAGGCGATCTGCCCACCTTGGCCTCTCAAAGTGCTGGGATTACAAGCATGAGCCACCGCGCCCGCCAAATCATTATATTTTCTAAGCAAGCTAATTTAAGAAAAATACTACTCAATAACAGCATAGGTGGTCCCAAATAGGGTACGAATCATCAGGGTGGTGCCAAAGTAACTGACTTGGGAACAGTGTCCTTCCACCTGCCTTTCCTCTTTTTCCTCTGATCCGGCTCCACACTGCCGCTGGAGTGACCTTTATAAAACACAGATTTCTTGTCACTCAGTTATACTCACCATAAAGTCCACACTCCTGAGCTCAGCCTCCCCTTGGTGGTCCAACACTTCCCTTACTGCTCACTCCCAAGCACTGTCCCCCCATTCCCTGCTCCTCTCCTCCATGCTTAGCCCACTCCACTCAACTTTCAGACTGGCTCATTTCCTCCAGGTGGCCTTCCCAACTCTCTAGGCTGGGCAAGGTGTCCTGTGGGATCCACAGCGCCTTCTGCATTCCCCATCACCATGTTTGTCTTTCCTGTTTGTGTCTGTCTCCACCAAGTGTGAGCTTTTCCAGAGAGGGCAGGGATTGCACCACCTTCATTTTATGTTCCTGATGCCTGGTATATACATAGAAAATAACCAGCAAACGTCTACTGAATGGACCCAGTCCTCTGCAGGCATGCATTCTGCCCTCAGTCTCCTCCCTTCTGTAGTGTAGCTGGGGCTCTTTTAAATGACCCTCCCGTTGCAGAAGATGAAAGCCCTTGAGCCTAATACATGGTAGGCACAAAATAAATAGGGGATGAATGAAGAAATTTCAAATCATAAAGCCAAAAACAAGAACAGGAAAGGCCTGAGGTTATTAAACCATAGCTGTAGTAATTAAAAACATTGGGTCTATTTTGTCAATTTGAATATGGGATTGTTTAGTCTGTCTCTAATAGCTCTCTAAAACAGAAATGCAAGTCTCTATCTATGACCTGTTGCCATTAACCCTGTTTATTTCATTTTATTTTATCTGAGACAGGGTCTCGCTCTGTTGCCTAGGCTGGAGTACAGTGGCACCATCACAGCTCGCTGCAGCCTTGAATTCCCAGGCTCAAGTGATTCTCCCACCTCAGCCTCCTGAGTAGCTGGGGCTACACGTGCACACCATACCCGGCTAGTGTGTGTGTGTGTGTTTGTGTGTGTTTTGTAGAGACAGGGTCTCACCATATTGCCCTGGGCTCAAATGATCCTCCCACCTCAGCCTCCCAAAGTGCTGGGATTATAGGTGTGAGCCACCACGCCTGGCCTATCCTCTTCATTTTTAAGTTCTTTACTATTTGTTTAAATTATAAAAGCAATATGTGCATATAGTTTTTTAAGGAAAAAAAAAAGGCCGGGTGTGGTGGCTCATGCCTGTAATCCCAGAGCTTTGGGAGGCTGATGCAGGTGGATCACCTGAGGTCAGGGGTTTGAGACCAGCCTGGCCAACATGGTGAAACCCCATCTCTAACAAAAATACAAAACTTAGCTGGGCATGGTGGTGGGGACCTGTATTCCCAGCTACTCGGGAGGCTGAGGCAGGAGAATCACTTGAACCTAGGAGGCAGAGGTTGCAGTGAGCCAAGATCGTGCCATTGCACTCCAGCCTAGGTGACAGAACAAGACCCCATCTCAAAAAGAAAAAAGATAGAAAGGGATTAGGAAAGGGACAAAGAAAGGGAGAAAGGAAGAAATTGAAGCTCTGCAGAAAGATACAGAATACAGTCCCTGGCCTCCCCCATCCCTAGCTCCTCGTCCTCGAGATAACCACTATGAACAATTTGTGTTTATCTTTCCAGATATCTTCTGTCTGTACAAGCACTCACATGCTTTATTTTCTTAGACAAATGGGATTTGGACTGCACAATCTTCCACAGCTTTCTTGTTTTTCCTTTCTATGGTTTAACATTTTCCACATCAGCACATAGAAATCCAGTACACTTTTAAAAAATGGCTGTCTAGTGTTTCTTTGAATGGCCATATAATAACTAGAATGTATTGGTGAACAATTAGGATTTTTTCCCCTAGCTTTTGTTAATTACAAACATTCACAATAACACATTCCTCTAACTACATTTTTGCACACTTGATCAGGTATTGCCATAGGATAAATTCCTAGAATCGGAGTTACTGAGAAAAGGGAATGCACGGCTGCCATTTGGTTTTTTGTTTGTTTGTTTTTTGAGATGGAGTTTGGCTCTTGTTGCCCAGGCTAGAATGCAGTGGTGCGATCTTGGCTTACTGCAACCTCCACGCCCTGGGTTCAAGTGATTCTCAGGCCTCAGTCTCCAGAATAGCTGGGATTACAGGCACCTGCCACCACACCCAGCTAATTTTTGTATTATTAGTAGAGACGGGGTTTTGCTATGTTAGCCAGGCTGGTCTTGCACTCCTGACCTCAGGTGATCCACCCATCTCAGCCTCCCAAAGTGCTGGGATTACAGGCATGAGCCACTGCCACCGCGCCTGGCCTACAGCTGCCATTTTACTGGTTCTTGCCAGATTGTTTTCCAAAAGGCTGCTCTCATTTAGACTTCTACCACAGAGTATCAGACTGCCTACCATGCCACACCCTAGACAACCATGGGAACCATCGAAGTTTGCTTGGCTAGCCTATTAGTTGAAAAATGGCATCTCATTGTTTTGATTTGCTTTTTTTAAAGTTATGAGTGAGGCTTTTCCATCTTTTTATTTGTTTGGCAATAAACTTTTTAAGCTCCAAGCTAGTGTTTTTTCAAAGAAAGAGGATCTTTGAAGGTACCTTCCCAAGTCATGAGTTTCAGAGTAGAGAACTAATTTGGGACCCCCACTCCCATTGGAGACCATATGGTACAGTACTAACAAGCTCATGGGTGCATTGAGTGGTGTCGGGAGGTGGATAGTAGATTTAGAGTTACAAGACCTGGGTTCTAGTTCAGGTTCTTCTATTGACCAGCAGGGTGATCTCAGTAGAGTCACTGTGCCCCTGTCACAGAGTTCTCTGAGCACGTCCTGAATCTCAGGCCCCTGGCATTACTTGTGCTTTTCTTCTCTCCCTTGCTACCCAAGTTACATCTTTAGTGACCAACTTCAAATGCCAGCTCTTCTAGGAACCCTTCCCATCCCGGTAGGAGGACTCCCCGAGCACCTCCCCGCTGTCCTTCATGAAGCCACTTATCACAAGTGGCTCTGCCTTTACTTGACTCGGTTCTGCACGATTCGGAGGGAACTGAGGCAGATACAGATTCGCATGCCAGGGCTGCCTCTGATTTTTATCTTTAGTCTACTTCACTGCCAGCCCTTGCTTTTCTTATCTGTAAAACATGGAAAATACATCAAGAGATGTGGAGTTAACTATGAATACAGTACTTAAAGACTCACACAATGCCTGGCAGAGAAACACTGGCAGATAGCGTTCATCTTCTTTAAAGACTAGGCGGCAGGAACCCCGTCCAATTCCTTCACATCCTTGTTGGTTGGACATGTTACCTAATCCATTTGTGGGATTCCCCACATTCAGGGACTTCGGCCCTGATGAAACAGCCCATATTGAGAAGGGACATCTCAGGGGGCTGAAAGATGATGGCAGAGCCTTCATCCTGACATCCAAGCACCTGTCCCCCCAGTTCACCAGAACCCGGGGTCTCATGGTCGTGCCAGTGCGAGATGAAAGTCTTTCTGGTCTGGAGAAACTGGTGTGGGAGGCAGGGAGTGTAAAATCTCCACCCTCACCACCAGCTCTGTGATAAGGAGACTTTCTTACCCTCTGAGCCTCACTTTCCTCAGCTGTGGGATTGGGATAATCATTCCTATCACCAAAGGTTGTGTTTGTTTTGGTTTAAGAAAAGTATCTCAGACAATGCTGGGCACATTTTAGGAACTCAATCAGTATGCAACTTTCCATTTCCCCATTTTCCCTCACCGTAGCATAAGCTGCTTAAGGAACAAACACTATATCTCATATTTTTAAAACGCCCTCATCATCTGGCATAGAGACAAGCATATGGTAGATGATCAACAGTCACTGTTGTTATTCAGGATGATGACATGTACCTTCTTCTGGCAGAATTCAGTGTTCAATGTGATCATATACCTGAGCTCATTTGATTCTTAAAATGAGCCTTTGAAGTAGGCAGAGTTCTACCCAACTTGTAGATGGAGAAACAAGGTCCAGAGAGATCAAATAATGCATGTAAGTCTCGTAGTCAATAAGTTTGGGACTAGAACCCAGATATATTGTTTCCAAACCCCGTATTTTCCTTCTAGTGGTGGCACTGCCAGTGAGTGGGCGTTTCTGCATGAGAGTTTGGGTTCAGCCCACAGCACTCATTATAGAGCACCTGGATGCATGTGGCAGCCATGGCAGGTGCTAGTGACAGTGTCTGGCTTGGAAGATGGCATTTGATCACTCCCTAAGTTGATTCTTAGAGAACACACTGGCTCTGCGGATTAGCTCTCGGTTGTTTGGTATCCACAGGCTCTGTTTTCCTGTGTCTTCTGTGACACTGTCCTGAGCACGCTTGCTTATGAAGGTTTGACGCCTGTCCCCACCATACCTGCCTGCCACTGCCAGGATGACTGGAGTCTAAGGTGAGTCTTGTCAAATACTTGGGACTTGACCCAGACCCAGTCGCCAAGAAGCCAGCAGCCAGCTGTCCCCGTTTCAGAATGTAGCCAGAAGCAGCTATGTCACGTTGGGTGTCACCCACTTGGCAGCTAGAAGAACCTCGGTCTCTCACATTCTTCTCCTGTGGCTTCACTGTAGATTGATCGTTCCAAGGAAGGCTCAATAGTTGCAACACAGTTACCAAAAAGCCCTGGGCTCAAGGGCCCTGGCCTTAACCTCCAGTGAACCTCTCTTGCCTCTGACTGACACCGAGCAGGGCAGAACCATTAGGCTCAATGCCATTTCAAGCAAACACCCCAGACAGGGGAGCTGAGAGGTCGTGGTGAGGCTTGCTGGCTCACAGGTGCATATTTCACTCTTTGAAGAAAGGGTTATAATAGAGATGATCAAACATCTCTATTATAAAACAGTGTCCATTTAAAATTGTTGGAGCGGCTGGGTGTGGTGGCTCACGTCTGTAATCCCAGTACTTAGGGAAGCCAAGGCGGGTAGATCACTCGAGCTCAGGAGTTCAAGACCATCCAGCCTGATCAACATAGTGAAACCCCATCTCTACCAAAAATACAAAAATTAGCCGGGCATGGTGGTGCATGCCTGTAATCCCAGCTACTTGGGAGGCTGAGGCAGGAGAATTACTTGAACCTGGGAAGCGGAGGTTGCAGTGAGCCAAGATCACACCATTGCGCTCCAGCCCAGGTGACAAGAGTGAAACTCCATCTTAAAAAAAGATTGTTGGAGCATCTCACCACATTTTAGTACAAGAGAGATTTATCTTTGCTTTATAGGTAGGGAAAAAGCAAAGAGGGATTAATTCATCCAGCCAAAATTGACATTTTATTAACTGTGTTTTTACAGTAATCCATCCCCAGCTGCCAGCTCCCTTACTTGAAGTCTGAGCCTTTTGCAACCCACATTGATATGTCTTTTCTAAACCATGATACTACAATATCATGTACAGGATTTCAATATCTGTACTTTTGAGTTGATTCTCATAGTATTAACATAGTCACTGATTTTAACATTAATTTTAACTTAAAGGTTTTGTTTTAATCTGCTGTGACCATATCTTGAATCACGATAGCTGTAAATAAGTAGATTTATCTAGTATGTTAAATGAACAAATGTAAAACGTTCAATACAGCACAGGAGCTTTCAAATAAGTGGGCATCACTGTTGGTGATGATTAGAAAAAGGAAGAGCTAGAGGTTGAAAAAAGGTAAAGGGAAAAATCAGGAGAATTTTTTTTTCCCCCGAAACTGAGTCTAGCTCTGTCGCCCAGGCTGGAGGACAGTGGCACAATCTTGGATCACTGCAACTCGCCTCCTGGGTTCAAGCAATTCTCCTGCCTCAGCCTCCCGAGTAGCTGGGAGTACAGGAGCCTGCTGCCATGCCCATCTAATTTTTGTATTTTTAGTAGAGACGGGGTTTCACTGTGTTGGCCAGGCTCTTTGAACTCCTGACCTCAGGTGTTCCGCCAGCCTTGACCTCCCAAAGTTGCTGGGATTACAAGTGTGAACCACTGTGCCAAGGCAAATCAGGAGAATTTTGTGATAAGCATCAGGTGAGGGACAAGAAGGGAAGCAGGTCTTGGAGTCTTGGGATTGCTCTTGGCAGAGACTTGTGCGTGTTTGGCCTGAAATTATCATGGGCACAACCATGCTTTCCTGGTTTGGAACTGGGGAGCTCCTTGAGCATTATTTACTTAGGTATTGTGGTCCTTTTAATAAAAGTTCCTCAAGGCATCATAAAACCTCAAGTTACTCTGCTCTGGGGCCATTATGGGGATCAGCAGATGGCAGGCACTAACTCTGACATGAAATTAGAGGGCTGTTCATGTAGATGGAGGACCAAAATACAAAAGCCAAATCTTAGTATGCATAGGATTCTTAATAAACCTAAATCAATGTAGTCATTGCATTGAAAATGCAGAGAAGAGCAAACCTGAAGTTTCTGATGAGCTGGTAAGTGGAAATTAATTGTATAAAACTCGTAATTGGCCGGGCGCGGTGGCTCCAGCCTGTAATCCCAGCACTTTGGGAGGCCAAGACAGGCGGATCACGAGGTCAGGAGATCGAGACCATCCTGGCTAACCCAGTGAAACCCCATCTCTACTAAAAAATACAAAAAAACTAGCCAGGCGAGGTGGCGGGCGCCTGTAGTCCCAGCTACTGGGGAGGCTGAGGCAGGAGAATGGCGTAAACCCGGGAGGCGGAGCGTGCAGTGAGCCAAGATCCAGCCACTGCACTCCAGCCTGGGTGACAGAGCGAGACTCCGTCTCAAAAAACAAAACAAAACAAAACAAAAAACTCGTAATTACAAACTAGATGTGTAACATTTCCTAGATATGCTTCTTTGGCATGTGGCCTCTATTATCGTTGTGATGTTTTTCCTGTAAGATCTCAAGTTTCTTAATCTTAAAATCTACCAAGCCATCAGGTTGGGGAGGGAGCGCTAACCTGAGTGCCTGCCTGCCCTGTCGGTACTGGCGTCTGTATGCACAGCAAGCTCATGGGCCAGCATGAGGAGGCCCCATCTACAGACCTGGGCACGTGACACAGATGGTTCATGCATTTACGGAGGTCTGAGCTCTGTGCTTGGAAACCATGAACTCTGCTTGGGGAGCTGAGGTGGGGAAGGTTGAATGGAGATGGCATTGAGCAAGGGTCCTAAAGGAAGAAGAGAGAGAAGGACATTTCTGAGAGAGCAGACAGCACAGGCAAAGGCCTCGGGGTGGGAGGGACCCTGGCTTGCCTGAGATCAAGGGCGCAAGGCACGGCAGGGGACGGGAAAAGTGTTGGGGCCACGCTCTGATGGCTTAACCACAACACACTGTCTGGCTTCTACGCAACAGGAGCCGTGGGAGGATGCTGCATCTTGAGGGGTTTTAGACCCGATTTGGGAAGACTGGCAGAGGGGCAATGTGTGTTGGAGGGCAGTGAGCTGTGCAGCCCCAGGGAGAACACGGGGAGCATCAGAGCTAGGCAGTGACTGCCAAAGGAGGGCGGAGTCCACAGGTGCTTGGTGGTAGAAAGTCAGCAAAGTGAGGATGAGATTTGGAGGTGACAGGGAGGGAGGGGCTGGAGATTTATGACTTGGTGCAATTAGATTGATGGGGCTGTCACTGAGAGTCAGGGAAGGCAGAGGAAGAACAGGTTTGGGGTGGAGGTATGGAGGAGGGGTGGTGAGGATATATGCTAGTTGTAAATGCTCTAGTTTTCTTCTGAGCAGCTTTTGGGCTCCTTAGATTCCAAACTGACATCACCGAGGTTGCGTCTTGGTGAGGCAGCGCGGTAGGCTGGTCAAGCCCACAGACTTCAGCCAACAGCCTGGAATCAGAGCCCGGCTCCATGCTTACCAACACAGCCCTGGGCATGTCATTGAACCTCTCTGTGTCTCCACGTCCTCCTTTGTACAATATTACAGGACCGTAGGGCTGCTGAAAGTATGGATAAAAGTGTCCATACATGTGAAGTGCCTGGCCCACTCTAAGCACTATATAAATATTTGATATGGCCACAGGAACGCCAGGGGCGAAACTTAGGCCCATTTCCTCCTTCTGTCTTAAAATAACTTCAGTTTGACTCAAAACCAACATTTGTAGGCAGACAACTGAGCCCATTCACGGAATGGTGAAATCACTGAATAATGAAAACAGCACAGCAGTAGCTAATCAGAAAGTGGGAAGCTTTTTGTAATTTTCCCCTTTCTCATCACTACTTTCATCAAAGCATTTACTCAACATCTGTTGGATTTAGGGTTCTGTAGAAGCCGTGTCTCATGAAAGCCTGTCTAGTTAGTAAACCAGGACACACACAAGCAGGCTATGATAATGTAAAAAATAGGCTGTGCTGTAGGTGTGGAGGAATTGAAGAAAGTGAGTGGAGACAGAATGATCCGAGGGGTGCAGGAGCCTGGGTCCCTACCCTTCCTGGGCAGCAGCAGGAGATAGGAGGGTGTGATAGAGCTGGGTTCTTACAGGCCATCCCACAGCTCTGACCCTTGGGCTGTGGTGAGGAGGGGCAGGTGAAACCAACATTCCTGACTTTACTGCCTGATTCCCATTCCACATGAGCGCCGTGGGCTGCACTTAAGAGACCATGGGGCAATTGCAACAAAACAAAACAACAACAAAAAACAAAACCAGTTTTGGAGTGGAGGAGCTGACCCTGCAAACTGCTGTGGCAGGATGGACGTGGAGGGGAGAGGCACAGAGCCCACCTCCCTACCCCCGGGGGCTCTGCGGCCGGAGCAGGGTGACTGCTTGGGACCGGAGGAATCTTTCCAGGGAGATTTTTATTCTGGTGTCAATTGCTAAGGAGAGAAAGGTAAAAATAAGTAATCATGTTTTACAACATTTTCTTATCCTCGAACATGGCAAAGAACATATTTTTTTTTCCTACTTTAAACCTTGGGGGGAGTTTTAAAATTCAGAGACCACCTTTTTCATTGTAGGTAATGTTTAACTTACTTAATTTAAATTAATGTGGACAACAATGGTGACAAAAGGCAACTGCGTTGAAGCGTTATTCTAACTAAAAATTCCTTTGGGAGTGTCTGCAAGTCACCCAGTTCAACGCAAATATCCATAAAACATGTACTAATTGTCCCAGAAGGGAATGATTGTTTCAGAAGGGCAGAAGGCCAAGTGAGCTGAAATACCAGGTTCTTAATTTATAAAGTCAATAAAAGCACTCTTTTGTAAGCTCTTCTGAAGTCATAGCATATTATCAGGTAAGTCTGGCACTAAAGCCCTTTATGCTTAAATACTTCACAAGGGCACAAAACAAGGGAACATACACTTAGAGCTTCTTGAATTCGTTTTGTGAGAGACTTAATACTGTGTGAATTTACTCAGCTTTCAGGAACACAAAGGCATTTTAAATTTTTTAAAAAGTCACCAGCTATATACTCAAGATAAAAACACACATTCTTAACTATCTGCAGTTTTATAATAATACACAGAACTTTTACGGCAGCCATACTTTGGAAACTCTATTCAAGGTCTTGCTGAAGATTTGGGAAACCGTGCTCCTTTCTTATTTAAACAATTTGTCTTTTTGTGTGAATAGAGGGATGAATTAATACTCCTTTTTTTGTTTCTAGGTGGCTTTGCGCCAATAGACGGCAAAAGAAAAGATAACAAAGAACTAGACACTGCGGGTGAACTCCCGGCCTCCTGCTGCGAGGTGCCTGAGGACCCTGGGCTCTCCCTCCTCAGTTTGGGCTTCAGAAGGTGGCTCCACTTCTGGGTGACAGTGACAGGCAGACCTGCTGAGAGCCCAGAGAGAAATGCCACCCTACAGAGAGATAAGGTCATCAACCTGCCACCATTGGTATATTCCCCTAATAATGTCCACTGGTCCCAGGCGAGAGGCACCCACTCCTTTTCCTCTTAAGTCTAACACAGGAGTCTCAAGCTGCGAAGAAACCCACTTTTGGGAAGAGGATTAAAAACAAACAAACACACAAACAACAACACTGTGCTCCAAATGTATATAACCCTGTAGATTAATGAAATATTTGGGCCAACGTTCTGTATTCTCATAGGCAAAGACTCGCATAGTATTAAAATACTCACTGATTTTAACATTATTTTTAACTTAAAGGTTTTGTTGTAATCTGCTGTGACCAAATCTTGGACCACTATAGCTATAAATACATAGATTTATCTAGATATGTTAAATGAACAAATGTAAAATGTTCGATACAGCACAAGCGCTTAATAAGTGGGTTTCAGAGCCGTGTTTTTCCAACATGTTCTGAGGATCCAAGCTTGATACTTAAGACAATTAAAAACAAGAAATTTAACTTAGTTTCAGCACATGTATGGTGTATATATATTTGTATGGCTATGAGCTTAGGCTGGTCATAGACCTAAGACAATTGAAGCACTCTTTTCCACAGGTATGGGCTGCATTCTGTTTCACTCCCTATAAGCATTTGGTTTTGAACTACAGATATTACAGTAGTTACTAAATCTGAGACCATGTGCAATCTCACTTGGTTTTATTTCCCTTTAGGGTAGTTGCCTAAATCATAAAATTATGCTTCACTGTAGGGGTAAGAAATCTAATTTATTTATTTACTTATGAGATAGAGTCTCATTCTGTTGCCCAGGATAGAGTGCAGTGGCGAGATCTTGGCTCACTGCAACCTCCGCCTCCCGGGTTCAAGCGATTCTCCTGCCTTAGCCTCCCAAGTAGCTGGAATTACAGGCGCCTGCCACAACACCCAGCTAATTTTTGTATTTTTAGTAGAGATGGGGTTTCACCATGTTGGCCAGGCTGATCTTGAACTCCTGACCTCAAGTGATGCACCCACCTTGGCCTCTCAAAGTGCTGGGATTACAGGCGTAAGCCACCCTGTGCCCACACCTGGCCAAGGAATAATCTAATTAAAAAAAAAAAAAACATAAAATGTGTTTATGAAACAGATTCCACCCAAATCAACACATAAATCACTCTAGTGGCAAAGTACTTTATTATGTCCCCTGAAAGGAGATTAAGACTCGACTCCTCTCCCAGCCGGGGCAGCCTGGGAACTGAGTGCCTCCCTCCAGTGGCGCCGAGAGCCTCCCAGCACCATGTCCATCTCTCTTCCTCTTGGCATCCATTGTGGCACTCAGCCCACCTCTGCCTCATTTCATGATTGTGTGCTTTTGTAGTTTAGAAACAGCTGAGGCAAGCATTTATGGAGAGGCCTCAAGCAGACAACTTACAGGGTGCTCCGTGCCAGTGCAGGTGCCTGGGCAGAGGAGCTGTAGCACAGCTGCAGAGGCGGCCCTGGGGGTGGCGGGGACCTCTGCTCCCAGGAGGACGTGGAAGGCCACTGTGGGGCAGCCCTGCAGGGGATGGAGGACTTTTGGAGGACTTCCTGAGAGAGCCGTTAGGAGGGGGTCAAGGGCTGCAAGTTCCACAGTGGGGCCCTGTTGTCCCATCCAGAAGCAGCACCAGTGACTGTCCCACCTTGGAGCCTGGAGTGAACGAAGGACTTGTTAAAACAGATTGTTGGACCCACACTGCGTTTCCCGATTGGGAGTCAGGAGTAGGCCTGAGAATGTGCATTTCTAACGAGTGCCCAGGTAATGCTGATGTCGCTGGTCCAGGGACCACACTTTGAGAACCAATGTGATAAATAATCAAGAAATGTCTTTTGAATCAAATGTACTAAAATATTCACAAACCTTTCTCCACCCAAAGGATGCGAATGAAAGGGAGACATAGAGACTGTTAAAGCTATAGGCCAGTCTGCAGGTGGTGATTTTTTTTAAAAATGTGGTTTGGAATCTGGAGTCCGAGGCCTGGACCCAAATCTCGCCACAGCTTTGTGCTGGCTGAGCACCCTAGGAAGGATGGCTACTTCACAGCGCAACCCCTAGCTCCACGCCTATTATCCAAGGATGACTGACTGCATGGCCCTCAGAGCAGCGGAGACTGAATTTCGTATGGCAGGACCTCATCTGAATATATAATAGGTGCTCGATACGTGCTATTACCCTCTTCCCTTTTTGGCAGTAGACAGATAAGCTTTTTCTATGACTGATACTATGTTAGATGTGAAAACACTGATGCCTAGAGTGTAACATTTCATCACTAGCCTTCAGTGGTAATTCATAAAATTTGAAATGCATAGAAAGCCAGATTTTTCACTGACTTCTCCTCCTTATTAATCTTACTTCATATTCATGGGTGGCCCAAAAGTTTTCATAGCTTTGAACTCTCTGTCCCAATATTTTTAAGTACATGGAACTTGTTAGCAACTTCGATTTTTTATTCAAATGAAGTGCCATAACACTTCAAATAATGTCAATTCCATGACACTCATCTTCAGAAAAGATCTTTCAGTTCTAATCTTAGAAAGCAAGTTTTTAAATTATAAAAGATATGCTTCTTATATTCTCCTCCAAATCCTGCTCCTGAGCAGGGCTATTGTTGTTTCAATAGTTTGTTCCTTTTTCACTGTATGGATGTATCAACCATGTGTTTATCCATTCACCCGGTGAGGGCTGTTTGGGTTGTTTTCCTTTTTTTGGCTATTCCAAATAAAGCTGCTATGAATATCTGTATACAAGTCTTTGTGTGGAAACATGCTTTTATTTTTCTTGGGTAGATACCTAGTAGTGGAATGGCTGGATCACATGGTAGGTCTAATTTTCACTTTTAAGAAACTACCAAACCAGGCTGGGCACAGTGGCTCACATCTGTAATTCCAGCACTTTGGGAGACAGAGGCGGGAGGATTGCTTGAGGTCAGGAGTTCAAGACCAGCCTGAGCAGCATAGCGAGACCCCATCAGCATTACAAAAAAATAAACAATTAGCCAGGCATGGTGGCATGGGCCTGCAGTCCCAGCTACTCTGGAGGCTGAGGTAGGAGGATTACTTGAGCCCAGGAGGTGGAGGTTGCAGCAAGCCATAAATGCACCATTGCTCTCCAGACTGAGCGAAAAAGACCACCTCAAAAAAAAAAAAATTAATACAACTCTTAATACACAACTATAAAATGCAGAGAGTCACCAAGAAAATAAAATCACTATAGTTATCGTACCAACCAGAAATTACCACTATTGCTATACCATTCAGAAAGTTTTTTTCATGTATATATAAAGGGAAAGAGTTTTATTATTTTGTGTAAAAACTTGAACTATTTATTAATTCTTTAAATTTTTAAATCAAAATTCTACATGTGCATTTCTAATGAGCGCCCAGGTAATGCTGATGTCGCTGGTCCAGGGACCACACTTTGAGAATCAATGTGATAATCAAGAAATGTCTATTGAATCAAATTTACTAAAATATTCACAAACCTTTCTCCACCCGAAGGATGTGAATGAAGGGGAGACAGAGACTGTTAAAGCTATAGGCAGTCTGCAGGTGATTTTTTTTTTTTTTTAAATGTGGTTTGGAATCTGGAGCCTGAGACCTGGACCCAAATCTCACCACAGCTTTGTGCTGGCTGAGCACCCTGTATATAATTTAAATTATTGTATAAGTCTCACTATAAAAAGTTGCAAAAATTAGGCTGGGTGTGGTGGTTCACGCCTGTAATTCCAGCACTTTGGGAGGCTGAGGCGGGTGGATCACGAGGTCAGAAGATGGAGACCATCCTGGCTAACGCAGTGAAACCCCGTCTCTACTAAAAATTCAAAAATTAGCCAGGGGTGGTGGCAGGTGCCTGTAGTCCCAGCTACTTGGGAGGCTGAGGCAGGAGAATGGCGTGAAGCCAGGAGACAGAGCTTGCAGTGAGCTGAGATCGCGCCACTGCACTGTACGCTGGGCGACAGGGCGAGACTCCATTTAAAAAAAAAAAAAGTTGCAAAAATTAAAAAATATTAAAAGTTGTAGTCAGCCAGACGTGGTGGCTCACACCTCTAATCCCAGCACTTTGGGAGGCTGAGGCAGGAGGATCACTTGAGCCGAGAAGTTCAAGACTAGCCTAGGCAACATAGTGAGACCTCTGTCTCTACGAAAAACAAAAAATTTAGCTGGATATGGTGGCACATGCCTGTGGTCTCAGCTACTCAGGCTCAGGAGGAGCATTTGAGCCGGGGAGTCAAAGCTGCAGTGAGCCAAGGTCACACCACTGCACTCCAGCCTGGGTGACACAGCAAGACCCTGTCTCAAAAAAAAAAAAGAAAAAAGAAAAAAGAAAACCTTACAATAAGTGAAACAGGTAGAGAGTAACAAAATATATTCAATTCAAAATGAACTCTCTAACCACTGCCCACATCCCCACTACAGTGTACTCATCAGAATAGTCAGTGATACTTTTATGATATAGGTTGGATCACATCATTCTTTTGTTTAAAAATTTCGAATGGTTTCCTGTAACATTTGAGATAAAAGCCAACCATGGTAAGGTCATCCTACCCATGACCTCAGAGCAACCTCTACCATCCCATCTGCCCATCTGCTCATCTGCTCTCCTCCCCTTCAACCACACTGCTCCAGCCACTCTGGACAGCTTGCCAGTCCTTGACTGCACCCAGCATGCCCCTGCTCACAGCCTCTGCACATCTTTCCTCTGCCTGTGCTGATCTCCTCCTGGATGGGCTGCATGGCTGCTCACGCTACTGTGTTCCATGCAAGTTGCTCTCTGCTCTAATGCCACTGCCCCAGAGGATCCTCCCTCAGCCGCCCTTTATAAAATGGCCTACCTTATCATTTATCTCTTTTCTTGCTTTTTCTTCATTGTACTGAGTTCCCCAAAACATTATATATATTTTTTACTATCAGCCTCCACCCAGTTGGAACCTACGACCTTTAAAGGTGGGGGTCTCGTTCAGTGCTGTATTCCCAGTGCTTAGAACGTGTCTGGAACACAGGAGTTGCTATCTGTTGCATGCATAAATGAACTCAGAACAAGAATGCCTGATTTTCCAATGTCCTTACCAGGTTTTATACATCTTTATAATCTTTGCCAATCCAATATGTGGGAAACAGTATTTGCTTCAATTTGTATTTCTTGAGTATGAGTGAGGTAGAGTATCCTATCATGTTTTTTGGCTTGACCTTCAGAAAAATAATTTTTCATATCCCTTATTCAGTTTGCTTTTTTCCTTTTGCTTTGCAAGAGCTATTGACACATTAAAGAAATTATTCCTTTGTCCATCATATGCTGCAAAAATTGACTATGCCATTCCAAGAGCAAAACATTCATATTTGTTTTCTACTAATACTTTTATATTTTTAAATATGAAAGATTACGTTTAGATCTTTGATCCATCTGGGATTTACTCTGGGGTGTAAAGAATAAGGAAGAGATCTACTTTAAAAAATAAATTTAGCTTTAAAATACAACGAGTATACATTTCTGGATACAACTATACAATTTACTGGCCGGGCACGGTGACTCACACCTATAATCCCAGCACTTTGGGAGGCCGAGGTGGATGGATCACTAGGTCAGGAAATCAAGACCATCCTGGCTAACATGGTGAAACCCCGTCTCTACTAAAAACAAACAAAAAAATTAGCGTGGTGGCGGGCACCTGTAGTCCCAGCTACTTGGGAGGCTGAGGCAGGAGAATGGCATGAACCTGGGAAGTGGAGCTTGCAGTAAGCCAAGATCGTGTCACTGCACTCCAGCCTGGGCGACAGAGCAAGACTCTGTCTCAAAAAAAAAAAAAAAAAAATAAATAAATACAATCATATAATTTACTGTTGTTTTAACTTTCTCTTAGAATATTCATACTCTGAAAAATAAAATCAAACAAAGCTCACTTGCTTTATAATATACAATTTTCTAAGCACACTTGACATATATGTAAATATGTGTCAGAGCATATACATATATACGCAGTATTTTCCACAATTCTCTGGAATGTTATATTAAAATCTGATGTTATATCAATATTAAAATATTTTTCCAGAAAGTTTCTATTTCATTTTCTCAATGTCGTCTTGCTTTCTTGGATCTTGATTTCTTTTTTGTTACACTATATTTTTTCTCGAAAAGTTTCTTCTCAACTAAGCTCACTTCTTCATGGAGAAGGGAAGTCTTTATTCTGAGCAGGAAGGAGAAGAGATTTAGTATAAACTGATAACTCAGAGAAAAATTTGATTCTTCATAGGTTGTCACGTGTGTACAATAGCTAGAAGGGAAAAAGAAAAAAGAATTTCTCTTTAGATGGTAACCAAGAAAGGCACACACTAACCCCTGAACATCTCCCCAAATAACAAATATATATGGTTAGGCTTAAAACAGGACCCTGAGCTGGAAGGAAACCTAGAAGAATTTGGTAACTCCTTAACTGCACAAAGGAAAACATGTTCACACTGTCCACGGCCACCACACAAGGGCCACAGGTGGTGCTAGGAGCTGGTCCTTCAACTCTCTGCTCGAAGTTTCTTCACTCCAGATGTGGCACCACTCCACCTTCTTACCATGGTCAAGGCAAACAAAAGCATACAAGGAGATATTCTGAACATATTTCTAAAACAAACTAAAGAAAACAAATAATCCCCGACTTCCACCCAACATAAGACACTAGACTTTATAATGTAGCTTGCAATACTATATGTACTGTAGGAGAAGAGTTTACCAAGCAATTTCCCTTATTTTAAAATAGTAAAGCCTTCCATTCCAAAATGGCCAAATAGGAACAGCTCTGGTCTGCAGCTCCCAGCATGATCGATGCAGAAGACAGGTGATATCTGCATTTCCAACTGAGGTACCTAGTTCATCTCATTGGGACTGGTTGGACAGTGGGTGCAGCCCACAGAGGGCAAGCCGAATCAGGGTGGGGCATCGTCTCACCTGGGAAGGGATTTCCCTTTCCTAGCCAGGGGAAGCTGTGACAGACTACACCTGTAAAATAAGGACACTCCCGCCCAAATACTGCACTTTTCCAACGGTCTTACCAAACAGCACACCAGGAGATTATATCCTGAGCCTGGCTCAGCTGGTCCCTTGCCCATAGAGCCTTGCTCACTGCTCGTGCAGCAGTCTGAGATCAACCTGTGAGGCAGCAGCCTGGCAGCTGGAGGGGCGTCTGCTATTGCTGAGGCTTAAGTAGGTAAACAAAGCAGCTAGGAAGCTTGAACTGGGCAGAGCCCACCGCAGCTCAGCAAGACTTGCTGCCTCTGTAAACTCCACCTCTGGGGGCAGTGCGTAGCTGAACAAAAGACAGCAGAAACTTCTGCAGACTTAAACGTCCCTGTCCGACAGCTCTGAAGAAAGCAGTGGTTCTCCCAGCATGGCATTTGAGCTCAGGATAGACAGACTGCCTCCTCAAGTGGGTCCCTGACCCCCATGTAGCCTAACTGTGAGACACCTCCCAGCAGGGGCCAACTGACACCTCATACAGGTGGGTGCCCCTCTGGGACAAAGCTTCCAGAGGAAGGATCAGGCAGCAGTATTTGCTGTTCTGCAGCCTCCACTGGTGATACCCAGGCAAACAGGGTCTGGAGAGGACCTCCAGCAAAATCCAACAGACCTGCAGCTGAGGGACCAGACTGTTAGAAGGAAAACTAACAGAAAGGAATAGCATCAACATCAACAAAAAGGACATCCACACCAAAACCCCATCTGTAGGTCACCAACATCAAAGACCAAAGGTAGATAAAACCACAAAGACGGGGAGAAACCAGAGCAGAAAAGCTGAAAATTCTAAAAACCAGAGCACCTCCTCTCCTTCAAAGGATTGCAGCTCCTCGCCAGCAACGGAACAAAGCTGGACGGAGAATGACTTTGACGAGCTGACAGAAGTAGGCTTCAGAAGGTCGGTAATAACAAACTTCTCTGAGCTAAAGGAGGATGTTCGAACCCATCGCAAGGAAGCTAAAAACCTTGAAAAAAGATTAGACAAATGGTTAACTAGAATAAACAGTGCAGAGAAGACCTTAAAAGACCTGATGGAGCTGAAAACCACGGCACGAGAACTATGTGATGCATGCACAAGCTTCAGTAGCCGATTCTATCAAGTGGAAGAAAGAGTATCAGTGATTGAAGATCAAATTAATGAAATAAAGTGAGAAGAGAAGTTTAGAGAAAAAAAGAGTAAAAAGAAACAAACAAAGCCTCCAAGAAATATGGGACTATGTGAAAAGTCTACGTTTGATTAGTGTACCTGAAAGTGACAGGGAGAATTCAGGAAATACAGAGAACACCACTCCTTGAGAAGAGCAACTCCAAGACACATAATTGTCAGATTCACCAAGGCTGAAATGAAGGAAAAAACGTTAAGGGCAGCCAGAGAGAAAGGTCAGGTTACCCAAAAAGGGAAGCCCATCAGACTAATAGCGAATCTCTCAGCAGAAACTCTACAAGCCAGAAAAGAGTGGGGGCCAATATTCAAAATTCTTAAAGAAAAGAATTTTCAACCCAGAATTTCATATCCAGCCAAACTAAGCTTCACAAGTGAAGGAGAAATAAAATCCTTTACAGACAAGCAAATGCTGAGAGATTTTGTCACCACCAGGCCTGCCTTACAAGAACTCCTGAAGGAAGCACCAAACACGGAAAGGAACAACTGGTACCAGCCACTGCAAAAACATACCAAAATGTAAAGACCATCGATGCTAGGGAGAAACTGCATCAACTAACAGGCAAAATAACCAGCTAACATCATAATGACAGGATCAAATTCACACATAACAATATTAACCTTAAATGTAAATGGACTAAGTGCCCCAATTAAAAGACACAGACTGGCAAATTGGATAGAGTCAAGACCCATCAGTGTGCTGTATTCGGGAGACCCATCTCATGTGCAGAGACACACATAGGCTCAAATAAACGGATGGAGGAAGATCTACCAAGCAAATGAAAAGCAAAAATAGCATGGGTTGCAATCCTATTCTCTGTTAAAACAGGCTTTAAAACAACAAAGACCAAGAGAGACAAAGAAGGCCATTACATAACGGTAAAGGGATAGATTCAACAAGAAGAGCTAACTATCCTAAATATATATGCACCCAATACAGGAGCACCCAGATTTATAAAGCAAGTCCTTAGAGACCTGCAAAGAGACTTAGACTCCCATACAGTAATAATGGGAGACTTTAACACTCCACTGTCAATATTAGACAGATCAACGAGACAGAAAGTTAACAAGGATATCCAGGACTTGAACTCAGCTCTGCACCAAGTGGACCTAATAGACATCTACAGAACTCTCCACCGCAAATCAACAGAACATACATTCTTCTCAGCACCACATTGCACTTACTCCAAAATTGACCACATAGTTGGAAGTAAAGCACTCCTCAGCAAATGTAAAAGAACAGAAATCACAACAAACTGTCTCTCAGACCACAGTGCAATCAAATTAGAACTCAGGATTAAGAAACTCACTCAAAACCGCACAACTACTTGGAAATTGAACAACCTGCTCCTGAGTTATTACTGGGTAAATAACGAAATGAAGGCAGAAATAAAGATGTTCTTTAAAACCAATGAGAACAAAGACACAACGTACCAGAATCTCTGGGACACATTTAAAGCAGTGTGTAGAGGGAAATTTATAGCACTAAATGCCCACAAGAGGAAGCAGGAGAGATCTAAAATTGACACCCTAACATCACAATTAAAAGAACTACAGAAGCACGAGAAAACACATTCAAAAGCTGGCAGAAGATAACTAAGATCAGAGCAGAACTGAAGGAGATAGAGACACAAAAACCAAAACACCCTTAAAAAAAAAAAATCAATGAATCCAGGAGCTGGTTTTTTGAAAAGATCACCAAAATTGATAGACCACTAGCAAGACTAATAAATAAGAAAAGAGAAAAGAATAAAACAGATGCAATGATAAAGGGGTATCACCACCTATTCCACAGAAATACAAACTACCATCAGAGAATAATATAAACATCTTTATGCAGATAAACTAGAACATCTAGAAGAAATGGATAAATTCCCAGACACATACACCCTTCCAAGACTAAACCAGGAAGAAGTTGAATCTCTGAATAGACCAATAACAGGCTCTGAAACTGAGGCAATAATTAATAGGCTACCAACCAAAAACAGTCCAGGACCAGATGGATTCACAGCTGAATTCTACCAGAGGTACAAAGAGGAGCTGGTACCATTCCTTCTGAAACTATTCCAATCAATAGAAAAAAGAGGGAATCCTTCCTAACTCATTTTATGAGGCCAGCATCATCATGATACCAAAGCCTGGCAGAGACACAACAACAAAAAAGAGAATTTTAGATCAATATCCTTGATTAACATCGATGCAAAAATCCTCAATAAAATACTGGAAAACTGAATCCAGCAGCACATCAAAAAGCTTATCTGCCGCGTTCAAGTTGGCTTCATGCCTGGGATGCAAGGCTGGTTCAACATACGCAAATCAATAAACGTAATCCATCACATAAACAGAACCAACGACAAAACCATATGATTATCTCAACAGATGCGGAAAAGGCCTTCAACAAAATTCAACAGCTCTTCATGCAAAAAACTCTCAGTAAACTAGGTACTGATGGAATGTATCTCAAAACAGTAAGAGCTATTTATGAGAAACCCACAGCCAATATAATATTGAATGGACAAAAACTGGAAGCATTCCCTTTGAAAACTGGCACAAGACAGGGATGCCCTCTCTCACCACTCCTATTCAACATAGTGTTGGAAGTTCTGGCCAGGGCAATCAGGCAAGAGAAAGCAATAAAAGGTATTCAATTAGGAAAAGAGGAAGTCATATTGTCCCTGTTTGCAGATGACATGATTGTATACTCAGAAAACCCCATCGTCTCAGCCCAAAATCTCCTTAAGCTGATAAGCAACTTCAGCAAAGTCTCAGGATACAAAATCAATGGGCAAAAATCACAAGCATTCCTATACACCAATAACATACAAACAGCCAAATAATGAGTGAACTCCCATTCACAACTGCTACAAAAAGAATAAAATACCTAGAAATCCAACTTACAAGGGATGTGAAGGATGTGAAGGACCTCTTCAAGGAGAACTACAAACCACTGCTCAACGAAATAAAAGAGGACACAAACAAACAGAAGAACATTCCACACTCATGGATAGGAAGAATCAGTATCGTGAAAATGGCCATACTGCTTAAGGTAATTTATAGATTCAATGCCATCCCCATCAAGCTACCAATGATTTTCTTCACAGAATTGGAAAAAACTGAAATTCATATGGAATCAAAAAAGAGCCTGCAGTGCCAAAACAATCCTAAGCAAAAAGAACAAAGCTGGGGGCATTATGCTACCTGACTTCAAACTATACTATAAGGCTACAATAACCAAAACAACATGGTACTGGTGCCAAAACAGAGATATAGACCAATGGAACAGAACAGAGGCCTCAGAAATAATACCACACATCTACAACCATCTCATCTTTGACAAAACTGACAAAAACAAGAAATGGGGAAAAGATTCCCTATTTAATAAACGGTGCTGGGAAAACTGGCTAGCCATATGTAGAAAGCTGAAACTGGATTCCTTGCTTACACCTTACACAAAAATTATTTCAAGATGGGTTAAAAACTTAAATGTTAGACCTAAAACCATAAAAACCCTAGAAGAAAACCTAGGCAATACCATTCAGGACATAGGCACGGGCAAGGACTTCATGTCTAAAACACCAAAAGCAATGGCAACAAAAGCCAATAGACAAATGGGATCTAATTAAACTAAAGGGCTTCTACACAGCAAAAGAAACTACCATCAGAATGAACAACCTGCATAATGGGAGAAACTGTTTTCAATCTACCCATCTGACAAAGTGCTAATATCTGGAATCTACAAAGAACTTAAACAAATTTACAAGAAAAAAAACAAACAACCCCATCAAAAAGTGAGCAAATGATATGAACAGACACTTCTCAAAAGAAGACATTTATGCAGCCAACAGACACAAGAAACTCACTGGTCATCAGAGAAATGCAAATCAAAACCACAATGAGATACCATCTCACACCAGCTAGAATGGCGATCATTAAAGTCAGGAAACAACAGATGCTGGAGAGGATGTGGAGAAACAGGAACGCTTTTACACTGTTGGTGGGAGTGTAAACTAGTTCAACCATTGTGGAAAACAATGTGGCAATTCCTCAAGGATCTAGAACTAGAAATACCATTTGAGCTAGTGATCCCATTACTGGGAATATACCCAAAGGATTATAAATCATGCTACTATAAAGACACATGCACACATATGTTTGCTGCGGCACTATTCACAATAGCAAAAACTTGGAACCAACCCAAATGTCCTCCAATGTTAGACTGGATTAAGAAAATGTGGCACATATACACCATGGAATACTATGCAGCCATAAAAAAGGATGAGTTCATGTCCTTTGTAGGGACATGGATGAAGCTGAAACAGCAAACTACCACAAGGACAGAAAACCATACACCACATGTTCTCACTCATAAGCGGGAATTGAACAATGAGAACACATGGACACAGGGCGGGGAACATCACACACTAGGGCCTGTCATGGGGTGGGGCGCAGAGGGAGGGATAACATTAGGAGAAATACCTAATGTAAATGACCAGTTGATGGGTGCAGCAAACCAACATGGCACACGGATACCTATGTAACAAACCTGTACGTTGTGCACATGTACCCTAAAACTTAAAGTATTAAAAAAAAAAAAAAAAGTTAAACCTGAATCTGATCAAATCTCTAACTAATGCTAATTGCCAATCTCTTTTTTTTTTTGAGACAGAGTCTCACCCTGCTGACTGCAACCTCTGCCTTCCGGATTCAAGCGATTCTCCTGCCTCAGCCTCCCAAGTACCTGGGACTATAGACATGCACCACCATGCCTGGCTAATTTTTGTATTTTTAGTAGAAACGGGGTTTCACCATGTTGGCCAGTCTGGTCTCGAACTCCTGACCTCAGGTGATCTACCCACCTTGGCCTCCCAAAGTGTTGAGATTACAGGCATGAACCACTGCACCCGGCCATAACTGCCAATCTCAAACTCTAACTACACCAACATATAGGCTATCCAGGGACAGAGGAAGAGGTTAAATGGCATCACATGGCACTGTCTATATGCAAAATTCGGACTATGAGAAATTGTATGGGACACATGACCAGGATTACTCAATAAGTACATTGTAAGAAGAAAAAAGAGAGATAAAGAGGGGGGTTCTGAAGAATTGAAACACTTACAAGCCATGTCAACCACTTGCAATATATGGGCCTGGTTTGGATTCTGAGTTAAACTCATTTAAAAAATTATATGACAATTAGGAAAATCTAACCACTGACTGCATGTTGGATAATATTAAGAAATTACTATTAATTTTTTATATCTGATTAATGGTATTACGGTTTTACTTTAAAAAATATGATGTTTGAGATCTGCTTCCAAATAATGGGGGGTAGAGGGGTAGAGTAAGCTGGAGCCTGGGTGAAGCAAGTCTTGCCATGTCACAGTTGCTGAGGTTGGGTGACAGAGACAGGGGGGTTCTTTATACTACTCTACTTCTGAGTATACCAGAAATTCCCCATTATCAACTTTAAAAAGCAAGTAAAGAAATAACATATAGAAGCTATAAACATTGAGATATTATGACTTACATAACATATATGGCCCTAAATTCCTTAATGTCTGTGTTTGCACTGCAAAACTCTGCCACTTGTCTAGGAACAGTGGCTCATGCCTGTAATCCCAGCACTTTGGAAGGCCAAGGTGGGCAGATCACAAGATCAGGAGTTTGAGACCAGTCTGACCAACATGATGAAACCCGTCTCTACTAAAAATACAAAAATTAGCCAGGGTGGTAGCGCATGTCTGTAGTAGCAGGCAGTTGGGAGGCTGAGGCACAAGAATTGTTTGAACCGGGGAGGCTGCAGTGAGCCAAGACTGTGTCACTGCACTCCAGCATGGGTGACAGAACAAGCTTCTGTCTCAAAAAAACAAACACCCCAAAACAAAAAACCCCAAAACCAATCAACCAACCAAACAAAACCCTCTGCCACCCATCAGCTGTGACTATGGATAACTACTCTTGGTTCTCTCATCTGTAAAACAGGAAAAAAATAACAGTACTTACACTTTTTTTTTTTTTTTTTTTTTTTGAGACGGAGTCTCACTCTGTCACCCAGGCTGGAGTGCAGTGGCACAATCTCGGCTCACTGCAAGCTCTGCCTCCTGGGTTCACGCCATTCTCCTGCTTCAGCCTCCCGAGTAGCTGGGACTACAGGCGCCCGCTACTATGCCCGGCTAATATTTTGCATTTTTAGTAGAGACGGGGTTTCACCATGTTAGCCATGATGGTCTCGATCTCCTGACCTCGTAATCTGCCTGCCTCGGCTTTCCAAAGTGCTGGGATTACAGGTGTGAGCCACTGCGCCCGGCCAACAGTACTTACACTTGACAGAGTAGACAAGATTAAATAAGAATGTATATTAAACACTTAACCCAATTCTTGGCACACAGCAAGGGCTCAAAAATGTTCACTTCCTCTACAGTCCTTTAATTTTTTTTGTATTTACTCAGAATCTTAAGGCTATTTTAATACTATACAGTAAACCAAATGCTTTATTACTAGTAGGAAATATAAAGGCCTCAAATGTTTGTTCATTGATTGGTTTAATAAAGATAAAAAATAAGCCATTTACAGTAATTCTCACAAAAATGTTGGCCTCTTGTTTTTATATATATATATATATTTTTTTTTTTTCGAGATGGAGTCTCACTCTGTCACCCAGGCTGGAGTGCAGTGGTGAGATCTCAGCTCACTGCAACTTCCATCTCCCAGGTTCAAGCGATTCTTATGCCTCAGTCTCCCAAGTAGCTGGGATTACAGGCATGCCCCTCCATACCTGGCTGATTTTTGTATTTTTAGTAGAGATGGTGATTCACCATGTTGGCCAGGCTGGTCTTGAATTCCGATCCACCTGCATTGGCCTCTCAAAGTGCTGGGATTACAGGCATGAGCCACCCACCACACCCGGCTTAGAGATATATATTTTTAAGAGACAGGGTCTTACTATGCCCAGGCTGGAGTGCAGTGGCTACACACAGTCACAATCATTGCACATCACAGCCTCAAACTCCTGGCCTCAAGTGATTCTCCCACCTCAGCCTTTCAAGTCGCCAGGACTACAGATATGTGCCACCACACCTGCCTAAGCTAAGCATATGACATATTTGAGTACTTTTTTTTTGAGACTAAGTCTCGCTCTGTCACCAGGCTGGAGTGCAGTGGTGCAGTCTCGGCCCACGGCAACCTCCAACTCCCGAGTTCAAGTGATTACCCTGCCTCAGCCTTCTGAGTAGCTGGGACTACAGGCATGCACCACCACGCCCGGCTAATTTTTTGTATTTTAGTAGAGACGGGGTTTCACCATGTTGGCCAGGATGGTCTCAATCTCCTGACTTCGTGATCCGCCTGCCTCAGCCTCCCAAAGCGCCGGGATTACAGATATGAGCCACCCTGCCCGGCCTGAGTACTGTTTTTTCACTATAGTTTAAAAAAATAGTTAAAAATAATATTTTACAAATTCAAATCAAATTTTTGTGGGGCAGCCAAAGCACCTCCATTTCCTGTGGAATACAACTAAAGACCACTGCTCTGCCTCATCTATGGAACTCCCAGGGAGGTCATGGCCACCTACAAGAAGTCAGGTCTTCTGACCCAGCCAACTATTATAACAACTGGGAATAGAAAGGGCATTTCAATTCATTGAAATTGTTAACTCTGCCTCAGCTAGGAAGAATCAACAGCCTCCCATACCTGAAGTACTCTTGTGGCCTTTCTCTGCTTAGTTCCCAAGCTCTGAGTGTTTTCACAATTTTACAGCAAACGTTTTGTTTCTTCTGAACTCTCAGAAATGAGTCCTTCTGCCTAACGAAATTCTCTACATAGCTAAATATCTGCTCTCAAAAGCATCGCTTTTCATTGTAACCATTTTTGATGGTTGTCTTAGAGCATATTCAGCATATTTTAGCCTTTACAGTCGCCTGTTTTTATTGTAGAAACAGTAGAAAACATGCTATTAAAACCCACCACGAAGGCACACAGCGTCTTGGGACATGCGCTGTGCTGAAGCAGGGATGTGGTCCCCTTATTTAGTGGCACGGAGCCATGAACTTCAGGCTCTGCGACTGGAGCTCTGTCTGCTTTGGATTATGATGCTGGCTCCCCTATCGTTGTCAAAGGGTGTCATTTATGTTTACCGTCAAGATGTCTATCAGCAGAGTGCTTCTCGGACCTCTGGTTTTGTTTCTTTGATGATGAGGGGTTTGGAAATCAGACAACTCAGCCTAAGGGCAGAGTCAGGGGCTCTGAGCAAGGGGCTAAGGGGCTCTCTGAGGAAAGAGGCTGAGTTTTAGTTACGGTCTCTGTGGCATTTTTACTGCCCAGCTGAAGCCTTTTTTGCTTGCTCTGCAGTTCTAGGCTCTGGTCTAGAACAGGATAGGTTGACAGATAAGTTTGGTGTCTAAAGTCATGGTATCACTGAAACTTCATACAATCAGAATTTAGTTTTATACTTCATGCAGAGAAAAAAACTCAGCATTTTCATCACTGACTATACTAAGCTCTATGTATCACTCACTGCGTTATACTGCAGTATTAAATCTGAGATCATCCACAATCCACCCTCATGCCCTGTGAAAAAGCACAAAGGTACGGATCACGACATAAGCTGCCATGGATGCAGAACCTGAATCTAAATATGAGGAACCATCACAACCATACTCAGAAACATTGTATAACACCACTGACATTTCTGAAAAATACAGGTCAATGTCATGTATAACACCACTGACATTTCTGAAAAATACAGGTCAATGTCATGAAAGACAAAGAAAGGCTGAGGGACAATCTGATTAAAGGAGACTGAAGAGATAAAATCAATCAATGCTATACCTACTCCTGAACTTGATCCTGCTATAAAAGGACACTGGGGGTCTAATGAGAAAACTGGAATATGGACTGTGGGTGAGATAAAAGTATCGTATCAATATTAAGTTTCCTGAGTTTGATAACTGTACGGTGGTCACTTAAGAGAATATCCTTATTTTTAGGAAATACTTAAGGAAGTATTAAGAGGCAGAAAGACATGAAAAAGGTAACTGACTCAGAGAAGTGACATGTACTAAAAAATACAGCGCATTCTCCTGATCAGCAGTTACAGCCACTTCTATTGCCTGCCTGCCGCACTGCAGGTTAATTTAGCTAGAGGCAACAGTTGTGCTAATTGCCTTGTATCCTCTTTCTTGATTTTTACCAGCTTTCCTAGAACTCTTACACAAGACTCAATGTATAATTCTGATTTTCGTTTCTTTAAGCTCACCAGCTTCTAATTCCAACAGAAAACCTATCTGGCTCTTATATAGGCAACTGCTTCAGTTATATGTGACTTTTTCTAAAAGCATTGATTACCATCTGCAGAATTTCTGTGTACTAAGCCAATATAATGAATTCTTAGTTAGCAGTGATTGGCCTTTCTCTTTCAGGACTCCCTGAAGGCTGTGTCCATGGAAACATGTTCTATCAGTGTCTTCTTCAGTCCAGTTGAACTGAAAACTTGAAGGGCTTTTTTTTCCAGCAGTTGCTGTTGAATCAACCAGTGTGCTAAATTGTTTCTGCAGATTCACCACCATTTCTGGAAATGGAGAAAAAAAGGAAACAAAATAACAAGTTATATTAAATCACAAATAAAGCCTGGAATTTACTTGATAAGAATGTACCAATATTGGTTCCTTAGTTTTGGCAAATGTACCACCGTAATGTAACAGGATAACTTTAAGAGAAAATGAAACTGGATGAGGTGCATGTGGAAAACTACTTCAAAAAGAATGTACAATCCAAAAAGAATTCTATAAGCAAAGAATTCCCAAAATCAGAACGATTTAGGATTTTAGATTTTGGCAGGAACTGAGGCTCTGTTTTGAAGAACGGCATGTTCCTGAAGTAGATTCCTGCAGAGATTGCTTGCAGAGCATGATGCTCCTTTGGATGTATACGTGCCCCGGAACATTTGTTTAAAAAAAGTAAAAAACTTAAGCATTCAACATTTCAAGTCCAGATATTTAATTTTTCTACAATTGTGTTGCTACTTGGTATTAAGACAAAACTGGACTCACCTCTTTTTTTATATGCTACTGGTTTGTCGACAAACGAGTAGTAGAGTGGCTTTTCACTTTTCCACAGGTACCTGTACATGGTAAAGAAACAGCTGGAGCAGGATGGAGATGAAACGGACATAAACACATTGTCTGAAGCACTATCTGAGATTTCCGATATTTCGTTACAGTTCTGGCTTAGAATGGCTTATTGGCACATGTCTATATTGTCTATTGAACTTCGGCCCTAGAAGGAAGCACTGACCGAGAGCCCAGGCCAAGAGAATGGTGTGCTCCTCTCAAAAGCTGTCCAGATGCCGTGACATCTTGAAGAAGCTATTAATTATACAAAAAACATAGAAACAGTTTCCTTCACCATAAATTTCCCTTGCTGCTCATTCTCATAAAGTGAAGCCACCTCAAAACAACTGTTCCTCATTGCCTTTGCCCCAATGCCTTTTTGCTGAGAGTTGTTAGTAGTACTTCTGAATAACTTACACAGAGTGAACAGTAAATGCATCTCTCTGGCACCTGATGCCAGGAAATCTATTCTACTCCTGGCGTAAAGGAGAGGAAGAGACTGGATTCCAGGATGACACAGTCCCAACAGTCCCTGTTCTGACTCAGCCTATTCTTGCCAAGGGAAGGGCAGCCAGGGAGATCCCCATGTAAAATGGGGATCCTGGATTGCTCTGGCTCTTGGGGTTCCCTCCAGGACAAACACTAAGAGCCACCTAAGGTTCCTACAGATTAGGGTGATCAGTTCTAGACTCCAAAAGGAAGTGACATGTTCTATTTCTGGTTCTAGTGGTTGTTGCTAAACTTTGCCAAGGAGACACTGCAGCTCCGCAACAAAGATAACACTGTTCATTCTTAGTCTCATTTTCATTATTTCTGTGTTCCCTAGTGCAGAGGACTTTCATAACTTACAATAATAAAAAAAAAAATCCACCTTCTTCTTGATCCCAGGCCATTTTCTTATTTTGAAAGACACTGTGGCAACAAGAAAGAGTACTGAATCAGAAGACCTGGCCCACCACTTTCTAGTGGTAGAGCTAGCATAATTTGAACGACAAATTATGGAGGCTCTCAAAGGCAGAGACTGTCTCAGCCATCCTTATGCCCCTAGTGTTGTCAGGGAATGGTAGATAGTAGGAACTCATTTAAACATTTGTTGAAGAATAACTGGATGAATAAATGAACAAAGAAATGAATTTAGCATCTCTAAACTCATCCTCTACTTTCACAGGGTTATTCTGAGGAATAAGATAATGTATATATGGGTTCTTTAAATCCTATACAATAATTAGAATTATTATTTAGTACTTGACAAAGTGGCTGGCTAGCAGATACTCAAGAAATATCTGTGAACTTTCCAGAAAAAAAGATTAAAAATAGGAAGCCAGAAATACAAATATTTTAAACATCTGTAGTATCTGTAATAATTTCTCACCATTTATTTTTAATACTAGGAAGTAATACGTATATAAAAGTACACATTTTTAACAATATTTTAGTAATATCATTTAGCAAATAATCATTTTAACCAATTTAAGAACTGATTTTTTTCAAGAATTTTTAAAAATACTTGATCAAGTCAGTAAAATCATGACTATATATAAAACAGATGTTGACTTTTTATTTTGAATTTCTGCAATGATATTAAATGTTAAGAACAGAAAGGAGTTGGGTGCGGTGGTTCACGCCAGTAATCCCAGCACTTTGGCAGGCTGAGGCGGGAGGATCGCCTGAGGTTGGGAGTTTGAGACCAGCCTGTCCAACATGGAGAAACCCCGTCTCTTTAGTAAATACAAAATTAGCCGGGCGTGGTGGCGCATGCCTGTAATCTCAGCTACTTGGGAGGCTGAGGCAGAAGAATCGCTTGAACCCGGGAGGCGGAGGTTGCGGTGAGCTGAGATCGTGTCATTGCACTCCAGACTGGGCAACAAGAGTAAGAGTGAAACTCCGTCTCACAAAAAAAAAAAAAAAAAAAGAACAGAAAGGTAATTTTTCTAATCATTAGGTAGCAGTAGAGATGTAATTAACGTTATACAGGAGATGGTTTCCTGAAAATTATGTGAAATTAAACTTTAGTGAACCACATCACATTTAAAATATATCAGAGAGTTTGTCATTTAACGTTATGGTAAATGAGTCAGCGATTCTTTAAAATATATTTTTTGCTATTAATTTTCTTAAATAATAAAATCTCAAAGGATAAAGAATTTCCCTAAACAGTCTAATCCCAATCCCTGGGCACACTCACTGCTAAACATTCCTTGTGAATACCTAATCTAAATAGAAGTTTCTCATGTGTTTACAGTAAATGCCTATACAAGTGGCAATCATGCCGTGAATCAAGAGAGCAGTATTATGTCCTTGGGGGGCATGCTCCAAGAATGGGAAGGGTGATCTAAAATAAAACTACGCTAAGTGTTTAGAGACCTGAAATGAAAGCTTCTTCCAAAATTGACTTTACCTTGCCTGCCTTTTCTCATTACATAAAACTACAAAAGGAGACACACCACAGACCATGTTTTCCAGCTAGATGTTATCCATATACTTCTCTCGTCTGTCTGCATGTCATGTTTCCTCATTTTTAAAAATTAAGGTATAATTTACATTCAGTAAAATTTACTCTTTTCAGTGTAGTTCTGCTAGCATTGACAAACACATACAGTTGCACGTGTGTATTCACTACAATTACTATGCAGAACAATTCCATCACTCCAAAATACCTCCCACATCCCTTGACAGTCAATCCTTGATCTCAGGCAACTACTAGTCTGTTTTTCTGTCCCTATACTTTAGCCTTTTCCAGAATGTTATATAAATGGAATCAGCATAAGTAACCTTTTGAGTCTTTCACGTAGCATAATGCATTTAAGATTCACTCATATTGCTGGATGCATCAGAAGTCTGTACTGCTAAATGGTATTCCACTGTATGGATAGAACACAGTTTATCCAGTCACCAGTTGAAGAACACGTGGTTTGTTGCCAGTTTTTGGCAATTATGAACGAAACCATTAGAAACATTCCTACGCAGATTTTTGTGTGAGCTTGTTTTCATTTCACTAGGGTAAATATCTAGGAGTGAAAAACACTGGATAACATAATAAATGTATGTTTAACTCTGAGAAACTGCCAACTTTTCAAAATAGCTGTATCATTTTGAATTCCTACACTTGGAATGATCAGTTTTTGTTTTTGTTTTGTTTTGAACCATTCTAATTGGTATATAATGATATGTCATTGTCATTTTAATTTGCATTTCCCTATTAATGATGTTAAACATCTTTTCACATGTCATCTTGATATCATCTTTGGTAAAACGTCTTTTCAAATATTTTGCCCATTTAAAAAAATGGAGTTTTTTTCTTATTGCCTAATAATTCTTTACATACTCTAGATACAAATATTTTATCAGATATGTGATTTACATTTAATTTCTCCTAGTCTGTAGCTTCTTATTCTTTTAAGTGTCTTTTGTGGAGCAGAGGTTCTTACTTCTGATGAAGTCCAATTTACCAAATTTTTTTCTTTTATAGATCATGCTTTTAGTGTCACATCTAAGAAATTTCTGCCTAATCCAAAAGGTAAGGCAAAAATTAGCAGGTGCATGCAAATTAAAACCACAATGAGATATCACTATACACCAATTAGGGCATAGAGATTTTCTGCACAGGCTTAATTTTTCTCCATGTTCTCAACGTCTTCTGTAACAGCTAGAAGTCATCAAAGCAGCCTCTTATGCTGTTTTAGGCTTTCAACTATTGTTTATTAGTGTTTTTCATAATGTCATGCATAGGAACCCATGCTTAGATATAGAAAATGTTTTAATAATTTTCATCTGACAATATGAATGATAATATTCAGAGAAACAGAGAAAAATTGGAAATTTATGTCAACATGGGGGTGGGGAAGTGTGAAACCGACAGGTGACCATTATGCACCAGAGCTCTGTGCCTGAGCAGCAGTTGGTAGTGCTTCGCATATTACTCAGCAGTAACTCACACTGCACGTGGGTGTCAGCCCTCAGCACATACTCTAGGAGGAAGGACCTTGGAAAGGGGTCCCCTCGACAGCCTCCACCGTGGGGCCTGGTACCTCCCTGGAAAGTGCCATTTTATAACCAGACTTACTTTCTTTGGCCGATAAATTATTCCCTAAAGTAGCTAAAAGCCAGGAAGTCTTAAATGTGCAACTGATATAACACTGTAATAATGAACTGGGCCTCCAAGAGCTATGTTTTGAAGTGTAGGCTGGTGTCTGGCTTCGGGTAAGGAAAGCCCTGTCACCACTGAGACACCAGGGTGGAATGGCCCCTAAACACCCAGTCCTCAGGATCTGTCAGGACTAACCCCAGCTAGCACCGCAGAAAGGAAGGCCGATTCTCCAGAATGACCTAAGACACATAACAAACTCTCATTCCTGCTGCTATTCTTGTGCCCACTGAGAGCCACTGACTGAAGAGCCACTCCTCTGATGAGGAGGAGGGGGCCCGGTTTCCTGGAAATCCATGGGCTGTTGGGATAAATTCACCTCCACCCCTCTTCTTCATTGTGCATCGATCCTGCCTACTAACAGGGAACCTGTCACACTTCCCTGCTTTGGAAAGGATCATCTCCACAGTGCCTTTTCCATTCCAAGAGTCTGTTGTTCTATTTAAAAGCCCTCTGAAATTCAGAGGAAAAATAATCTAGTTCTACTCTCATCCTGGAAAATTGAGTCTTAATTACGGTATATAAGTGGGCATTATTATGTTTTTTTAACTGATGAAGAAATAGGAGCTGAACGAATTCTCATTTCAACTAATTTGGGGAACCTTGATTTTTCTCAAAGGATATAAAATTACTGAGTCGAATTAGTATTACTGTAAATTTACATTAAATACAGAGATGTTACCTTTTTCTTCAAAGCCTCATAGAGACTCAGACTCAACAAAAGGTTAAGTAACGCCCATGGGCACACAGCTAGCTTGTAATGCAGACAGGATTCAAACCTAGCACTGCTTATGCTCTCTCTACTCTACCACAACGAGCCCACATCAGAATGACAGTTCAAAGAAAGGCAGTGACACTGGCTGAATCAAATGGACTTGCTGTCTGCTTTGTTTTAACTTTCACAGGGGTCTTTATTTTGGGGGAACATTCCAATTACACGTGTTGCAAGGTAACATTTGTAATCTTTTTAATATTGGGAAGCATAGACGAGAAATGACTAAATATTTGAGAAAGGGGAAGAGGGAGGAGTATTAGAAATATAGGCAAGTCTCACGTAAATTACAAAAAGTTAAATTATAAAAAGTATACTGTGGTATCCTGCATTGGATCATGGAACAGAAAGAGGACATTAATAAAAACACTGGTGAAATTCACATCAAATCTAAAGTTTGGTTAATAGTAATATAAAAAAGAGAAAAGTTAAGAGCGTAGGGCTAATATTTCCAGAAAAAAAAGTCACAATGCAGATCAGTGTATACTGATGAAGCTTCAGCTTTCAAATGTAAAGTAACAGACACAGAAGTAAAGCAGGTGCATCTAAACCAGGAAAGAGAACATACTTGGCCCTTGCTTCTTCCCACTTTTGTTTTTTCTCATCAAAAGCTTTCTTCATAATTTGGTACCACTTTCTGAAATCAAACCATGGTTTATCTGAAAGAAATAAAATCCAAGATTATTAACCAAATAAATCACACTATAATATACACTGTTCATCTGAGTTTTCATTCATTGACATAGCTAAACATTTATATACTAGTTCTTGGAAACTACGGACGGAGTCATTGTCTCTCTCCTCTAACAGGACTCTCCTGAGAAATCTGTCACTCCCTCCTCTAAGTTCCTACCTATATTGTAGCCCCAGTTAAATTATACTGAAATCATCTTCTTACATGTCTGCTTCTCCTAGACTTGACGATTACCTCCTTGAGAACAGAACACATATTTTGTTTGCCACTACAAAGAAGGCCTGCTCCTCCCCTGAAAGCCAACACCTAGCACAGTGCCTGGCACACAGTCGTGTTCCAATGTGATGAATATGTGTATTAAGGAAAAAATTATTGATAAATGTGTAAAATGATACTATAGTAGCTGAACCCAGACTTCCAGTTTCATCAGCTCCTACTCCCATTCTTCCTAATTTTAATTCAAAGAATCTAGAAACATGTAAGAAAGTGGACTGCATCAGACAGTTGGTGTGAGTGTGTGATTAAGATGTAGACGTCAGAGAGACAACAGAACTGAATGCAGTAAAGTATAAAAACTCACTCCTCACTCTTTCAGTCCATATAGGGATTATTTTCCATTATTCTCTGGGAAGGTAGTCTCTTTCCATGTCTAACTAAAAATCTTTTCAACTCGTCAATATAATTGTTTAATCCAATATGATCTTGTAGATCATACAGCCACAGAGGAGAGAAAACTACCAAAAAAATTATAAGAATAGAGGAAAACTATAGTAATCGATAGAACTCATGGTTCTTTGACCTGGAGTAAGTCACAACTTTTCTAAACCTCAGTCTCCCCATCAACAATGCTAGGGGCAGGGGATGGTGATTAGCAGGAAGAGCAGAGAGAAATGACAGTGATCTTCGCCCTGCTGACAGCATGGATTTATTTTGAGGCTTACAAGGGAGACAGGTCAAAGTACTCTGTTTATTCTATATGTCTACGTAGTAAATTATCACCTTTTAGCATTAGCGGGGATATTAGAAGACAGCTAGTTCAACCTTTCACTCTACATAGAAGCCAACATGAGCAACATACAGAAAGTAGTATTTTATTTTGCACATATTCTGGAAAGAACACACAAACTGATTGCTACCAATAAATTCAAGCCTCTAAAACCAATGAACATAAATCCTAATGAGAACATTAAGAAACTGGAATTGAATTTAATAATTCACATATTCACCATACTTCACTGAGCTGCTCTTAGGCTAGTCACTATGTTAGGCACTAAAAATACATTAAAAGAAAAAAAGAAAAAAAAGATATGATCCCTCCCTCCAGAAGCTCACACTTCACTTGTCTGTCTATCACTTATAAAGTACTTATTAGATGCCAGATGCTCTTCTAAGCACTTTACAAATATTGGCAATCTAATAGGGACAGATGTACTTAGGCCATTAGTTAGACCTCAAGGTACTAAACATCTAGCAGAAGTCTGAACCAGAGTGACTGTGGCAGGGGTTATTAGTTCTGATTTGGGAAGAGGTGAAGCATTGTGAAGTGGATAGGTGTGAAGACCAGACAGAAGAGTGGTGTTTATGCTGCATCTTGAAGCATAAAGAAGGATTTGCCAGGGACTGAACAGGAGTTGGGGTAAGAAGGAAAGAACATTTCAGATAGAGGGACCAACAAGAGCAAAGGCTGAAAGCATCAGAATAGACAGGATGGTCACAAAGCTACCTGTAAATTCATGATCTAGCATGGCTGATGAGTAGAAGTTGGGAATACAAAGCTGGCTGGTCTTACATATAATAGGGACTCACTGGTATTTTTTAGTACCCTAGAGATACAAGTAGGTAATTATATGAAAAAACAATACTGGTACAATATTTAGTATGTATACATGTGTATGTGCATGTGTATGTGTATATTTTTCAAAGTTGTTTGCCTACATTTATTCCATCTTTTAATCTATCATCTATGACCACTTTGAATTTGAATGATAAAAAATTAAAATACCTTTTTTGTTCTTTTCATTATGTTTTTCAGCAAGATTAGACAAGGACCTGGAGATAACAATAAACAAATCAATTTATTTAGAAGTCATGTATTTGGAAAGATAAATTCTGAATTCTTCTGAGAGAAAAGTATAGAATAGTATTTGAAACTGATAGCAAGTTTTCATGGAGAAGCTATCACTGAAACAGAGAATGAGACACTATAAATACTGTCACTCTTTGTTGGCATTTGGGAGGGGCGACATATTAAGATGCCTTTACTTTCTAAAATAATCTTTGAGAACACATATTGCCAGGAGCCTAAAGGGATACAGACAGAGATTTATGAAGATACTTTAAAACTAGGAAATCAGTGGAGCAATGAGGAACGTTGCTACCTAAAGAATAACAGGTATAAAACATGATCAAACAACTGACAACCAGCTGAGTCAAAGTACTGTGTAAGAAGTAATTGTGACTACTAGTCAATGTTCTATAACAATTGAGAGTCTCCATTTTTTGAGATAACATATAATTAGGTAAATACAGTACACATTTTTTCTTTATTTCTTTTTTTAAAGTGTTTTCATGACATTTAAAGCTTTCTTAAAAAACTAAGATCAGCACCATAAAACGTTACTTGTCATAAAATTGACATACACTTACCACTCTAAATTATCATCCAATAGAAAAAGCAGTTTCAATACCACCACAATGATAGCTACAGCTTGTACATCGTACTTAACAGTTTTTGCCATTTTAGCTATAGGATCAAATGTCAGAAAATCCACTTCTCCCATTCCAGTCATTTTCACCACGTGGCAAGTTAAGTTATGCATTTCATCTGAAGAACAAAACAGTAAAATGTAAATTAAATTATCTGGCAACTAGATCATCCCCAATGTATATATCCATAAAAAACCCTTTATCTTAAAACACAACACTATACAAGAACTCAGAGACACACATTCTGTGAATAAAACACCAAAACATGGCATCCGTATAGAAAAATGAATGGTAGAATCTTAAAATGGCGTATCATTCCCTATTCTGACTTCCTAAAACATCTACTATTTCTAGGACACATCCTGGCATCTGGCAGCCACATACCAGTTGCTTCATCCACATCTCTTGTCTGTGTTTCTATAGCAGTGTGTGCTCACCTAAAACTAACTCCACTCCCTTATAAGATCAAAAGCTTCTCTAGCAATGTATGTGCACTGGCTGGCATCCTGGCTGGCACACTGGAAGCCCTCAACAAGTGTTTAACTAGATATATTACTTTCCTAAAGAAATTATATCTTAAGCATAGACTACACCTATTACTCAAGACTGAATAACATGGGACTTGGAACCAGAAAACCTAGGACCTATATTTAAGCTTTCCAATCATTAGCTTTGTGACTCTTGGATCAGAGTCACTTAGCATCAGTTTCTTCAATTCTAAAATTGGTTATAATGAGAATAAATTGAAGTTATGCTTAAGTGAATAGACTTTGAAAACTCTTAAAGTTACTAAACAAAGAATTTCTGTACTTCCCAATCTAAGTATGTAAGATGTGACCACAGCCTACTCTAATCAATTTCAAGTATGATAGCCATTATTTATAAGAGATAATGAGCTAGTATGGAACTGAACTGAATCTCCTACATGCATTCAGCCACCATGTCCTGTTAATTCCATTCTCTCAAGGTGGCATACAGTACCATGGTTGAGAAGAGACTATGGAACCAAACTGCCTGGACTAGAGTCCCTGCTCCATCACTTACTAGCTCTGTGACCTTGGACATGTTATATAACCTTTCTGTGCCTCAGTTTTTAAACAATCTATCTAAAATAGGAATAAGAATAGTATGTGCTTCATAACGATTGTGAAGACTGAATTAATGAATACACCTAAGGCACTTGGATCAGTGCTGACTGCTTTCCAATCCATCCCCTTTCTTCCCTTCACTGTTGCTCCTTGGGCCACCCTTAGAACTGCTCTCCCTTTCTCTAGTCTTACTCTCCTGTGGCCCAAAGATCGTATTCCCCTGCTCTCATGAACTCACTAAAGCCTTTAGCTCCCAGCCTAATCTCCATAGTTCCCCCAAACAAGCCATATTGTCACTTGCCTCTCTGCTTTGCACAGCTACTTTTGTCCCGTTGCCTAGAAAGCCAGTTTCTTTCCCCGCATTCCTCATCTCAGGCTTTGCCTGGCTGAAGCTCACTCATCTTAGAGAACTTGGTTATACCAGTGACTTCCTCTAAGAACAGACATGATACCACAGTCTCCTGTGACTGGCCCTCTTCTGAGTGCTAAAGCAGATCTCCTGGCATGTACCCTTCTACTGCACTCAGTTAAGGGTTTATCTTTCTGTTTCCCTCTTAAACTTGAGGGTGACTCAATCTTGTTTTATTTGTCTTCCTAACTGCTACGACCCACACATAATTGGTACTAATTACATGTTTATGATAAAGAATAAATAAAACACAAAATTAATTTCTTTCTTGAAACATTTAAGTAAAAACAATTTTTGCTGATTAAAAAATGCTTTGTTAACATAGAAACAGAACACATATAACAATGATAATTCAAAATACAGCATCAAAGAATTTTTATGTCTACCAGATTCTGATAGCTTGGCTAAAGTTTTCACTTGGCTTTTATTCTTCCAGCAAACATTTACTGAGCAACTACTGTGTTCTGGGTACTTAAGATACAGACACAGTCCTTTTCCTCAAGTCCTTTTCCTAATGAGAATGCAGTACGGTACAAGCTATGACAAAGATGGGAAGGTGCTTTCAGGAAATGCGAACAGTCCAACAAGGCTTTAGTACTGAATGTGAAGAGGTTGGCAGGGCCAGACAGTACAGGTCTTTGTGAGGCAGAGAATTTGGACTGTTATACTATCAAGATAATTTCAATTTACAGGTTTCACCTGAATTTACTCCCTGGCTTCATTCAGATGCAAAAAGATGAGGAGGTAGAAAATAAAGCTCAATTCAACAAGCATTTACTGAGTGTCTACTAGGTACAAGACACTGTGCATTAATATAATGGAGGAAATTAGAGAAAAGAGTGATAGACAGGACTCTTACACTCAAACATGTACACTTCAAACATGGGAAAAATTAATTTTAAAATACATGCACTAAAATTTTAAACATTATTTATATTGGGTTGTAGAAGCTATAGTCTCTTCTCAGATAATTTAAAAATCAAAACCATATTAGTATTGTTATTCTAAAAAATGACATTTCTTGAAATATTTCTCTTCTTTTAAAATTAATATCTTGGCCAGGTGTGGTGGCTCACACCTGTAATCCCAGCACTTTGGGAGGCCAAGATGGGCAGATCACCTAAGGTCAGGAGATCGAGACCATCCTGGCTAACACAGTGAAACCCTGTCTCTACTAAAGACACAAAAAATTAGCTGAGTGTGGCGGCAGGCGCCTGTAGTCCCAGCTACTCGGGAGGCTGAGGCAGAAGAATGGCGTGAACCGGGAGGCAGAGCATGCAGTGAGCGGACATCACGCCACTGCACTCTAGCCTGGGTGACACAGCGAGACTCTGTCCCGAAAAAAAAAAAATTACAAAAATTAGGTGGGCATGGTGACGGGCGCCTGTAATCCCAGCTACTTGGGAGGCTGAGGCAGGAGAATCACTTGAATCTGGGAGGTGGAGGTTGCAGTGAGTCGAGATCATGCCACTGCACCCCAGCCTGGGTGACAGAGTGAGACTTTGTCTCAAAAAAAAAAAAAAAAAAAAAAAGAATTAAGATCTTGAACTGCTCCCCTTATGCCAAAAGTACAGACTAACTAAAAAGCAACTGGAATAAATGATGAGAATGGTAGCAAGCACAGTATAGGGTCTTGGAAGGGAGCAGAGTGTGGGAAGAGCACAGGCCTTGGAAGGGGAAGACTGGGTTGTAGGAATCTACTCTGCCATCTACCAGCTGGGTGTCCCTGAACCACCTTAAGTCTCATCTGTCAAGGGGAAGTCTGCTTGTCCTCCCTTCCCACCTTCACAAAGGAGAGAATTTATATATGGGCACTTTGGAAACTTCAGAAATTACATACATGAAACAGAAATTACAAGTGATCATGAACACCGTCAGAAACTCTCTCCAGCAGGCTCGTGGGTGACAATGGGAGGAACCATACTAGAGGGTGGAGAGTGCATCTGAGCTCATTGATGGCCATCAAAGGGGCAGCGCTTACTCAGGCAGGGCGTGTGTGACATACTTGCTGAAACCTTTCCCCGAGCCCCAGAGGCTACCTGGTCACCTTTAAAGGCATTGAGGAGAGGTGGCTATTGCCCCAGCATGTTTAAAACCACTTTTAGCTTTCTGGGAACACTAAACCCTATCTTTGTAAAAGTACCACATACACAGATCTCTTCTTTTTGATCAATGGCACCGCACAACTGATGGCATTACCGAGAGCAATATTTGTAATTACAAACCGCACATTCTGGAAATACTCTTATAATCTTATGTATGGGTGGTTTGCAAACCAACTGTAAACATTTTAGAATCTAAATCCTAAGATATAGGGAGTATCATAACTTAATTTGTAGATCTATTTTTTGTTTAAAAAAAAAAATAGGCCAGGCTTCGTGGCTTATGCCTGTAATCCCGGCACTTCAGGAGGTCAAGGCAGGAAGATGGCTTAAGCCTGGAGGTTTAAGACCAGCCTGGGGAACATGGCAAGACCTCGTCTCTATTAAAAATAATAACAACAAAAAAAGCTAGCCAGGTATGGTGCTGCGTTCCTGTAGTCTCAGCTACTCGGGAGGCTGAGGTGGGAGGATCACTGGAGCCCAGGAGTTCAAGGTTGTAATAAGCTACCATCACGCCACTGCACTTCAGCCTGGTCAACCGAGAAAGACTTTGTCTTTAAAAAAAACAAAAAGCTTATTGCACTCCCCATGCCCACTAATAAGTAATACAACTCAATATAGGATATTTATAAGACACATAAAGGTAGGAGAAAAAAAAATAACATGTGTTACCCTAACTTAGAAACACCCACTTTAACATTTTGGTATATTTACTTCTAATCTTTTCATGAATGTCTTCGTTTTATGTAGCTGTGGTTATGTTATATGTTAATTTTGTAATTTGGCTTGACTTTTTATAACATAAACATTTTCCATGCTTTTATGAACTCTTCATAAACATTATTTTAAAAGCTACATACCTAATGTTCCACTGAATGCATAAACCACTGTTTACATAATCCTTCCCTTTCTTTTGGATATTTAAGTTGTTTCTGATTTTTCAATATTATAAAGAGACTAATAACATTTATGTGTAATTTTTTTCTATATTTCAAATTATTTCTATTGAACAGACTGTGAGAAGTGAAATTTTTCTACCTCCATTTTTTATAATACTGCCTCCAAAAAGTCACTTAATAAATATCAAATGACAATAACGTCTCTCTGCATATTATAATGGATTTATTTCTACTCCTTACAGGAAACGTTAGGCAAGAAAAATAGTTATAAAAATAGAAAAAAACTATAGATATCAGCCAGAAAACCTACCATCCCCTCTCTGTCCAACAACAAACACATGAGATAGATGCTTGCTTGCTATTAACCAGGCTGCATCAGTTATATTTTGATAATCCCTGGTGTTCCTTCCATAGACCAGTATTCGCTCTATAAACTCAGGATTTAGAATATAAGACAGCATACAAGAACTTTCCATACTTGAGAGACCCATCAAAGAAGCAGAAAGAAAAAAAAATCCAAAATAGTAATTCTGATATACAACATGTCCAAATGCAGAAATAAGATCTTCTAAATTCTGGAATCTTAAATAATTACTGATTTCTGGAATGTCAATAAGAGCCATATTCCTTAGCTTTAGAAATGTTACATTTGAAAAATTTAAATTATTTTTGCTCCTGTTTTAAAACAATTTTAAATTATGACAATACTTACATTTATATACACGTTACTACATATTTATATTCATATTTATAGTTACTGTGCATACAATTTTGTATATTGCTTTTTTCACATAACACACGTATTTTACTCTCCTATTAACAACACATTCAATTACATTTTTTACATTGCTTCAGCAATGGTATAGTCACACCATGTTTATTTTCTCTTAAGAATATAAGTCCAAAATTTTTCATATTTCTAGTCTAACAAGAAATTCAGGACTGGATTCCACCAGCAGATTCCATTGAGGTTACCTGTGTGTTGGTATACTATGAACCAGGTATAGTGAGGCTCTTTTTACATTTTATGTTTCACTGCCTTAAAGAGCTCAATATGATCTAACCAGACTTTGATCTCCATTTGTTTTACGGACTGGATATATTATCAAACAATAAAAATGTTACAGAGATTAGCTTCTAGGATTTTTTAAAAATTAGAATTCATTACGTAATAATAATGCTTCATGCAAATTAAAAAGTACTATTTTGGGATGGGGGACAGGTCATTAAAAACATACACTGAAACATTTGGTACTTTACTTGCACTTAGCAAACTTACTATAAAAATCAAACATCTTCTTTCAAGCATAAATCCCTCACACCAAAACAGAACTCTATTTCTGAAAACTCTATTTCTGAATATTGTCCCTTTAACGATTTTAAAGGGTCTGAATTATTTTAAGAAAGAATTTTGAAATTAAGTTTCATGTTACCATGGACCTTTTCAGGTGGTTCTAATACTCTGTGATTTGAAAAGTCTGCTTACCGTAACTCGAGTAGTTAAAGTGTCCCCACAATATATGCCACACACTTACCAGGGAGGTTGACTTCCATCAAGTATTTCATACACAGTATGTTGGGATGAAGATAGCAGTCTTCAGTTATGTCTGGAAAACGAGGCAAATCTAAAAATGTGCCAACTTCAATTGTTTTTTTATAGATATCCTCGTAGTCAGGCCAAGACTGAAATAAAAGAGAGATCATCATAGTCGCAATTTTTGCAACAAAAATTATTTTAAAAAATATGTTCTGATTTAGAATGGCTATTATTTAAAAGTCAAAAAATAACAGATGCTGGTGAAGTTGTGCATAAAAAGGAACACTTATGCACTGTTGGTGGGAATGTAAATTAGTTCAGCCACTGTAGAAAGCAATTTGGAGATTTCTCAAAGAACTTAAAACAGACCTGCTATTCAAGCTAGCAATCCCATTACTGGATATATACCCAAAGGAATATAAGTCATTGATATATGCACGTGTGTTCATCACAGCACTATTTACAATAGCAAAGACATAATATCAACCTAAATGCCTACCAACAGCAGACCAGATGAAGAAATTATGATCCACATACACCATGGAATACTACACAGCCCTAAGAACAAGATCATGTCCTCTGCAGCGACATGGATGGAGCTGGAGGCCATTATCCCAAGCAAATTAATTCAGTAACAAAAACCCAAATGCTGCATTTCTCACTTATAAGTGGGAGCTAAACATTGAGTACACATGGACACAAAGAAGGGAACAGCAGACACAAGGGCCTACTTGAGGGTGGAGGGTGAGGATCAAAAAACTACCTTTACTGCGCTTATTACCTGGGTGACAAAATAATCTATACATCAAACCCCCACGACATGCAATTTACCCATGTAACAAACCTGCACATGTGCCCCTTGAACCTAAACTCAAAGTCAGAAAGAAAAAAAAATTTTCTGATTTAGTAAGTAATATGTTCCAAGCCAGAGTATTTAGAATGCTTAAGAAAAGAAAAAGGAACAGATAAAACTAACATGCATTCACTGAAAAAAATCTGGAATTTGGAGAAAAGTATGAAGGGAGAAAACCCCCATAAATCCTTAATATTTTAACTCAGCAATTTTAAATTGATACATACTAAATGTTAAAAGCCACTAAAATTCCATTTGGCTCGTACAACCCGATCACAGTTAAAATGTTTTCATGACTGCTCTGATACACAACTTCCCTCTCACCTTTCTCACCTGCACTCTCTCATTACTCTTCAAATTCAGAGCTAACAAATGCAGATCACTGTTACATAATATTCACGTGCTTTTCTATATGGGAGTAACGCCAGGCTTTAAGTCTAGTAGTTAAAAATCCACAATTCAACTTTATACTAAACTGGCCCACATAAAAGCATATAAAAAGTATATAAAAGTTCAGGAAAGCTATGAACAAATATTAATATATTAATTCTGTCTAGCACTTACTTTAAGAACTCAGTTTTTTGCATATACCATTTGTATTTTTGCAATTTATAAACATTCCTAATATTAATACTGCATGTAATTTTTCATTTACTCATCTATTCTCACAAAAAATTTAGTTTAGAGCAGCCGGGCGTGGTGGCTCATGCCTGTAATCCCAGCAATTTGGGAGGCCGAGGTGGGTGGATCACGAGGTCAGAAGATCAAGACCATCCCGGCTAACACGGTGAAACCCCATCTCTACTAAAAATACAAAAAATTAGCCAGGTGTGGTGGCGGGCACCTGTAGTCCTAGTTACTCGAGAGGCTGAGGCAGGAAAATGGCGTAAACCCGGGAGGCGGAGCTTGCAGTACGCCGAGATCGCACCACTGCACTCCAGCCTGGGCACAGAGCAAGACTCTGTTTCAAAAAAAAAAAAAAAAAATTAGTTTAGAGCCTATTATATGCAAGGAATTGTGCAAAGTACTTTGGGAAATAAAAACATGAATAAGATAATATCAGAAATAAAAAGATGAATAAGACAATTTCTTTAAAGAGTTGACAATCGAGAAAGGAGATAAGGCTTGGATAAATAACTATAGTACAAAATAGAAAGTTATCGGGTTATAACACACATGTGCTTGCGAGATTTCAGAAAACTAACATTTCTGATATGGTAGAACACTATTAAAATTGAGTCTAATATAAAAATTTTGAAAATCCATTTTGCAGTATCTATTAAAGTTGAGCATATGTACCTCCTAGGTCAAGGGAATTCTACTCCTAGTTATGTATACCCAGCAGAAATGTGTATGCATGACCATAAAAGACATGTACTAGGATGTTCATAACAACACTATTTGTGACAACTCTAGGCTGGAAATTACTCAAATGTCCGTAAATTACTTATCTACAATAGATCAGTAAATTGTGATATAATCTCACAATGGAACAGTATTCAATAAGTGAATGTGCTACACGCAACAATGAGTCAATCTTCAAAACATAATGTTCAAAGAAAAAAGCCAGATGCAAAAGAGAACAATTCCATTTATATAAAGTATAAAACTCAGTAACTCCGTCCCCAACTTCTGTACTGTTAGAAGTCAGGATCTGATTACTCTAAGGGTGGGTAGGACAGGACTGGAAGGGAGCACGCAGCAGAGCTCCTGGGGTGCTAGTAATGCTTCTCCATGAAGCTGGGTGCTGGGGATGTGACTGTGTTCAGGTTGTGAAAATTCATCATACTGTATATACATTTATGATGTGTAGACTTTCCTATGTGTCTATTTTACCTCAATAAAAAGTAAAAAAAAAAAAAAAAAAAAAAAGCTTCATGCATCACCTTTGTGGGAGAAATCATCGTTCAAATACAAAGGTGGAAAGACTTAATGGTACAGGGGTATATGCTTATACAGAAACAAGTATACTGTGAATTTTTAGAATTTATAACTATGCGTGATTTTCCTTTGCCTGAAGTTAAAATCTTCTCTGTATTACATTTATTTTGGTACAACTATTTCAATAGCTAAACTCTTACATTTCCTTAGGAAAAATGCCTTCAGTTTATGTTATATTACCAACATATGATTGATCTGTAGCTGAAGAATACAAAGTAATTTTCTGTTAATCCAAAGTAGCAATGTGGCATTTTAAGATTTTCTTTAATGTTGGGATACAGTTAATCTACTTGTACACTAAAATACTATTAATTGTATTTTAATCTGTGAATTTTAAAAAGAGAAAAGAAAAATAAGTTCTCAGCAACCTTTGAAAAGAACGTGACTTCTTTTTTATTTATAAAATTAATTAATTTAGACCTCTGGTTCATTCTGCACAGAATTTGAAACATCTTTTCAAGCTGAGACAATTTAACATTACTAATAAGATTTATGGCAATCTTAATGCTTTTAAATAATGCAGGTAAGAGATGCAATTAAGTACTTTTATCTGCAAACAAAACACTAGAGCGGTAAAAGTTCCCCTTAGAAAAAAAATCATCTAAAAAAGGATTTAATGGATGATAAATTCATAAGTATGTGTAAGGTCATTAATGAAAAGCGACTTGGTAGGTTAAAAGGATTTAGGATATTTTCAAAACTTCCACACTAAAAGCTGATACATCAAACTCAACATCTGGTAACAAAGAGACCACTATTCTTTCAAATATGAATTGAGGAGAAAATAATTATCAAGTGTGCTTATCTAACTATTTACCCTATAGATTAGATTCCAGATTCTGCTAGTCTCCATTCAGTATTATAGATTTCATTTTTAAAAATTTCTTTTATTTTTAAACAGAACTAACTTTTCCTTTTTGAGTAACACTCAAAATATTTTTTTAAAGGTGGCAAAAGGGTTTTCAATCCCATCCCATTTTCTTTTAACCAATCTTGTCTCATTGTTATGCATTTATGTTGTTTCCCATTTTTAAATCAGTATAAAGCCATGATGAATGTATGTTAGCAACATTTAAATTTGATTATAAAAATAACACATCAACATTATAGAAAATTTAGGAAATATAAAATTCTATACTAAAAGATAATAAAAATCTCTGACAACTTGGAGAAACCCTCTGTTAGGATCTGGGTGGACTTTCCTCTCAGTTCATTTGGGCACATCCATATTTATAACATTGGGATTTAAATTCAACAGCCTATTTGACATCTCTACTTGGATTATCTCTCTAGTATGTCAAACTTATATATCCCAACATCTTCCACATCCCTAAATTTTAATCCCTCCAGCAGTGTTCCTTACCCAGTCACAAAAAGCTAACATTTAGGAACATCCTTGACACCTCCCTTTCCTCACACACCACATTCATTCCATTCCACAGACTGTTCACTCCACCTGCAAGCTTGGTCTTCAGTGATAGTCCTTCTCATCACAACTCTACCCCAGACCTGAACTATCAAAAACCTCCTGACAACCCTATATCTGCTTCTACCTCTTTGCAACTGGGAGCCAGGGTAAGATTTTATTTTATTTTATTATTTTATTTTTTTGAGACAGGGTCTCACTCTATTGCCCAGGCTGGAGTGCTGTGGCATGATCATACTCACTACAGCCTTGACCTCCTGGGCTCAAGTGATCCTCCTGCCTCAGCCTTCTGGGTAGGCTGCGACTACAGGCATGCGCCACCACACCCAGCTAATTTTTTTCTATTTTTTGTAGAGATGGAGTTTTGTCATGTTGCCCAGGCTGGTCTTGAACTCCTAGGGTCATGCAATCCGCCTGCCTTGGCCTCCCAAAGTGTTGGGATTACAGGCATGAGCCACTGCACCCAGCCCAGGGTAAGATTATAAAATGAAAATCGGGTATGTCTTTCCCATACTAAAATCCCTCTAATAGTTTACATTGCTCTTAGGCCAAGCTCCTGCCTGTTTGAGAGCTTTTGTACAAACTAGATTAAGAATATAGTTTCATCTCCTGAATTATGACCTAACATTATGTTTTGTGAGAATTTTCTAATGCCACGAGACAACCTGTGAGAACATCATTTTGAGTGACTGTAAAATATTCTTTATGAATCCATCATTTCCTTATTACTGGATATTTATGTTAGATATACATATCATGCATCATATTAAGCAGCTAAGAAAACGTGCTTTGATAGGCTGTTTCATGACTTAGGAAAATATTCATAGTACAATACTCAATTTTTAAAATGCAGGAGACAAATTTGTATATACGCTTCAATCCTAATTTTGCAAATATGTTTATGCACATTAAATAAGACAATCAAAAATAGCAAATGTTAATGGCATTCATGAGAAATCAGACTGTAATTTTCATCTCCTTCTTTATACTTCTCATTATTTTCTACATTTCTTCTAATTCTGAATACATTACTTTTATAATAAGAAAAAAATAACATTCAAAAATATATTATGATTGTCTAAAAAATTAAACATAGCCTTAGTATATGATCCAATAATAGCACTTCTGGAATTGAAAGCAGGGACGCGAACAAATATTTGTATACCAATGTTCCTGTTGGCATTGCTCACAATAGCCAAAAGGTAGAAATGACCCAAATCTACACCAATGAATGGATGCACAAAATGTGGTATGTATGTACATAAATGTATATATATTTTATATAAGATAAAGCTGGATATTAGCAAGTAGTATAGATTTTGAATGTTTTTTTTTTTTTTTTGAGACGGAGTCTCGCTCTGTAGCCCAGGCTGGAGTGCAGTGGCCGGATCTCAGCTCACTGCAAGCTCCGCCTCCCGGGTCCACGCCATTCTCCTGCCTCAGCCTCCCGAGTAGCTGGGACTACAGGCGCCCACCACCTCGCCCGGCTAGTTTTTTGTATTTCTTAGTAGAGACGGGGTTTCACCGTGTTAGCCAGGATGGTCTCGATCTCCTGACCTCGTAATCCGCCCGTCTCGGCCTCCCAAAGTGCTGGGATTACAGGCTTGAGCCACCGCGCCTGGCCGAATGTTTTATATATATCACAGAATATTATCCAGCCTGAAAAGGAATGAAATTCCAACACGAGCTACACTATAGGTGATCCTTAAAGATATTATGCTAAGTGAAATAAGCCAGACGCCAGACACAAACGGACAAATGTTGTATGAGTCCCCATTTATGAGATACCTAAAGAAGTCAAATTCCTAGAGACAGAAAGCAGAACGGGGGTTATCAGAGGATGGAACAAGTGGGGAATGGGAAGTTGGTGTCTAATGCCTATGAGTTTCAATGTGGGAAGATGAAAAAATTCTAGAGATGGATGGTGGTGATGGATGCACAAAAATGTAAATACACTCAATACCACTGAGCTGCACACTTACAAATGGCTAAAATGGTAACTTTTACGTATATATTGCCACCAAAAAAAGTATAAAATGGAACCTAAGTTCTCAGACAAGGTGGCAGGAGAAAAAAAAAGAAAAAAGGAATCTAAGTAATGTCTGTCTAAAGGAAAAAAACACACACACAACATGTTAAAGAGGTCATAATTAGAAGTGTAATAAAGCTGAAAAATTTTAAAAATTCAGCATATATGAAATATACAGACATTCAAAATTTATACCATTTGCTAATATCTACTTTTATCTTACACAAAACCTCTTAGAAATAGAAATATACCTTTGGGGGAAATACGGAGTTATTAAACTATAATTATTAAAAATGTAACACCAAGAGATGTGTTTGCATTTCCCAGAATAAGAAGCCTGCCAGAATCTTATCCATCAGATACAATGTACTCTGTCAATGACTTACACAGAGAGTAGGGATACTGCTATCTTTTTAGCCTTGATTTTCACTATTTTCATATATGTTAAACTCATAGACCAGTTTCTACATAGACATAGTTCCCAAACAGTTTTAAACAGAATCCTGTTTAAAACAACACATACTTAATAAGGTATAACAGCATTTTGTTTTATACTGACCCGTTGGTTATCTGCTAATTCTACCTCAACTCGTCTGTGGGACAAGGTGAAATAACAAAAGACAGACAGAGATACAGATAAGGCTTATGTGCACTGCTCAAAGCACAATCTCCATCAGAATCCCTTGCAAGATGCTTCCAAAAAACATCTTCTTAGAGCCCACACTATACTTACTGAATCCATTTCTGACACTGGGTCTAAGAATCTGCAGTTTAAACAAGCTCTCCAGGATATTCTTAAGCACACTAAAGCCTGAGAGCGTCTAGAGATTAATGAAATTGCTATGGATCCCCAGAAAACAGAATATGCCAGTTTCAGGAAACAAAAAATAAAATGCAGAGGCTATTTTTCTTGTAGACAGGAGGAAGTGCTCAGATAGTTTAACTCTCCAAGTTTGGAAAGAGAGGCACATATACACATTCCAGTGAGGCCGAGATGATGGTAGCCAGGGGCGGCAGGGGGGCGGGGGGGGGGGGTACGGGGAAGTGGGCCAGGAACACAAGAAAACACCAGCTGGCTTGTCTCCCTCATGCTGTCTGGGAGGGAAGAGTAGAAATGAGGGAACCCGATCATCATGCTCACCTCAATTTCCCTCAAGTAGACTTGAAACCTGTCAGATTATTATGCTAACAAAGATTGCACAAACAATCCCAAGCACTACATGTGGCCTGCAGAGTAAGAAGGTGAATAAATCCAGAGTCAGGTTTGAAGACTCCGGGCAGATCAAAACAATCCAATAAGGCCTTCATTTGAAGGTGCTTAAGAAGTGACTGACAGCTCTGGAGGAGACTTTTTCTTCCTTCCACCAAAAGAAACCCAGTTTCACAAAGGGTGTAAGATTGCTCCAAGGCAAAATGAATCATCCTGGCTAAGTGCCACGCAGTGGGTTTGGCTGACCCAGTATTACATCTTTTCTTTTTACTCATTCAGTGAGAAGATCAGAATGCTGTTGATCAACATTCAAAATATTGGAGATGCACTTCAGAATAAATTTCCAGTTTCCTCTTTATCCCTTCTTGCTGAGTCTAGCGAGGGATGATGAAATGACTAACTCTTGAGAGGATTGAGAAACACTGCCAAGGACTGTGGTAGAACAGTATCTATGTTACATATTATCTATTTTTAAACTCATCTGTAGGTTTAAAATATATAAAGAAAATCAAGGCTGAAAAGATAGAAGTAGACCTATTGTAAGTCACTGACAGAATAAATTGTATCTAATACAGACAAGTATGTCTAGACCAAATACTTTGGTTCAATCAATGATCTGATTATTTGGTATGCTGTGAAGAGATGGTGCCCCTGAAAGATAACTAGATTTTCAGTTTATTCTATGAGGTAAACTGAAAGATTTTTGCTAGAAGTAAATAGGGCTTCAAGTCAGCACCACACTCCAGAAAGCTGAGTCACAAATGGAGCAGCAGAAGAGGCAGAGGCAGAAAAAGGAGAAGAGGGTTATCTCCAAATTAATTTAAGTAAATGAAATGAACTGGCTATCTACCTGGGCTCACGAATCACAACTAAGAAAAAGGAGATGGCTGGAAAGACTAAAATTTAATTTGCACACCTCTCCTGAGCTCTGCTCCTAAGTCAGGGTAATGGCAGGAAGACTGAGACTCTCACGCTGCTTGGAAAAAGAAAACAAACCACATCAACTCTCTCTGTATTCCATGTCCCTCTGCTTTAAGTGAGGTTTGCCAGATTTTGTTGTAATTAAGACAGAGGGGCCACTGAAATACTAACACAACAACTTAATGGAAAGAAACAGCTCACCTGGGATAAAGGTTTGAAAAGGGTTTTTTTGTTTTTTGTTGTTGTTTTTTTTTTTTTTGGTTTTTAGATGTGCTCTCAACTTTCTGGAATAACAAAAATAAAACAAAACCAAACACAGAAGGAAAACAGTCCCCAGCAGCCCACACACAAAACTCCACTGGCATATCTTCATCGCCATCTCCTAGCACAATTGCACCTTTTGTCATTTCTGGTGGAGGTACAGCTGCTGAAGAAGCCAAGACTTAGTGGAGAAAGCTAAGGCATGGAAGCAGGGAAGAAAAGGCGTCCTTTGTTAATGAAAAGCCGTTTCCATTTAAAAGTTTCAACATACTATAGAATAGTGAATGCACTTTTGTGAGCAAAAGCAAAAAGCACACAATGAAGAAAAGCTGCCTGTCAATTAAATCAACAGTCATCTGAAGGCAACACAAACCACCTCTTCTTGAAAAAAGAGGGAAGGAAGGGAGGGAAGAAGGGAGGGAGTGTGGACATTTACTACACTTGGCTGAGGATATGTCTAAAAGGTATAATAAATGTGACATACAGGGCTTCTAGAGTGATACAGGTCCATTTCATTACAATAGTAAGAAATTACAAGTTTAATACTTTTTTTAAAAGACCACAAAGCTACAATAAATTGTTCCAGCATGCATTAAAAACAGAGTGCTTGGGAAAGCATTTTATTGAATTTCACAAATTTACAGCGAGTTTATTTTCCTTCATGAAGCAATACTTTAAGACAGGTAAGGACAGGCTAGAGTTTCTGTTACACAACAGCAGGCTGCTGTGATAAACCTGATTACAATACCCTGTCAGAGGCAAACTTCCTGCTCAGCTATTTAAAAAAAAAAAAAAAAAAAAAAAAGGAGTGCAGTGCCTCACCCTTACTTACTCTTATTGTTGTTTTGAGGCAAAGATTCAGCAGAAAAAAGCTAATGCTAAGTGCACCTGTTAATCCAAACAGATATCAAGACTCTCCATAACAAAGGAAAATTAACGAGGAATAAAACTACCAGAAGTAATGACAAAGCACTATATTTATGGAAAAAGAATAAAATGAATTCCACATGTATCATGATGCATAAATAGTTCACCCTGCATTTTTAATCTGCTAGACTTTTCTTAATGACAGTAAACCTACTATGTAGTAGAAAAAAATACATTTTTTTTTTCTTTTGAGACAGGGTCTCACTCTGTTGCCTAGGCTGTAGTGCAGTGGCACAATCACAGCTCACTGCAGCCTCCACTTTCTGGGTTCCGGTGATCCTCTCACCTCAGCCTCCTGAGTAGCTGGGACCACAGGCAGGTGCCGCCACATCCAGCTAATGTTTGTATTTTTTGTAGAGCCAGGGTTTCACCATGTTGCCCAGGCTGATCTCAAACTCCAGGGCTTAACGGATACTCCCACCTCACCCTCCCAAAGTGCTGGGATTACAGGCGTGAGCCACCATGCCCAACCACAAAAAATATTTTTTTTATGTTCAAAATCTAGTCTTCTGGGGATTTGTGGTGAACATATTGCTTTATGTGAAATATAGTGTTGGCCCTGAGGACGAGGCCTTTTTAGAAACGTGTTGTCAACTTGCACAGGCAAACACAAACCTTATAAACAAATACAAAATTATGAACTGCTGACCAATGAGGATTTGCCAACTGAACAGGAGATAATAATTTGTTTTGGCCCCAGGATCAGAGCTGGTAAAAACCTACTGGAGTCCTCCTTAATATGTGTCTGTTCTCCAAACACTCTGCTGATTGTTGCACAGTCATGTTCCAATTTCACATATCTGTAGCAATGAGGTTTAAAAGATGGTATCAAGAAGAGTAGATAATCTCAAAATAATTTCTATTTGATTTTGGAAGGGTTATATGATTACTGTTGCAGCAGATTTACCTCTGCCATTACTCGGTTTAGTTTAGGCTAGTGTAAAACCAAGTTCCCATTCTCTCCTCCTGGGAGGGAGAGGTGAGGGAACCCCAGGCATACTGGGTACTGGGGCATACTGGCCCAGGATGAAACAAAATCACAGGTAATCCACACAAAATCATCAGCTTCACTTAGCAAACATGAGGTATGATTCTAAAAGAAATATAAATGTAGCCTCAGATATATTTTCTAGCCTGAGTAACTCACTATTGGTTTCAGCATATCGGTAAGAATCTGAACTGGTAACTTTTTCATATGAATGATACTGACACACCCATAACTCTTATTTTTAAATGTCCTTGCTTACAAGCAGAAGTTATATCCCTTATATATTTACCACTAAAATTTAACAGAATGTTTTTTCTTTAAATTTTTCTTAACCAAATGCTACTATTTAGTGGCCTTCTGATATATTGTGTAATAAATACATCAGAAGCAGTTTGGAAATTTCCTACCTGTGTGAGAAAAACTCCCCAACAACAATGTGAATTTTACTGAAAATAAAGTGTTTAAACTTACTGTTTTATAGTTATTTCAAATCACGTAATCAATAAACACAGACTATCCTTATTTTGTAGACGGAATTACAGATTTTATAGAATCTATAATATAGATAATAAAATAGAAGCATTAAATATGGTCTTTATGCTCAATTAATTTACACTTTTAGTTAGGGATGTAAGACATACACAATCAAACCATGCATGACATACTCTCTTTTACTCCTCTCTTTTATAAATTCTATTTAGACAACATCCTTTGCTGCCTTTGAAATTTTGAAAAATGCAAAATAATACATACACTATATCTGTAAGCTATGAAGCATGATAATAATAAACGCCTATGAATCCACTACCCAACTTAAGAACTAAAACATTATCAATATTGTTGTATCTACCAGCGTACTTCTTCCCTGTCCCATCCCTCTGTCTCCCCCTCCAGAGGTAACTACTTTACTGAATTTTGCTCATTGTTAACTTGCCTTTTAAAAAGACAGTATTATACCATAGTATGTAGTTTTCTGAGCTTTGCCCTTTTTTTTAAGTTATGATTATTATTTGAGACAGGGTCTTGCTCTGTCGTCCAGGCTGGAGTGCAGTGGCATGATCATAGCTCACTGCAGCCTTGACCTCCCAAGGCTCAACCAATCTTCCCACTTCAGCCTCCCTAGTAGCTGAGACAACAGGGCGAGTCACCACGTCCAGCCTGAGCTTTGCCTTTCACACTCTATATAATGTTTCTTAGGTTCATTCACTTTGCTTGTAGTTGCAGTTCATTAATTTTCATAGTGGTTTAATGTATCATTATATGACTATATCACATTTTATCCATTTTCCTGTTGATAGACATTAAGATTGTTTCTGGTTTGGCTTATTTTTTCATTACTTAGCTACCTTGTTTTAGTCTTTTAAAGTACTCAGGAGTAATATAACTTATAATCAATTATTATAACTTATAATCAGGTCAGGATGGATATAACTTATAATCAATGATTCAGAAATAAAATTACACAGGTACACACATAGGTAAGTAGACAGGGAAAATGGCACAAATGATCAAACAATGGTATAAAATGCTAACAACAGTTAAATCTGGGTACAGGATACATGGGTATTCTTTGTACTATTCTTAGTTTTGCAACTTTTCTATAAATCTAAAATTATTCCAAAATAATGTTTTTAAAGTGCTCTCCAAGATGTAAGCGGAAAAAAGCAAAGTGCAATGGTTGCTACCAAGACATAATCTCATATTATTTTCTTTGCTTGTATCTTCCACCAAAATCTCTAAGAAGTCTCTCTACCTTTTTACCCTGTCCCTTCACTCAAAATTAATTTAAAAAGATGAAAGGTAACCGCTGGTAAGGATGCAAAGAAAAGAGAACTCTTGTACGTTGTTGGTGGGAATGTAAATTACTGTAGCCATCACGGAAAAACTTAAAACAGAACCACCATATGACCCAGCAATCCTACTGCTGGATATATATCCAAAAAAATCAAAATCAGTATGTTGAAGGGGTTCACTGCAGCATAATTAACAAAAGCCAAGATATGGACTCAACCTAAGTGTCCATCGATGGATGAATGTAAGAAAACATAGTACTGATATCGAATGGGAAACTATTCAGCCTTAAATTCAGAGGGAAATTCTGTCATTTGCGACAACATGGGTGAACCTGGAAGGCCCATAAGTAAAATAAGCCAGGCATAGAAAGGCAAATACCGCACGATCTCACTTATATGAAGAATCCAGGCCTGGGTGAAGCTGAGGAGGGAGGGAATGGGGAGTTGCTGGTCAAAGGGTACAAAGTTTCAGAAGACAGAAGGAACAAGTTTTGAGATCTACTGCACAGCAGAGTGACTACAGTCAATAATAATGTATAGTCATGCATAGCTTAATGACAGAGATACTTTCTGAGAAATGCATCATTGGCAATTTCATTGTGTGAAGAGTGTGCTTATGGTACAGCCCACTATACACCTAGGCTATATGAGATAGCCTATTACTCCCAGGCTACAAACATGCATTGCATGTTATATACTGCTGAATGCTGTAGGCAACTGTAACACAATGGTAAGTATTTATGTATCTACACATAGAAAAGGTACAGTAAAAATACAGCATAAACAAACTGTACACTTCTACAGGGCACTAACCACGAATGAAGCCTTTAAGACTGAAAGTTGCTCTGGATGAGCCAGTGAGTGAGTGGTGAGTGAATGTGAAGACTTACAATATTATTGCACACTACATAAATGCTGTATACTTAGGCTACACAAAATTTATAAAAAATATGCTTCTTTCTTCAGTAATAAATGAATCTTAGCTTACTGTATCTTTTCTATATAAACTTAAAAAAAAGTTTAACTTTTTGACTCTTGTAATAAAACTTAGTTTAAAACACAGACATCCTGTACAGCTATACAAAAATGTTTTTTTCTTTATATCCTTATTCCGTAATACACTTTTTTCTATTTTAAAAATTTTTATTTTTATTTTTTACTCTTTAAACTTTTTTTGTTAAAAACTAAAACACAAACACACACATGAGCCCAGGCCTAGATGGGGTTAGGGGCAGTAACACGCATGGAGCTGTCATCTCCTGTGGTAACAATGCCTTCTGGAATATCTCCTAAGGAACTTGCCTGAGGCTGTTAACTTTTTTTTTTTAATAAGTAGAAGAAGTACACTCTAAAGTAATCATTACAAGTACAGTAAATACATAAACCAGTAACAGTAACACAGTTATTATCAAGTATTATGTACTCCAAATTATATAAATGTATTAAATTATCACATGTACCCCAGAAACAGGGAGATATATCAGGCATCATTTTAAATCTTTAATTAAAAAAATTAAGCATACCAAAAAAAATTCTTACACCTTAGAAGGAAATAAAGTTGGGGAATAAAAGAAACAGGACAGTAATTTTAAAAAGGTATTCTGTATCATTCATAATTATATATGCTATACTTTTCTACCACTGGCAGTACAGGTCTGTTTATAGCAGCATCACCACAAACACACAAGTAATGTGTTGTGCTAAGAGGTTATGAAGTCTACAACATCATTAGGTGACAGGAATTTTTCAGCTCCATTACAATCTTATTAGACCACTGCTGTATATGTGATCCATTGTTGACTGAAACAGTTATACAGCACATGACTGTATTGTATAATTTAAAGTAAGAGAGTAGGCCAGGTGCAGTAGCTCACGCTTGTAATCCCAGCACTTGGGGAGGCCGAGGTGGGCGGATCACCCGAGGTTGGGAGTTCGAGAACAGCCTGACCAACATGGAGAAACCCTGTCTCTACTAAAACTACAAAAAATTAGTCCGCCGTGGTGGTGCATGCCTGTAATTCCAGGTACTCAGGAGGCTGAGGCAGGAGATAACGCTTGAACCTGGGAGGTGGAGGTTGTGGTGAACACAGATTGTGCCATTGCACTCCAGCCTGGGCAACAAGAGTAAAACTCTGTCTCGAAAAAAAATAAAATAAAAAATAAAATAAGAGAGTAAATTTCAAATGTCTCACCATAAAAATGATAGGTGTGATAGGTGAGGTGACAGATATGTTAATTAGCTTGATGTAATCGTTTCACATGGTATATATATCTCAAAATATCACTGTACCCCGTACATGTATATAATTATAATTTGTCAATTAAAAACAATATTACTTCAAAAAAGAAAAAAATAGATCAACAAAAGGGATTATTACTAGGGCAGATATTTAGGGGAAAAGATTTAAGTAAAGATCAGATTAGTGACAATATTCATGAATAGAGACTACAATTTAAAAAAATCTAAGAATGAATGAGCAACAAGATGCTTTTAGGCATTTGAGAAAGAACTGTTTGGGTAATACCTAAAAAGCATCTGAATACTGACTCTATTTCTAAATGTCTAAAAATCAGTATTTGGAACACTTCTGTTTCTGCCCATGAAGGATTACCGACTATGGGAACTGACCTTCCACCATATCCAACAGAGAACTGGAAAATATATATGAAAGAACAGGTTCAAGCATTGGACAACAGACAGCATGGGACACTAATCCTAAGAGAAGAGAAACAAATGGCCCCAGCTTACTGCCTGGAGGCAGTTTCCAAACTGCAGTGCAGTGCAAGGGTGAGAAGTGAAACAGAGCTAGGTGGTCTTGATGGGCTGAGGAGACAGAGACTGGAGTTTCTGGAAGCTGAGGTGGCTAAAATTTGCAAGCTTAGTACCAGAAAGGACAAAATTGCATAGACAGAGATCCAGAGACCTGCAAAGGAGCCCTCTCACATGTTTGGCTGGGTATTAATATGTGCATGTATGAGAAAATATCTGAGGCCAGCAAAAAAAATAACAGAAAAGCAGTAGAGCAAACAATTTCCAAAGCTCACAGAAGGCAAACAGTCAAACTGCAGAGACCTCCTAATATCAGAGGCACTGGGTAGAGTCTTTAGTATGGATATACCTTAGTAGTAAGGCTAAAATAGTCCCAGAAAAAAGGGACTATTAATAACAAACCACAAAAAACTTAAAAACAAGCTTCTAAAGGATTAAACTGTTCTTCAGGTTACTTAATTATATACCAGAACAAAAAAATCTAGCACTCAACAACGTAAAAATTACAATGACTGCATCTAATAAAAAATTACCAGTCATGCAAAGAGGCAGGAAAATATGATACATAACCAATCAATAAAAACAGGCCGGGCGCAGTGGCTCATGCCTGTAATCCCAGCACTTTGGGAGGCTGAGGTGGGCGGATCACGAGGTCAGGACCATCCTGGCAAAACACGGTGAAACCCCGTCTCTATTAAAAATACAAAAAATTAGCCAGGTGTGGTGGTGAGCACCTGTAGTCCCAGCTACTTGGGAGGCTGAGCCAGGAGAATGGCGTGAACCCAGGAGGCGGAGCTTGCAGTGAGCGGAGATCGCACCACTGCACTCTAGCCTGGGCAACAGAGTGAGACTCCATCTCAAAAAAAAAAAAAACAAAAAAACAGACCCAGACATAACAAAGACAATGGAACTGGTAGACAAGGGTTTTAAAACACCTATTACAAATATTGTCAATATAGTCAAGAATATAAAAGAAAACAACATAATGAGAAGAGAAAGAGAAGAAATAAGACTAAAATGGAAGTTCCAGAAATGAAAAATGTAGTATCTGAAATGAAAAACATATTGAATGGGTTTAACGACACATTAGAAGATACTCAAGTAAAGATCACTGAATTTGGAGACATAACAATAGAAATTATCAAAACAAAACATACTAAGCAGAAAGGCTGGAAAAATAAAAAGAAGGAAAAGCTCAGGGAGCTATGGTACCATATCAAGTGGTCTAGCATGTAATTAGTGTCCCAGAAAAATGCAAGTGGAGGCCAAAAAATTTAAACAAATAATGGATGAAAAACATCCAAGTTTGATGAAAACTGCACACCCATAAATCTAAGGTAAATAAAACCCAAGCAGAAGGCTGGGTGCAGTGGCTCCCACCTGTAATCCCAGCACTTTGGGAGGCTGAGGCAGGTGGATCACCTGAGGTCAGGAGTTCAAGACCAGCCTGGCCCACATGGTGAAACCCCATCTCTACTAACAATACCAAATTAGCCGGGTGTGGTGGCGCATGCCTGTAATCCCAGGTACTCGGGAGGCTGAGGTAAGAGAATCACTTGAACCCAGGAGGCGAAGGTTGCAGTGAGCCGAGATCATGCCACTGCACTCCAGCCTGGGTGACAAGAGCAAAACTCTGTCTTAAAAAAAATAAAGCCGGGCGCGGTGGCTCAAGCCTGTAATCCCAGCACTTTGGGAGGCCGAGACGGGCGGATCACGAGGTCAGGAGATCGAGACCATCCTGGCGAACACGGTGAAACCCCGTCTCTACTAAAAAAATACAAAAAAACTAGCCGGGCGAGGTGGCGGGCGCCTGTAGTCCCAGCTACTCCGGAGGCTGAGGCAGGAGAATGGCGGGAACCCGGGAGGCGGAGCTTGCAGTGAGCTGAGATCCGGCCACAGCACTCCAGCCTGGGTGACAGAGCAAGACTCCGTCTCAAAAAAAAAATAAATAAATAAAAAAAATAAAAAAATAAAAAAATAAAAAAACAAACCCAAGCAGAAGAAACATAAAATAAAGAAAACTGTGACAAGGGACATAATAATCCAACTGGTGAAATCCAATGATAAAGAGAAAATCTTAAAAAGCAGCTAAAGGATAAAAGGCACATTATATAGAGAACAGTAAAGATAAGAATTATAGCAGATTGACATCAGAAATTAGGCAGGCCTGAAGATAATGGAATGATATCTTTAAAGTACTGAAAAAAAGGTATGAGACCAGATCTATACCTACTGAAAATGTCTTTCAAAAATTAAGGCAAAGTTAGGACTTTTTTAGAACAAGAAAAGCCACAATAATTCACTGCCAGCAGATTTGTACTCAAGAAATGTTAAACGATGTTTTTTAGACAGAAATTGGAATCTAAATAAAAAGATTACCAGAAATGGCAAATACACAGGTAAACATAAAACAATTTTTCTCATTTTAAATCTCTTGAAAAGATAAATGATTGCTTACAGAAAAAAAAAAATCCCAATGCATTATGGGACTTACAGTAAAGTAGAAGTGAAATGTTTGACACTCAAGGACGGGAGGAGGGAAGTGGAAGTATTCTGTTGTAAGGTCTTACCCTATACAAGTAATGGTATGTTATTAGTTGAGGTAGACTGAGAAAAGGTAAAGATGAACACTGTAAACCCTAGAGCAACCACATTAAAAAAAAAAAAAAACAAAGAGGTATAGTTAATAAATTAACAGTGGAGATAAAATGAAATTATAAAAAAATTCTTAATTAAGCCTGGGCATCATTGCAAGACCATGTCTCTAAAAAAATTTTTTTTAATTAGTTGGCCATGGTGGTATGTGCTTGTAGTCCTAGCTACTAGGGAGGCTGAGGCAAAAGGACTGCTTAAGCCCAGGAGTTTGAGGTTACAGTAAGCTATGATCATGCCACTGTACTCCAGCCTGGGCGACAGAATAAGACCCTATCCCTTAAAAACAAACAAACAAAAAAAAAAACACATAAAACAAAAAACAAAACAAAAAAATTCTTAATCCAAAAGAGGCAGGAAAAGAAGAAAAAAAGAAAAAAAGAGATGAGACAAGTAATAGCAAAATGGTGGATTCAAACCCAACTATATTGATAATTTCATCAAATGTAAATGGCTTAAACACACAAATTAAAAGGCAGAGATTATCACTTAGATGTTTAAAAATCAACACCCAATGACATACTAACTACAGAAAACCACTTTAAATATAAAGACACAGATAGGTCAAAAATAAAAGATTGGAAAAAGATATGCTGTGCAAACATCAATTAAAAAAAACCTGGAGTGGCTATATTAATATCAGACAAGTAGAAATAGCACCAGGAGAAAAAAACGACATTAGATAATGATAAAGGAGTCAATTCATTTAGAAGACAAAATACTACAAATGTTACCCACCTAGTAACAGAGTTCCAGTAACAGAAGCAAAAACTGATAGGATGTGAAAAAAAAGTTGCAATCATAGTTGGAGATTTCAAAACTCTTCTCTCAGTAACAGATGAGTAAAAATTAGTATTTGAATGGTTTCAGATCAAACAGCAAGTAAACATAACTCATTTAACCTCTTAATTTACAAAACTTGTCGCAAATTGTTAAAACTTAAAAGAGGAAGGAAACAGTTTAGATGTGATACAATACTGAGAAAATAATATTTTAGGTTGAAACTCTGAATTGCTGTCAGAAATAAATGCAGCTATTATAGCTGTAGGTACTTCTGACCACAGTGCCCATAGGTGGGCAATGTAAATCTTTTTTTTGTTGCCTGGTTGGAGTGCAGTGGCACGATCTCGGCTCACTGCAACCTCCGCCTCCCAGGTTCAAGCGATTCTCCTGCCTCAGCCTCCCCAGTAGCTGGGACTAAAGGTGTGCGCCACCATACCCAGCTAATTTTTGTACTTTTAGTAGAGACAGGGTTTCACTACGTTGGCAAGGATGGTCTCGATCTCCTGACCTCGTGATATGCCTCAGCCTCCCAAAGTGCTGGGATTACAGGCATAAGCCACTGCGCCTGGCCGGCAATGTAAATCTTAACTAAAGGCATGAGCTAGGCTTCTGGGAAATGTAAGCCACGATGGCTATCACAGAAACGGTCTCTTAATTTGGTGTATTATATCTCTCTCTCGCAGTCCCCTAAACATTTAGTAATAATGGGATCTATTACTATTTGAAAGAACACATAGAATAAATTTTTGAAAATAATTACTTTTAAATAGTGAAATTTGAGTGTCTATGTGAGTATATTTAAAATGAAACTAAACTTCTTAAAAAGGAAATTCCTGGTTAGATACCATTTGCAAGCATACAAACTCAGCACAGGAAGCAATATCCTCTGCAAAAAGTTGAATATATGGTAACTGAAATTATAAAATACCATCATGAGAAACAAGATACATTATCCTTTCCCATATCCATGGGCTTCCTGGAACCTAATTTGAGAAAACCTAGAAATGAAGGAGGGGGTATAGCTCAGAAGTAGAGCATTGGACGGCAGATCAAGAGAAAACCTAGAAATGAACACATTAAAAAATTAACAGAATCTTAAAATGGAAACGTTATTTTCCAAAATGGTATATATATATTTTTTTATCCAAACAGCTTAATTACCCTCTTAATCCCTATCGTGGGAGAAAAGTTTTTCCAGTCTGGAAGGGAGCCTACTGCCATTTGAATATCTGCAATATGTCTGCATTTTGAATATACTGTCTCAAATAATTCTCATGAAAAATCCTAATGAAGAACAGGTTTACTTATTCCCAAGTCATATTTCTTCTTAGGTTTGTTTCCTTATTGGAAAAATAAGAAAAGCGGACTAAATGATTTCCAAATTTCCCTCCAGCTTTAATAATCCATGATTCTACATAAAATATTCTGGTGTCTGTTCCTGAGAAGCTTATAATTTGGTTAGTGAGTTAAAGATAACAACATGATGATTTCAGGCACTAGCAAAACATTCAAATAACCTTAACTAAGCAAAAACTATCAATATAACTTGAGTAGTGAATAGCTCTGAGAATTGTTGGAGATTAAGGGAGAGAAGGAGAAAGTGGAGGGAAGGAAGAAGGGTGGGGAGAAAGAAGGGAGACATACAGAAAACATTTTTATTCACCAAGACAAAGCTTATAGCTAATGCAAAAGTAATAACTTAGTTCCACTCGTCACTCTAGGAAAACTGAGTAACTATGAAGACATAAAGATACACACCTAGAATGAGGGACCCAAACGCCCAAGCTTGCTTTCTGCTCTCCAAATCTATTGGAATTGCTCCCACTCAACTTGTTCTAAGGGTGAAACCAGTTTTGCTTTAAAAATCTAATGTTTCTGCAAATCACTCATAATGACCCACATTCAAAATAAACCATGAATTAATTACATTTATATAATGTTTTTCATGTGGAGGATCAATTATTCTTTCTGTACCAGTGTCACTTTCTATTTGTGTCATGTATAGTTTACAAAGTTCTTTCACACCTGTGATCTCATGTGATCCCTGCTAAACCTCTGTAAGATAAATAGTTCAGCTGATATCCCAATTTTACATACAAAGCAGACATTCTCGGAAAGACAGAATGCCTCACCAAGGTCACACAGATGGTAGTCTGACTTGGAACTACGGTATTTAGGCTTTTTATTCATTGTACCATCTTTCAGCCTGTTTGCCTACTTTTCTGTCCTTGTCACTATCCTTGTTCTTCAAAACACTTAAACAGGTTCTATGAAGATATAGTAAGGATTTGTTACACTATACTTCTATAAAGTACTAATTTTGGAGCATTGAGCCAGAAGGAAATGGATGACTAGAAATACAGCTGAATATGCATGGAACATACCGTAACATTTTATATCTCAGGTTATTAAATATTGGCAGAATTTGCATTGAGTTAGAATGTGGGTCACTATGAGTGATTCACAGTGGGAAGCTCCTCTGTGGGCAGGTCGTCCTGAGAGCACAAGGAAGCGCAGGTCCATAGCTGTGGCTTGGGTGGCTGCAGCAGCACCCAGGGAGCTCCCACCTCAACTGAGAAGGGATGACCAAGCTTAGAGAGAAGCAACCCACTCCAGGGCCTCCTCTCTGCTGAGAGCTGGGAAGACGATGGGATGTAGAGGGGAACAACCCACTCCAGGGCCTCCTCTCTGCTGAGAGAGCTGCAGAGATAATAGGACGACTTGCCTGCAGAAAGGAGCTTCCCATTCCAGAGTCTCCTTTCTGCTAGGAGCTGAACACTCATCAGGACACCCTGGCTGCGGAAAGGAGCTGCCCGCTGTGGGAGACTGAGCTATTCTATCACTCAATAAAGCTCCTCTTCATCTCGCTCACCCTCCACTTATCTGTGTACCTCATTCTTCCTGGTCGCAGGCCATGAACTCAGGACCCACAGAATGGCAAGGCTAAGACATCCGTAACATAAACAGGGTTGAGACATGCCCCTTGCTTGCCATGTTGTGGGCAAAGAGAAGGAAAGAAGGGCCGAAGTCCTTCGGGGAGTCCAGACGTGGGAGCTCCCCGAGCCAGGGCTGTGACTCCCTCTTTGAGGCCCTGTGGCTCCAGGCATCTCCAAGCTCCCAGGCACCACCATGTTCCCTAGTGCCAGCTGTGGAAACTGCTTGCAGCGTGACTGGTCTGGCCGCAGCCTTGCAGAGAGCTGGCAATCATGCTGGCACCTGGAGCTGTCTGCCCTGCTGCAGCAGGTGGCATATCTGACTGTGTGCAGTGGCCAGACCCCATGCTTGCTCACACACCCATCACCATTCCATGCCCGACTTGCCCTTGGCTGGCAAGAGACCCAGGCCAGTAGCGTGAGCCAAGCACAGCCTGCCAAGTGGAGTGGGTGAAATAAGCCTAGTGCAAAACTCAGGCAAAGATGCCACTGGCCACCAAGGTTTCCAGCCAGAAAAACGGCACCCCAAAGATCCTGCAACAATATGACATCCTTCCTATTGCCTTTGATATGATAGCATAACTACAAAGAGAAGTATTTTACAAAATATTCAGGGGCTCTGTCAGCTCTGCCAGGGAGTATTCGTAATCCTTTGACATTCACATTTTCCCTTTGGAAGCACTATTGTGCCATCTTCATTATTGATTTTCTCTTTTTCAATTTTAAATTATCTAATTCTGTCAGCTCTGTGTTTGTCAACCGATTTGCTAGCAATTCTCCTGCATTAATTTCAAAGATAACATGAAATGCTGAAACTTCCATAAAATTTGCAATTTCACTTTATGTCTGCATTATATTAACACTGACAGGCTGGAAAGGGATAAACCTCAACATTAAGTTGAACATCAAAGGATATCTGAATAGAGGTTATCTTTCATCAAAGTCAGGCCACTATTAAACAGCACTCAACAAATGACTCTTACACCGCCAACAATGTCAGGCTCATGAAGTTCTATGAAGATAATTCCTTAAATAGGTGAATGGAGGAAAATATTTAACATTTAGTACACCAAAAAAAACTTCTGATGAGAACCAAGGGGAAATAACCTTTGAGTACCACCAATAGTGACACAAACTCATAATCAAAGGACAGAAACCCTTCCATTGGAGACATCTGAAAACAGATCTAGAAAAAGATAAACTAACGTAAGTGAAGAACTTAAAATGGTACCTTTAGAAACATGACAATAACTTTCTTCTCTTTCCTCCACAGCAATATAGTGTGCAAATAACAACAACAAAACACATCTTTTATTTAAAAAAAAAATTGAAATTACCTGAAGGTCTCTAGATAAAAGTTCTCAAGTTTAGTCTCAACAATATACCTATCTGCCATGCACACACATCACATTACAGCTATATTTTGAGGATAACCTAAAGGATTAGAGGAATCCACATAAGGAAAATAAAAAATAAAAATTCTACTCTTCATTAAATTATGACTTATGTTCCATATTTGGATAGAACACAAAACAACAAATAACAAGTCAAGCAAGAAATAGAAATTATCATATCACTCTTTTGTCTTTATCACAGACTAGAAAGTCAAAAAGGAAATAACTTACCTCTATACCAAAGATTCCTCTGTCACGCCCATACAATTTCATCTGTTCTGGAAAATGCTGAAAAGCATTTATGTAAGGAATATGGTCTTCTTCAACAAATCTGTATTTTTAAAAAGAAAAAGGTTTAACGAGAGCTACATACTGATATAGCAAAGTAAATGCTTTAAGAAAATCTCTTAAAATTCACAGACATGGTAAGAATTAGTTAAGCATATTCTATTTCCCACGTTTTTAAGGATAATAAATCTGATCATATCTATTATTCTCTTTACCCATATGTTGGCCTATTCAGCCAATTACTGAATGATTCTCTTAAGTTCCTGACTAAATAAATATGTCTAAGAAGGACTGGGCACAGTGGCACATGCTTCTACCCCCAGCTATTTGGGAGGGGCAGCAGTAAGACTGCTTGAGCCCTGGAGTTTGAGGCTACAGTGAGCCATGATCACACCACCGCACTCCAGCCTGGGCAAGAGTGAGATCCTGTGTTAAAAATTTTTAAAAAAGGGCCGGGCGCGGTGGCTCAAGCCTGTAATCCCAGCACTTTGGGGGGCCGAGACGGGCGGATCACGATGTCAGGAGATCGAGACCATCCTGGCTAACCCAGTGAAACCCCCGTCTCTACTAAAAAAATACAAAAAATTAGCCGGGCGAGGTGGCGGGCGTCTGTAGTACCAGCTACTCGGGAGGCTGAGGCAGGAGAATGGCTTAAACCCGGGAGGCGGAGCTTGCAGTGAGTTGAGATCGGGCCACAGCACTCCAGCCTGGGTGATAGAGCGAGACTCCGTCTCAAAAAAAAAAAAAAAATTAAAAAAAAAAAAGTGTCGGGCCAGGCGCAGTGGCTCATGCCTGTAATCCCAGCACTTTGGGAGGCCAAGGCGGGTGGATCACAAAGTCAGGAGTTCAAGACCAGCCTGGCCAATATGGTGAAACCTCGTCTCTATTAAAAATACAAAAATTAGCTAGGTGTGGTGGCGTATGCCTGTAGTCCCAGCTACTCCGGAGGCTGAGGCAGAAGAATCGCTTGAAACCGGGAGGCAGAGGTTGCAGTGAGCTAAGATAACACTACTGCACTCCAGCCTGGGCGACAGAGCGAGACTCAGTCTCAAAATAAAAAAAGTGTGCAAGAAGTGTGTATCCTACTTGTTAGTTCACCACCAGGCTTTCCAACATGGCATTCCGTGTATCCCTAGCTCCCCTCACATGATAGGCTCCTACTCATAAATCACTCCTGCAAGGAGGTTTACCTTGATCCCCATTTTCTGTGAAAGCCTACCTCCCTTGTCTACCCTTCTGTCTCCAATACCTACAATAGTGCATGTTAGATGTTTGTTGCTGAAAGAACCATTAAGGGTAGGGACCTTGCCTGTTTGCTCACCACTCCACCCCAATGCCTGGTACACAGTGGATCAAATATTTTGAGTCGATTATTGAGTTTGAAGAAAATAACACATATACATAAATACACAAATATATTTATTTACAATTCATTAATTTAACAACAATTTATTGAATACTATATATCCAGTACTATTCTAGACTGCAGAGAAATGGCAGTGAACAAAACAGAAAAACATTCTTGTTCCTATGGAGTTTACATTCTAGTGAGAAAAGAAAGATACAAAACAGATAAGTAAAATCTATAGTATGTTAGGTAGAGTGAAATGTTAAGGAGAAAAACAAGGAGAACTGAGAATGAGAAATGGGGGTCTTGCGACCATGTCAAATATATACATATATCTATATACAAGATATTTAAAATAAGAAAATTAAGGAAAGTGAGCTAAAGACAGGAATAAGTATACAAACTGCATTGCCTTGAGGACTTTGCTGTTGCTAGAGCTGGGCTGACATTTGGCTTTCAGCTTTGTAGCACTTAAAGGATAAAACTGACTCAACTTTTTTTTTTTTTTTAAGACGGAGTCTCACTCTGTCGCCCAGGCTGGAATGCGGTGGCATGATCTCAGCTCACTGCAGCCTCCACCTCCCGGGTTCAAGTGATTTTCCTGCCTCATCCTCTCGATTAGCTAGAATTAGTTATAGGTACCCACCACCATGCCTGGCTAATTTTTGTATTTTTAGTAGAGACATGGTTTCACCAGGTTGGTGATCTGCCTGATAAGCCTCCCATAGTGCTGGAATTACAGAAGTGAGCCACCAGTCCCAGCCTCAACTTTAATTTTAAATTAAAAATGTGCTTTAATTTTTAGTCTACTGAAAGTTGAGAATTAAATATTTATATAAAAATGGTGTTAAAGCTTCCCCAGGTAAGTTTTTATTAGTATATTCAGTTTATATAAAAGTATTTATGTGCAGTAATCAGTATTTGTATTATTTTGCAATTATATTTTTGGTTTAATATCATTTTATATACAAGATGTAATGTGTACCTGTCACTTTTTAAACTACCTAGTATTCTACTATGTTAATGTGCTCATTATTTATGTAGTCTTCACTATGTGATAACACATGCCAGGACTGTGTGGAGTGTTAGGAGTCTGCAGAGAGAAGTAAGAGATGAAGGGTCCTCCGCACTCCCACCCTAACAGGTCGGACAAACAGCCTGCACATGAGTCAGCAGAGGTACTGTCTCAAGCAGCACAACAGAGGAACAGTCAGATCCATAGGAGCAGAAGAAATGAGACCTGCCTGGGGGAAGCAGAAATGTCCGCAAAGAGCAGGTCTTTGGCATCTGGAGTTCTAACAGTTTTTTTCACCATTTATAAACAGTTCTGCTCTTAGCCTCATTCAAAGTTTTTTTCTTTTTAACTTTGAATTTCCTTTTAGAAAAGTATTTATTTCCCTCCCCCCCAAACAAAAACAAAAACAAAAACAAAACAAAAAAAAGCTGCTTACTCAAAGTTCTGAACAATCTATTTCCCTTCCTAGGTGTTAACAAATGGTTCTCTAGATCAGTCCAGGAAGTTGATAGAAAAATTGGCATAGACTAAAAGCATCTCATATGCCTCTCCTGACGAACAGACTTTAGCCTTGTCCCCTGGAAACGCTGTCCTTACTTATAATTATGTAATTTTCCCAAGTTTCAACCTATGAAGGGTTAGAAATTTAATAAACTCATTCTTCATCTAAGATCACTGAAAAAGCACTGAATTAGAGTTAAGTCGTGTCTACCTGTAAAACAGATCCTGAACCCAGTCACCATTATCACTGCCATAATCCAAGTTACCATCTCTTGCCTGGAGGATAGCAAAAGACCACCTGGTCTCCATGCTTCCACTCTTCCCTTCCTAGAACTCATTTTCCACAGCTGCCTGAATGATTTTTTTTTTTTTTGAGACGGAGTCTCGCTCTGTCGCCCAGGCTGGAGTGCAGTGGCGCGATCTCGGCTCACTGCAAGCTCCGCCTCCCGGGTTTACGCCATTCTCCTGCCTCAGCCTCCCGAGTAGCTGGGACTACAGGCGCCGCCACCACGCCCGGCTAATTTTTTGTATTTTTAGTAGAGACGGGGTTTCACTGTGTTAGCCAGGATGGTCTCGATCTCCTGACCTCGTGATTCGCCCGTCTCGGCCTCCCAAAGTGCTGGGATTACAGGCTTGAGCCACCGCGCCCGGCCGAATGATCTTTTAAAAACATCAATCGGATTGTATCTCTCCTGCTGCAACCTTCCAGGGGCTTACTCTCACACTTAAAACCCGGAGTCCACCTGGGTATGAGGTTTCCTTCCGGAGTGATGTGTCCTGAAAACAGCAGACTGCACAGCTTTGTAAACTTTGAAAACGTATTGAAAACCACTGAATTGTGTGTGTGTGTGTGTGTGTGTATATATATATATATATATTTTTTTTTTTTGAGACGGAGTCTCGCTCTGTTGCCCAGGCTGGAGTGCAGTGGCGCGATCCACTCACTGCAAGCTCCGCCTCCTGGGTTCACGCCATTCTCCTGCCTCAGCCTCCCGAGAAGCTGGGACTACAGGTGCCCGCCACCACGCCCGGCTAATTTTTTTTTGTATTTTTAGTAGAGATGGGGTTTCACTGTGTTTGCCAGGATGGTCTCGATCTCCTGACCTTGTGATCCGCCCGCCTCGGCCTCTGAAAGTGCTGGGATTACAGGCATGAGCCACCGTGCCCGGCCTGAACTGTATATTGTTAAACAGTGAATTTTATTATATATAAATGATACCTCAATTTTTAAAAATCCAAATTCCTAACTTGTTTTACAAAGACAGATATCTGCCCCTGATGATCTGTTCACTCTCATCCTCCTACTCTGCCTTAGAATTCTGACTCCAGTCACACTAGCTCTCCTCTGCTCCTTCATCACACAGCTCTTGCTTTAGGGCTTGGCAAAAGCAACCTCCCTCTACCTGGAATGCCAGTACAGCAGTCCCCACTCATCCTCTTTTTTGTGCTGCATGGTTTCGTAAGTGTTAAACTGTACGCCATTCTAAAGAGCATGAGAAATATCACGCCATCTCTCTCTGACCCGTGTGAGACGCGAATCTTCTCTTCGTTCAGCACAGCCAAGCTGTAGGCACCACCCAGCCATGAGTTACTCGTAGTTTGTTGGCTCATTCTCAGATCTACTGTCAGAGTGTTGCAGTGCTTGTGTTCAAGTACCCCTTATATTTTACTTAATAACAGACTCAAAGCTCAAGAGTAGTAGTACCAGTACACCGTAATAATTATTCTATTTTATTATTGATCTCTTACTATGCCTAACTTACAAATTAAACTTTATCACAGGAATGTATGCACAGGAAAAAACACAGTGTATATAGGGTTCCGCGTTATCTACATTCTCAGGCATCCAATGTCTTGGAATATATCCTCTGTGGTAAGTGAGGTGTATCGTACTCTTGATATTCACACTGGCTCTATTTTCATTTAAGGTGCAGAGTAAATGCCACCTTCTTGGTGAGGCCTTCCCAAATGACCAATCTAGAGTGGTCATCTAGTCATTTTCTATCATACCATCCTATTTCAATTTCCTCAATAGCCTTTCCCTGTCTGATCCTTTTCTTACTTATCAGGTTGATGCAAAAGTAATTGGTGGTTTTTGCCATTAACCTCAATGATCTTTGCACCAACCATACTTATGTGTTTGTTTATCTGTGTCCTCCTCTGGTCTTGAAATTCATGAGAGCAAGGACTGGACCTATATGATTCACAACTGTATCACAAGGGTCTAGATGCCAGAACACCACCGGCATATAGTAGATATTCAACACAAATTCACAGAATGAATCAATGCTGGCTATTTTTATTTATTAATGCCATTATTGCTAGGTAGGCAGGGTCCTTTACAGGCTATTTGCAGGGTAATGAATTTATGTAAGGACTATGGATGCTGCTAGAGTACTTAAAAAAGGAGTGACATGCACAGTGTTAAGGTATGTGGGTACTTTGGCCAGGCTAATAACGTACTCCCTTAAAACCAGTGTTCTTTAAATATTTTTTCAAAGTTTGGCAGTGGTTCTTAAACTTTACCATCCATAAGAATCCCCTGGGCCAGGCATGGTGGCTCACGCCACAATCCCAACATTTTGGGAGGCCAAGGAAGGAGGCTTGCTTGAGGCCAGAAGTTCGAGACCAACTTGGGCAACATCACAAAACCCCATCTCTACAAAAAAATAAAAATAAACAATTAAAAAAAAAATCCTCTGAAGGTCTTATTTTAAAGCAGAGATTACCAGGTCCTACCCGAGGGTTTCTGATTCAGAAGGTGTAGGATAGGTCTAAGAATTCACATTTCTAACCAGTTCCCAGATGATACTGAAGCTGTAAGTCAGAAGGCCACATTTTGAGACCTTATGACTTAGAGCTCCTTCTGGGAGAAAAGCAAAGAAAGAATATGGTGACAGTCTCTTCTCCTATTGCCCCAAGCAACTAAGCTCTGTTCCCAAACTTGTATATTCCACAGGGCAAAACAAAAGCCCTCAAGCTAACTAGATTTAATCTCCTTGAAGGCATTTCAGAATTCCCCCTGGTGAGGGAGGAGATGGAAAGAGAGAGAGAAGAGAAAAGAGGGAGGGAGAGAAGACGGGTGGGTAGCATCTTACCCCTATTCTTTCAACCACATATAATATTCTCCCTGAGAAGAATTCCAGGTAAATATGACTTTCTCCATCTTGTTAGATTTCTAGGAGAGTTCTGTTAGCCCCTTACAGATTGTCCTGGGTAGGATGGCTAGCCCCTTTATCCAGCTCTAATGACATCATTAGATTTATGTTTTTGTAAGATCCTTCTGGTTATCAGGAGGAAAATGGATAGAAATGACACAAGATTACAGACACAGAGCTCAGCTGGCAGACTGTTAAGCAATCCAAATGAGGGTAGAGAGGACAGAGAGAGAGGGAATGCAGAGAAGAATGGTTTTTTGAGTTTTTGGACATATAATTGAGTGGACATAAAGACCAACAGTGTACATAGAAGGGAAAGAGTCAAGGATGATCCCTAGGCTTCTGGATAGGATGCAACAGGGTGGATGGCATTTACTAAGAAAGAGAACACTGGAGAAGGAGCTGGATCAAGGAGACAGATGATGAACCTCTAGTCATGCTGATTCTGAGATACCATAAAGACATCTAAGTAGCCATGTCCAGCAGGCAGCTGTATATATGAATCTACGGGTCTGGCCCTCAGTAGACAAGTCTGGGCTAGAGATATAAATTTGAGAGTCATCAGCATATAGTGGTAATTAAAGCCTTGGGAAAAGATGAGATCACCCAATGGGGGCATACAAAGCAAGACCAGGTTTTTAAATTAATAGTAAAATTCACTGAATCATGGGCTATCTGCTTGCAGAGTTAATCAGACCTGAGGAAAGCATTTTTATTTGGTTGATGTGGCCAAATTCAAAGGCACTATCATCATTTACTGGAGGCATTATATTTAATCAAAGGGGTTGTGCCAATAATGATGATGATGGTGATGATGATGAAAACAAAAACAATAATGACTAGCATTGAGCTCTTATTATGTGCCAGACACTGCTCTAAGTGCTTTCCATGTAGCACTAATTATTGAAAGTAGTTACAACCCTATGAGGTAGTTATTATTATTAGCCCCATTTTACCAATGAGGAAACAAAAGCAGAGAGAAATTAAATGACTTACTCAAGGTCATATAATAAATAAGTGGCAGAGCCAGGATTCAAACCCAGCAGTTCGGTTCATAATTTGTGCTCTTAAACGCACTCTACACATTGATTAAACCCAAATGTTACTATTCAGAACACATATAAAGCAAGGAGAAAAAAATCAGCACATTAACAATTTTGGCACATCTATTACATGAGAAATTCTTACATTATTAACCAAAACACTCTGTAGATTACCCTGAAAAATATAAACGCTTACTATCTGGATAACACATCCTTTCAACAGTTTTGTCTTCAACTTTCCTTATAAACACAGACCACCTATATTTTAGCTCTTAACGCCAACATATGGTTTTGTGTAACTATGAATAACCATTTTGCTAATGTAAAGATCACCTGTTTATCTTTTCTTAGAAATGAAAAATATTGACTAATATTACTCAAGTACTTAAATGTCACTTTTCTCTTCAAAAGATTAGATACTTAATTTTTCAATAGCCCATGTGTTATAAGTACTATAATTTCTACTACATAAATAAGAAAATCAAGAAGATGAATTACTAGCCCGGGGGGGATTACATTTCCAAATTAGAATTCAGGCCACTCCACCTTTCCAGTTCCTTCCTCAAGTCAGGCCTTCTTATAAAAATCAAAATATCCAAAGTTTGTCTACTTAGTTCATGTAGTAACCAGCAAAAATATTATCACACAAGAGGTCTAGCTAACCTCAAAAGATCTGAAAGTGTTATTGCTTCTCTCTGCCAAAGTAAGGACAAATAACAGAAGGCGAGTGTCTGTGGCACGGTCATCTTCACAATTCCTTTCTCCTTTCGTTGTGAGTATTCAACTCCATCCAGAGATCCAGAGCAGACAGACGTTTCTTAGGAGATAAATGGAGATTTTTAAAAATCCAGGTAACTATTTGGATAACAAAAGAAAAACAAAAAATCTAAACAGACATTTTAAATATTCACATGGTTTGGCTGTGTCCCCACCCAAATCTCATCTTGAACTGTAGTCCTCATAATTCCCATGTCATGGGAGGGACCTGGTGGGAAGTAACTGAATCACGGGGGCGGGTTTTTTCCACGCTGTTCTCATCAGAGTGAATAAATCTCACGAAATCTGATAGTTTTATAAAGGGTAGTTCCCCTGCACACGCTCATCTTTCCTGCCACCATGTAAGATGTGCCTTTGCTCCTTCTTCACCTTCTACCATGATTGTGAGGCATCCCCAGTCATGTGGAACTGCGAGTCCATTAAACTTATTTTTCTGTATAAACGACCCAGTCTCGGGTATTTCTTCATAGCAGTAAGAAAATAGAGTAATACAAATATCTTAAAACTAGTTATAAAACCTTTACAAAGAGCAATTTGGCAATAAAGAGTAATGAAGGACTAGAATAAAATCAGCCAAAAATGTAATCATGGGATATCTGTGGGAGTGGGATGGGACAGGATTCTAAAGAGGGATTTGAGCCAGGCACAGTGGCTCACACCTGTAATCCTGGCACTTTGGGAGGCCAAGGTGGGCAGATCACTTGAGGTCAGGAGTTCGAAACCAGCCTGGTCAACATGATGAAACCTCGTCTCTACTAAAAATACAAAAAATTAGCCGGGTGTGGTGGTGGATGCCTATAATCCCAGCTACTCAGGAGGCTGAGACAGGAGAACCGCTTAAATCCGGGAGGTGGAGGTTGCAGTGAGTCGAGATCGCGCCATTGCACTCCAGCCTGGGTAACGGAGCGAGACTCCCGTCTCAAAAATAAAAAAAATAAAAAAATAAAAAATAAAGGATTTGAACTGTTTGATCTTTTTAATAGTGAACATAAACAATTTTTTAAATAAAGGAAAGGATATGCAATTACAATGCACAGCAACAGATGTGTAACTGCTTTGACTCTGGCCTCAACTCCCATGTCCCCTTCTCTACAAGGCCTCTCCAAAACTCCAAAACTTAGCTAGAGCAGCACCTCCTCCTATCCCCATCCTCCAGGTATCCTCTACCATATGACATTATGGTATCTTCATTCATTCACCGGATGCTTATTCATCTCATTCTTTGTGCCACTCTTCTATGTCTCAGGAAATGACAAGTGAACCATGTCTCATCTCTCTTAGAACCTATATTCTAGTAATGGGAGACAGACCAATAAACAAACAAACAAGAAATACAACTGGCAGAGCCAAGTGCCATGGTGTGCACCTGTAATCCTGTAATCCCAACTACTAGGGAAGATGAGACAGGAGGATCACTTGAGCCCAAGAATGCGAGACTAGCCTGGGCAACACAGAGAGACCCTAACTCAAAAAAAAAAAAAAAATTACAATTGACAGATAGTGATGCTACATAGAAAGATAGCAATGTAGAGTCATATAAAGTGATGGGAAGGGAAGAGAGATGTGCTATTTTACATGGGTGTCAGAGAAACCTCATTGAGAAGGTGACATTTGAGCAGAGACCTGAATTAATTCAGAAAGTAAGTCTTAAGGATGTTGGGAAGAATACCAAGTATATTAGCAGGAGTGAACTGCAGGAACAGAAAAAGGCCGGTGTAGTGACAGCATCATGGGATGCTACAAAATACAGTTTCTACATAAATCTGCCACGATTGTGTGGCTTCCCCAGCCATGTGGAACTGTGAGTCCATTAAACCTCTTTTTCTTTATAAGAACAGAAATTTCTGAGGGAAAGTAGCAGGAATGATACTGAAGTGAGAGTAAGAACTATATTATGTAGAATTTTGTAGGTCATGATTTGTACTTTGGATTTTATTCTAAGTATAAGAAATTTCGGGAGAGTTTTAAAACATGGAAGCAACAGGACCTCATTTATGTATGAGGTCACTCTAGCTGCTGTGGGAAGAATGGAGTTATGGGAGGACAGGAGTAGAAACGCAAGACCACTCTTCCAGGAAACCCACGACTGGTACTTGGACTGGAGTGGTAGCATTGCAGCTAGTGAGAAATGGTTGGATTCTAGACAGATTTTAAAGGCCGAGTCAAAGGATTTGCTCCTAGATTGGATGTGAAGCATGAGAGAAAAGGAGAAAACAAGTATGATTCTGAGGTTGTTGGCCTGAGCAACAAGTAGCATGCACTGTCATTTACCACGACAAGGAAGATGGCAAAAAAAACAAAAAAACAAAATCAGGTTTGATGAGCAAAATCACAATGTCAGAATTATATGTGCTGGCCAGGTGCAGTGGCTTATGCCTGTAATCCCAGCACTTTGGGAGGCCGAGGTGGGCAGATCACGAGGTCAGGAGATCGAGACCATCCTGGCTAACACGGTGAAACCCCGTCTCTACTAAAAATATAAAAAATTAGCCAGACGTGGTGGCAGGTGCCTGTAGTCCCAGCTACTTGGGAGGCTGAGGCAGGAGAACGGCGTGAACCCAAGAGGCGGAGCTTGCAGTGAGGTGAGATAGCACCACTGCAGTCCAGCCTGGGCAAAAGAGCGAGACTCCCTCTCAACAACAAACAAACAAACAAAAAAGAATTACATGTGTTAAGTATGAATCTTATTAAATACATCAATAGAAATGTTGAGTCAGCAGCTGAATGTAAGAATCTATACTTTGGAGGAGAGGTGGGACTAAAGATACGAATTTTAGTTTCAGCATATAGTTGGTGGTTGGTTGAAGCTACGGTATTAGGTGAAGTCACATAAGGTGCAAGGGTAGATAAAGAAGCAGGACTAGGAATGACCCTGAGAATCTACGCTTTCTTAAACATAAACTCTCAAAATCACTCCTCAAAGCCTCTTTCTCCAAATTCTGTAAGTCCTTGCTTCACGGCACTTATCAGCAACTAAAATGCTCTTTATTTGGTCATTTATTGCCTATCTTCTCCTACTACAATATAAACACCTTGAAGGCGGACGGTCTTGCCACCATATTACGTCCCAGTGCCCAGAACAGTCTCTAGCACAGAGTAGAAACCCGATGTGCAAATAGGCCCAACAGTTCTACTTTGAAGATTTCAACCCAGTGAAATGATTTGAAAGCCATGCAAAGGTTTAGGATCAAGAAATGTTGTCGCAGCACTGTTTATAATATAAAAAAAATTTAGAACAACCTAAATGCCAGAAATAGAAGTTTAATTAAATAATTCCATGCAATGGTATACTACAAAACAATGTCCATAATACTTTTAGATCAGTGGTTCTCAAAGTATACTCCTGGACCAGCAGTATTAGTATCACCTGAGAACCTAATGGAAATGCAAATTACTGAGGTTTAACAAGCTCTTCCGTTGATTCCGATGGATGCTGAAGTTTAAGGACTATCAGTTTTAAATGAATATATAAAGTCACAGATTTCCAAAAACAAATGTGTGTGCGTACACATACAAAATTTTTTGTATATTCCTTATAATATGTAAGGACTTCCAGTTAAGGCGGCAAATTGAAAACACGTTAGCCTCTGCTCTCTCCCGCTACAACTACTATAAAGAGAATTTTTTAAATACGTAAACCTGAGGACAACATGAAAAAGGTGACAAGAACAATACAATTTTAGAAGTCAGAAAGCATACAGATAGGTGTTACTGGCTTAGCAGTCCTGAGAAAGCTAGATCCAAAGCCAGCAGTAGGCAATGCCACAAAGCAGTTTTCACTGGGGACCCCTAAAGAAGGCTCAGGAATTGGAGACGCTCATACCCCTAGAAACTGAATGAAGCCAGGCCTAACACCAGGATGACTGCTTAAAATCCAAATTAAGAAGCAGTTAGACATCCAGATTCTCTTTTTTTTTTAGACGGAGTCTCGCTCTGTTGCCCAGGCTGGAGTGCAGTGGTGTGATCTCAGATCACCACAACCTCCAACTCCCGGGTTCAAGCCACTTTCCTGCCTCAGCCTCCTGAGTAGCTGGGACTACAGGCAGGCGCCACCATGCCCATCTATAATTTTTTGTATTTTAGTAGAGACGGAGTTTCACCATGTTGGCCAGGATGGTCTCAATCTCCTGCCCTCGTGATTCACCTGCCTCGGCCTCCCAAAGTGCTGGGATTATAGGCGTGAGCCACCACGCCCAGCCAGACATCCAGATTCTTATCCCAAACCCATGCAGTCAAGTGATGCTCCTCCCTAGTCTTGGCCAAAAACTGGAAATTTCTTCTCCAGAGAGAAAGGTCTCTAGAATAAGGCATGCCAGTCACATGCACCGTTGAGAAGTGAAAACAGGAGGCTTAAGTGAAAGTTTACATACTGAATACTAAAACAATCCTCCATTCCCCTCAGGCCTTCTTCTTCCTAACCAGTTCCCAGAACAGTGACAGCCAGGATTACAAACCTGCCAAACAGAAGACTCAAAGAGATTTCTCTGAGGAATCTGATCAGCTCCGGGGGGAAAAGATTTAAAGATGATAATGCTGGGGTTCACTGAGAAAATAACCTTGCATACAGAGCAGAGCTGACAAGTCTCACCGTGGAAACAAAGCCTTCTATCAACTTTTTAGTCTCCATGGTTGAGTAAGAATAGCTATCTTAGGCTCACTAAACATTTAAAGCCTTTCATACAAAAAGCAGAGGCCAAAACAATCAAGTCAGGGGTGAAATATCATTAATATTCTCTGTGAAATAAAACATGCTCCACAAAAATGAGAGGGTAATCCAGGAAAGAAGAAATGGGATGTGGAAAATAAAAAATTCCAACAAAAGAAAAATGATAGAATCTCAGGATGGTGGTAAAGAGAGATCCTGGCTGGGCGGCGGTAGCTCATGCCTATAATCCCAGCCCTTGGGGAGGCCAAGGCGGGCGTATCACAAGGTCCGGAGATCAAGACCATCCTGACTAGCACGGTGAAACCCCGTCTCTACTAAAAATACAAAAAAAATTAGCTGGGCGTGGTGGTGGGCACCTGTAGTCCCAGCTACTCAGGAGGCTGAGATAGGAGAACGGTGTGAACCTGGGAGGCGGAGCTTGCAGTGAGCCAATATCACACCACTGCACTCCAGCCTGGGCAACAGAGCAAGATGCCATCTCAAAAAAACAATACAAAACAAAAAAAACCAGAGAGATCCTGAGTCAGCCAGGCCACAGGTCTAGAGACATCACTCTAGATCAGAGCAGATCAGAGGCTCCAGGCAGACTTCTTCCAGAAGATGAAATTGATAGAATACGTAAGGTATTAAGAGATTATAAGAACTGGGAGGAAGTGTGGAGATACATTAGTAATAAATTATAGATTAGTGATAAACAGAAAACTAAGTAAATAACAATGATCAACTCTAAGAAAACCACAGGATATACAGAAAAAGTAATCATAGTAAGCTATATGGCTCAGTCTAAATAATGTTTATACATTTATAATAATTTAAGCAGTAAATACTGATCTAGTAAAAAATTACAGTAATTATATTGGGAAGAGAGAGAATGAGAAATGTACACTCATGTACTGGTGACTATGTGAAGACAAGGGACAGTGAGGAATGTGTGAAAGAGCTAAAATGGAATCCAATAGCTAATGTCCCAAACCAGAAATCAAGATGTAATACTAGAAGCATGTGATACAGAAATATGGAAGTTACAAAAGAGTTGAAAATGAATGCCTCTTGGGAATAGGACATTAGCTGAAGGTAGACTACAAATTTTATTATTTTTTTTAAGACAGGGTCTTGCTCTGTTGGCCAGGCTAGAGTGCAGTGGCATGATCATGGCGCACTGCAGCCTCGACCTCCTGGCTCAAGCACTCCTGCAACCTCAGCTACCTGAGTAGCTGGGACCATAGGCGTGCACCACCATGCCTAGCTAATTTTTTTATTTTTTGAGGGATGGAGGTCTCACTATGTTGCCCAGGCTGGTCTTGAACTCCTGGGTTCAACTGATCCTTCCTCTTTGGTCTCCCAAAATGCTGGGATTACAATAGGTGTAGTCCATGGCCATGACTAGTGGACTAAAACTTTAACCAATTTTTTATTTTTGCAATTTTTTATAACAAGATTTACAGAATGATTTGTAGAATTTTGATTTAAAAATTTAAAGAATGAAGAAATAATTCAAATTTTTACAAAAATCAAATAAACTCCCTATACATACATGAAGAAAAACTTTCTGGAATGATCTACAATAGCAGTAGCGGTAATTTCTGGCGGGTACAATAACTGGTGATTTTATTTTCTTTGTGACTATCTGCATTTTACAGTTTTATATTGAGTTTCATTAATAATTACTTTTTTTTTTTTTTGAGATGGAGTCTTGCTCTGTTGCCTACACTGGAGTGCAGTGGTGTAATCTTGGCTCACTAAAACCTCTGCCTCCTGGTTCAAGCAATTCTGCCTCAGCCTCCCAAGAAGCTGGGACTACAGATGCGTACCACCATGCCTAGTTAATTTTTGTATTTTTAGTAGAGATGGGGTTTCACCATGTTGGCCAGGCTGGTCTTGAACTCCTGACCTCAAGTGATCTGCTCACCTCAGCCTCCCACAGTCCTGGGATTATAGGTGTGAGCCATCGCGCCCGGTCAATGATTACTTTTAAAGTAAAAACTAAAAGAAAGCTCTAGGGATCATCATTTACAAAAAAAACAAGCAGGCCAGGCGTGGTGGCTCACGCCTATAATCCTAGTACTTTGGGAGGCCAAGGCGGGCCGATCACGAGGTCAGGAGTTCGAGACCAACCTGACCAACATGGTGAAACCCCCGTCTCTACTAAAAATACAAAAATTAGCCAGGTGTTGTGGCGCACACTTGTAATCCCAGCTACTCAGGAGGCTGAGGCAGGAGAATTGCGTGAAACTGGGAGGCGGAGGTTGCAGTGAGTCAAAATTGCACCACTGCACTCCAGCCTGGGTGACAGAACCAGACTCTGTCTCCAGAAACCAAAAACAAAACCAGAAACAAATAAGCAAACAAAACCGTTAAACATAGGTAAACAAAACAATCATGATGCTTTAAAGGGAGATAATATCTTTTTAAAAAAAGGTTCGATGGTTTTACAGTCACGGTCTTCTGGGACTATTTGAGCTCAGGCCTCTCTGAAAAGGTGAAGAAAACTCTAGAAATTCCTTGTTGCCCAATTAGTCGATGATCCTAACACTTTACACAAAAAGTAACTTATTTGATATCCATGTCACTGTGCAGTCCAGCAAGAGATGTGGATAAACTGATAAAGGAATTCTTAATCTTTGGAGGGCAAGGAATGTTTGTTGAAAATTTTATATAACTACACTTAACCCAGATAGCAATAAACAATTCCTAATACCAGAGGGTTTGGAAAGCCTGGTCTGTTTTCCATCATCTAATAAAAAAAAAAAATGTAGTGAAGGAACAACTAAAATGAATGAATTCTTTAGGAAGAAGGCCTAATATTTTAATCTTAAATATATTCCTTATTTATTTCAAGGTATGGGATTACATCAGAAAGTAAAACATATATGTAGCAAGGTAAATTTTACTCAGCTTGCTTTAGTCTATGCTTAGAAATTCGACATATCATCTTTGTCTATTTTACTATACGGATACATGATAAAATTCTTCTGCTACAACTTTTCTCTGAAAACTCTGAGCCCACACATATATGATCTTTTTGAAGTAGCCTCTTTCTTTCTGGATCCACTTGAACTTTATGTCCCTTTAAAGTCACACACAAAAAACTCACATGGAGACAATGTGTCTTTTAAAAAACTGCACTAAGATTTCACTTAGTTTGTCTTAGCCACATGATTCAGCAAGTCATTCTTCCTTGCTAGACCAAGTTCCCTTTCCTTGGATTATCAGAAGATCAGACTAAATTATTTTTAAGGAGCATACCAGTTTTAAAATTCTAAATGGTTTGGTTCTCATTTTTACCTGATTGTGATGCTCTGCTGATGGGGAAAGGTTTTCGAGTGTGGATGTCAGACTGAGACTCCGCTCCACTTTCAAGAAAAGGAGGACAGCTGACATCGCTTAGCAGCTCAGGCTCACTAGCCCAGTCTGAATGACTTAGATTATCTTCTAATACCTGTTTGCAAAATAATATAAATAAAATCATTGCATAACAGTTTTAAACAGTTAATTTCTGTGAACTTAAACAACTCCAGACTATCACAAACACCCTAAAAGAAACCACTCCTAGAGAAGTGCAACTGTCTGCCAAGTCCCTTTACTTCTGAAACATGTTCCTGACAGCTCCCAGCAATGCTTCTTGGAGAAGAGTCACAGACAAGGATGGGCAAGGAAACCGGCTGCCAGCCCTGCCATCAGGTCTCCTTCTTCCATGAACATCTCTCTTACAGCGCTAGTATCTTCACCACTGAAAACATTGCACATCAATGACTCCACACACGCTGGCTGGCTCCTTTTTACCAAACCTACCTGGGGAATTTTTGCTTGGTATCTTTGTTAACTCTGGTTCTCCTGCCTGAACTATCATCCCTTTTCCTCCCTCTAACTCATTACTTACTCATCATGCCATCTTTCCAACCCACTCTTCAGTGATTTCTCCTTTCCTTGAACTTCTATAGCACATATGATTTGTAACATGTAATCAACAAGGATATACTATCTTATACTACTGTTTAACTGTTCACACATGTACTGTTGAAATGAGTGTCCCTAAAAAGGTCAGCTGGCTGGCTACCTAAATACCTCATCAGCTGACATTACCTAGGCAAACCGATCACAGTCAAAAAGCCATAATTTTCAACCCTGCAGGCCAATAAACTTGATCTTATTACAGGAAGATAAGACTCCTGGTAAAGAGGCTCACAAGACAATGAAGCAAAAAAAAAAAAAAAAAAAAAAAAAAAAAAAAAAAAAAAAAAAAAAAACCACTCAGAATGAAATAATGAAATAAGATGCTTGTGTCCTCTGGCAAGCATATCCCCTCCCCACAGGGAAGCCCCATGAGAAGGAGGCTACACCAGAGAGCTGGCTGATGAGCATGAACACACTGAGAAAACTTCCACAGGTTCCCACAGGTAACCACTGCCAGCAACTCTACCACATACTCTGCCTCCGCCTGATTCTTCTGGATGATTCAAACTCCTGTCTAAAGCCAGTTTCTCTATTTGCACACATGATCCCACCTCTCTGTATATTCAAAGATATCTGTTCAAAGATTCACATCAACTCTTTCTCTCCATCGCAAATTTTTCTTCTCTCCTGCATCATTCCTATCACTACACAAATATGCTACCATTTATCCCACTTTTTAAAAGCTCTCCCTTGACCCTAGCAACCATGGAATTTCTTTGTACTTGTTGCAGCAAAATGCCTTGAAAAAGTCCAGATTTGTTGTCTCCAATTTCTCTCCTCTCAGTCTACCTTATATTCCATTCCAATTAAGGTTTTGATCCCACTGCTCCACTAACCACTTTGCAGCCCTCTTCCTTCTTGACCTAGTGACAGCATTTATCACAGCTGGATCACTGTGCTCTTCTTGAAACACTTTGTTCCCTTGGTCTCCAGAGTGCTCATTCTCTCAGCTGTCCTCTTACTTCACATTGTTCCTAAGAATTTTTTTGCCAGTTCCTTTTTTATCCCAAACATCTTAACCCTAGAATGACCTAGAGCTAAGTTACTGGTCCTCTCTCTGTCTTCACACCTTGGTGATGTCATCTGGTCTTATGGTTTTAAATACTAGCTACTATCTTCAAATCGTAAAATGTACCCCCCATACCACATTTTAACATCCTAGAAATTGAGATTTATCTTACAATCACTGGCATGTCACAATTGAATTTGCAGCACTCTTTTCTTTCTTAGCAGTACTTAAAATAATGGTGTATCTTACAAACAATGGCATGTTAAGATTTCATGATTATAATAAAAACTAACAGCTTCAAAATTTATGTCTCCAGCCCAGACCTCTCTCCCGAACTGCAGACTTTTATATCTAACTGCATACTTGAAATTTCCTCTTGGATGCTGCTATGGTTTGGCTCTGTGTCCCCACCCAAATCTCTTGAATTGTAATCCCCACGTCTGGAGGGAGGGACCTAGAGGGAAGTGACTGGATCATGGGGGAAGTTTCCCCCAGGCTGTTCTTGTGATAGTGAGGGAGTTCTCATGAGATCTGATCATTTTAAAAGTGGCAGTTTCCCCTGCACGCTCTCTCTCCCCTGCTGGAAGACAAGCCTTGCTTCACCTTTGCTTTCCACCATGATTTAAAAAGTTTCCTGAGGCCCCTGCCATGCAGAACTCTGAGGCCATTAAACCTCTTTTGTTTATAAATTACCCAGTCTCAGGTAGTATCTTTATAGGAGTGTGGAAACAGACTAATACAGGAAATTGGTACCAGGAGTGGAATACCACCATAAAGATACTTGAAAATGTGGAAGCAACTTTGGAACTGGGTAACAAGCAGGGGTTGGAACAGTTTGGAGGGCTCAGAAGAAGACAGGAAGATCAAAGAAGGTTTGAAACTTCCTAGAAACTTGTTGAATGATTGTGATCAAAATGCTGTTAGTGGCCAGGTGTGATGGCTCACGCCTGTAATCTCAGCACTTTGAGAGGTGGAGGTGGGCCTGACCTGAGGTCAGGAGTTCAAGACCAGCCTGACCAACATGGTGAAACCCCATCTCTACTAAAAATACAAAAAAGTAGCTGGACATGGTGGCATGCGTCTGCAGTCCCAGCTACTCAGGAGGCTAAGCCACAAAAATCACTTGAACCCAGGAGGCGGAGGTTGCAGTGAGCCAAGGTGGTGCCACTGCACTCCAGCCTGGGCAACAAAGCAACACTCCATCTCAAAAAAAAAAAAAAAAAAAAAATGCTGATAGTGATATGGACAATGAAGTCCAGGCTGAGGTGGTTTCAGATGGAGATGAGGAACTTATTGGGAACTGGAGTAAAGGTTACTCTTGCTACGCTTTAGCAAAGAGACTGGTGGCATTTTGCCCCTGCCCTAGAGATCTGTAGAACTTTGAAGCTGAGAAAGATGATTCAGGGTATCTGGCGGAAGAAATTTCTGAGCAGCAAAGCATTCAAGAGGTGACCTGGCTGATTCTGAAAGCATTCAGTCATGTGCATTCACAAAGAGATTATCTGAAACTGGAACTTTTATTTAAAAGGGAAGCAGAGCATAAAAGTTTGGAATATTTGCAGCCAGACCACAAGGTAGAAAAGAAAAACCCATTTTCTGGGGAGAAAATTCAAGCCGGCTATAGAAATTTGCATAAGGAATGAGGAGTGAATGTTAACACTCAAGACAATGGGGAAAATGTCTCCAGGACATGTCAGAGATCTTTGAGACAGCCCCTCCCATCACAGGCCCACAGGCCTAGGAGGGAAAAATGGTTTTGCAGGCCAGGTCCAGGGCGCAGCTACTTTGTGTAGCCTCAGGATATGGGACCCTGCATCCCAGCCACTCCAGCTCCAGCCATGGCTAAAAGGCACCAAAGTATAGCTCAGGCCATGGCTTCAGAGGGCGCAAGCCTCAGGCTTTGGCAGCTTCCATGTGGTGATGGGCCTGTGGGTGCATAGAAGACAAGAGCTGAGGTTTGGGAACCTCTGCCTAGATTACAGAGGATGAAGGGAAATGCCTGGATGTCCAGGCAGAAGACTGCTGCAGGGGCAGAGCCCTTATGGGGAACCTCTTCTAGGGAAATGTGGGATTGGAGCCCCAACACAGAGTCCCCACTGGGGCTCTGCCTAGTGGAGCTGTGAGAAGAGGGCCACCGTCTTGCAGACCCCAGAATGGTAGATCCACTGACATCTTGCACCATGCGCTTGGAAAGCCACAGACAGTCAACTCTAGTCCATGAAACTCTGGACCATGTGGCTCCTGCAGAGCCAAAGGAGCAGAGCTGCCCAAGACCTTGTGAGACCACTCCTTGCATCAGCACGCCTGGATGTGAGACATGGAGTCAAAGTTTATTTTGGAGCTTTAAGGTTTAGTGAATGCCCTGCTGGGTTTCAGACTTGTGTGGGGCCTGTGGTCCCTTTGTTTTGGCCAATTTATTCCATGGGGATTGGGAACATTTACCCAATGCCTGTAACCTCATTTCATCTTGGAAGTAACTAACTTGTTTTTGATTTTATAGGCTTATAGGTGGAAAGGACTTGCCTTGTCTCAGATGAGACTTTGGACTTGAACTTTTGAGTTAATGAGTTAATATGCTGGAACGAGTTAAGACTTTGGTAGACTGTTGGGAAGGCAAGATTGATTTTGCAATGTGAGAAGGACATGAGATTTGGCAGGGGCCAGGGATGGAATGATATGGTTTGGCTCTGTCCCCAACCAAATTTCTCATCTCAAATTGTAATCTCCACATGTTGTGAGAGGGACCTGGTGAGAGGTGACTGGATCACGGGGGTGGTTTCCCCCATGCTGTTCTCATGATAGTGAGGGAGTTCTCATGCAATCTAATGGTTTTAAAAGTGGCAGTTTCCCTCTGCATGCGCTTTCTCACACACACGCATTCTCTCTCTGTCTCTCTCCCTCTCTCTCTCCTGCTGCCATGTAAGACATGCCTTACTTCCCCTATCCTTGGGCCATGATTACATGTTTTCTAGGGCCTCCCCAACCATGTGGAACTGTGAGTCAATTAAACTTCTTTTGTTTAGAAATTGCCCCGTCTCAGGTAGTATTTTTATAGCAGTGTGAAAATGGACTAACACAGATGCTAACAGCTGTCTCAAACTTAACACGGAACCCTTGATCTTCCTGGCCCACTTACCCTTCAGTTGATGGCAACTCCTTCCTTCCAGCTGCTCAGGTCAAAAACCTTAGAGTCATCATTGACTCCTATTCCTCTCTTTCTCCCACACCCCACATCCAATCCATCAGGAAATTCTGTTGGCTCTATCTTCAGACTTTATATAGAATCCTATCACTTAACACCTCCAGTTCTACCTCCTGGTCCCAGCCACCATCACTTCTCATCTACACCAGTGCTTCTCAAACTTCAGTGTACTGTGTATAGGAAGCACCCAGGGACTTCTTAAAATGCATACCTGCATTCAACTGGTCTTGGTAAGACCTGAAATTCTGCATTTCTTACTCTAGATATCCCATGGTTTACTCTCTCACTTTCTTCATCACTTCAGCTCCCTCATCAGCAAGGGCCCCCATGACCACCTTTTATTAAATAGCACCCTTCCCCACTGTCCCCCTCTCTATATTTGCTTGTTAATTTGCTTCTTCTGCACATTTTCAGTAATTTACCTCACGAAAGATAATACAGCTCAAAAGTAGGGACCAGGATTCAGAAGCAGGCCTCTTACTGTTCTCAAAACAGTTATATCCAAAGCACTAAGGAAATATTTAATGGATATACTATGCTGAGAAAACTATGCTTCTAATTAAAAGTAATTGTTCCCATTTCCTTTCAAAATTGAAGTAGAAATTATCTTACCAATTCACGTATCAGCTTAATATTTTACTTATTGCTTACTTATTCACTAAGATTTTAGCGAGATGCTAATATTGCTTTACACAAGAAATTACTCAACTCTAGCAAAACCTTTTTTAAAAAAAAATCTTAAGTTAACCCCAAAATATTTATATGTCAGTGACCCTGTCCTTCTGGACTGTAACAGAAGCCTCTTAACTGAAAATCCTCTGACAAGCATCATCATCTCAGATACTCAAACTGGTCAGGAACCCATCTTCATCTCTACATCTCAACAGACATGTTTTTTAATCCAACTTTCAGACTTGTGACTTACTGTAGGTTTCCTTCCAGTGGTATAAACTGGGTCCTTACAATATGCCTGCTTGCTCTTCTGAAGGTAGCGCTTCCAAAAATTATGTAAAACGTCATTCTAAGGAGGAAGGGAAATGAGTGGGGGGTGATTCAGGTTATGACGACAAATGTACAGGCACATCTATACCACAGCTCTCTTGTATTTTACATATTACATATAAATTTCCAGTAAATGTTTTACGTGGTATTCACAATTTGAGAACAAAATCTTTGGTGTCTGTATGTAGCATCTATCAGAACATGAGTTCCACAAAATGCACATTGGGGATTAATATGTTGAACCAGTGGTTCTCAAGCTTAAGTGTGCATCAGAATCACCTGGAGGGCTGGTTAAGTCTTCCATCTACACGTATTCTTACCTGCTTTTCCTTAAAAAGAATTATAATATCATCATAGTATCAGGTACATGAGAAATGTTGAAAAAATCCTTCTTAATTTTAGATTTTAGAGAAAGACATTAAAATAACCTAGTTGAGTCCTTTTCTTTTGCATATTAGTAAATTAAGGATCAGAGTAGGAAAGCAACTGATACATGACTACACTTTTAGTTAGGGGCAAAGTTGTTACCAGGTTTACTAACCAGTCCCAAGTGAAAGTAAAACTAAACAAAAAACTTTTCCGGCCGGGCAGTGGCTCACTACTGTAATCCCCAGACTTTGGGAGGCTGAGGCAGGAGAAACTGCTTGAGCCCAGGAGTTCAAAACCAGCCTGGGCAACATGGTGAGACCTCATCGCTACAAAAAATCAAAAAGTTAGCCAGGTATGGTGACACACACCTGTAGTCCCAGCTACTTGAGAGGCTGAGGTGGGAGGATCGCTTGAGTCTGGGAGGTTGGGGCTGCAGTGACCCATGACTCCAGTCTGGGCAACAGAGCAAGACCCTGTCTCACAAAGAAAAAAAAACAAACAAAAAGACTCTTCCATTTATTCATCATCTACTAGGTACCAGGCATCCCTTAGCTCCAACACAATATCGTAAGACAGCTATTAGCTTCATTTTACCATTGAAGAAAATGAGTAACTTGTCCAAGATTACCCAGCCGGTAAGTAGAAAAACTATCAATAGGATGTGGAGTCAGTTTTGATTCTGGAGCCTGCGTACATGGCATAATGCCACTCAACTGATGAGGTCTAAACAGTTATGCTCATTGGCTAATTTCAGAAAAATTGTTTTCAGAATTAACCCCTAATGAGGTTGAGCATAAAGTTACATAGGAATAAACCCTGCTACAGCTATACAGTGTAATTATATAAAATTGTTTCTCAACATGTATACATAGAACGACTACGTGAGCAGAAACCAGATCACAAACCCCCACTATCAGCTATCATACCTAATGCAAACACTATTATGGGTAAGCCTCTGTTGCTTCATGCTTCTGAATTTTTAATACTTAACGCCTTTCAGGGTAGGCCCAGCATCCATTTAGGCCATGCATTGGAAATGTAGTTGTTCTGTTTGGGCTTGCCCCAGCCACCAGTTTGAACAGCAAAGGCTCCTCTACAAATCTTTCCTTGGTGACTGCAGCCCACGTTGATCTTTATCTGTTCTCTTTTTGCCTTTAATATCACTTATGAGGGTCAGGTGCAGTGGCTCACGCCTGTAATCCTAGCACTTTGAGAGGCCGAGGTGGGTGGATTGCCTGAGCTCAGGAGTTTGAGCCCAGCCTGTGCAACATGGTGAAACCCCATCTCTACTAAAACATAAAAAATTAGCCAGGTGTAGCAGCGTGCGCCTGTAGTCCCAACTACTCGGGAGGCTGAGACAGGAGAATTGCTTGAACACAGGAGGTGGAGGTTGCAGCGAGCCAAGATTGTGCCACTGCACTCCAGCCTAGGCAACGAGAGCAAGACTACCTCTCTTAAAAAAAAAAAAAAAAATTCACTTATGAGTATATCACCATATAAATTCATGTCTATTCATTTCACATACACCCAAATCCCTCTCCCCAACTAGGCTGGACCTCTCAACACTTGGTTTCCAATGAAGCATATGAAGCAAGGGAACAACTTGTTGCTAAATAACTCGCTTTTTTTTTTTTTGAGATAGAGTCTCGCTCTGTTGCCCAGGCTGGAGTGCAGTGGCCGGATCTCAGCTCACTACAAGCTCCGCCTCCTGGGTTTACGCCATTCTCCTGCCTCAGCCTCCCGAGTAGCTGGGACTACAGGCGCCCGCCACCTCGCCTGGCTAGTTTTTTGTATTTTTTTAGAGACGGGGTTTCACCGTGTTCGCCAGGATGGTCTCGATCTCCTGACCTCGTGATCCGCCCGTCTCGGCCTCCCAAAGTGCTGGGATTACAGGCTTGAGCCACCGCGCCCGGCCATAACTGGCTTTTTAAAGGATTCTTTAAATGGCTTTTACTAGATAAACGAATGTGAAATTCAAATAATTGCAGAAATACTACGTTGCTCCAGGAAGGCAGGAAAGTCAAAGTGTGGTCCCCGGACCAGAAGCATCGGTGTCCCATAAGAACTTGTTAGAAATGCACATTCTTGGGCCCTACTCAGACATACTAACTCAGAAATTCAGGGATTAAGGTCCAGTGATTGGTGTTTTATCAAGCCCTCCAGGTGATTCTGATGCACACTCAGGTGAACGACTGGTTGAGCATATCACTGTCCAAAATGCATTCTGTGGAACTCAAGTCCTGAAAGACGTTATGTGCATACACCAAATGACTCTGTTCTCAAATTGTGAATACCACACAGGACATTCCCTGGAAATTAAACAAGCACATTAACACATAAACGGTACTAATAAACTCCCAAAGTTATTTGAGTTTTACTTTGTTTAACCTGTTGTTTCCAAAGTATCTGAAGACTAAAACCTTTAAATTTTTCTTTTGGATGTATTGCTTATTTACATCCTGTAGAATACACTTCCAGAACTGCTAACCTACTAAAAGGTTAAAGCAAAAACATCAGAAAAATTGTTCTTCCAGTAGCTCTAGTGTTATTACTGATTTCTCCTTAGTTCCACTCTTAAGTCTTACTGTTCTTTAAACAACAATATGTAAAGCTAACATCTAGTCACAAATGTACTCACCTTTAACTCTGGGCCTATTCCAAGGTTCTTTAAGGCTTCTGCTTGTTGACAAAGAATGTTCTGGAAACCTTCACACACATACCAATCCCAGCCTTTTTCTAAATGACAAATAGCATGTTTTAGCATTTACATTTCTAATTTACAAACTTTAATGCTACTACAGTTACAATTTGTGTTTTACATATTGCGACTTGAAGTTTTCTTTTTTTTTTAAATTAACCCAGAACTTAGCAGCTTAGCAACTTGAATGTTTTTGTACCACTGAAGAGGGTTTCCATTCTTATATTCTTGTTTCCAACCTGGCAAATGTGTATACAAATGCTGAAACTAAATATTTTGTATAATTTCAGATTTCAAATGTTTTCCATTATCTGTATTTTTCTGAAAATACTAACCTAAGAGGCAGAAAAATGAATAGTCACCATGTTAAAAAAAAAAGGGAAACAAGTTTTTAAAATGTCTGTTTTCCCGAACGATGCCCGGCAGAATCCTAAATGACCAACGATGCCCAGCGGAATCCTAAATGAAAGTACTAAGTTACCGCTTCCACCGCTTTTCTGTTCCAACTCACAAGGGAACGGTGAACTTCTAGTGAATGAATGGACGAATGTCAAGATCTCGTAATACAGGAGTACAGAAAAGGGGAGTAAGAACATTCAAAGAAAATAAAATGCTCAATGGCATTCTGCTTTTCCTGACATGGTTCTAGGTTATAGGGAGAAAATGAAAGCAAGGTACTAATACTGATCTCAACCTAGGTGCCAAGTGTGTGCTGGGTATTTTAAGTGGGTTATTTTCTTGAATACTCAAAACTACCCTAAGAGACTGTGAAGAAATCTGCCACCACAATAGACAGAGCTACGTGTTTAATGACAACTACGAGCTGAAGGAAAAGTCTATGAAGACCCTTACGTTTTGCCCCTCACCGCTGGACAAATACTGTAACTCTTCCAAAAGCTTGTTATCCATACTTTTTACACAGAGCTTGAGGTCAGTTACTGACTTCAAGATCTCTTCTCCGCAGAATGCCAGACGACTTCAACTCTTCTCCCTTACCTAAATGTCACAAAGTCTCCCCACCTCTGCTGACTAACCCAATTCCTTCCCAGAAAGGGTCTCAAGTTGTAAGAGTAAAACAGAAAACCCAATAATTCTGAATGGTCCATAAGCTGAGGAAGTTTAAACTCTTCAAGCTACATGCATATATACTCCCTCTTCTTCTTGCATACTGTTCTTAGAAACTGATAAAGTTGTATTTCAAATTTTGAGTCTGTGTTCCTATTTTCCATAACAGATGGCATTTTATTCTCATTTTACAAATGAAGAAACTAAGGGTGACGAGGTTGACTATAAGACACCTAACACCTAATATAAAGCACCTGAAGTTCCTTAAGAAATGCATGTTTAAACTACACATTTTAACTATTTAAGTAGGTCAAGGCAAAATTAATCGGGTTTCACTCCAATAAAATTTAACAAAAGTTAATCAGGTTTTAGCCTAATAAAAAGTCACTACTAAAGGCTAAACAGAAACATGAGATAGCATTTAGGCATTCACTGTTATTCATCTAAGAATGTTAACGTATTTCATATATTTCATAAACACACACACACAAATAAATATACACATTTTTTTAAATGTGTGTGTATCCTTAAAGCTATCTCATGTAGAAGAGTCCCCATTATCATTACCCGGGTTTCAAACTTGGGGATTTGGTCCTTGGTACTTAGTCAAAAATAAAAACCATCAGTTAGACTTTACCTACGATCCTTCTCAATAATGGTTAATTATATGTACTCATTGGATTAATGAAAGACTTTACCTTTCAAAGCACACTCATGCTGAGGCCATTTTAAGGGAAAATAATTTTCCCAATTTTTAAAAGGATGTGTTCAAAATTCAATACGAGAAATGGATTTCTAGAAGTTGAATATTGTATTTAACTCACCTAACAATTCCACGGTTGAATTATTTCAGAAAATAAGCATTTTTTCTATAAAAGTACAGGAAATCATATTCACCACAATGAATAACAAACATAGGCCAGAAGAACGTATGCCAGTAGATAAAATCTGGCATGTTCTCTAGAATCTACTTAAAATTCCATTCCATGTCCTCACCATGAAGGTGAAGATGTGAATAAAGAATGTTAAGCACATGTGAAGAAAGAACTTACCAGAGTTGTTTTTTTTTTTAAGCCCCCGGTTGAGGGCTTTTATTTGGGCATTAGGAATAAGATCAGTGTTTATAACTTCCTGAGATCTCTGCAGGAACAGAAAAAGACCATTAAAAAGATAGTTTTACATCCCCCCAAGCATATTTCCAGGTATTTTCTGGAACGTATAATGAACCAAATTGTGAGTACCAGGACGAAGGATGGTAAAATCTTGGGAAAATTATAAACATTTAACATTCTAGTTAATGTTGATGTTGTTTTTTCATTCAAAATTTCTCAGTAACTAAAACAGTGCCTGGAATACAGCAACCATAAAGTGTTTGTAAAATGAATAAACTTTTATTTTAAATCACTTTTTAACTTTTACAAACCAAGCCAAACCAAAAGTTAAATTTACTCACTTTTTTCTCCACGCAAAATACACTTTGGTATTAAAACAGTTTATGTATTTATTGTAAGTGGTAATGCCTAAACTACAGACAGATTACTTCTGGCCTACTTTTCCATGTCTTTGAATAATACTCTAAAACTGCTTTCATTTCTGAAATTATAAAAGTACATATTACCTTTTATTTTTTTTTTTTTTTGAGACGGAGTCTCGCGCTGTGTCACCCAGGCTGGAGTGCAGTGGCGCGATCTCGGCTCACTGCAAGCTCCGCCTCCCAGGTTCACGCCATTCTCCTGCCTCAGCCTCCGAGTAGCTGGGACTACAGGCGCCGCCACCACGCCCGGCTAGTTTTTTGTATTTTTAGTAGAGACGGGGTTTCACCGTGTTAGCCAGGATGGTCTCGATCTCCTGACCTCGTGATCCACCCGCCTCGGCCTCCCAAAGTGCTGGGATTACAGGCTTGAGCCACCGCGCCCGGCCTCATATTACCTTTTATTTTTAATCAAACTTACAGAATTTTAGAATGACTAAAATGGTTGGTATAATTCATACCAGAGTCTTCAATCCTAACTGCTCTCAAGGGCAAGTATCAAAGATTCTGGCTCTCCCACAACTAAAAATAAAGTGTTGAGTCTTTTTTTTAAAATGAGGCCACACTTTATTCCATAAAGTAGAATAAATGTTCCTATTATTGAGTTTTTTTTTTTTTTTTTTTGAGAGGGAATTTCGCTCTTGTCGCCCAGGCTGGAGTGCAATGACACTATCTCAGCTCACTGCAACCTCTGCCTCCCAGGTTCAAGCAATTCTCCTGCCTCAGCCTCCCGAGTAGCTGGGATCACAGGCATGCGCCACCATGCCTGGCTAATTTTGTATTTTTAGTAGAGACGGGGTTTCTCCATGTTGGTCAGGCTGGTCTCAAACTCCCGACCTCAGGTGATCCACCCACATCGGTCTCCCAAAGTGCTGGGCTTATAGGAGTGAGCCACCGTGCCCAGCCCCCATTATTGAGTCTTAATGCCAGAAGAAAGGTGAGGATTTTTAACCAACAGAGGACAATACTGCTTTTCTAAATTTAGAGATTTGGAATGAAATTTATCTTTAACTCTCCATAAGAATAAAAGATATGTCTCTATCAACAGGAGTTCTGAAATGTAACCTCTCTAATCACAGAAACCATATTCAAAGCAATTTTGGTATACTGGGTTGGCCACACTGAGAACGTAAGACATGTCAAAATAAATACAAAAGCCATTATCTAGCAAAGACAATAAAACTTACGAAGGGTAGCCAGGAAAAAAACTTAAAATCTGTACTAGACAAAATGTGAAAGAGCAAAAAACGTGAAAAAGTAAAACATCCAAAACTAGAGCTATAATTAATTAAATTACCGAATGGCTATTACAGAATATTTACAGTCTGTAAAAAATGTCTGCAAATGTTTAGATAAAGTAGTTTTCCAAATTGTTATGGCAACAGATTGAACAGTACTCACACATCCCTTTCTCCATTTCATACACAGGAAAAAAGAGACAAATGTAGAGATTACTGGTGATTTTAGCTTTCATCTTCATAATTTCCAAATTTTCTATAGTAAACATGCATTGCTCTTATAATCATAAAAATCTATTAAACTCACACAAGTCTAGCCTACATCTTTTTAAATACCCGTGAAACTCTTGCAAAAATATCTATTGTCTAAATTGAACAGATTTATGACCTTATATATTTTTTTTCCTGGATAAAATATATCAGGATAACATTTTGGTTCCTTTATCAATTTGGAAGTCCTTTCCCAGATTGCAGAGCGTGTCTGGAACTTGAGAGTTACATGCTGAGGAAGAGGGGGCAGTAAAAGGGGCAGAAAAATAAGGCAAGTTGCACCATGACTTCCATTCTTCTAGCTGTAACTGTCTCACTCGTCATTCTCTGCCCACTGTATTTCAGCATCACCATCACCACACTGCTCAGCTCCAGGGAGCCCCAACCACATCATATTCTCACAGTCCATGTGAAGAACATGCCTGGATCACCATAAAGCCGAGAATAACTACTGAAGTTGTGCAACGCATAACTTTTTTTTCCTTTAAGCCTGTTGTCTGAAAGGAAGGCACTGAGCTAGGTTCTTGGTCTTTATAAAAATGTTGTCCATCTTCATGAACTCTACATTCTTGACAAATTACTTCACAGGAGTTGACAGTCTTTCAAATGTGGAGCTAGGTAGTGGTATTAGGATCTTTCAAACTAAAAAATGACTGCAGCAGATTTGATCAAACAGAATCAAACGGAAACTATCAAAACCAGAAAAAGAAAAGCAATTAGTTAATGTAGTTCAACTCCTATAAAAATAGTATGTGGACTTCATCTACTAATGGCAAATACTCCATTAGACACAATCTTTCTTCACTGTGTTTACACCTGCACTATAGTACAAAAGCAACAGTGAGTAAAACTGCTAGCTCCTTACTACACACTGAGGGTGAGGACCAAAGTGCATATCTGTCAGGTGCACAATCTGACATACACAGACACACACACAAAATATATCTCCACAAAACCATCACTACAATCAAGATAATAAATATCTCCATCACCCCAACAATTTCATCAAGAGAGCACGTATCTTTTTAATATTCTGTGTGACTAAATAGGAAGCAGAGATAAGCATTCCAGCTGCAGACTCAAGAACACTGTCTCAAGGAAAAGCACTTGTGTGACAGACTTGCAAGCTCAATTCACCAGTTTTTTCAAGGGAAAATTTTTTTCCTTTTACTCGTTTCATATATTTTGTCCAGGTTTTTCGTTGTTTAGTGGACAAAGTTAAGTCTGGTCTCTGTTACTCCATCTTAGCCAGAAGCAGAAGTCTACAATTACTTTTATTGTCCCAAATTTGCCTTTCTTAAGCCCGTACGGTGAAGGTAACATTTGTCCCTTCCTGGCTCTGTAGACTTTGAGGAAATCCTTTTCCACAGAGGAGAGTCCTGGCCACATTTAGCCCGTCTACTAGCAGACTCTCTACACCCTTGATTATTTTGGTGATGCTGGCCTGCAGGTGTGTTCACCACAATAGGACCTAGCCCTCACAACGTGAAGGTAGCCTCGTTTACCAAGGTTACACAGGACAGTATGACAAGATGGGTAAAATGAACGCTGAAGTCAGAAGACTCATATTCAAGTCCTGGAACTTGGGTAACTTTGGCAAACTCACTCAAATTGTGAGACCTATCAATAGGCTCTCACATTGGTGATGAGGATGAAATGAGATAATGAATCCAAAAACACTTTGTAATCTGTAAGGTACTATACAAAGATAAAAGGATAATGAAGTGTAGTTCCAATATTCCCAACAGTCCTTAAGCTTTTTTTTTTTTAGATGGAGTCTTGCTCTGTTGCCCAGGCTGAAGTACAGTGGCGTGATCTCATCTCACTGCAACCTCTGCCTCCTGGGTTCAAGCAATTCTCCTGCCTCAGCCTCCTGAGTAGCTGGGACTACAGGCACATGCTACCACGCCCGACTAATTTTTGTATTTTTAGTGGAGACGGGGTTTTCCCATGTTGGCCAGGCTGGTCTCGAACTCCTGACCTCAGGTGATCCACCTGCCTCAGCCTCCCAAAGTGCTGGGATTATAGGCATAAGCCACCGCGCCCAGCCCAGTCCTCAAGTTTTCTAACATTCCATCTTCCAAACCTCTAAGCCACCATGACACATTTTAAAAATGTAAATAAGTACTAATAAAAAGAAATGCATCATCTTCTAAGTACAATTTTAATTATTTCCCTCAACCATATACTCTGAATAAGAGATCATTTATAAATGTGGCCCAACATAATTTCAAAAACTCATCCTCAATCTAATTCACAAATCCCTTAACCTATGTGTAAGTACCCAAGACCACTCACATCCTTGGAATGTTGGCATTGCATGAGTGACAAAAATTAACCAAATTCTTTGGGACTTAGACTACATAGCAGGCTGAAATAGTAATTTTTAAAACATAAGCAAACTCATAAATGGTATTTGTTACTTACCTCTGTAACATTGTGGCAAGAAGTGCAATAATATTTGCCTTCATCAGTAAGGCCCCATGAGACAGCAGCACACTGACTGCAGCGTTCTTTAAACTCTTCCTATGGGAGAAGAGGACAGAAAAGGTGTTCCCATCAAGCCACATTCAGTACATCGTACCTAAACCCTGCAGTTCTACTTAGTGTGTTCCTTGCAACTTTATAAACAAAAAATCATACACAATAGAAAATTTATCAGAGAGATTACCTGCAAACAAGGAGAGGAGCGGTATGAAATCGAATTAAACTGCTGGAGAAAATTTATTGAAATATGCAATGTGAGAGGAAAATTAAAGAAAAGGAGGTAGTAGGGGTAAACCGGAACCAAAGATGAGTAAACAAAGCTCCTTGAAAATTCTGTGAGAAAGAAGATGACAAATAAGTATAGAGAAGACTTTAAAAATGCAAATACCATTTGGAACTCCTCCAGGACACTAAAAGCGCATACCACAGAGGAACTAGATTTGTACTGGTTTCAAGTTTCGATTTATTCACTCGGGAGCATAAAGAGTATCAACTCTGGGTGTACTAGGCTTTTTACTAAGTGCTGGGGATTCAATGGTGAGCAGAACAGACCAGACATGGTCCCTAGTCTGGGGATACACTAGCTAATGGTGAGTTACAATGATTAATTTCATCAGCCTAGCATCTACAGAAGTTAGCCAACCATCATTCAATAAACATTTTTTAAGCCCGTATTATAAGGCCGTACTGCTTCCGTTATATACAGGCCTAATTCTCTGATTCCCAATTCTTTGCAGTTTGACTTGTTGTTAGCGTTGATCTAATTATCAAGTACCATTTAATACCATCAAAGTGTGTGCCATTTGCCATTTGGCCGGGTGCGGGGGCTCACCCCTGTAATCCCAGCACTTTGCAAAGGCTGAGGCAGGAAGATCGCCTGAGCCCAGGAGTTCAATACCAATCTGGACAACATGGCGAGATCCCTGCCCCTACAAAAAAAAAAAAATTAGCCGGGAGTGGTGGCGCACGTCTGCAGTACTAGCTAATCGGAAGGCTGAGGCGGGAGGATCTCTCGAGCCCAGGAGGTCGAGGCTGCAGTGAGCCGTGATCGTGATGTGCCACTGCACTCCAGCCTGGGGGACAAAGTGAGACAACAAAAATGTGCCATTTTACGTAGCACCTAAAACAAAAAAAAATGCATGCCAAATTAATTTTGGTAACTTGGTAAAGTGTTCAATGACCCCGTACTAACACTACGATGCATGACAGCTGGAAAATTTGGGGAGTTCCCAAACCCGAATTCAGAATCCCTGCAGGAGACAGCAGCGAGGATTCCCGGAGAGACCGACAGGGGTTACCCGGGGGCATCTCAGGTTCCAAACCCTGCTCCCCCTTCATCCACCCCAGCATTAAAGGTCCAGTCTCGAGGATGAGCCCTGTGGGTGGCCACCCCACAAAACCCACAACTTCATCCTTAAACACATCCATAACGACAAACCCCACACCCTCCCTCGCCCACAACCTCGCCGAGCCAGAAACTCCAGCCTCTTTACCAACGCCGCGCGCGCATGCGGCCGGCCAGCGCCCAGTCGTCACCCCGCCCCGCAGCCCTCCGCCCCGCCTTCCTCCAACCGGTGGCCGCCCCAACCCGAGGCGTTCTCCGCCGCTCCTCCTCAGCTTCTCTCCCCTCCGGCCCCGGCAGTAGGGGCCCGCCAGGCGCACCGCCTCCTTACCGCCTCCTCGAGGTCCATCGCGGCGCCGCGGAAGCTTCCACAGCCGGGACCCGTTACCCGGGTAGCAAGCGCAGCTTCCGGTAGAGGCGGGAGAAGCCCTACGGCCGGAAACGCGAGATCCGAGCCGAGGATTCCGTGCGCCTGCGCGGCAGGGAACCAGCGCGCCCGGGGGCGAGGCTCCGCAAAGCCCGCAGGCCCCTCGCGGACTATCTTCGTTTCCTATTCTTGAGAACCAAAACCAACCAATAAGAAAGTGGGCGACGCCTACTGCTGAGTGATTCGATCAAGCTCCGTTCCGAAGGTCATTCATTCCAAGACCGGCTTGCTCGTCTGGCTGCTCGGGGCCGCGCAAGGCCGAGCTCGCGAGCGCGGTTTCTGTCCTCCGTGGGCTCCGCCCTCCGTGGGTTCTGCCCTCCGGGTCTCGTCCCTCGCTGGCTTTTTTAAGGGGAAGCTTCGGGACTTGGAGGAAAGCTCATGGGCCGTGAGTTAGACCTAGGTTTCCAATCACGGCTCTCCTGCTTACTTGTGCCTCAGTTTCCTCCTCTGTAAGAATTAGATGTTATCTGTGAGCCCCTTATAATTGAGTCTCCGCCAGGCGTGGTGGTTCACGCCTGTAATCCTGGGGAGGCTGAGCTGGGAGGATTGCTTGAGGCCAGGAGTTGGAGACCTGCGGGGCAACAAAGCGACACCCCTTCTCTAAATAAGTAAATAACTGAATAAATAAATGCATGAGTGAATATAATTGAGTCTCAGATAGTAACTGCTCAATAAATTTAGCTCTTATTGTTTCTTCATTTAACACATTCATTCCTTGTTTTATTTATTAAACAGGAACTGGTTTCGGTCCGGGGGATTCAGCAGTAAACAAAAGTCCTTGCCTTCGTGGAGATTCCATTCTGATGGCGAGAGACAAAAATAAATGAGGAAAATATGTGGTGTGTTAAATGGTGGTGAGTGCCAAGGAGAAAAAGAGGAGAGTGGTTTCAGTCTGAAATGGGATGTTCAAGAAAGATCTTTTGATATAATCATATATCTCAAGAAGTTAGAAAAAAGGTTAAACTGAAAAATAATGGGATGAAGGAAATGTTTAAAAAAGAGAAAGCAAGCTTCGATAGAGAGGCTCCACAGAGGCTGTGGTGGCTGGTGCCTGTAATCCCATCACTTTGGGAGGTGAAGGCCAGAGGATTGCTGGAGGGCAGGAGTTGGAGACCAGCCTGCCCAACATATTGAGTCCTCATCTCTATAGGCTGGAGTTCAATGGCACCAACTCAGCTCACTGCAACCTCCACCTCCCAGGTTCAAGCAATTCTCTTTTCTGCCTCAGCATCCCAAGTACCTGGGATTACAGGCACGTGCCACCACGCCCGGCTAATTTTTGTATTTTTAGTAGAGACGGGGTTTCACCATGTTGTCCAGGCTGATATCGAACTCCTCACCTCAAGTGATCTGCCCGCCTCAGCCTTCCAAAGTGCTAGGATTACAGGCGTGAGCCACCGCGCCCAGCTTGAAAGATATTTTTTAAGAAAAGAGTCTCGACAAACTAACATTAACTCTTTGAAAAGACTAATACATTCGATAAACTCTGGAAAGATTGATCGAAAAGAAAAGAAGAGCCCAGCTTGGTGGTGCACACCTGCAGTCCTAGCTACTTGGGAGGATGAGACAGGAGGTTTGCTTGAGCCCAGGAGCTCAAGGCTGCCGTGAGCTATAATCAGGCCACTGTGCTTCAGTCTGAGCAATGGAGCAAAGAAAATCAAAGTGACTGATAACGGTGGCATCACTAACCAATATGTAGGGGCATCACTACAAATACCACAGACATTAAAAAGATCATAAGGGGATATTCTGAACAACTCTGGGCCAATAAATGTGAAAATTCAACCAGTTTTTTTTTTTTTTTTTAAGACAGAGTCTTGCTCATTTGCCCAGGCTGGAGTGCAGTGGTACAGTCTCAGCTCACTGCAACCTCTGCTTCCCGGATTCAAGCAATTCTCCTGCCTCAGCCTCCTGAATAGCTGGGACTACAGGCACCTGCCACCATGCCTGGCTAATTTTTGTATTTCTAGTAGAGATGGAGTTTCACCATACTGGCCAGGCTGATCTCGAACTCCTGACCTTGTGATCTGCCCACCTCGGCCTCCCAAAGTACTGGCAGGCATGAGCCACCACGCCTGGCCAAATTCTACCAAATTTTTAAGAAAGAAATAGGCCAGTCATGGTGGCTGGTGCCTGTAATCTAGAACTTTAGGAGGCTGAGGCAGGAGAACATTTGAGGCCAGGAGTTCGAGACCAACCTGACCAACATGACAAAACCTCATCTGTATTAAAAGTACAAAAATTATCCGGGCATGGTGTTGCACGCCTGTAATCCCAGCTACTTGGGAGGCTGAGGCACAAGAATTGCTTGAACCTGGGAGGTGGAGGTTGCAGTGGGCCAAGATCGTGCCATTGCACTCCAGCCTGGTTGACAGAGTGAGACTCTGTCTCAATAATAATAATAATAATTGTAAAAAGAAAGAAAGAACACCCATCTTATACAGATGCTTCCAAATAATGAAAAAAGAGGAGCATTTACCAACACATTTTAGGAGACAAGCATGACGTTGACACCAAAACTTGACAAGGATATTTCAAGAAAAGTCAAAATTAAAGATCAATTCCTCTTATAAACATACTTGCAAAAGTTCCAAACAAAACATCAGTAAATTGAATGTACATCCTGTTGTGTTCAGCAATATATAAATAGGATAATAAATCATAGCCAAGTTAGGTTTATTCTAGGAATGCAAGGTTAGTTTAACATCAAGCCTGTAATCTCAGCATTTTGGGAGGCCATGGTGGACAGAACACTTAAGCCCAGGAGTTTGAGATCAGCCTGGGCAATATAATGAGACCTCATTTCTGCAAAAAATTAAAAAAATTAGCTGGGTGTGGTGGCACAGTCCTATACTCTCAGGTACTAGGGAGACTGAGGTGGGAGGATTGGTTAAGGCTGCAGTGAGCTGTGGTCATGCCACTGCATTCTAGCCTAGGTGACAAAGCAAGACCTTTTCTCAAAATTAAAAAATGTTAAAAGAAAAAGTAGAGAAAAAAGAATAAAGATTTAAAAAATAAATAAAAGAGAAAAAATAAATCATACAGTAATCTAGGCTGGAGTGCAGTGGCAAGATCTTGGCTCACTGCAACCTCTGCTCTTGGATTCATGCCATTCTCCTGCCTCAGCTTCCCAAGTAGCTGGGACTACAGGCGCCCGCCACCATGCCTGGCTAACTTTTTTTGTATTTTTAGTAGAGATGGGGTTTCACCGTGTTAGCCAGGATGGTCTCGATCTCCTGACCTCATGATCTGCCCGCCTCGGCCTCCCAAAGTGCTGAGATTACAGGTGTGAGCCACCGTGCCTGGCCGTATACTCTCTTAGTTATTTTTAAAAGCACAAGTAAATTATTATTGACTATAGTCACCCTGTTGTGCTAGCAAATACTAGGTCTTATTCGTTCTTTCTATTACTTTTGTATTCATTAACCATCCCCACCTCCCTCTTCACCATTCCCTGCCCCTGACCAACTACCTGGCCCAGCCTCTGAGAACCAATCTTCTACTCTCTATCTCCATAAAGTGAATTGTTTTGATTTTTAGATCCCACAAATAAGTGAGAACATGTGACGTTTGTCTTTCTGTGCCTGGCTTACTTCACTTACCATAATGACTTCCAGTTCCATTCATGTTATTACAAATGACAGGATTTCACTCTTTTGCATGGCTGAATAGTACTCCATTGTGAATATGTACCACACTTTCTTTATCCATTCATCTTGTGACAGACACTTAGGTGGCTTCTAAACCTTGGCTATTGTAAACAGTGCTGCAATAAACATGGGAGTGCAGGTATCTCTTCAATATATTGATTTCCTTTCCTTTGAGTATATATCCAGCAGTGGGATTGCTGGATCATATGGTAACTCTATTTTTAGTTTTTTGAGGAACCTCCAAACTGTTCTCCCTAATGCTTGTACTAATTTGCATCCCCACCAACAGTGTTTGAGGGTTCTGATTTCTCTACATCCTCACCAGTGTTTGTTATTGCCTGTCTTTTGGATATAAACTATTTTAACTGGGATGAGATTGTAGGGTTTTGTTGTTGTTGTAGTTTGTTTGTTTTGAAACAGAGTCTTGCTCTTGCCCAGGCTGGAGTGCAGTGACACAATCTCAGCTCACTACAACCTCCGCCCCCCAGGTTCAAGCGATTCTCATGCCTCAGCCTCCCGAGTAGCTGGGACTATAGGCACGTGCCACCACACCCAGCTAATTTTTGTATTTTTTTAGTAGAGACGGGGTTTCACCATGTTGGCCAAGATGGTCTCTATCTCTTGACCTCGTGATTCACCTGCCTCGGCCTACCAAAGTGCTGAGATTACAGACGTGAGCCACCATGCCCAGCCGAGATTGTAGTTTTGATTTTCATTTCTCTGATGATTGATGATGTTGAGCACCTTTTCATATACCTGTTTGCCATTTGTATGTCTTCTTTTGAGAAATGTCTATTAAAATATTTTGCTGATTTCTTTATTGGATTATTAGAATTTTTTTCCTGTAGACTTATTTGAGCTCCTTATATATTCTGGCTAATAATCACTTGTCAGATGGATAGCTAGCAAATATTTTCTCCCATTCTGCGGGTTGTCTCTTCACTTTGTCGATTGTTTCCTCTGCTGTGCAGAAGCTTTTTAATTTGATGTGATCTAATTTGTCCATTTTTGCTTTGGTTGCCTGTGCTTGTGGGGTATTAATCAAGAAATTTTTGCCCAGACCAATGTCCTGGGGAATTTCCCCAATGTTTTCTTTTAGTAGTTTCATATTTTGAGGTCTTAGATTTAAGTCTTTAATCCATTTCAATTTGATTTTTGTATGTGGTGAGATATAGGGGTCTAGTTTTGTTATTTTGCTTATGGATATTTAGTTTTCCCAGCACCATTTATTGAAGAGACTCTTTTCCTCAGTGTATGTTCTTGGCCCCTTTGTCAAAAATTAGTTTACTGTAAGTATGTGGATTTGTTTCTGTGTTCTCTATTCTGTTCTGTTGGGCTATGTGTCTGTTTTTATGCTAATAGCATACTATTTTGATTACTATAGCTCTGAGTATAATTTGAAGTCAGTTAATGTGATACCTCCAGCTTTGTTCTTTTTGCTTAGGATAACTTTGGCATTCGGGGTCTTTTGTGGTTCCACATAAATTTTACGGCAGTTATTTGCCTTTCTGTGAAGAATGTCATTGGTATTTTGATAGGGATTGCATTGACTCTGTAGATTGCTTTGGGTAGTATGGACATTTTAACAACATTGATTATTCCAATCCATGGACATAGAATATCGCTCCATTTTTTGGTGTCCTCTTCAATTCCTTTCATCACTGTTTTGTAGTTTACATTATAGAGATCTTTTACTTCTTTGGTTAATTCCTAGGTATTTCATTTTCTTTGGCTATTGTAAATGGGATTAGTTTTTTAATTTCTTTTTCAGATTGTTCACTGTTCACACCAATTATTTCTGAAAACCAATAAATGACTTAGAGTATTAGGCTGATTTGATGCATGCTCTGTGTTATATTAATATCATTTTTTAAGCAGTTTTTTTTTTTTTTTTGAGATGGAGTCTCACTCTGTTGCCCATGCTAGAGTGCAGTGGCACAATCTCGGCTTGCTGCAACCTCTGCCTCCTGAGTTCCAACGATTCTTCTGCCTCAGCCTCCCAAGTAGCTGGGATTACAGGTTTGTGCCACCATGCCCAGTTAATTTTTGTATTTTTGGTAGAGATGGGGTTTCCCCATGTTGGCCAGGCTGGCCTTGAATTCCTGACCTCAAGTGATCCTCCCGCCTCAGCTTCCCACGGTGCTGGGATTACAGGTGTGAGCCACCACACCCAGCCAGCAGTTTCATTATATAGATAAATATAGTTTGGTTCATTTGGAAAATAGAAGATAATATATTTAAAATGTTTGATTTATATAGAAACTTATATATGACTATGCATTCCTCTACCAGATGTTAAATATGGGTATTTTGAATATTCTGTCTGGGACCATGGTTAGGTATTTTGATCTAATTCTAAGTCAGTGGAGAAGTCATTGAAGGATTTTGAACAGAGGAATGATGCAGTCTGATTTATGCCTTGAAGTCTTACTCAGGCTGACTATAAAGGATAAGGGCACAATGGAGATGACTAAAGATGTATGTGGTGCCTGGTGTAGGGCACTAGAGAAGGGCAATGAGAAACAGGTGTGTTTTGAAGGTGGAGCCAACAATGGACTGGATGTAGTTGTGAGCAAAAGAGAGGAATCAAGGATGCCATACTGTAGTGAGTGGAGGAGACTACGAGATGATTGTGAGCAGATGTTGGGGTGAAAACTCAAGATTTGGGACAAAATTTGACATGTCTATCGGTAATACAAGAGAAAATGTTGAGGAGGAAGTCAACACATGAGTTTGGAATTCCAAGGAGATATTCTGGCTGGAGATATGAATTTGGAAGTCATCAGTGTCTATGGGGGCTATAAAGCCATGGACAAAGTGAAGACACCTAGGAAGTGAGGGTAGATGGCAGGTGGGAGAGGAGAGCCCAGGGCTAAGTCGCAGGACACCATAGCATTAGAAGTCAGGGACAGCAGAAACATCCAGCAAAGATGATGGAGAAGGAGGAGAACCAGAGGAGTGTGGTGACCGTAAGCTACATGAAGCAAGTTTCAAGAAGAAAGAAATGTCAAATGCTATTAAGAGTTTGAGTGAGTTCAGCATAGGACTTAGCAAGATACACAGCATTGACACGGTGATTTCAGGAAAGTGATAAGGATGAAAGTTTAATTGGAGCAGGTTTAAGGCAGAATGAGAGGAGGGAAAGGGGACACAAGTGGTGACAACTCCCTGAAAGGGGGAGCGAGACTTGGGCAAGAGCTGAAGGGAGTTGAAGAGAATTTGAACGACTGCAGCATTTTGTATGCTAATGGAAATCAAGCGTGGGTTACATAGGAGAGAGGCAGAATTACAGGAATGAGCCCTTGAGTGGTGAGAGGGACAGATCTGGCTCTGATGAGACCACCCCAGGGGCTGCATTATTCTTATGTGACCAGGTCACGGGAATTCAAGGAATGTGGCCACAACTCAACTGGGCTGCAGCCCTGATATTCAGGGTGTGGCCACATTGGAGCTGGTCCCACCGCCTCCTCCTCACCCCCTGATACTGCCAACATCCCAGGGCTTAGAACTCAGAACAAGTCAGCTAAAAGTTTAGCTAAAGAGGTGTGGCAATCGCTAAATACTGCCTTGAGGCAACAGAGGAGGGTCTCTGGACTCAAGAGAGTAGTAGATTTAAGTCCTGGCCCTGCTACTTCCCTGCTAGCTATATGGCCTGGACGAATCACTTCAATGAGTCTCAGTTTTCTCATCTGCAGTCTGGGAGTGATAACTGTATCAGACCACCTTATGGGGCTTGAAGGCACGAATGGGATGATGGATATACAAGGACTTTGTCAAAACTTTGTACACGGAAAAGTGAGGTACGAATACCATAAATTGTCATTAAGCTTATTTTGCCATATCGTCCCTCATTCATCCCACAAAACAGCTTTGTGGAGGAGGCATTTCTGAAGACAAATTCCTGTGCCACTCCATTGTGGGCTGAATTTTCACTAGACTTTAAGTTTTTGAAAGCTAAAGAGCAACTCTTGGCTTATTGCAAGGGCATCCCAATTTCCTCACTGACATAAGTGTATATCACGTCAAGATCATCAGTCAAAAGGGAGGGGTAGACATATGATTATCTTCAAAGCTTTCTGGGAGCCTATTAAATGCTAATCACAAGGCACAGGGATGATCCAGAAGGCAAACATCATCCTTGCTGCTTCTCATCCACCTTCCATGTTCCTGCTGGAGAGAAGAGAGTATCCAGCACTTGCCCTCTGAATGGATCCTCCAGGCGCTCCAAGGCCTGCTGGTAGCCTGGTCTGCCCATAACTAAAACTGCAACCACCTGCAGGTTGCATAGCCCTGAGGAAGGCTAAGGAGTGGGTATTTGCTAGGCACAGACTCTGTCAGGCATTGTACCAGGCCCATTACCCAAATGATCTCTTAACTGTTGTCATTAAACAGTAAAGGAAACTGAGGCTAAGGAGGTGTAATCAGGTCACCCAACCAGCAAGAGGCCAAGAGGGAACTTAACTCCATTCTGCCTGTTCCAAAGAGCCTACTTTTTCTGCTAACAGACCAAGTGCTTAATAAAGGTTTCTTTAGTGAATGAATGGATGAATGAATAAAGTACTCTGGATGCAAAATCACTTTGTCATAGGAGCTCAATAGCCAGAAGGCACAGCACCAGTTAAACAGAAGCAAAACAACCTTCTAAGAGTGTGGCTTAAATAACTCAAGAGTTTCCCAAACTCATGAGCGATAAGATCTCAGGCAAGTTGCAGAACCTGTTGGGGACTGGTTTATCCATTTATAGGCTTGGGGCAAACCGGTCTTGCTCCTCCCTCCCTTCCAGGAAGCAGGGTAACAGCCACAGAAGTTCTGTCTCTGGCCATGAGCGTTAAGATCTTTGAAAGGTGACTTCTGGCTTGTGACTGTCCCATGGCCAGGACTGGCTACCTAATTTGTGGGAACCAACACAAGATGAAAATATGTAGCCCGTTGCTCAAAAGTTAGTAAGAATTTCAAGACAGTGAGAGCGGAAGATTAAACCAAGCACGAGGCCCTCCTGAATACGAGGTCCTGGGACTCTGTAGCCTTTACAAAACCCATGGAGCCAGCTCTGCTCAAGGATCCATTGATTCTGGAGAAAGGTAGAAGAAATCCAGAAAAGGAGGCTGGCGGCACATTTTGGGAACACCAAAAATATGACAAACAAATAAAATACCCATGGAGACCAGGTCTGGTTTCCTGAAACATGCAATTTCAGAATAGAAAGAGTTCCTGAAATTTGGCTGGGTGCAGTGGCTCTCGCCTATAATCCCAACAATTTGGTAGGCTGAGATGGGAAGATTGCTTGAGCCAGGAGTTCAAGACCAGCCTGGAAAGCATAGTGAGACCCCCTCCCCCATCTCTAAAAAATTAAAATAAAATGTATCTGCCAGGCCTGGTGGCTCACACCTGTAATCCCAGCGCTTTGGGAGGCTGAGGCAGGCAGATAACTTGAGGCTAGGAGTTGGAGACCAGCCTGGCCAACATGGCAAAACCCCATCTCTACTAAAAACACAAAAATTAGCCAGGTGTGGTGGCAGGCACCTGTAGTCCCAGCTACTCAGGAGGCTGAGGCAGGAGAATTGCTTAAACCTGGGGGCGAAGGTTGCAGTGAGATGAGATCTTGCCATTGCACTCCAGCCTGGGTGACAGAGTGAGACTCCGTGTCAAAAAATATCAATAGTAAAATAAAATAAAATAAAATAAAATTTATCTATAGACATACCTCATTGTATTGTGCTTCACTTTATTGAACTTCAGAGATACTACATTAAAAAAACAAAACTGGGCCGGGCGCGGTGGCTCAAGCCTGTAATCCCAGCACTTTGGGAGGCCGAGATGGGCGGATCACGAGGTCAGGAGATCGAGACCATCCTGGCTAACACGGTGAAACCCCGTCTCTACTAAGAAATACAAAAAATAGCCGGGCGAGGTGGCGGGCGCCTGTAGTCCCAGCTACTCGGGAGGCTGAGGCCGGAGAATGGCGTGAACCCGGGAGGCGGAGCTTGCAGTGAGCTGAGATCTGGCCACTGCACTCCAGCCTGGGCTACAGAGCAAGACTCTGTCTCAAAAAAAAAAAAAAAAAAAAAAAAAAAAAAAAAAAAAAAAAAAACAAAACTGGAAGGTTTGCGGCGACTGTGCTGAGCAGGTTTTCCAGCGCCGCGTTCCTGATAACACGTGCTCGCTCCGTGTCTGTGTCACATGTTAGTAATTCTCACACTATTTCAACCATTTCCATTGTTATTATATCTGTTATGGTGATCAGTGATCTTTGATGTCACTGCTGTAACTTTTGAGGGTGCCACAAACCCCACCCATGTAAGATGGCAAACTTCATGGATAAATGTGATGCGTGTTCTGACAGCTCCACCAGCCGGCCATTCCCTTGTCTCTCTCCCTCTCCTCCGGCCTCCCTATCTCTTGAGACACAAGAATATTGAAATTAAGCCAATTAATAACCCTACGATGGCCCCTAAGTGTTCAAGTGAAAGGAAGAGTTGCAGGTCTTTCATTTTAAATAAAAATCTAGGGCTGACGCCACCTCCAGAACATAAAAATCTCACACCTGCAATCCCAGTACTTTGGGAGATGGAGGTGGGTGGATCACAGAAGTTTGAGACCAGCCTGGCCAACATGGTGAAACCCCATCTCTAATAAAAATACAAAAATTAGCTGCGCGTGGTGGCACAAACCTGTAATCCCAGCTACTTGGGAGGCTGAGGCAGGAGAATTGCTTGAATCTGGGAGGCAGAGGTTGCATTGAGCTGAGATTGCACCACTGCACTCCAGCCTGGGCAACAGAGCAAGACCCCGCCTCAGGAAAAAAAATTAAATTAAAAAATAAATAAAATAAAAAGCTAGAAATGATCAAGCTTAGTGAGAAGGGCATGTTGAAAGCTGAGCTAACCCAAAAGCTAGCCCTCTTGCATCAAACACAGAAGTTATGAATGCAAAGAGAAAGTTCTTGAAGGAAATTGAAAGTACTACTTCAGTGAACACACAAATTTTAAGAAAACAAAACAGTTTTATTGCTGATGTGGAGAAAACTTTTGGTGGTCTGGATAGATCGGAGCAGCCACAACATTCCCTTAAACTAAAGTCTCATCCAGCGCAGGGCTTTAACTCTTAGTTTTATGAAGGCTGAGAGAGGTGAGGAAGCTGCAGAAGAGAAGCCTGAAGCTAGCAGAGGTTGGTTTATGAGGTTGAAAGAAAGAAGTCACCTCCAGAACATAAAGTACAAGGAGAAGCAGCAAGTGCTGGTGGAGAAGCTGCAGCAAGTCGTCTAGAAGATCCAGCTAAAATCATTGATGAAGGTGGCTACACGAAACAACAGTTTTTCTATGTTGATCAGGCATGGTGGCGCACGCCTATAATCCCAGCACTTTGGGAGGTCAAGGCAAGTGGATCACTTGAGGTCAGGAGTTTGAGACGAGCCTGGCCAACAGGGTGAAACCTCATCTCTACCACACACACACACAAAATTAGCTGGGCGTGGTGGTGAGTACCTATAGTCCTAGCTACTTGGGAGGCTGAGGTGGGAGAATCGCTCGAATCTGGGAGGTGGAGTTTGCAGTGAGCCGAGATCACACCACTGCACTCCAGCCAGGTGACAGAGTGAGACCTGTCTCAAAAACAAAAACAAAACAGCAGCAGATTTTCTATGTAGATGAAACAGCCTTATATTGGAAGAAGATGCCATCTCTGACTCTCATAGCTAAAGAGAAGTCAATGTCTGGTTTTAAAGCTTCAATGGACAGACTGTCTCTCTTGTTATAGGCTAAGACAAGCTGGTGACTTTAAGTTGAAGCCAATGTTCATTTGCTATTTTGAAAATCCCAGGGTCCTTAAGAATTAGGCTTAATCTATTCTGCCTGGGCTCTCTAAATGGAACGACCAAGCCTGGATGACAGCACCTTTGTTTATGCCATGATTTACTGAATATTTAAGGCCTATTGTTGAGATCTACTGCTCAGGAAAAAAAAAAAAAAAAGATGTCTTTCAAACAATAACTGCTCATTGACAATGCAGCACCAGGTCACCTGAGAGCTCTGATGGAGATGTACAAGATTAGTGCTGTTTTCCTACCTATTAATACAACATCCGTTCTGCAGCCCATGGATCAAGGAGTAATTTCAAATTTCAAGTCTTATTATTTAAGAAATTCACTCTGTAAAGCTATAGCTGCCATAGATAGTGATTCCTCTGATGGATCTGGGCAAAGTAAATGGAAAACTTGCTGGAAGGGTGTCACCATTCTAAATGCCATTAAGAACATTTGTGATTCATGGGAGGAGGACAAAACATCCATTTTAACAGGAGTTTGGAAGAAGCTGATTCCTCCTCCCATGGATGACTTTGAGGGGTTCAAGACTCAGCGACTCAGTGGAGGAAGTAACTGCAGATGTGATGGCAACAACAAGAGAACTAGAATTAGAAGTGGAGCCTGCAGATGTGACTGATTTGCTGTAATCTCATGGTAAATGGATGAGGCGTTGCTTCTTATGGATGAGCAGAGAAAGTGGTTTCTTGAGATGGAGCCTGCTCCTAGTGAAGATGCCATGAACATCGTTGAAATGACAACAAAGGATTTGGAATATTCCGTAAACTTAGTTGATAAAGCAGTGGCAGAGTTTGAGAGGAGTGACTCTAAATTCGAAAGCGTTCTACTGTGGGTGAAATGCTACCAAACAGCATGGCATACTACAGGGAAATCTTCCATGAAAGGAAGCACCAGTCAATGCAGCAAGCTTCATTGTTGTCTTATTTTATGACATTGCCACAGCCTCTGCAACCTTCAGCAGCCACCACCCTGACCAGTAGGCAGCCGTCAAAATTGAGGCAAGACCCTCCACCAGCAAAAGGATTGGAGCCTGCTGGTTGGATCGTTGATTGGATCGTTGGCATTTTTTAGTAGTACAGTGTTTTAAAATTAAGATACGTATTTTTTAGACATAATGCTATCGCACAAATAATAGACGATAGCATAGTGTAAAGATAATTTTTATATGTACTGAGAAACCAAAATATTTGTGTGACTCGCATTTATTGCATTATTTATTTTATTGTGGTGATCTGGAAAGGAACCTGCAGTATCTCTGAAGTGTGTCTGCAGCACTATTCTTCCATTTTATGGATGAGGAAATTGAGACCCAGATTGAAGCAGTGGCTTAGGAGTAGGTGGGGAGTCCTGGAGAAGCCAACCTTCTCTGAATCCCATTCAAGCTCCTTATGACAGAAACAGGGGAGGCCAGGCTGGATAGATGCATTCTTTCTTTTTTTCTCCCCACCCCCACTAAAATAGCAGTAAAATAAGGAGGATTATGTCCACAAGGACCAAAACAATGGAAGAGGAGGCATGGTCATTGTAGAGGAGTTTGCAGTGGGGGCAGGTGCCGAAGGAGAAACCCCGGATTGAAAATGGGAATTGAGTGGAAATCTGAATGCTGCCCCATCTACCTTTCTAGAATCCCTGTAGCAAGTTTTACATCCCCCCAGGCAGGAAGTTACTCTTCTCTAAAGTAGATGGCAGAGACTGCCATTTGGGATTCTTCACAATGACAAGCCTGTTTGAAGCTCCTTCCTATGAGGCTAAAGCCCACTAGGGCCCAAGACTGGCCACGTGCAAAGAGCTTCTAGGCTCAAGTAAAAAATGAGAGCAGATGGCTGAGCACCTGCAGATACCCAGGAAGAGCTTCTGACTTGAAAGACAGAAAACACAACAAACAAAAGAATACGGAAAATAATCAGGAGAAACCGGAAACGACTTCAAACTAATAATTTCCACAAAACGGGTAGAGATGATATTGTATCCATGAAACAAGAACCAGAAAGCTTAAAAAAAATCCTAAAAACAAGGGAAATTTCTACACAGTTAAAGATATAAGAACCAAAATTAAAACTTAGTATAAAAAATTAATCCAGAGAAACTTCCAGAAGACAGAGCAAAAAGACCAAAAGATGAAAAATAGCAGCAAAGAGATAAAGTAAAGCAAGAGGGTAAGTCTGGAAAGTTGAAAGCCAACAACTAAAAAGCTAGAAGGAGAGCAAAGGAAATTTCCCAGAACTAAAGCATGATTTTCCAAATCAAAAGGGTTAGCACAGGGAATGAAAAAGATCCAGTGTCAGGTACACCACTGGGAAATTTTAAAATATCCAAGATACAGAAAAGAGGCTATAAATTTGCAGAGATAAAAGAAGAAAATCAGAAGTCAACAGGCCTCTCAACAACCCTGGAATCTAGTAGATAAGGGACCAATTCCTTCAATACTCTAATTTACATCCTACACTTTTATATTTAGCCAAGCCATCAGTCCAATCAGGTAGCATAAGGTATTTTCAGACATGCAATAATTGAAATAATCTACTTCTCTTGTTCCCTTACCTAGTGACCTACTGGAGGTAATGATCCAACAAAACAAGGGAGTAACTGGCAGGGTGTGGTGGCTCACACCTGTAATCACAGCACTTTGGGAGGCTGAGGTGGGCGGATCATGAGGTCAAGAGATCGAGATCATCCTAGCCAACATGGTGAAACCCCATCTCTACTAAAAATACAAAAAAATTAGCTGGGCATGGTGGTGCATGCCTGTAGTCCCAGCTACTCGGGAGGCTGAGGTAGGAAATTGCTTGAACCTAGGAGGCGGAGGGTGCAGTGAGCCAAGATCGCGCCTCTGTACTCCAGTCTGGTGACAGAGCAAGACTCCATTTCAAACAAACAAACAAACAAATGAAACAAAAAACAAACCAAAAACAAGGGAGTAACCAAGAAAAGAACACATGGAACAAGATATCAGGAAGCAAGGGATCGAAAATGTACAAGGCAACGTGAACCCTCAGGATGATGGGGACTAGAAACCAGGATGACATCCACCCAGCATCCAGTCTCAACGGAATCCATGGAAGGAAGGCTGATTCTGAGAAAGAGGTCTCCAGGAATTAGAGGAATATGCGATGTTTGAGATTATGGAAAACATTACCGATGGAGTTGAGGCTGACTTGTTGGGGCATTAGGAAAAATTAGTGGTGGGTGTGTAGAAAATCAGACAAACGAAAAAAAGGGGAATGAACAACTCTAGTAAAAATGAAGAACTGAAAAAAAAAAGTGTCATGGGCATTAAGTTACTGGTTTTCTAGTGAATGACATTTGCACAGTCATAATAAAGTATATCCTAACTACTGATATAACTAACACTGTTTTATAACTATATTGGGGGGATGGTGCAGAGGAAGTGGGGAGATATGGGAGATTGGAGACCTTATTCATCATTTTGGGAACTCGTTCGTAGTGTCTCAAAATGTACATTAATATGCAAAGGAATAGGGATAACTCCAGCCCCATGACTTCAACTGACATCTATAGGACTTCCAAGTTTGAGATGATGAGGGAAAAAACTTCCCACTTATTTTTTCTCTGAAAAATTACCCCAAAATAAGAAAAGTAGCTAAACAGAAACACAAACTCTATCCTTGAAACAGCAGACATGGCAGTCCTGAACCATTAAATGTGAAGCGACTAAGTGGCTAGAAGAATGACAAAAAAGTAGACAAAGAGGAATTCAAATGTCAGCAGAAGAATTTATACACAACAACATTGACTGATGTTAAGTGTACAATGATGAGTTTTGACATCTGTATACAGCAGTGCAACCAGTACCAAAAATGTAATTTTAAATTCTATCCCCAAATCCCCTCACTGCTAGCAATTACTGATCTGCTATCACTATAGGTTTGCCTTTTCTAGAACTTCATATAGGGGTGCATACAGGGAGTTGCCTTTTTGCCTTAGTAATGCTTTGCAATTCATCTATTTTGCTGCATGTGTCAGCTCATACATATTAATTGCTGAGTAGTATTCCATTTAGTAACTTTTCTTTATCTATTTACCAACTGATGGACATTTGGATCACTTCCAGCGGCTACTCTGAACAAAGCTGCTGTGAAAACTCAGGCACAAATCTTTGTGTAGACATGTTTTCACTACACTTGAGCAAATATTTAAGAATAGAATTTCTAAGTCATACGGTAAGTGAATAGTTAAGTTTATAAGTGAATGTTAAACTCCTCTCCTCTCCTCCCTTCCCTTCCCCTCCCCCCTCCCCTCCCCTCTCACTTCACCTCCCCTCTCCCTTCCCCTCCCCTCCCCTCCGCTCCTTTCCTTTTCTTTTTCTTCTTTTTTTTTTTTTTTTTTTTTTGAGACAGGGTCTCACTCTGTCCACCCAGGCTGGAGTGCAGTGGTGCAGTCACGGCTCATTGCAGCCTAGACCTCCTGGCCTCAAGCAATCCTCCTACCTCAGCCTCCTGAGTAGCTAAGACTACAGGCATGTGCCATCATGCCCAGCTAATTTTTTATTTTAACTTTTTTTTTTGTAGAGACAGGGTCTCCCTATGTTGCCTATGCTGGTCTTGAACTCCTGGGCTCAAGCGATCCTCCTGCCTCAGCCTCCCAAATGCTGAGATTATAGGCATGAGCCTTGTGCCAGCCTAGGCTAAACTGTTTTCTAAAATGATTGTACAGTTTTCTTCAGCAGTGTATGAGAGTTCAAGTTGTTCCATTCTAATGCTTGGCATTATCAATCTTTTAAATTTTATCCATTTCAGTGTGTATGTAGTGGTATCTCCTTTTGGTTTAAATTTACATTTCCCTAATGACTAATGATGTTCAGCATCTTTTTCATGTGCTTATTTGACATCTGTGGTTTTTTAAATAAAATGTCTGCTCAAATCTTCTACACAATTTTAATTGTCTTTTATCATTACTGCGTTGTGAGAATTCTTTTTTTTTTTTTTTTTTTTTGAGACAGTGTCACTTTGTTGCCTAGGCTGGAGTGCAGTGGTGTGATCTTGGCTCACTGCAACCTCTGCCTCCTGGGTTCAAGTGATTCTCCCGCCTCAGCCTCCTCCTCGCCAGGCTTTGGGACTACAGGTACCCACCACCACACCTCGGCTTACTCTTTGTATTTTTAGTGGTAGACGGGCAGCCACCATAGTTGGCTAGGGCTGTCTCAAACTCCTGACCTAGGTATCTGCCCAAATAGCCTCCCGGATTACGGGTGGTTTCACCGCCTGCGCGAGAATTTTGGTACGGAGTTCCCGCTTCGTCGCCCAGGCTGGAGCGCAGCGGCGCTGATTCGGCTCACTGCGCTCCACCTCCCCGGTTCACGCCATTCTCCGCTTTCAGCCTCCGGAAGTAGCACTACAGGCGCCCACCACGCCCGGCTAGTTTTTTGTATTTTTGGTAGAGACGGGGTTTCACCATGTTAGCCAGGCTGGTCTCGATCTCCTGACCTCGTGATCCACCCGCCTTGGCCTCCCAAAGTGCTGGGATTACAGGCTTGAGCTACCGCGCCCGGCCGAGAATTCTTTATATATTCTGGTACGAGTCATGTATATAGTCTGGTACAAGCCAATGAGACTCGCCTTTTCATTTTCCTAATGGTGCTTTCAAAGAGCAGACATTTTAATTTTTGATGAAGTCCAAATTTGATGTAGTTTTGTATTCTTTTGTAGTTTTTGCTTTTTGTGGCCTATTTTTAAAATATTTGCCTTGTCCGGGATCACTAACATTTTCTTCTGTTTTTCTTTTAAAGAAGATTTATAATTTTTAGCTCTTACGTACAGTTTATGATCCGCTTCAAGTTAATTTTTGAATTGGTATGACGTAAGGTTAAGATTCATTTTTGTACACGGAGTCAACCAACTATTTCATTATCTTTTATTGAAAAGATTGTCCTTCCCCCCATTTAACTGTCTTGACACCTTTGCTGAAAATCAGTTGACCGTATGTGTAGGTCTATTTCTGAACTTTCTATTCTGTTTTATTGATCTGTATGTCAAAGTTTACGTGAATACCAAACTATCTTGATCACTATTAGCTTCATAGTAAGTTTTGAAACCAGAGAGCTTAAGTCTTCCAATTTTGTTCCTCTTCACAATTGTTTTGGCTATTCTATGTGTAAATTTTTTTTTTTTTTTTTTTTTTTGAGACGGAGTCTCGCTCTGTCACCCAGGCTGGAGTGCAGTGGCGTAATTTCGGCTCGCTGCAAGCTCCGCCACCTCCCAGGTTCACGCCATTCTCCTGCCTCAGCCTCCGGAGTAGCTGGAACTACAGGCGCCCGCCACCACACCCGGTTAATTTTTTGTATTTTTAGTAGAGATGGGGTTTCACCTTGTTAGCCAGGATGGTCTCAATCTCCCGACCTCGTGATCCGCCCACCTCGGCCTCCCAAAGTGCTGGGATTACAGGTGTGAGCCACCAAGTCCGGCCTATTCTATGCATAAAAATTTTTAAATTGCTTATTAAATTTCTTTCTTTCTTTTATTAAAATTGAGATGGGGTCTTGCTGCGTTGGCCAGGCTGGTCCCAAACCTCTGGGCTCAAGCAACCTTCCATCTTGGCCTCTTAAAGTTGCTGGGATTACAAGTGTGAGCCACCACACCTGGTCTGCTTACTAAATTTTTTTTTTTAAAGACCTGATATGATTTTGCATACTATTGTATTGAATCTAGAGAATCAATTTTAGGGAGACCTGGCATTTAAAGAATATTGAGTCTTTCAATCCATGAGTGTGATATATCTTACCATTTACACTCACCTTCCTTCATTTCTCTCAGTAATGTTTTATAGTTTTCAGAGTATACCTATTACACATATTTGTTAAATTTATTCCTATTTCATAACTCTGTGTGTGTGTGTGTGTGTGTGTGTGAGAGAGAGAGAGGTTCCTTTATGTTCTGAAAGTTGAGCAACAGAAAATTGGTTAATTAAGGATTGCTGTTAGCTGAATTCCAGTTAGGTAAGATTTTACCATATTTGGTACTCACAATAATACCTTCAGATTATATCACACCCCATGTTCAAAAACCTTTAATGGGAAAAATCAATTTACAAAGGGACTAATTGGAAACAACTGAACGGGCTGATTAACTAAGCGATGCTCTATTCTTGCAGTGCAGTCATACAAATCACGTTATGCAACAATGATTTTCAGATGGAGTCAGGGTGTCTCACCGGGTCAGGCAGGCGTCACGGCTCCTGCTTCTGCCCTGATCCCAGGAGCTCTAGTGTTACCCATTTTGGCTTTTGAGGTTCCTAGTAAAATGTTATTTCAAACAGAGCGCCAATGAAGAAAATTTTTAAAGATCATTATTGAAAAAGAATTTTTAATGACTGAGAAAGATGATAATAGAATTATAAGCAGATTACAAAAGAATGTGTTTTATGTCCCTTTTGGGGGAAAAAAGAAGAAATATGTGTACAGAAAACAATCAGGGCTGGGCCCAGTGACTCACGCCTGTAATCCCAGCACTTTGGGAGGCCGAGGCGGGTGGATCACGAGGTCAGGAGTTCGAGACCAGCCTGGCCAATATGGTGAAACCTCATCTCTACTAAAAATACAAAAATTAGCCAGGCGTGGTGGTGGGTACCTGTAGTCCCAGCTACTCGGGAGGCTGAGGCAGGAGAATCACTTGAATCTGGGAGGCGGAGGTTGCAGTGAGCCAAGATCGCGCCACTGTACTTCAGCCTGGGTGACAGAGCAAGACTCCGTCTCAAATAAAAAAATAAAAAATAAAAAATAAAAGGAAGAAAAAGAAAAGAAAACAATCAGAAGGCTACACATATATCAAAATATTTATAACAATTATTTCTGTGCAATTGGCTTATGGATTATTTCTAGATGTTTGCTCTCATTTGTATTTTTCCAAATATGTATAATGTAGCATGTATTATTATTCTCTAATGAAAACAGAATAAATTAAAATTCCTTAGTATGTTACTCAAACTCTCCATCATCTGACATAAAATGCCTTTCTAGACTTTCTAGACCTGAGTAGCTGAGTAGTTTGCTAAGCCTCAATTCATCAGGGTCACGAGTTCTGGCCTCAAAGAATTACTCACTGTTTCCTGAATACACCCTGTGTTCCCTGGTCCACACCTTTTCAAGGGCTGTGTTCTTAGTCCAGAATTCCCTAATCACGCACTACCACTTCCTATAGGAATTCAACCATTCAAAATATATATAATAAAATAAGTTAAAGCAGTAAACAATATTCAAGTATACTACACAGAGAGTATAGCTTTAACGAGTTAAAGAAAAAAATGCAAAGAGAAAACTGGAAGGAGCGCTGTAAATAATGTATAGTGGTGGCCCCTGCATACTGGGATTATAGGTTTCTGGTTATTTATCTGGCTTGGTAAATCACTTTACCCTCTGAGTTTTTGATTCCTTGCAGGATTAAATGAGAGAACATGAATGTGCTCTGTAAACTGTAAAGGGATGTTGGAATGTGAGCTGCACATTTGAAATGTGAGCTGTGTGAAGCTGTCCCCTTTGAGGCTGAGGCTCTGTCACCCCACATTGTCTACGATGCCCCACTCAACCATGGCTGCTGATTTAAATCTTACACCAATTCTGAAAATAGAGCAAAAATCCCTTTGCCTCCTGAAATGTTCACAGTAGACCTGGGATTTCACAAAGGTCTGTGTTCCAGAGGACCTAGGATTTTCATCAAGATTGGATTTTCCTCTGCTGTTCCCAGGACTTGTGGCCTTCATAAGCCATCCAGTCCCCAGGCCAGTAATCCATGGGCTCTGATACAGCCCAGGGGTGCACTTCAGTCTTATTAAAGATAGAAAACTCTAGGCCAGAGAAACACGTATACTGAAGATGGCTCTGGAGCCCCAGGCAGAGTCACTCATTCCCCACCTCTCTAAGCAAGATGATGCCCAGAACAACCTGTGTGCAAGTCCACTTGCCCATGACCCTCATCAACTGAACAGACTCCAGGAGCACCGAGAGGATGGCCAGCCACCACCTCCCATTCCTCAGAGGGGGCACTGAAGCCACAAGTGGGGAAGCAGCTTACCAAATGCATATGCTAGTTAGTGCAGCTAGCTGGCACTGGAACCAGAGCCTACCCAAGTGTTGTTCATTTCAGCTGAGATTGCTTTAGGGAAGCAGGGATTCCATTCTGCTTGATACCCTCAGCACCAGGCAGAGCCTGGCCACAGCTGGTCCCCCTGAATCTTTGCTGGACACAACTGTGCATGAGGAGACATCAGCATGTCACTTTCCTTGACACCCAACTACTGCCCCCAGAAGAGATTCTTTCCAGGCTAAGAAAGACCCCACTGCCTATCCAGCAGTGGGGCTCAGTAAGCCATGAAGTGATTTACAAACATTGGCCACCATGGTCTATTACAGGTAGAAGCAACAGTGAAAATCACGACGGTGAGATCAAGCAAAGCAGATGGACTGAAGGACAAGGACGACTCTGCCCAGCAGAGGGAGGGAAAGCCCGGGCTGGACTCCACGTGGCCGGAGCTCCCAGGTTGGTTTTTATTTTATCTTATCTTTTTTGAGACGGAGTTTCGCTCTTGTTGCCCAGGCTGGAGTGCAGTGGCGCGATCTCGGCTCACTGCAACCTCCCCTTCTCGGGTTCAAGCAATTCTCTTGCTTCAGCCTCCTGAGTAGCTGGGATTACAGGGGCCCACCGCCACACCTGGCTAATTTTTGTATTTTTAGTAGAGACAGGATTTCATCATATTAGCCAGGTTGCTCTCGAACTCCTGACCTCAGGTGATCCACCAGCCTTGTTGGGATTACAGATGTGAGTCACCCCACCTGGCCCCGGGTAGGCTTTTAAAGACAGAAGTCCTTACTTTTGAAGACATCCTTGGACTTCTTTTTTTTGAGAAGGAGTCTTACTCTGTTGCCCAGGCTGGAGTGCAACGGCACAGTCTCGGCTCACTGCAACCTTTGCCTCCCAGGTTCAAGTGATTCTCCTGCCTAAGCCTCCTGAATAGCTGGGATTACCGGCACCCACCACCATGCCTGGCTAATTTTTGTATTTTTAGTAGAGACAGGATTTCATCATATTGGCCAGGCTGTTCTTGAACTCCTGACCTCAGGTGATCCGCCTGCCTCGGCCTCCCAAGGTTCTGGGATTACAGGTGTGAGCCACTGCACCCAGCCATCCTTGGACTTTTACATGCTGTTTCAGGATGCTTTAGAACAGTATGAGGCCAAATAAAATAAGTCTGACCATGGTGTCCAGTAGTCTGCCACCTCCAGGATGGACATCCGTCTGACTGATGGCAACCGAGTCTAGGCTCTTGACACCCAACTACTGGGGCAAAACCTCTGGGGTGTAGGGGAAAGATTGCTGCCAACAGAGGGACCCACTTCATCTGTGTAAGCCTCAGGCTCCTCATTTGCAAGACAAGAACCATAATATCTACCCTGTAGGGCTGTTGGGAGGGTTAAACAAGGTGATGTAGGGGAAACTGTAAAATAATGTACCGAGTGTTAATATACAAATAATAATGTCAATATGTAATATCTTTAAGCCACTAAGTTTAGATGATTCTGGGTTTAAGATCCACAACCCGGCCGGGCGCGGTGGCTCACGCCTGTAATCCCAGCACTTTGGGAGGCCGAGGCGGGCAGATCACAAGGTCAGGAGATCGAGACCACGGTGAAACCCCGTCTCTACTAAAAATACAAAAAATTAGCCGGGCGCGGTGGTGGGCGCCTGTAGTGCCAGCTACTCAGGAGGCTGAGGCAGGAAAATGGCGTGAACCCGGGAGGCGGAGCTTGCAGTGAGCCGAGATCGCGCCACTGCACTCCAGCCTGGGCGACAGAGCGAGACTCTGTCTCAAAAAAATAAAAAATAAAAAATAAAAATAAAAAAAAAAAAGATCCACAACCCTGGCTGGGTGCCGTGGCTTAAGCCTATAATCCCAGAGCTTCCGGAGGCCGAGATGGGCGGATCACTTGAGGTCAGGAGTTCAAGACCAGCCTGGCCAACATGGTGAAACCCTGTCTCTACTAAAAGTACAAAAATTAGCCTGGCATGGGGGCGTGCGCCTGTAATCCCAGCTACTCGAGAGGCTGAGGCAGGAGACTCGCTTGAACCCGGGAAGCGGAGGTTGCAATGAACCAAGATCACGCCATTGCACTCCATCCAACCTGGGTGACAGAGCCCAGAGACTCCATCTCAAAAAAACAAAAACAAAAACAAGACTATTTTGGGGGGATAAGCATTTGTGAGTTCAGAATGAACTACGTCCACATTGCAGTCTCCACATATCAGAATTTTCATACAAAGGACACCATGTGGAAGAGAGAGAACGGAGTGTTGCCACCACAGGGTCATGTGTCTCGGAGTAAGTTCTTTCTTCTCTCTCTGGGCCTCAGTTTCTCATCAAGAATATACGCGGTTGAACCAGCCTCCTTCCAGCTCCGAAGTTCTCAGATGTTAGCCTCCATGTCAGCCCTGTTTAAAAAGGGCCAACGCAACAGATGCAGATGGGCTCCTCCGGGGTCCCATTCCGGCATTTCTGGCAGGCAGGAGAGAAAGGAACCTGAAGGCCTGGAATCTTCCACGCCCTGACTCACACCAGCTCAGCTTCTTCACAGTGCCCGGCCTGTGCCCTGCCCTGGGCTCTGCCTGCACGGACGGCTGGCACGGCAGCCAGGCCCTCATGAGCTGGTGCTGTCACGTCACAGCCAAGGCCTCTGCCTTGTCCCCAAGCACAGGTGACCCAGTGATGGGACTCTTTGAAGGAGTTGGGGTGGGGGCTCAGTGCAGACATGGGCTGCCTTGGGCTAGAATTGACTTCTCAGATTAAAGTCAGACAGATGGGCTGCTGGTGAGGGCCTCGTGCTGCCTTCCAACACAGCAGGAGGCATCACAGGGCAAGGGCGCACGAGAGAGCTCGCTCTCCAGGTAACCAACCCACTCCCAGGATAATCCATTAATCCTTTCACCCACTCAGGAGGGCGGATCCCTCACTCAATCACCTCTTAAAGGCCCCACCTCTTAATACGTTAACAATGGGGATTAAGTTTCAACATGAGTTTCAGAAGGGACAAACGTACAAATCACAGCCACCCAGGTCTGTACTTAGAACCAGATCACCGATAGGAGTAATCACCGCAAAGTCATTCCTCACTGTCCACGGGGGATTGGTCGCAGGACCTTCTGTGGATACCAACATCCAAGGATGCTCAAGTCACCAATAGGAAATGGTGTAGCATTTGCATACAACCTACTCATGTCTTCTGTATACTTTAAATCTTCTCAAGATGACTTATGATACCTAGTACAATGTAAGCGCTATGTAAATTGCTGTTATCCTGTATCCATGTCTTTTTGGGTTGTTTGTTTATTTTGAGATAGAGTCTTCTTCTGTCACCCAGGCAGGATTGCAGTGGCTTGATCTCCGCTCACCGCAACCTCTGCCTCCTGGGTTCAAGCGATTCTTGGACCTCACCCCAAACAGCTGGGATTATGGGGACATGCCCCACTTCTGGCTAATTTTTTGTATTTTAAATAGAGATGGGGTTTTGCCATGTTGGCCAGGCTGGTCTTGTGCTATCCTCCTGGCCTCAAGTGATCCGCCCACCTCAGCCTCCCAAAAAGCTGGGATTATAGGCGTGAGCCACCGTGCTCAGCCATTTATATATTTTTTTAATTGTTAAATTGTGTGGTGGCTCACACCTGCAATCCTAGCTGTTTGGGAGGCTGAGGCAGGTGGATTACCTGAAGTCAGGAGTTTGAGACCAGCATGGCCAACATGGTGAAACCCTGTCTCTACTAAAAATACAAAAACTTAGCCGGGCATGGTGGTGGGCACCTGTAATCCCAGCTACTCGGGAGGCTGAGGCAGGAGAATCCCTTGAAACCGGGAGGTGGAGGTTGCACTGAGCCGAGATCGCACCATTGCACTCCAACCTAGGCAACAAGAGCGAAACCCCATCTCAAAAAAAAAAAAAAAAAAAAAAAATTAATAAATTTTTTTTTCCCAAACATCTTTTTCAAATGTTTTCCATCTGCAGTTCGTTGAATCCATGGATAAGGAGGGCCCACTGCCCTGGGTCCTGGCCCATGCGCACTTTCCAAGGTGCTTCCACATGCATCGTCTCCTTATAGAGTGGGCTCCCCCACCCTGAGGGGAGAGTGGGGGAGATGGAGGCTCAGAGAGGTTTCCAGATCCCGCCTCAGACATAGTCATTGGGTGGGGTGGCAGCAACTGGCCCGGCCTCTCCCTGAAATGCCATGAACCATATTTACTGTGCACCTCCAAGGTGCCTGGCATCGTGCTTAACGCTGTCTGCAGAGTCATTCGGTCTTTACGGCACCTCCATGGGGCATGGGCTGTTTTACTAAGGAGAAAACCAAGAGACAGAGAAGTTGTGTAACTCAACCATATTCATGAAGCCACTGAGATCTGGAATCATTAATCGGATCCTTCTAAGTCCAGAGTCTGAGCTCTTACCCCTTCCCCTGCACCTGCTCCCCACCCCCACCTCCACCCCCAGCTTCCTGAAGGAGCAGGGCGGTCTCTCCCAAAGCCAGCATTCCTGTTCTGTGACTTCATCTGTGATTTCATCCTGGGAGTCGGTAGCAGCCCTCTTAGGTTTGCTCTCATGATCTCACCCTTTCTCTCCTAACCACTTGGCACCAACCAGCTCTCCTCTGCATGACCTTGGGCAAGTCCTTTAACCTCGCTGGGTTGGTTCCTGGTGTATGAAGGGAGAAGAGAGGCCCACGATGGCTGCCGACACCTGGCAGGTTGATATCCAGGGCTCCTGTGTGGGCTTGTGGGTCTCCCTGAGACCAAACCCTGTGTGAAGAGCAGGCTCCAGGTTGGCCCTGTGTCAAGCAGGCCCTTGGGAACCCACAGGCCTGTGTTCTAGAAGCATATACAACCCCAGATCCGCACATACCAGCAGAGCATTAATGTCTCCTCACCATGAATGCCAAACGCTCGAGCCGAGAACGCTGGAGGGACCCTGGGATCTTTAGTGGGCCCAGCGTTGCTGCAGAGGCGGCCTGGGGACTCATGGCTGCACCGAGGTATGGTCAAGCCTGGTTCTGACATCACTCAATTCCCTGGCTCTGTGCCCCAGTCACCCAACGGATGACACATTGCCGAGTATGGCAGCTCCCAGGGTGGTTCCTGTGGAACAGGGACTCCGAGCAGAGTTCTCTGAAGGCAGGAACCACCTAGGAGCCTCGGGTCCTGAAAGGCAAACATCCTCTTTCCCCACCTCCAGGAAGCCCTTTTCAATATTTCTCACACTTGGGAGGCTGAGGCAGGTAGATAGCTTGAACCCAGGAGATCGAGGCTGCCATGAGCTATAATCACACCACTGCACTCCGGCCTGGGTGCCAGAATGAGACCCTGTCTCTTTAAAAAAAAAAAAAATCGAGGGTGGGGGGCATACAATTTGGACATAGAAACACACAGGAAAATGCCATGTGAAGATAAACACAGATGCAGGGGATGCTTTCTTTTTTCCCCTATGGTTGATGTTTAGTTCAGTTTCTTTGTTTTGGTTTTACTCTGTTTTAGGGATAACCCCTCCCCATACCATCTGACTGAATTTTATTTATTGAATATGCAACACGTTAACAATGTTACAAAAGTTTGTTGAAACTATGCAAAAAAGGTATAGTGAGAGAAATATCCTTCCTTTGCCTTCCTTTCCTCTTCCTTCTCCCTTCCTTTCCCTTCCTCTGTCAACTACTTCCTTTCCCTTCCTTTCCAGTTTACCTTTCTTGTGTCTCTTTTCTAGCTTAAACACACATAGTAGATAGAAGTCTACTACTTGCCAGGTCTTGGTCAAGGTGGCTGTTCTGGGTGTGGGCAGCTTTCCTCCACCGAGTGACTCAAGGATTGAAGTTCCTCCCAGCCTCTTGCTCCACCATCCCCTATGGTCTCATCATCATCTGCAAGCAGCTGGGAGAAGAGGGTTTGTGAAGAAAACACACTCACACCTTACCACCTTTCTAGCTAAAAAAGTCAAAGTGTACAAATCATATACAAAAAGTGCACAAGTCATAAGTATATAACTTGTTAAACTTTAACAAAGTGAACGCATCATGTAAATCACTACCCATGTTAAGTAACAGCACATTATAATATTATCATCATCCAGTCCTTACCTGCCGAAGGTAGCCAGTCTCCTGACTACCATGCATTAGTTTTGTTTGCATTTGAACTTTATATAAATGTCGTCACAGTTTATACACACTCGGGTCTGGTTTCTTGGACTCCAGGTTCATGTCATTGTGCATAGTGGTATTAATAGTTTGCTTCCCTTCCTGGTTATATAGCACTCCATTTTATAAACATATATTTATCCATTCTCTTGTTGATGGACATATGGGAAGAGCAATGGCTGCTGAGTACTGTACTTGTTTCTTGGCATATCTGCATGCATTTCTGTTGGCTATAAACCTAGAAGTGGACTTGCTGGCTCATAGGGTATGCAGATATTCAATTTAGTAGACACTGCCAATCTTTTTTTTTTTTTTGAGACGGAGTTTTGATCTTGTTGCCCAGGCTAGAGTGTAATGGCACAATCTCGCCTCACTGCAACCTCTGCCTCCCAGGTTCAAGCAATTCTCCTTTCTCAGCCTCCTGAGTAGCTGGGATTACAGGCGCCCACCACTATGCCTGGCTAATTTTTTTGATTTTTTTAGTAGAGATGGGGTTTCACCATGTTGGCCAGGCTGGTCTCCAACTCCTGACCTCAGGTGATCTGCCTACCTCGGCCTCCCAAAGTGCTGGGATTACAGGCGTGAACCACCATGCTTGGCTACCATTTTTTTTAACTCTGACCAGAGGAATTACAGAAGGTTCTTGAGAAGGTGCCCTTAAAAAGACCATACATAGGCCAGGCACAGTGGCTCATCCTTATAATCCCAGCACTTTGGGAGGCCGAGGCAAGAGAATCACTTCAGGTCAGGAGTTCAAGACCAGCCTGGGCAACCTAGTGAGATCCCCAGCTACATAAAACATTTAAAAATTAGCCAGGCATGACGACGTTTGCCTGTAGTCCTAGCTACTTGGGAGGCTGAGGTGGGAGGATTGCTTGAGTCCAGGAGGTACAGTGAGTTGTGACTGCGCCACTGCATTGCAGCCTGGGCAACAGAGTGAGACCCCATTTCAAAAATAAAAATAAAAACCTATAAACAATGATCAGGACCAGGACTGTACTGGGGGAGAAAAGGAAAAGAAATGCCGGGGAGAGGGAGTCCACGGGCAAGATCTGCAGGCCAGAAAGTGCCTGGTGGATTTTCAGAATAGTCCAGACTAGTGTGCGGGACTGTAGGCCCCTGCAGATTGGACATCAGCAAGCTGTCCTTAAGAAACATCTGGCCAGGCACGGTGACTCAGGCCTGTAATCCCAGCACTTTGGGAGGCCGAGGTAAGCAGATCACTTGAGGTCAGGAGTTGGAGACCAGCCTGGCCAACATGGTGAAACCCCATCTCTACTAAAAATGCAAAAAAAAAAAAAAAAAAAAAATTAGCCAGGTATGGTGGCATATGCCTGTAATCCCAGCTACTTGAGAGGCTGAGGCAGGAGAATTGCTTGAACCCAGGAGGCAGAGGTTGCAGTGAGCCGAGTGACAAAGTGAGACTCTGTCTCACACACATACACATACACAAAAACATTCCAGGGTGGTTAAACCTCCGGGCCTCTTCCTGCCTCTGATTTTCATCGGTGAGAATGGGAGAATACTAACTTCTCTCACAGGATACAGAGTATGTTAAGGAGTTGTAATTCATCAATGTTATATTTTTCTTTTCTTTCTTTCTTTTTTTTTTTTTTTTTTGTGAGACAGAGTCTCACTCTGTCACCCAGGCTGGAGTGCAGTGGCTCGATCTTGGCTCACTGCAAGTTCCGCCTCCCGGATTCATGCCATTCTCCTGCCTCAGCCTCCCAAGTAGCTGGGACTACAGGTGCCCACCACCACGCCTGGCTCATTTTTTTTTTGGTATTTTTAGTAGAGACAGGGTTTCACCATGTTAGCCTTGGCCTCCCAAAGTGCTGGTATTACAGGCGTGAGCTACCACGCCCGGCCTCTTTGGTGTTTTTGTTTTTTAGGCTTTGTTGGTGCTTTGTTGTCTGTGTGGAGGACACAGAGAGTCATAAACCACGATCTCCTCCCTTCTAGAGTTCCCTTCTTGGCGTTAGAGTCATTAGCTGGCTGTGTCATGGTCAATGTGCTGAGCTTTGTGGTTCCTGGAGCCGACTCCCTCCCTCTCTGCTGCCTCCATGCATGGAGGTCACTTGCTGGAACGCAGATGTGTGCAATGCCTGGAGATCCAAGTTAAATATCTCAACCGGTTCTTGTGGTTGTGGAAACAGCTTTGGCTCCCAGGCGGTTGACACTGAAAAGCAGAAGTCCCTGCTGCGTCTGACATCACGTGGCTCAGGAGGTCAGTTGCCTTCTCAAAAAGTGAGCTTCCTGTGTGGATAAGGCAGCCCCACAGCCAGCCTGGCAACAGACAGCTTCATGAGAAGGCACAAGATGAAAACGGATTCCTGGGCAAGGCTGAGAGTGGATCCGCCATTCCTGCCTGAGCCTCTTCCACAGCTGCCCTTTTTAGGGGTCACCAGACTTCCTCATACAGACCTCATGGTGCCCACACCTGGACCCGTTAGAAGGTTCTGTTGCCTTAGCTTAGTAAATTTTCATAGAGAGTTTTAAGTTTTCCTTTTTGCATGTTATCCTCATGGTTGTACTCTTCAGGGCACTTGTTCCTTCGGTAATTATCCTTAATGAAGGTATTTCCATATTGACGCGAGGTAGGTGGGGTGTTGAAGACAGAGGGAGACTCGAGACGGTGCGTTGCCTCTGGATTACATGAAAGGAGTTAGATGGCTGAGTGTCAGTTACATCCCAGTCAGAACACTTGCGCCACTAGGTTTCACCAAATGCCAATCATACTGGACTGAGCTCCTCTGCTCCTCTCCCTGAAACTATCATGGCAAGTCATTAACAAAAAGGCTTCCTTTTCGGAAGGCAAATATCTCTCTATCTAGCTCATCAGTCTTAGTGCTGGAAGAGATGCAGCTCTGGGCTGGCTCTGATGCAGACTTGTCACAAAGGCTTGAGTAAGTGACTTCATCTTGCTGGGGAGAAATGGTCCCTTGCCCCAGGTTCAAATGGTTGCCACCTTCCAGCTACATTAGGGATCCAGGGTGGGGCAGAGCTGAAGGCTAACCCTGGGCCAGAGGGTCAACATGATGTCATGTGCATTAAGCAGGAGATGTCCTTGGGGACCTGAGAAGACGCCTAGGGTCAAAGGAAGCTGATTTTTCTGGTTATTAGAATGATCCCATTTCTCTGATTTCAGGGACTTCAGAAGACTTCCAGATTTGGTCACCCCCAAAGCTTGAAATGTCACTAGGGGTCACTCCCTTGACTAAGAGATTGATTGCCGAGGGCTCCTGTTAAAATGCTCAGCGTCACCAAGCAGGGCTGTCTGCATGCACAACACCTGCTCATAGCCGCACATTCACCCGTGAGCCTCCCTGGCTGCCTCTTAGCAGAGCCTGGACAGGATGGGATTAGGGAGGCCAATTCTGATAGAAAGACTGAGCCTGGGGCAGGGGGACAGGACATTGGGAGGACATGTCCTTATATGGCCTGCTAGGGAGGGTGTGGCAGACAGTGAGGACACGGGGCAGGTGCGCCAGGGCAGTAGACTGTGGCCAGTGGCTCTTGGAACTATCCCTCTCCACTCCACCTCTTTGTACCGTGTTGCAGGTGCAGGACACTCTCACCTCGAATATTGCAGCAGCCCCTTCCCTGGTCTCCCCTAGCGCCCACCCTGCACTGAGGCTGTCCTGTGGGGGCTGCGCCTGGTCTCCGGCCTCCTCCCGTCTCCTCCAGTCCCACCCTCATAGGCAGCTAGAGGGGTCGAGAGCCTTTAAGAGGCTTCCCAAGATCTTTTGAGTCCTCAACAAACTCCTTGCCCTGGCATTCAGGACTTGCCTGTCTAGGATCCTGTCTTTCCAGCTCTGCTCACATGACCGTATCCTTGGGGAAAACAGAAATGGGGATGCACAAAGTGACCAGAACAGGATATTCATGATGACCGGGGAACCGCGACTGAGAAAGCAGGAGCCTTTCTGGCAAATCTGGGTTCAGATGCAGCAGCGATGGGTAGTGTGCCTCAAACACGTTTTCATAGCTCAGTTCTCACAGAGTCCCCATCACTGGGCTCACTAAGCCCCTCATCCTGAAAGGCCGGGGGGCTCCTTTAGCGAGGCCGTCTCCCTCTCAGGTGCCCCCCGCCAACCTTGCTGGTTCATCCGGGGGGCCCAGGGCGATTTACCCTACGTGAGGGTTGACAGCGCCACCTGGTGGCACCGCACCTCTATTGCGCTGAATGCTACTGATCGCAAAGCTTGGGGGCTCAGGGTCTCTGATGGGAAGACCTCACTCTTCCAGCCTGTGTGTCCTGGCTTCCCAGGCCATGGCAGTGCTGGGGCACTTAAAGCACCTTTGGGCCTCCACACAGACTTCTAACTCAGGGTGGACAAAGGAGAGAGCATTCTGGAACCTGCTGGGCTGTCCCAACCCCGTCCCCTGGCCAGCAGGATGTGCTGGGGCTGGCTAGGCCTTTGGAGGAAGGGCATGCCTGGGGGTGAGGCCACAGCCCCCACTCACCATGGCACCCAGGGGTTTCCAGGGAGCCTGGGCAGCCTGCTGGCCAGGGCTTGGGACGGAGGTGTCCCTGGGGAAGGGAGAAGCCAGGCAGCTGGAGTCTTTGCTTCCAGGAGAACCACTGGCAGTCTTCCTGTGGGTGCTGCCCTCGGATCGGGACTGGGCCCAGGGAGCGTGCGTCCTGCCAGAGAGGAGATGTGAGCAGAGCTTGGCCAGGCCACTCGGGCACCCCGTTCGTGTGGGCAAGTGGGCTTCCCTTCCTGAGCCCCAGACATGCGAGATCATTGCCAGGACTTTCTGCCAGCAGCCATGGCAGTGATGGGACACTTAAAACACCTTTGGGCCTCCACCAGGATGGGGGACAGGGGTCCTCCCCACCTCCTCCTCCCCCACGCTCCCCCCCACAGCATTATCTGTTCCCTGGACTCTGTGCTGAACCTCTGCTCCAGCGCTCCTCCTGGCTCCAGCTTCATAGAATCGCCTTCCCTTTCTTTCCAACCAACTTCTTCCTCTTTTCCTTCTCCTTCTTCTTCTTCTTTTTTTTTTTTTTTGAGCTGGAGTTTTGCTCTTGTCGCCCAGGCTGGAGTACAACGGTGTGATCTTGGCTCACTGCAACCTCCACCCTGGTTTCAAGTGATTCTTCTGCCTCAGCCTCCTGTGTAGCTGGGATTACAAGCGCCCACCACCATGCCCAGATAATTTTTGTATTTTTAGTAGAGACAGGGTTTCACCATGTTGGCCAGGCTGGTCTCGAACTCCTGACCTCAAGTGATCCACCTCAAGTGATCCGCCCACTTCAGTGTCTCAAAATGCTGGAATTATAGGCATGAGCCACTGCACCCGGCCTTCCATCTAGCTTTGATTCACCTCAACAAACGTTTTCCAATTCCCATACCCTGGGCCTGGGCGACCTGAATCCGGTTCCAGACCTGTGAGCTTATGGTGATGCTGGAGAAGGCAGACGGGTAAACAGATCCAATCAGTGAAACTGCCCCTCCCTGAGTCGGCCTAAGCCCCACTTCCTCTAGGAAACCATCCCTGCCCCGCTGTGCATAGTTGGTTTGTTTGAGGGCAGGGAGGCGCCCAGCTCCAGTGGGGTCTCAGCAATGCTCAACAATTTTGCCCCAGCCAGGGAGCGGACACCTCACTGCTGCCATGTGTGGGGAGTCAGGGCAGGGGATTTCTCTGGGGTCTGGTCTAGGGCCCTAGGTGTGGCCCTTCTGCTAATTTCAGGCCTGAGTGGCAGGGGCAGGCGCGGGGCCCTGAGAGTCTGGGGGCAGCTTCTCCGAGCTCTCAGGCTGTGAGGGCCTGAGCGGCCAGCCCTTCTCCAGGGCAGCACTGGGAATGGTGAGGCCGGCCATCTGCGGGCTTGCCAGGTTGAGGCCGGCCATCTGCGATGATGGCCCGGATTTGGATTCTGCTATTACAGGCATAAACGTGTGACAGGAGGAGGCCAGCAGTGGCTAACAGAGCAGCAGCATCTGGAGCATCTGCCAGGAACCAGTAGGACACATGGGAGGAGGACACCGGGGCTCCCGGGGGGAACTGGCCCAGCCGCTGGGACGGGATAACAGGCCTGAAGTGGGTCTGCGGGTTCTGTCTGGCCAGCTGCAGGGCTTCCCATACTTTTCCCAGTCAGGGAGTGTGTGATCTGCGCCGCTGCCACGGAGCACAGACTGGGGTGGCTGACACTCCGCCATTTACTCCCTCACAGTTCGGGAGCCAGGAGCTCCAAAATCAAGACAGGGGCAGGGCCAGGCCCTCTGATATTCTGGGCAGAATCCTGCCTGCCTTTCCAGCTGCTGGCCTGGCCGGGAGCCCCTGGCGTCCTGGTCTCTGCCCGTCCCCACGAGGAGTCTCCCTGTGTGTCACTGTCCTCATGTGGCACTGTCTTCCTCTTATAAGGACAGTTGTATTGGATGACAGTCCATCCTAATGGCCTCATCTTAACTTGATTACTCTGCAAAGATTCAATTTCCAAATAGGTTCACCTTCACAGGTACCGGGGGTCAGGACAAAAACATCTCTTTTGGGGGAGCACAATTCAACCCTGAATGGGGGAGAAAGCGAACTTTGGTGAGATGAGGGGCAGAGCCCGGCACTATGAGTTCCAGGCTTGACATTTCTTTCCAGTCCTGAGTTTTAGCTTAAAAATTCTTGCATTTCTGCATTATTCTCTATTCTGAGTCATGTTTGCTTTAACAGGAAATACAGGATGATTTCTTCAAATCTTTGCCACTTCAATATGAAGAAACATGTTTATCCTGTGGCTCCATAACCTTCAATGCATTTCTGAATTTTCTCAAGGGAATTTATCCCCAGTTTGAAAAGTATAAACTAACATGAATTCATGTAGTTCTCATAAAAACCCAGGCCAGGCACGATGGCTCAGGCCTGTAATCCTAGCACTTTGGGAGGCTGAGGCGGGCGGATCACCCGAGGCCAGGAGTTCCAGAGCAGCTTGGTCAACATAGTGAAACCCCATCTCTACTAAAAATACAAAAATTAGCCAGGCGTGGTGGCGGGCGCCTGTAATCCCAGCTACTCGGGGGGCTGAGGCTGGAGAAATGCTTGAACCCAGGAGGCGGAGGTTGCAGTGAGTGCAGACCATGCCACTGCACTCCAGCCTGGCAACAGAGTGAGACACCATCTCATAAAAACAAACAAACAAACAAACAGAACAACCCAGGGAGGTATGCATAGTTAACAGAAGAGGAAACTGAGGGGTTAATCTGCTAAGGTCATACCTCATAGGTATAGTAGAGAGGTCCACGTGAGAATTCAGTTCTTTTTCGGCTTCTTGGTCAGTTTAGGTATTTATTTATTTATTCATTATTTTTTGACGGAGTCTTGCTCTGTCGCCGAGGCTGGAGTGCAGTGGCACAATCTCGGCTCACTGCAAGCCCCGTCTTCTGGGTTCAAGCGATTCTCCTGCCTCAGCCTCCCGAGTAGCTGGGATTACAGGCGCCCGCCACCACGCACATTTAATTTTTGTATTTTTAGTAGAGACGGGGTTTCATCATGTTGGCCAGGTTGGTCTCCTGACCTTGTGATCTGCCCGCCTCGGCCTCCCAAAGTGCTGGGATTACAGGCGTGAGCCACCGCGCCCCGCCTGTTTTGTTTTTTACTTTAAGTGCATGATGAGGGAGATGAGAAAACGGGGAGAGAGAGAGAGTATTGTGACCACCCCCTAGCCTGGGAGAGAGATTTGTATGCCTGTTGTGAAAAGCAGGGATGGGAATTCTGAAATAAAAACACAGTTGGACAGTTTCCCACGGAGTGGTAACGTAAACCCACTCAGGCCAACCATACTCAAGTGCTGTCTGTCTACCCACACGCCCGTGTCAGAAATGCCCTTCGGTGCTTCCATGCAGAAGGGAAGGAAGCACTTTTACATTTTAGTTCTGCTTGTTATTTGGAAGTTATTTTAAAGGTCATTTAAGTGGGTTTTTTTTGTTGTTGTTGTTGTTAACAGAGTTGTTTCCAGCCACTGCTATGAGCCCATCTAAATGAAATCGTGAGGACTAAGGAGAGGGGCACCCATGACTGCCTTCATCCACCCCCACATCATCTTTTCACCCATCCACCCATCCTTACTGCAGACCTTACTGGGCACCTGTGCCAGGAGACGGTCACTGCCCATCAGAAGCTCATACAGGGAGAAGCAGTGGCCACAGCAGGTGATCTGGGTCCTAGAGAACGCTTGGAGAACAAGGGAAGGCTGTGGAAACCGCCCTGTCCACAGCATGCACGAATGTTCTTGGGTGCATGTCTGTGTGTTTGCGTGTGTGTATGCTTGTGTGGGTGTGCAGCATGTGTGTGTGTGTGCAAGAGAGACAGAGACTGAGAGTGCAAGAGGGTGTAAGCACACACACCCGCCCATCAGCCCCGCCTGTCTGCTCAGAGTTTCGCCTGTCACCCGGCCACGCCCTGTGACCCCCCTCCCAGGCTGGGTGCAGCCAGGACACCTGTTGCCAGCTGCGAGCACCTGCCTGGGTGCTGCGCCGTGTCCTGTGCATGTTCCAAGCCCACCCCCTGGGGTAATCCAGGCCATGACTCAGGAACATCGTGTTGGGACACCCGAGACCCCCTAGCCCCTGCCCCAGGGGTCAGGGCAGCGAGTCCCATCTCCCTTAGCTGGGCTGGGCCCAGGCAGCCTGTATCTCTGTTTGCTCCAGAGGCTGGGTGCGTCCTGCTTGGGGGCTGGGCGCGTCCCGCTTGGGGGCTGGGTGCATCCCACTTGTGGGCTGGGTGCGTCCCGCTTGGAGGCTGTGTGAGGCCCGCTGGTTTTCACCCACAGATTCCAAGGGTTCTCAAGGCAGAGGAAAGAGACAATTAGGGCACCTAACACCCATGTTGGTTGGACGAGAGTGAATCCCAGGCCTGCTTGGGAGGCTTTAGGCATTCAGCTCGGCCCTCTCTGAGGGGGAGGGCACGTCGGCCACTCTGTCAGGGCATCTCTGTGCTCAGCACCGTGTGGGCTCATCACAGACACGAGAGTGCATCCTCTCAGCGGGAAGGGCCTGGCAGGGTTTGCCTGTTTTCTCGCGCACAGGTTGAGTTTCTTGGCCAGCATCACACAGCCAGGCTGAAGTGGAGCAGGGCTGCGGGCTGCACCCAGTGGTCTCTTGTCAATCTCGGCCTTTCAGTCCCTGCCTGGGAGAGGGTCTCAGCACGAAGGGCAGAGGGGTCTCCTGGAATCAGCCAGTGCTGTGTCGGTGAGAAAGGCCAGGAGGAAACTGGAGGGCCACAGGCCTGAAACTCTCCCGCTGCCTTGCCGGGTGCCCGAACCTGCTCGACCTGGTGTCTTCCCGGTGGGGGACAGGGGGGCTGCATCACTCACTCTGCCTGTGTCCTAGGGAAGCCTACCCATTGCCCTCCAGCACTGGCAGAACAGAGACCCCCACGGTGGCCAGGCCTGTGTGGGGTGTAAACAGTGTCTCAGGGCGTCTTGGTGTCCTCACTACTACATCCTCCATGTTCCAGAGGAGAAACCGAGGCCCTAAGGACACCCGGAATTGCCCGGGGTCACACCAAAGGGAAAGAGGTGACGTTGAAGTGGACACGGGGTGATGAGAGGGCTGCAGAAAAGGAGATACCCTGGCATGCCAAGCCTGGGGTTGGTTGTCCACATCCAGGAAGGTCCCTGCAAGATCATGGCATCTCTTCATGGCAAGCAGACGTAGCACCATGAATACCCATGGCCACTCCCAAGGACCCCTTCATGCGGCGGCTGTGTCCAGCACTAGGCATGCAGGAACCGAGGCCCAGAGAGTTCCGGGTGGGTGGGGAGAGCTAGAGCCTTCCTCCTGGGCTCCAAGGCTTTTCAGTAGCACCACTGGCTGTCTAGAAGGTAGCTGTGAAACTTGTGCTTTGAAATGCAATTATCTGTATGGGGAGGAGGTTGTACTGGAGGCAGCAGTGAGGGGTGGCAGTGCCAGGCCAGAAATAGATGTGGGTCCCCTTGCATGGAGCTGCCACTCCCCCAGTCACTCCGTCCTCACAACCAAAACCCCAAAAGGGGGCTGAGCCATCCCTTATGAGTGAGAGTAGAGGAGAAGGAAGGGGCTATGGGGGGAGAGGAGTACACGGAGCTGGCCCACGTGGAGAGAGGGACCCTAGTGGTCCCTTGGGTGGCCCTGGGGAGGTTTGCCATCAGAGCGACCTTAGTGACTGTGCCACCTCAGCCCTGACCTGGGCAATGGCTGTGAGGGCACTGAGCACAAGATGTGGCTCTCACAGAACCTCAGATGTATCTCCAGACATCCACCTATCTGTGCACCTGACACCCGTTTCCGGAACAGCTGCTTGGCCAAGCACCACCAGCTTGTCTCTAGGCCCCTCTTGCTGGGGAGCCCAGGCTGGGGCAAAGGAAGGCACAGGGGCATCCACTCGGGCTTTCCAGAATAGGCAGAGCGCAGAAGTGCCCTCTGGACATGCGGAGGGAGGAGATGAGAAGAGTCCCCAGCACCAGAAGGGGTGGAGACGGCTTTGCTGGGGCAGGGGGCACAGATAACCTGGTGCTAGGCTCTGGCTGCAGTTGGAAACAACCAAAGTTTTAAAAAGAAGGTGAACCTCTTAGAAAAGGAAACGACATTTATAAAGAGGTAGGGATGTGGGGGCAGGGACGATGGCCTTGGTGGCCACAGCTCTTAAACCAGTGGGGAGAAGGCAGCCACGCCAGCATGGTGAGATCCAAGCCACAGTGACAGCGCTGCACTCGCTCCAGGTAGGTTGCTCAAATGGAAGCTTCTGGATGGATAACGAAGGCAGCACAACCCCCAGTCATTGTCTGAGGACCACCCCGGGGGGTGGAGCCAGTGCAGGCCAAGTGGATGCAGGGCCCACGGCCAGTTTCCAGGGTGATCTGAGGGGCAAGCCGTGGGAAGCCCCAGAGGCAGACGCTGAGGGACGGGCACCCCAAGAGAGTCCAGGGATCCAAGGCCATCTGGGTGGAGCCTGGACAGCGTCTACTCCAGGGGGCAAAGCTGAGGCAGGCGCCGAGGGCCTTCCAGTGGATGTGGAGACTTCGGCTTACTCCCACGCTGACTTTATCCCATTTCTGAGCCTGTCGCCATGCCTAAAGCCTTTTGGGTTCAGTTTCGCTAGAGACGACCGGTGGCCTCCCATAGGGTGGGGACAGGACAGCCTTCCTGCTGCATGGAATGGGACGCCGACCGAGGGATGGGCTCTCTCTTAAAGACTTGCCACCACACCTCTCTTTTCCATGCCAGGCTTCTGGGGTCCCCTCTGCTGCAGGTGCTTTGGGAATCTCAGTGGTTCTGCAGGGCAAAGCTGGCCCTGACCATGTGCTGCTGAATGGGCTGCCGTGGTTCCCTTGGTTTCCTGTCTTGCAGAGTCGGTGAACTCTCACCCGCTCTTGTCTCCTCGTCTCTGTGCCCTGTCCTCCTGCAGGGCTTGGGAAACCATAGGTAATAAACACATAAGCCAATCTGCCATCTCCACTGAAACCAATGCTCTTTCTGTTTTCCCATCTGCCTGCCTAGGACTGAGGTCAGCTCCGGGGTCAGAGGCAGGACTGGAGTTGGGTTCTGACTCACGCAGAGACAGGGCTTGGGAGAATAAGTCAAGGTGGAGGGCAGAGGCTCCAGGTCTCTGCCAGGCTCACCTCAGAAGTGGGTGTGTCAGGCTGTCCAGAGTGGAGTGCACAGAGGCTGGGGCTTTGACAAGGGCAGGGTGACCAGTCCAGGCTGGCCTCAAAGGCAAGAACTTGACTGCAGTGCCAGCAGATGTCCGAGGTGGGTGGGCCCTAAGGAGGCTGAGGGAGATGGTAAACTGTGAAGAGCCAGCAGCCCAGGAGCTAAATGCAGCGACGCAGAGAAGACAGGAGAGGGAGGTGTGCAGGACCTGGTGATCAGGGAGGGCCAGTGAGCAGGTGTTTCGAAGCAGCACCTCCTGTGATTGGGGCTGAGGGTGAACTCTGCTTTCAAGCAGAGGTGGTTTGTCCTGGGCCTTCCATCATGGCACCAGGTCGAGGTGGGCCATTAGCACTGAGGCCTGTGGGGAGGCAAGGCCTGTGGGCAGAGTCACAGAATGGGAGAAAAACGAAGACAGACACTGCAAGGACTTGAGTGTCACTCTGAAGGAAGCCACTCAATGGTAAATGGAGTAATAACATGGTAGCCTTTCCTGGGGAAGCCCAGAGACAAGGGGGCTCTGCCACTTGTGGGAGGCTCTCAGAGGAGGAGAGCTGATGTATTCAGACCTCCATTAATATTCATCTCTGGGCCGGGTGCAGTGGCTCACGCCTGTAATCTTAGCAATTTGGAGCCCGAGACGGGCTGATCACAAGGTCAGGAGTTTGAGACCAGCCTGGCCAACATGGTGAAACCCTGTCTCTACTAAAGATACAAAAAGTTAGCTGGGTGTGGTAGCACGTGCCTGTAATCCCAGCTACTCGGGAGGCTGAGGCAGGAGAATCGCTCGAACCGAGGAGGTGGAGGTTGCAGTGAGCCGAGATCGTGCCATTACTCTCCAGCCTGAGCAACAGGGCAAGACTCTGTCTAAAAAAAAAATTAAAAATAAAAATTCACCTGTGACTGCCCCGTGGGGGTGAAGGCACAGCCCGTGCCTGGATGATGCTTTACCCTTTACAAAGCACTCAAGGGCAACATCATGGCCTCAGTCTGTTTCATGCTGCCATTTAGAATACCTGATGCTGGGTGACTTATAAAGAAGAGAAATTTACTTCTCACAGTGCTGGGGGTTGGGAAGTCCAAAATCAAGGCTCCAGTAGGCTCAGTCATCCGGAGAGGGCTGCACCCTCCAGAGTGGAGGAGCGCTGTGTCCTCATTTGGTGGAGAGTGGGAGGCAAATGAGCCAGAGCCCATGTGAAGTCGCTTCTACTAGGGCCTTGATTGATCTCATTAACAAGGGAGAGACCCTCTTGGCCTAATCACCTCTTAGAGGCCATGCTCTTCAAGCCATCACATTGGCCACCCCTGAATGTCGGAGGGGAGACATTCAAACATATCATGCCCTGTTCTTTATTTTTATTTTATTTTTGAGACAGGGTCTCACTCTGTCGCTCAGGCTGGAGCGCAGTAGTGTGATCTCAGCTCACTGCAACCTCCACCTCCCGAATTCAAGTGATTCTTCTGCCTCAGCCTCCAGAGTAGCTGGGATTACAGGCGCCCACCACCGCGCCCGCCTAATTGCGTGGCCATTCTTAACCATAGCCTATGGTGGGAAGGAGCGCCCAGCTTGGGGCCAACACAGGCAGGTCAGGGAGGGGCTATGCCCAGCGGGGAACGGATGGCACGCTCCCTCCCAGAAAGGCTGCTGCAGGGCTCAGCACTCTGAACCTTAAAAGGTTTACCCAACAGAGCCTCCAGATGCTCAGAGTCTTTCAGGCTCAGAACCAGAATTGTCAACTTGCCAAGATGAATCTGTCTCTTGGGGGAGGACCCACACAGAATAAGCGTTTGTGAGTAATGTAGACAATTTATGCTGAGGCATGAATGTTAGAATAACTGACTTTTTGCATAGGCGTGACAAGAGCATTTTTCTTTCTAGGAAGCAGAAGTTTGCTTGGTAAACCTGGAATCGGAACCTGGGAATTGGGCCACTGGGATATTCAATGGCGTCAGACCGGTGTAGCTGATACTCCTGGACAGAGGGGCCCTGCCAACTGGACAGATGTGTGAAGTGTTGCTGACCGAGCTCCTTGCTCTGTGTGGGAGGGAGCTTGCCAGCTCCAGCCTTGTGGGTCTCCTTTTTCTATTTCCAAGCTTAAATAAGCACTTGGCTGTTCTGATTAGCATTTTTAAAAGCTGTGTTAATAAGTTCAATTAAAATAGAAGAATCTCTCATTCTGTCATATCGGGTTTTTTTTTAATTGCAAACCAATAAAACTTAAATGAACTTAAGCAAAAAATAATTTATTGGAAGGATATGTGGGAGATTGTACTAGGGTTCTCAAGAGAAACAGAGACTGAGGCAGAGAGAGAGACCAACTTTAACAATGATCTCACACAATTGTGGGGGCTGGCAAGTCTGAAATTTGGCCAGCAGGCTGAACATTCAGGTGAGCTGATGTTGCAGCTTGAGTCCAAACTCCACAGGACGGCAGGTTGGAAACTCAGGCAGGACTTCTGTGTTGCAGTTTCAAGAATTCCTTCTTCGATTTATCTATTTCCTCTCCAATTTAAGTCCTGGAGGCTGGAAGTCTGAAATCAAGGTGTCAACAGGGTTGGTTCCTTCCAAGGGCTCTGAGGGAAGGGTCTGTTCCAGGCCCCTGTCCTTGGCTTGCAGACGGCAATCTTCACCTTTATGTGGCATTTTCCCTGTATATGTGCGTGTGTCCACATTTCCCCTTTCTATAAGAACACTGGCCATATTGGATCAGGAGCCCACTTACTGTTAACTAATTACATCTGCAATGATCCTAGTTCTAAACAAGGTCACATTCTGAGGTACTGGGGTTAGAACTTCCACATATGAGTTTCGAGGGAACCATCTTAGTTTGTTCAGGCTGCTATAATAAGACATCATAAATTGAGTAGCTTATAAATAGCAGACAATTATTTCTTGCAGTTCCGGAGGCTGGGAAGTCCAAGAACAAGGTGCTGGCGGATATGGCTGGTGAGTGTCTGCTTTCTGGCTCATACGTGGCACCTTCTACCTGTGTCCACACTTAGTGGAAGGGGGCATGGACGAGCTCCCTTGGCCCTCTTTGATAAGGGCACTAACCCCATTCACAAGGGCTCCACCCTCTTGACCTAATCACCTCCTGAAGGCCCCACCCCCTAATACCATCACATTGGAGGATAAGATTTCAACATATTAATTTTGGGGGGACATAAACATTCAGAGCACAGCAAGACAAATTAAACCATAACGGGCCCAGGTGTGGTGGTTCACGCCTGTAACCCTGCACTTTGGGAGACCAAGGCAGGCAGATCATCAGAGATCAGGAGTTCAGGACCAGTCTGGCCAATATGGTGAAACTCTGTCTCTACTAAAAATACAAAAAGTATCTGGGCATGGTGGCAGGCGCCTGTCATCCCAGCTACTTGGGAGGCTGAGACAGGAGAATTGCTTGAACTCAGGAGGTGGAGGTTGCAGTGAGCCGAGATCGCACCATTGCACTCCAGCTTGGATGACAAGAGCGAAACTCCGTCTAAAAAAAAAAAAAAATTAGCTGGGTGTGGTGGTGCGCACCTGTAATCCCAGCTACTCAGAAGGCTGAGGCAGAAGAATCACTTGAACCCAGGAGGCAGAGTTTGCAGTGAGCTGAGATCATGCCATTGCACTCCAGCCTGGACAAAAAGAGCGAAACTCCATCTCAAAAAAAAAACAAAAAAAAACATAACGGAACATAATTCAAATAATAACAGAAACCAAGTTCAGAGGAGGGTGGAACTCAGGCTTGGGCATGGCCAACACCCAGGACATTTCCAGAGGCTTTGGAGCAGGAATCACCACCTCTGACTCAGAGCCAGCAATCAGGGCAGGCAGCTATCTCTTAGCCCCTCAAGAGGAGTGAGGCACCCCAGCCAGTTTCTTTGTCCCTCTTTTCAAGAGCCAGACTGCAGAAGGGAGCAGTGACTGACCAGGCTGTGCAGGAGCCTGTCCCTTACCTGCAAGAGGGCAGCAGGGGCAGTGGGCAGGTGGGGACGGAGGGCCTTGAATGCTGGTCCCACCAGACGTTCTCCTGTGTGGAAGAGGTCATTCCAATTTTGCACCCTGGGATACTGTTAGGAAGAGGAAATGGAGGCAGGTAGCCAATGTGGCCAGCCCTGCTTCTCAAGCGACTCTCCCACCTCTGCCTGGATGCTTAGGTGTTGATTCCATGGCCTAATTCTCCGAGAGCACCGGCAGATGTGGATGCTGAGGCGCACAGGTATTGGAGCTGTTGCCCAACGTCTGGCCAGGAGCCAAGAAGCCCAGGTGTCCCTGACAGTGCACCTTGAACCCGGGCCCGCCCTCTTATGTGGAGCAATCGGCCAAGTGTGCGCTGAAGACCTTCCGGTCCAAATGTCTACAGTGACTGTGTGTGCAGAGAAAGCTCTGGGCTTGGTCCCTGGAGCCGTTTCTCCAGCTCTCACATTTCTTTTTCCCAATCCTCTTGTAAGAAACTAAGGCAGCACCCTTTCCTAGCTTCAGGAGAAGAACTGAGGCCAGGTTTCAGGTGGGCCATGGAGGAGGAAGTACTGGGCTCTCAGGATTTCTCTCCCAGGGCCCTAGAGGAGGTGGCTGGCATTCCTCCTAGGGACAGCACCCTGTGCTGCCCAGACCCTGTCCCCTCCTTGATGGGCAACACGGAGCTTTCCTGGGCTGCTGACCTACCAATGCCAAGAGGCGGGCCCACAGCCCCTCTGGACTCGGCCACGAGCCTTGCCTGGAGCCCAGCGTCTGACCAGCCACAGGGCCCGGGGCATTTCCGAGAAATCAGAGGCAAGGATGCCAGAGCATGAGGAGCCTTAGATTCAGAACCAAGGCTCAGAGAAGGCAGCTCCTCAGATGGCTGGCTCAGAGAAGGTGGCCCCTCAAATGCTGCACAGCCAGCCCCAGGCTGATCCCACACCAACTCCCTGTTCTCTCAACAGGGCTCAAACTGGAGTCGCCCTGGATCTGTTTGGGGGGCATTTGGGAGTCCAGAAATATTTAGAAAGCCTTTTTTTTTTGAGACGAAGTCTGTCTGTCGCCCAGCCTGGAGTGCAGTGGTGTGATCTTGGCTCACTGCAACCTCTGCCTCCTGGGTTCATGCAATTCTCCTGCCTCAGCCTCCGAGTAGCTGGGATTAGAGGCATGTGCCACCATGCCCAGCTAATTTTTGTATTTTCAGTGAGACAGGGTTTCACTATGTTGGCCAGGCTGCTTTCGAACTCCTGACCTCAAGTGATCCGCCCGCCTTGGCCTCCCAAAGTGCTGGGATTACAGGCATGAGTCACCGCGCCCAGCCTAGAAAGACTTAATTGTGAGTTTGTAATCCAAGAAAAAAAAATCTAAAAAGAATACTATTTGCTTATTCTGATCAGGCCGACAAACCCCTGTGCCCAGGAGCCGTCTGGGCTCCCAAGACCTGACCTGCCTTGAGGTTGGAACTGTTTTAACTACCTGCAGGCTCAATGAGAGAAGAGCTGAGAAGCCAGCGACCACAGGGCCCAGGGACGCGGTGGGGGAAGGGGCTGCAGTTCTGCAGGCTCTGAGGTCAGACAGCCTCAGGCAGTTCGCAACCCTGTGATTCATGCCTCATCTTGGCTCAGCAAATGGAGCCCCAAGCCAGAGGCAGAATTTTCTAGGCTGTGTGGCAAGAGAACTGAGTGTGCGGAGGTTGGGGGTGGGCGCTGCTGCCAAGATGGGAGGCTCTGACTTCCCCAGAGCAGCGGGAGAGCCGGGAGCCTGGATGGAGCAAGGAGCGAGACTCCGGGAGGTGGGCCCAGGGCGGCCCTGCCGAAGCCCACCGTTTCTCCTGGGTCTGAAATGAGTCTACTTCCCTGAAAAGCAAACTGGAAGACTCACAAAGAGGAAGCGAGCCTGGAACACACACGGCGCCCCCTGCCCTACATCCCCACGCCCGCCATGTTTCTAAATCCTCCCCGGTGCCGTCTGCCCCCACCCACTGCGAGGCCAGCTTCCGGGAGAGGTCAGGGTCAGGCAGGGCCCAGGAAGCCACCGCAGCAGCCCTTTGAGCCCCAGGTGGAGCTGGGCTCCCCAGGCTAGGTGGAGGTTGAGTCTCTGTGCTGTTGGTCACGAATTCTGTTTGGGCTTCTGCGAAAACAGAAGCCATGCCTTGCCCCGCCCTGGAGGTGTCGACAGAGTGGCCAGGAAATTTAGGTCAGCTCCGGGCAAGTCCCTGCAGGTGGGATCCAGTGACAGGAGAGACTGGGCCTGGCTGTCAGCCGTGAGCTCTGCTGGGGACTGAGCACCCACTCGATGACACATCCCCATTTCCTGGGCCCGCCCAGAAACCCTTCCCCTGGAGACAGTGCGCTGTGAGTGGGCGTGAGAGCTAGAAGCCCCTGGACCCAGCACTGCTGTCCGGCCCCAGGCTGCCGCTTTGCCTTCATTCCCTAGGGCCAGGACTGGACCCAGCACTGCTGTCCGGCCACAGGCTGCCGCTTTGCCCTCATTCCCTAGGGCCGGGACTGGCTCAGCTCATGAGGCCCCCTGCCTCTGATTCCTTGGTCAGTGACTTCTCCGAAGTGCCCGTCCAGCTGACCTGGGACCCTCTGTGGGATCTCTGCTCAAAGCACAGGCCTCCTGCTCAAAAGCCTCCTGCTCCGAAAGGCCTTCCCTGGCTCCCCTCAGAGCACTCCGGCTCCTCCACCCCCTCCCGCTGCACAGTCCCTTGGGATGCTCACAGCCCAGACACAGCACAGTCCTGGAGGGGTGGCTAGGTTGTGTGTGTTTGATGAGGAATAAATACATGACGTTGGGTAAACCCTCCCAGTTAGCAGACTCCTCCCCTCACCCCCAGAAAGCTTAGACCAAGGGTCCTCTCAGGCCTCTGCCAGTGAGGAGTCCAAAAGGGACATGAGGCTTCAAAAAGAGGACAAGCCCTCAGTGGACTCCACTCGAGCTGAGGCTTAGGAGGCTTCTGGGTTCCACTGGCAGTGGGTATGAAAATCCCTTTGCTACAAGTACTCTGAAGCCAGAGTTTCTCTCATTCATTCACTCATTCATTCATTCATTCATTCACTCATTCATTCATTCATTCATTCATTCATTCATGCCTGCCTGCTCATTTATGCTTGAGTGGAACAGGCCCAGCTGATGTCCTGCGTGTACCCAGCATGGCTGTCACAGCTCCCAGCCCATCCACCCTGCCAGCCCCACTCAGCCCCACCGGGCCGGGCCTGCAGGTGTCCTCTCCCAGGCGGGGGGCAGAGGAGACTTAAGGAGGAGGCAGCTCACTCCAAAGGGCCCCTGGCTTTGCCTGGGTCACAGTCTTGGAGCTCCCCACGGAGAGCTGAGAAACGTGGCCCTACAAAGGGTCCCAAAGCCCGAGGAAGGAAAGACAGGGAAATGCACCGAATTGGGTATTAGCACTACTTCCTCATTTTACAGATGAGGAAACTACAACTTAGCAGAGGTTTCTGGCCCAGAGTCACACAAAGTCAAAACTGGACACTGGTCAACATTGAAGGGGAGGGAGGGAGTGGAAAAGAGATGGCAGGGGAATGGAGGGGAAGGTAGAGAAAAGGAGTCTCTGGAATCGGCACGGGAATTGAAGAGACCCCCCAAGGCCCTGTCCTCATTTACCCTCTGCGCCTGGCCCTTCCCTGCCTGCTGGATGTCCAGAGACCCTCCCAGCCCCACCTGCCATCTGCCCCGCTGCTCACACTCGGCTGCTGTGCGCGCCTGCCCTCTGGTGGCAAAATCCGGAAGCGCGTTGTCACTGCATCCCAGCACTTCTAAAGGGGAAACTAGGAGCAAGTCAGTTCAGCACCCACTGTGCGCGGGACACTGAGCTGGAGACCTAGGGAGGAGGGAACACAGCCCCATTTCTGAGAGTGCAAAGTTTAGAGGACAAGACAGACAAGCAGACAGACAACACAATGAGATAGGGACCTGGCTGGGGGAAGCTCAGGTTGTTTTAAACCTAACAGGGTGTTTTAAAACAAGCAGCCCCCAAATCTATGAGTAAGAGCCTGCCTAGCAGAAGGTCCCACCATGTCCAGGAACATTTGGGCAGCACCTGCTCTGAGGGCTCTAGGCTGCCTGGCTGGGGTGGGACAGACCCAGGGTCCTTTCTGATCTGTCTGCAGCCAGAGCCCTGGAGCCAGAGGGGACCCGAGGAGGTTTGCAGGCTGTGGTCTGGGCAGGAAGGAAGGGCTGAGGTCCCCACCCTTCTTCTCTCTTTAACCTAGTGCAGCCCCAGCTGAAGCCATTCTCACAGGGTTAACAAGAATTGTGGACAGTCATGTAGCTATAATTAAGCATTCATCGGGCTGTGCTTTGACCTACTTCCTTGTAACCTAAAGTCACGTAGCCCTAGGTACGGACAGTTCACATCCCCATGGTTCCAATTGATAGGATCTCTGACCTTAGAGTCATAGGAATTTTGTTTAAGAATTGCTTAAGCAGATCCTGAATTCCATCAGAATAGCCGATGCCAACCAGCCTGAAGACCCCCACAGAGGAACGGAATCCGCGTGAGAGTGCGGTTTCTTCATCTCCCTGTCCTGTAACTGCACTCTTCCACCAATCAAGAACCTCCACACTTTGACCCACTTCAAAACCCTTAAAAATTCGAGCCTCGAACTGCTTGGGGAGATGATGGATTGGGGGTTTCCTCCCATCTCCTCACTTGGTGGCCCTACACTGATTAAACCTGTCTCTGTTGCAATGCGGCATCTCGCGTGTTGACTTCCTGCCCATGTCAGGCAATGAACCTATTACGGTTCCACAGCTTCCGGCTGGAGAGGCAGAGTGACAAGAGGGTTCAGTAGAGGGCTGGGAGCCAGACGGCCTGGGGTCTTAACAGCAAGTGCGTTCTCTGGGCTTCAGTTTTCTCCTGGTGAAAAGGTAATAAGAACAGTTCCCACCTCTGGGGGTCGCCCTGAGGGTTAAAGACAAGGATACAGAGAAAGTGGGCAGAATGGTGTTTGGCTCGTGGTCAGAGCTGATCACACCTGCTCTTGCCAATAATGCCAGCTCACCAGCGTTCAGCCCTCCTTTCTTTGGAAGAGTTTCCCATCTCACTCTCATGGCAGATAGTACCCGCGAGGTGCAGAGGCCCAGAGAGAGGAGGTGTCTCACGCGAGGTCACTGGGCGAGCAGCGATTGTGTTGAGCCTGGCACCCGGGCCTCTGGGCCCAGAGGTGGCAGCCTGGATTCCCAGCCCCCTTGTGTACCTTCTGGGCATCCCTGACTTCCTAAGTCCCTGAATTGCCCTCCTCAGTGAGGAGTCCACTTTGCTACTTATTAATAGACTCTCTCACGGGACTGCTGCACAGGTGCAGCCCGATTTCAGAGTCGCAGCATCCATAGCATTTGCTGAAGCATTGGCTACAGGTAACACCTGTGTTGTATTTGTCTTGCTGGAAGATAATGAGCTCTAAAGCCTCACTATGCAGTGTGGTCCCTGAGCCAGCAGCATTGGCCTCACCTGGGAGCTGGTTAGAACTGCAGAAATCTTAGGACCCTCCCAGACCTACAGAACTGGAATCTGCAGTTTAATGAGAGCCCCAGGCAGTATGCGTGCCCCTTACAGATTGCCAGGGAAGGGTATCTTAAGCAAACGGACTCAAGTGGGCGAATGAACTGTAGATGTGTCCACCGAACCTGCCCTGGGCAACACTTGTGCTGGCATGCATGCCAGGGTCTGAGAATTCTTGGGGGAGTCAGCCAAGGTCAGAGTCTTCAAGGAGTCCCCAGCTCCTGCTGTTAGTAGGTCTTCATGCAACCGCACAAGCTGGCCAGAGAGTGCCGGGAGGGAAGGAACAAAGGCCATGGGGGCCTGTCTGCTCGGGAGAGTGAGAATCTGGGCTAAAACTTGAGGGAAGAACCAGATCAGCCAGGCAGACGTGGGGGAGGGCCTTCCAGAAAGGGGGCTGCTTGTACCAATGCCTGAGCTGGGTGTTTTCAGAGAATTGGGTACTTTGCAGACTTTACCCTAATACTTTCAGGCACTGAGGCAAAGGTAGAATTGGAGGCCCACCTACTCTGAGTCTAAATATTTAAAAGTCATATAGCTGACAAACTATTAAATAAAATGTGCTCCAGCCTCTTATAAATATGCCTTCACAAGGATCTAGAAGGCCAGCTTTAAATTTAGTATTTTTGGACTCCTGGGAGTTTGGCACTACAACGCGATGGTGTGGGGTGGACCAGCCCCATCTGCCCCCTTCTGCTCTGTACCCCAAGTATGCACACATTCATGCATACGTGCGGTGTCCCAGCCTGCCATCGTCCACACCCCCTTGTCCCACGAACAGCTGCCCCGTGGGATATGCAAACCAGGTCAGCCTCAGGAGGGCAGACCCTGGGAAGAAGTTCAAGAAGGCCCTGGAAATGTGGGGAGGAGTATGGGCTCTGGGAGGGTGCACCCCTTGACCTCATGAGAGGACCCCAGCTGAAGAGGCTCTGTGACACTTAAAGTATGACACACCCTCAATTATAAGACACATTTCAGAGACACATGTACTATATTTGCTGTCCGAAAGCCTTCTGGTTCTCTGACCAAAAGAATTTGTTTAAACCTAATGTTTCATTGAATCTGTACATCAATTTGGGTAGTATTAATAATAGGAACAATTAAAAATCTTCCCCGTGTTAAATCTTGCAATCCACAGACATAGGATGTCTTTCCATTTATTTAGTTCTTTAATTTCTTTCAATGAGGTTTTGTAATTTCCATGTAAAAGCCTTGCATTGTTTCGCTAAGCGTTTTTATGTTTGTTCCCCCTTTTGCATCTTGAAAACCCTCTGTGAAGGCAGCATGGCGGTCATTATTAACCACAATATGTAGAAGGTCAGAGAGGTTAAGAAACCTCAACTAGCAAGTGGCAGTGCTGGGACTGGAGCCCTCATCCTCAGCTCCCTGGCAGAGCCGGGCCCGGCCTTGCTTTGGTGAGGGTCACTGGTTCTAGCCCATGCTATATGTGTCCCTCTCCACCAGGGACGACTGCTGAGCAGGTCCCAGTCTCCCTTCCCCAACGATTGGAGGGAGCGGCTGGATGCTCAGGGGGGCCCTCCAGGCAGGAGCAGGCAAGGGAGGGGAGCCTCTGGTTGTAACCAGGAGTTCTCAGCCTTGGCTTTAATGGAAATCACCTGAGCACTTTAAAAAATACCAATGTCCAGACTCCACCTCAGACCAATTCAAGTCAACCCCCTACAGGCAGGGCCACGGGACCTGTGATGATACAAGTTGTTTAGCTGAGTGAGCAGCCAGGCTGGGAACCACAGGTGAGATGTGGGCGTTGGCTCCGTCAGTCTTGACCCATCTACGCCACCGTAGCAAGCATTGAGGAAGGCAGGGCAGCCTGGGAGGGGAGTTCAGGCTTTATCTGTTTAGAGTCTAGGTCTCGCAGTGGCTCAGTCACGGCTCACTGCAGCCTCCGGCTCCTGGGATCAGGCAATCCTCCTGCCTCAACCTCTCAAGGAGCTGGGACCACAAGCACGCGCTACCGCTCCTGGCTAATTTTATTTTTCATTTTTGTAGAGACAGGGTCTTGCTGTTTCCCAGGTTGGTCTCAAACTCCTGGCCTCAAGTGATGCTCCCGCCTTGGCCTCCCAAAGCACTGGGATTACAGACATGAGCCACTGTGCCGAGCCCAGAGCCCAGACTTTAGGCTTACACTCCAGGCTGCAGTCCCACGTGTGAATCTCCAGGTGTGAGTCCCAGGTAAGTTCTGTGACCTTGGATACTTCACGTCTCTGAGCCTCAACCTACCTATCTGTAAGACAGAGACAATAACATCTGCCTTGAGAGGTGGGGTCTGGTCCTCTGAGCCTAGGCTGGCCTGTGTAGGGTACAGCAGAGGTGACTGTGCCAGCCTAGACTGGGCCTGGACTTTACAAGGATTGGTGGTTTCCACCTTGGTCTCTTGAAGCAAGCTCAACCCCCAGGTGTGGAGAGGCCCTGAGAGTCCATGGAGAGGGACAAGGACCCGGTCATTTCCTCGCCCTGCTGAGTGCCCAGCATGAAGGCCGCTGTCTGAGACCTTTCAGGCCAGCTCCTCCACCAGCTGCACACCACTTAGTGACCCCAGTCAATGCCGCAAGGAGCAGAAAATTGCTCAGTCCAGCCCCACTGAATTCCTAACCCACAACGTCGTGAGACTGAATAGAACAGGGCCATGTGTTACGTGACTGGAGGGAGCTGTGGCGTCTGTGATGGTCTGTGATCACACAGATCATCTCACACATCAGAAACCACAGACAGTGTTGACCTTTGTCCTCTGGGCACTTGCAGGCTCCCCTCCTGCCTGGTGGGAGGCGCCAGGGTTGTGTCCCCAACTCCACAGCTGGCGGTTGTGGCCACGGCTGGATAGACAGGCACCCCGGGCCCAGCTCCACCTCTGGCAAGTCTCTCTTCATTGTTCTGGGTTCAGCCCCCGTCTATTAGTGGGGAAGGCCTGTCCACGTTAATATCACAGAGGCTGACTGCATGGTGGGCACTGAGCTAGGCCCAGGGCACTGGGGGGCCAGAGCTCGGAGAAAAACAGATGCAAACCCTCCCCCTAGAGCTTATGGCCGTGTGAGATGGACTGAGGTTAAACAGGTAAAATGTAAGTACACATGGAGACGCCAAAGAAGACAGCAAGACACTGGGGCCTACTGGGGGGGGGGGGGGGGGGCGTCAAGAATAAGAAAACCACCTACTGTGCTTATTACCTGGGTGGCAAAATAATCCGTACACCGAGCCCCCATGACATGCAATTTGCCTATAGAACAAACCTGAACACGTACTCCTAAACCTAAAACACAAGTTTTTAAAGAAGTAGACAAAATGCAAATAACGCCACCATTGGCAGCTCTGAGAAGGTTGGGAAGGAAGGGCAATCTGTGGGCTGTGAGTCCATTATGGGGGCCTCAACCCGCGGCCGCGGGGGTGAGGGTGTCAGGGTGGGCTGGGCTGAGCTGAGAAAGGGGAGCAGGGCTACTGGGTAGACGGCAGAGAGTGTCCTAGGCCAGGGGAAGAGGGAGCTCAAAAGCAGTGAGGGATGGAGGAAGATGGGTGACCAGTGCAACACACACAGAGGGGAGATCAGAGATGTGGGGGAGGGTGGCAGGCAGAGCAGGGGGCCCGGCAGTGCGGTGGGTGGGGAGGGGGGTGCCCTGGTGAGGGCTTGGGCCTTGAGCTTAGGGAAAACAAGAAGCCATTGAAGAGCTTTAGGCCAGGGGCGACCAGGGTAGGTTTGTGCTCCTGACTGTCCTGTGGATGATCAAGGTCAATTCAGAAGGTAGATGGGAAATTGCTTTGAAAAGTACAAAACAGAATACAAATATAAGGTGTGAGTGGTATGAGGGACAGATGTCAGTGGAGGGTGCGGGCTGGGGGTCCGGAGAGCTGGTTCTCTGCTCAGATGCACCCCACCCCTCCCTGTGGACCTCAGCGTTCCCATCTGTGGAACTGGCGTGGCTACCGCTCAGAAGCGCCCCGCCTGGACCAGGACTCCATGTTGGCTGCACCTGACCTCACATCCCCAGCTGTGAATAGGCTGCTTACCTGACTTTGCCTGTGAGGAGAGTCAGGCTGAGGGGCAGAGACTTACTCAAGCAGAGAGAGTAGGCTCAGCCCCTCACTATTTCCTGGCTCAGGAGGAGGAACAGGCGGTCGGGCCCCGTGGCTCAAGCCTGTAATCCCAGCACTCTGGGAGGCCGAGACGGGCGGATCACGAGGTCAGGAGATCGAGATCATCCTGGCTAACACAGTGAAACCTCGTCTCTACTAAAAAATGCAAAAAAACTAGCCGGGCGTGGTGGCGGGCGCCTGTAGTCCCAGCTACTTGGGAGGCGGAGCTTGCAGTGAGCCGAGATCGCGCCACTGCACTCCAGCCTGGGCGGCAGAGTGAGGCTCCGTCTCAAAAAAAAAAAAAAAAGGAGGAGGAACAGGCAACACACAGGGCCACAGACTTGGCCACACTGCTGGGCTTGAGCCTGGCTCTGCCACTCCAGAGCGGTGGCACTTTGGGCTGGTTCATTAACATCTCTGTGCATATGCGTCCTCTTTTGTGCAATGATGACAGTGGTGCCTGTGTCGGTCTCTTCTCATACTGCGATAAAGAAATAACCGAGACCAGTAAAAGAAAGAGGTTTAATTGACTCAGAGTTCTGCATGGCTGGGGAGGCCTCAGGAAACATAGAATCTTGGTGGAAGGAGGAACCAACACCTTCTTCACAGGGCAGCAGGAGAGAGCGACAGTGAGCAAGAACAGGGAAAACTGCCCTATAAAACCATCAAGTCTCGTGAGAACTCACTTGCTATCACGAGAACAGCAGGCGGAAACCGTCCCCATGATCCAATCACCCCCCAACCTCCCCACGTGGGGATTACAATTCAAGATGAGATTTGGGTGGGGACATAGAGCCAAGCCAGGCCAGTGCCCACCTCACAGGGCTGATGCAGAGTTTAATGGAGAGCAGCGGCTGGCACCTAGGAAGCCCCGCGTGTGCTGTCTGTCCCTTAGCCTCAGGGGATGGGGAGGCCTTTCCCTCATGGAGAGTGTGAGTCCGGTGGGAACCCCGAGCTCTGTCCGGATGCAGCAGCTGCAGGTTACTTATTTATTTTTTGAGACAGAGTCTCACTCTGTCACCCAGGCTGAAGTGCAGTGGCACCATCTTGGCTCACTGCAGCCTCCACCTCCCGGTTCAAGCAGTTCTCCTGCCTCAGCCTCCTGAGTAGCTGGGACTACAGGTGCGTGCCACCACATCCGGCTAAGTTTTTGTATTTTTAGTGGACACAGGGTTTCATCGTGTTAGCTAGGATGGTCTCAATCTCCTGACCTCGTGATCTGCCCACCTTGGCCTCCCAAAGTGTTGGGATTACAGGCGTGAGCCACCGCGCCCGGCCACTGCAGGTTATTTTTAACTGAGGAGGCTCCATCAGCCCTTGCTGTGAGGTTATTTTGAGCACAGCTGCGGCTGTACTGGGCTGACCGGATGTTTTTGAGGAGGAAGCAAGTCCTCAGTACGGAAAGGCCTGGGAAACCCCCTATGTCCAGAGGGTCCCCCCTTCTCCGCTGTGGAAACAACAAAGTCATCTGAGTGTGGTCAAGGTGAGGCAGGATTTCCCCTCTTGGGGAGGGGCCCTCACTTCCCCCAAGGGTATGTATATCCTGAAGCCAGGTTCACAGGTCTGTCTGGGGGCTGGTTAGGCAGCGGAAGATCATTTTCCACGGGAATCCCAGGGTGCTGTGTCCCCACCACCTCCTTTTTTTTTTTTTTTTGCCACGGAGTCTCGCTCTGTCACCCAGCCTGGAGTGCAGTGGCACAATCTCGGTTCACTGCAACCTCTGCCTCCTGGGTTCAAGTGATTCTCCTGCCTCAGCCTCCCGTGTAGCTAGGACTACAGACGCCCGCCCCCACACTCAACTAATTTTTGTATTTTATTAGAGATGGGTTTCACCATGTTGGTCAGGCTGGCCTTGAACTCCTGACCTCAAGTGATCCACCCGCCTCAGCCTCCCAGAGTGTTGGGTTTACAGGCGTGAGCCACTGTGCCTGGGCTGTCCCTACCTTCTTTAGGTGTCACTCAGATGCCTGGACCCTGGAAACCTGGGTCGTGTCCACTCCGCCCTCTGCGCTCCATGGCTGGAGGAGGTTCAAGGTCTTGCCCAAGTTTGCCAAGTTCCCAGGACTGCTGCAGCCTCTGGGCTTTGTTCCCTCAGGAATTCTGCCCAGGTGGAAATTTCAGCCCCTCTCAGTGCCTCTATCCTGACAAGAAGAGCTCCCTGGGCAGCACTGACCCCCTCCACACTGTGCAGTGGGCACGGCTCCCAGCACTGACCCCCTCCACACTGTGCAGTGGGCACGGCTCCCAGCACTGACCCCCTCCACACTGTGCAGTGGGCACAGTTCCCAGCACTGAGGTTGCTGCTCCTCCACATCGCCAGCCTTCTCCATCATCCGGTGCTCCGTCTCCCCCTCTTACCCCTCCTCCCCCATCTCAGGGGCCTCCTCTACCCCTGCCCTGCTTAGGAACAAAAATAGCAGATTGTCCCCTTGGTCTTATGCAGAACAGCCCCCACCCTCCTGGAGGCCCAGAGCCTTGGCCTGTCACCCACACCAGGCGCCACTCATAGTATTTTCTGGACAAAGACAGTCCTCTCCCCCTCGCCAAGAGGAAATCTGGTGCCAATTGCTAAAGAGATGTTTTTTAAAAATCCTTCTCACCTTGTTATATAAGTACTTGGATTTCACCTTTGTATATATTTAGTCCTTTGACTTCTCATCCTATTTGGGAGACTGCATTTGGAGACAACAAAACATAAGAGAAGGGCTGTTCTCTGATTTTTGGCTGCTGTTGCCAAAATATCTCTCCCACCTCTCTTTATGCATTTTTTTTTTTTTTTTGAGACAGTCTCACTCTGTCACCCAGGCTGAAGTGCGGTGGTGCCATTTCTGCTCACTGCAACCTCCGTCTCCCAGGTTCAAGTGATCCTCCTGCCTCAGCCTCCTGAGTAACTGGGAGGCGCCTGCCACCACTCCCGGCTAAATTTTGTATTTTTCTTAGTAGAGATGGAGTTTTGCCATGTTGGCAAGGCTGGTCTTGAACTCCTGACCTCAAGTAATCCTCCCTCCTCGGCCTCCCAAAGTGGAGGATCACAGGCGTGAGCCACTGTGCCTGGCCAAAGGTGACATCTTAGACTTTACAGTGTAGAATCTGAATACCTTAGAGTCTTAGAGATGACCTGGTCTGATGTTTGATTGATTGATTTTTTTTATTGTGGGAAAATATATGTGAGTGTATTTATATATATGTGTGTGTGTATATATATATGTGTATATATGTGTGTGTGTATATATATGTGTGTATATACACACACACACACGCACACACACACACACACACAGAGGATTTACCAGTTTAACCATTTACAAGTGTCCTGTTCAGTGGTGACTGATTTTTGTAGCTGAGGAAACGTTTGTTCAGATGAAATCTTGAGCAGAAGCCTGATATAAAACTGATCACCATACTGCCAGCCCTGGAACCACAGCTGGAGCAAAGGCCAGCTCCTCCACCAGAGGCTGGGAGCAGGGCTGCAGAGTGCAGGTGCAGGGAGTGGGGGCTGCGGCAGTGTGGCCTGTCCTCCCTGCAGCCCTCACCCGGCTTCCGAGACCTCTTGGCTCCTCATCAGGCATTTGGTGCCCTCATTCTTTCCCTCTAGGCCAGTCCCCGCTTCTAGGTCCTGTGTCCTGCTTCTAGGTGCCTATCCGGTCCCCCAGACCCAAGAGGAAATCACTGCAGATGGGTGGGTGATCGGCAAGGGGGTTCTGATCTGAGCCTGCCAGAGAGGCCTAGAGAGGGAGATGTTGTTTAAAGAAATAAGAGGTGGGCCGGGCTCACACCTGTAATCGCAGCACTTTGGGAGGCCGAGGTAGGTGGAACACTGAGGTCAGGAGTTGGAGATCAGCCCGGTCAACATGGCAAAACACCGTCTTTACTAAAAATACAAAAATTAGCCGGGTGTGGTGGTGCGTGCCTGTAATCCCAGCTACTTGGGAGGCTGCGGCACGAGAATCGCTGGAACCCAGGAGGTGGAAGTTGCAGTGAGCCAAGTCACCCTGCGCTCCAGGCTGGGTGACGGTGTGAGACTCTGTCTCAAAGGAAGGAAAGAAAGAAATAAACAAAAGAAAGAAAAGAAAGAAAGAGAAAGGACAAAAGAAAGACAGACGAGGTGACAAGTTCAGTGGAAGGAAAGCCCCACTGCTGGGACAGCCACTCCACAGAGCATACTTCTGAAGACTTGGCGCCCTTGTGGACCCCAGGCAGCTGGGGGACTGCATGCTCAAAACCTCGTGGGGTCTGGTCGTGGTTACACCCAGGAGAATTTCCTCTCCCCTTCCAGGAATGCTTAGATTGAATGGGGACAAAGCAGCGCCACTGAACACCCGTAAAACCTTAAGACATGGCCTGTTCCATGAATTTCTCCCTGTTTCTCATGAGTGAAAAGTAGGCCTTCCATGAAGCCCTTTGGTCCTCGGCCCCTGCCCAGCAGATAAGCAGACACAAATGAGAGAGGGGCCTTCAGGAACAAGGAGAGGGGGCAGGGAGAGAGGGGACTTTAAAGAGGGCCCTGTGACCTTGTAGGCAGGTTAGGCTTCCAGCTGCAGGAGACAGCTAACATGAGAAGGTGGAGCCTCACCTGGGGACACGGCACTAAAGTCCCCTAGGCGGCCTCCGCACCCTCCACGTGCCTTCATGAGCTTTTGAGCACACAAGGGGTCCTGGCTGGGCCCTGCTTTGTTCCTTTAGGTCTCCTGGAGGCCCAGGAGGGCCTGTGCTGCCTCGGCCTTTCCCACTTCCCCAGTGTGCTGGACATGGGATCACAGTCCATTTGAGCAGTGGCCAGAGCAAGCGACCAGAAGGAGCCTGGCCCCTGCTCTCCAGCCCATGGCGGGCTGCCCTGGTGGCTGGGCACTTGTTTGGGCTTCCGTGTGGTCAGTTGTAGTCAACAGGACACTGGCAAACACGGGCAGAGCTGCAGGGCCCCTCGTTGCTGAGGAGGGCCTGCTGATGGCCAGCGTGTGTCCTTCCAGCTGGGCCTGGGGCAGCTGTACTGTGTTGTGCTGGCGTGGTCTGAAAGACGAGACCCAAGGCTCTAGGTTTGCTTGGAAGATTCTGGTAAATGCTGCTATCATTGACTTTATGTAAAGACCCGACATCCTTTAAAAAGAGAAAAAGAACTAGCCAAGAGACTTTCCACCTGAGTTGAAGAGTCAAGTCAGGGAGCAGCTTGGAGTGATAATACAGGTGGGGAGCCCACGATGCCCTGCTGTGGAGGTCAGGTCCCTGAAGATACAACCAGCTGGCAGCACTTGATGAAGATGTGGCGGGTCTGCCTCTTCACTTGACGATGAGGGAGACCCTTTAGAAAAAAAATAGATAACAACCCCCAAACCTTCATTCCATGTGGTGACGTGGACTCACCTTGGTGCACAGACAGGGCCCCTGAATGATGCATCAGAATCCCACCAATCCCAAGTGACTGATGCCAAACACATCCTGAAAGCATCTCCGAATAATACGGAATGACTTCTAGAGGAGATACCGATGGTTTGGCTAAAAACCTTCATCTTCACTCTTCTTCAGGAAAACCTGAAACTGCTGAATTAGCCCATTTTGCATTGCTATAAAGGAATACCTGAGGCTGGGTAATTTATAAAGAAAAGAGGTTGGGAGGCGGAAGCAGGTGGATCATGAGGTCAGGATTTTGAGACCAGCCTGGCCAACATGGTGAAACCCTGTCTGTACTGAAAAAAAAAAATTAGCCGGGCATGGTGCTGGGCACCTGTAATCTCAGCTACTTGGGAGGCTGAGGCTTGAACTGGGAAGCAGAGGTTGCACTGAGCCGAGATCTTACCACTGCACTCCAGCCTGGGTGACAGAGCAGGACTCTGTCACAAAAAAAAAAAAAGAAAAGAGGTTTATTTGGCTGACAGTTCTGCAGGCTGAACAGGAAGCAAAGCACAATGCCAGCTTCTGCTGCTGGTGAGGCTTCAGGAAGCTTTCAGTCATGGCGGAAGGTGAAGAGGGAGCTAGCATGTCACATGGCAAGAGCAGACGCAAGAGAGAGAGGGGAGACGTCAGGCTCTTTTAAACAATCAGATCTGGCATGAACTCATGGAGTGAGAACTCACTCATTACTGCAAGGACAGCACTGAGCCATTCATGAGGGATCCGCCTCCAAGACCCAAACCCCTCCCTCCAGGCCCACCTTTAACACCACGGATCACATTTCAACATGAGATGTGCAGGGAGCAAACATCCAGATCAGGCCGGGCACGGTGGCTCACACCTGTAATCCCAATATTTTGGGAGGCCGAGGTGGGTGGATCACCTGAGGTTGGGAGTTCTAGACCAGCCTGGCCAACATGGTGAAGCCCCGTCTCTACTAAAAACACAAAAATTAGCCAGGTGTGGTAGCTGGTGCCTGTAATCCTAGCTACTCGGGAGGCTGAGGCAGGAGAATCACTTGAACCCAGGAGGCAGAGGTTGCAGTGAGCTGAGATCACGCCACTGCACTCCAGCCTGGGTGGCAGAGCAAAACTCCGTATCAAAACAAAACAAAAAAACACCATAAAACATCCAGATCATACCAACTGCTCTCCCCAGCACCTATGGCACAGAAGGAGAGAGGGCAGGAACAAAGGAACGAAGGCATGGAGAGAAGTCTTGGAAACCAGAACATGTGCATGGGACAGGATGCGGTGACAGCCCGCAGAGACCTCTGACTGAACCATGCTGGAGATAAGCTTTCGTGCTCGCTTTAGAGAAGATTGCAGCTTGGAATCAGACAGAAAGAGGGCACTGGAAAATGGAGACCAAGACAATCTGTCAGAAAATGATTTGAAGAAACAATCAGTGCTGTTAGCTTACACGATTTTTTAAGGAGGCTTGAGGGAGAAAAGCCAGATAAAAGCCACGTGAAGAAAATCAAACAAATGAAGCGCTTCCAGCTGAAATGAAGAGTTTGTAAATTGAGCCAGCATCTTTGCAGTCTGCAAGGCCACAGCTTGCAAGTGAGACTCAGAGGCTTCAGGCGAAACTCCCCATCCTGCCTGCCCTACAATAAGAACATCAGGAGAAACTCGCAGAAAAGTCATCGAGGAGGAAATTTACTGCTAAGAAATGGAGAAGACACTTTCCAGTGCGCCTGAAAGCTTCAGCCACACACCCGAGAAGCGCAACTCTGCAGGAAGATGCCCAAGACCTTGGGAAGGACCTGGAGGGAACCCCTCCTCCTATGCAAACCACTCAAGAAAGGTGGCTGGCAGCTCTTTCCACGGAGAGAAAGCTCATTAAACTAAGAAATGAAAGTGATGACAGCAGAGAGAAGTTGGGGGAAGCAGAGTTTAAATTCTAGCATTTCCTGAAGGGCCCTTTGTCCCTGCACAGCCCAGCCCTGGATGACCGGGGATCTGGGTGTCATCAGGTCCCCAGGGAGGAGGTGGGTCAAGCTATGGGGGTTCTCAGACCCAGAGCCACATGCAGGCGTAACTCAGCACTTACAGCAGCCGGCCCCACGGCAGAGGATGTTTGCCTGTTTTTTCTCTTTAAAGTAATTTTGAGCCAGGCGTGGTGGTTCACGCCTGTAATCCCAGCACTTTGGGAGGCTGTGGCGGGCAGATCACCTGAGGTCAGGAGTTCGAGACCAGTCTGGTCAACATGGTGGAACTCCATTTCTACTAAAAATACAAAAATTAGCTGGCCGTGGTGGCGGGCACCTGTAATCCCAGCTACTTGGGAAGCCAAGGCACAAGAATCGTTTGAACCCGGGAGTCAGAGGTTGCAGCGAGGCGAGCTCGCACTACAGCACTCCAGCCTGGGTGACAGAGCAAGACTCTGTCTCAAAAAAACAAAACTATACTTCCTAAAATAGTGTTCTTTATATATTTGATAACTTTTTGAAAAAGAGATGAGGTCTGACTGTCGCTCAGGCTGAAGTGCAGTGGTGCCATCATAGCTCACTGTAACCTCAAACTCCTGGGCTCAAGTGAACCTCTCGCCTTAGCCTCCTGAGTATCTGGAACTGCAGGCATGTGCCATCATACCCGGCTAATTTTTTATTTTTTAATTTTTATAGAGATAGGATCTTGTTATGTTGCCCAGGCTGGTTTCGAACTCCTGTGCGCAAGCAATCCTTCTGTCTGCCTCAGAATCCCAAAGTGCTGGGATTACAGTCATGAGCCACTGCGCCTGGCCCATGTATTTGATGATTTTAATATAATCCTTGTAAATACATTCTTTTTTTTCATTGGCCCTCGAATGAGATACGCAAGTATGGTAATTTGATTGAGACAAAAGATCCACTGTTATACTTAATCTTAGCCAAAAGGCCGAGGAGTGATAAAAAGTCCTCTATGGCTTAAACCATAATTGAACTTTGACATGCCCAGATGGAGACAGGAGAAACCACAAAGAACATTTCTATACGCTATGCACTGTTATCAGAACTACACAAAAGCACCCTAATATTTACCTCAAAAGAGTTTTGCAAACCCTACCAAAAAACCCCAAAAGATACTCCTAACTGAACCTATCAGTAGTTTTATTCATTTTGCAACAAATTCATAGGCTAAAGGAATTAACATTTTCCTACCATTACTTTCTTGTTTTACATTTCTTTTTTAAAAATAAATATTATTCTGCTTATAGTATTCTTTGTCACTTAAATGCTTCAAAATTTTATGCAATAAAAATAAAAGAGTTCCCTTGAAAAAAATAAATCAATATCATTTTCAGGTCCACAGTGTCCCCTGAAGGTGCCATGAAATCCTTCAAGGGCCTTTCCCCAGGTTTAATATAATCCTTCCAGTTGGAGAAACAGAGAAAAAGTAATTTCCTGGAGGAACATAGCAAATACAAGCATACCTTGGATATATTCCAGATTCAGTTCCAGACTACGGCACTAAAGCAAGGCACACAATGTTTTTAGTTTCCCAATGCATAGAATAGTTATGTTTACAGTGTACCATAGTCTATTAAGTGTACAAGAGCATTGATCACGTTGTGTCTAAAAAACCTAATGTACATTAATTTAAACATATGTGGCTGGGCACAATGGTTCATGCCTATAATCCCAACACTTTGGGAGGCCAAGGTAGGCATATCACTGAGGTCAGGAGATGGAGACTAGCCTGGCCAACATGATGAAACCCCATCTCTACTAAAAATACAAAAATTAACAAGGTGTGGTGGTGTATGCCTGTAGTCCCAGCTACTTGGGAGGCTGAAGCAGGAGAATCGCTTGAACCCAGCAGGCGGAGGTTGCAGTGAGCTGAGATCGTGCCACTGAACTCCAACCTGGGTGACAGAGCAAGACTCTGTCTCAAAACAAAAAATAAAAATATGTTATTACTAAAAAATGCTAATGATCATCTGAGCCTTCAGTGAGTCCTAATCTTACTGGTAGAGGGTCTTGCCTTGATGCTGATGGCTGCTGACTGATCAGGGTGGTGACTGCTGAAGGTTGGGGAGGCTGTGGCAATGTTTAAAGTAAGACAGCAGTGAGGCTTGCTGCATCGATTGGTGCTTCCTTTCATGGAAGATTTCCCTGTAGTATGCCGTGCCGTTTGGTAGCATTTTACCCACGGTAGAACTGCTTTCAAATGTAGAGTCACTCCTCTCAAACCCTGCCACTGCTTTATCAACTAAGTTTATGGAATATTCCAAATCCTTTGTTGTCATTTCAACAATGTCCATGGCGTTTTCACCAGGGGGAGATTTTGTCTCAAGAAACCACTTTCTCTGCTTATCCGTAAGAAGCAACTCCTCATCCATTCAAGTTTTATCATGAGATCACTCATGGCTTTAGGCTCCACCTCTCGTTCTAGTTCTCTCTCTTTTTATCTTTTTCAACTTTTATTTTAGATTTAGGGGCCACATGTGCAGGTTTGCTACTTGGGTACATTGCATGATGCTGAGGTTTGGGGCATGACTGATCCCGTCACCCTGGCACTGAGCAGAGTACCCAACATTTTTCAACCCTTGTCCCCTTCCCTCTTTTCCCCATCTAGTAGTTCCCAGTGTCCATTACTATCTTTATGTCCATGAGTACCCGATAGTTAGCTCACACTTGTAAGTGAGAACATGCGGTATTTGGTTTTCTTTCTGTTCCCACATTTATTTGCTTAGGATCTAGTTCTCTTGCTGTTTCCACCACATCTGCAGTTACTTCATCCACTGAGTCCCTCACAGTCATCCACGAGGGGAGGAATTAACTTTTTCCAAACTCTTGTTAATGTTGATATTTTGACCTCCTCCCATAAATCATGAATGTTCTAATAGCATCTAGAATAGTGAATCCTTTCTAGAAGGTTTCCAATGTATTTTGCCCAGATCCATCAAAGAATTCACTATCTATGGCAGCTATGACAACTACAGCCTGTGAAAAAGATTTCTTAAATAATTCCACTTGAAAATTGAAATTACTCCTTGATCTTGGGCTGTAGAATGGATGTTGTGTTAGCAGATATGAAAACAACACTAACCTCCTGTACATCTCCATCAAAGCTCTTGGAGCATTTCCATCAAAGACTAGGTACATTGTCAATGAGCAGTAATGTTTGAAAGGAATCTTTTTTTCTGAGCAGTAGGTCTTAACAGTGGACTTAAAATAGTTAATAAACTATGCTGTAAACAGAGGTGCTGTCATCCAGGCTTGAGTGTTTCATTCACAGAGCACAGATGAGTAGATTCAGCATACTTCTTAACGACCCTAGCATTTTTGGAATGGTAAACTAACACTGGTTTCAACTTAAAGTTACCAGCTGCATTATCCCCTAACAAAGCAGGCAGCCTGTCCTCCAAAGTTTTGCAGCCAGGCATTGACTTGCCCTTTTTCGCTATGAAAGACCTAGATGGTATCATCTTCTAATAGAAGGCTGTTTCATTTACATTGAAAACCTGTTGTTTGGGCCGGGTGCAGTGGCTCAAGCCTGTAATCCCAGCACTTTGGGAGGCCGAGACGGGCGGATCACGAGGTCAGGAGATCGAGACCATCCTGGCTAACACGGTGAAACCCCGTCTCTACTAAAAAATACAAAAAACTAGCCGGGCGAGGTGGCGGGCGCCTGTAGTCCCAGCTACTCGAGAGGCTGAGGCAGGAGAATGGCGTAAACCTGGGAGGCGGAGCTTGCAGTGAGCTGAGATCCGGCCACTGCAGTCCAGCCTGGGAGACAGAGCAAGACTCTGTCTCAAAAAAAAAAAAAAAAAAAAGAAAACCTGTTGTTTGGTGGAGCCGCCTTCATCAAGGATGTTAGCTGGATCTTCTGGATGACTTGCTGCAGCTTCTTCACCAGCACTTGCGGCTTCCCCTTGCACTTTCATGTTCTGGCTTCTTTCCTTCAACCTTGATAGGGTGTGGATTTGTGTCCCCACTCAAATCTCATGTCAAATTGGAGGAGGGGCCTGGTGGGAGGTGACTGGATCATGCGGGCAGATTTTCCCCCTGCTGTTCTCATGATAGTGAGTGAGTTCTCATGAGACCTGATGGTTTAAAAGTGTGTGGCACTTACCCCCGGCTCTCTCCTGCCACCATGTGAAGAAGGCCCTTGCTTCCAGTTCGCTTTCTGCCATGATTGTCAGTTTCCTGAGGCCTCCCAGCCATGCTCTCTGTTAATCCTGTGGAACTGTGAGTCAATCAAACCTCTTTTCTTCATAAATTACCCAGCCTCAGGTAGTTCTTTACAGTAGTGTGAAAACGGACTAATACAAACCTTATGAACCAACCTCTACTAGCTTCAAGCTTTTCTTCTGCAGCTTCCTCACCCCTCTCAGCCTTCATAGAGAGTTAGGGCCTTGCTCTAGATTAGGCTGTGGCTTAAGGGAAGGTTGCAGCTGGTTTGAGCTTCTATCCAGGCTACTAAAACTTGCTCCCTTTTGGCAATAAGTCTGCTTTGCTCTTATTATTCATGTGTTCACTGGAGTAACACTTTTAAATTCCTTCAAGAACTTCTTTTTCTCTGCCTTCACAACTGGGCTGTATGGCATAAGAGGCCAAACTTCCAGCCATTCTCAGCTTTCAGTATGCCTTCCTCACTAGCTTCATCACGTCTAGCTGTTGAAGTAAAGTGAGAGACTGACTTTTCCTTTCACTTGAACACTCAGAGGCCATTGTAAGGTTGTTAATTTGCCTAATTTCAATATTTGTCGTGTCTGAGGGAATAAGAAGAACCAAGGAGAGGGAGGAAGAAAAGAAGAGGGAGAGAGAGACAGGGGAATGGCTGGTCAGTGGAGCAGTGAGAACACATGCCATTTATTGATTAAATTCACCATCTTATGTGGGCATGGTTCATGGTGCCCCAAAACAATTACAGTAGTAACATCAAATAACACCAAAGGTTGCTGATCACAGATCAACATAGCAGATATAATAATAAGGAAAAAGTTTGAAATATTGCGAGAATTACCAAAATGTGGCACGAGACATAGGGTTAGCAGGTGCTGTTGGAAGGATGGTACCGATAGGCCTGCTTGACACAGCATTGCCACAAACCTTCAGTTTGTAAAAACTGCACAGTATCCGAGGTCCAACAAAGTAAGGAGTGCCTGTGATCGCGGCACAGACTGAGAACCCAGGCTTCTTACTCCCAGCCCAGCAAGGGTGGCTTTGCGCTGTGAGTTTCCAGGGAAGAAGGCTTCTCGGCTCCCATCTGTGATTCTAAAACACTTAATCAGCTTCCTGGCAATTTCCAAGGTGAGAAGAGCCCGTTGTTTCTACCTGTTTGCAGACTGGCCTGCTGTTACCTTGGCAACAGCTGTCACCAGGAGCCTCAGCTCCCTCTGGCATGTCACATCCTTTACTGCCAACATCAACGTGCCTGGGTCAAGGGTAAAGTGGTATGGGCCTCCCAGGTCCAGTGTGGGGGACCTTCCGCTAAGAACTGCTTATTTATAACCCAAAGGAAATTTGCCCTAAAAACAGGATTTCCGTGCTCACCTAGCTGATTTTCTTTTTATATTCTACAGGGGTTAGTAGACAGGCTTTTGCCATTTGAAGAGGTTGCTTTTCTTTCTTACCAGTCAGTACTAGCTTGAGATTTTAAAACTGAGATGTTGGTCGGATGAGGTGGCTCACGCCTATAATCCCAGCACTTTGGGAGGCTGAGGCGGGTGGATCACCTGAGGTCAGGAGACCAGCCTGGCCAACATGGTGAAACCTCATCTCTACTAAAAATACAAAAATTAGCCGGGCGTGGTGGCTCATGCCTGTAGTCCCAGCTACTCCAGAGGCTGAGGCAGGAGAATCACTTGAACCCAGGAGCTGTAGGTTGCAGTGAGCCGAGATCGCGCCATTGCACTCCAGCCTGTGCGACAGAGCAAGACTCTGTCTCAAAAAAAGAAAAGAAAAGAAAAAAACAAACAAACAGATGTTCAGATCCAGTGGGAAACCCACCCCATCTCATTATATGGACAAGGATAGTAAAACTTAGAGAGGAGAACTGACTTGCTCGAAGTCCACGGAATGTATTGGTGCAATGCAGGACTTGGACTTAGCTGAAGTCCTGGTTGCCTTTAGGGGTTGGCATTACCGCAGGTTTGGCTTCATGACAGTAACATCACATAGAAACCATCATCGCAGTGGATGGGCACAGGCTTGCTTCTGGACTTTATTAGTGACGGAGACATATTCTGGGGCTGCCTGAGTCATCTTCCGGGAACCCCATTTTCCTGGCGCCCAGTACTCCCTTTCCACACCTCCCAACCGCCTACCAGGTGTTGGAAATCTGGAGTCTGCAGGGGTCAGGCAGGGGACAAAACCAAGTGACATGGACTGGCTGGGGACTGTCGAACTGGTTCCTCTAGCCACTAGGCCCACACCCCATGTCTGCCTGTCCTTGCTTAGCCTGTGCGATGCCTGAGGCTAGAGGTCTGAGGTCTGAGATCTGCTGTCTCTTAGCCCGTCAGGTTCGAGGTCCTTCCTTCTTACAGGAACCTCCTTCACTTTCACCAGTGCTATAGGAACCCCGTGAGGTCTGGCTGTGCCTCCCAACCCATCCTGGGCCTGGTCCATCTGTCCAGCAGCCTCTGTTACAAGGGCACAGCCCCTGTCCCCTCAGAACCTCCTAACTGCAGGTGAGGTCACCTGGGAGCCAGGGAAGACCCGAGGCAGACAAACCTGGGTCATCCCTCCATCTAATCACCGACAGAGCAGAGCACTCTCATGCTAAAGCAGAAGGTCCCAGGCAAGCCTGGACGAGTGGTCACTCTAACTCTAGTTTTAGAATAAAGACATGTAAACAGTAGTTCGGGGACCAAAAGCCAGCCTGCCATGTCTTTTGTATAGCCAGCTGCCTAAAAATGGTTGCTACATTTTTAAATAGTTGAAAAAAATCAAAACAAGTATAATGTTTCATAACATGTGAAAATTATATGAAGTGTAAATTCCAGGACCGATAAAGTTTTATTGAATCACTGCCATGTCTGCAACCGATAAAGTTTTATTGAATCACTGCCATGTCCGCTCACTTTCGTGTTTCAACAGCAGCGTTGAGGAGTTGCAACCGAGACCACAAACCTGCCAACCACAAACCCACTGACCTAAAAGATTTCCTACCCAGCCCTCAGCAGAAACATGTGCTAAAAATTCTCTGTGCTCTAAAAAGTGAACTTTCAGTCTCAAAGCAAAGACCTTTTATTTGGCACTGGGTAGAAACCTCAGCTCCTTCTCTGAAGCCATAAACTCATTCCTCACTTTGGAGATGGGAGGCTGCAAAGAAATGTGAATTGAAAGGAAATTGCAAATCCATCTTGTTAATGTCTTCAGTATATTGTAGCCATTATACAGAGAGGCAGACAAAAACCACGCAAGCTGAATAAAACTGTCTGTGGCCAAATGCAGCTCATGAGTCTCTAGCATCTGGACTTCATGGGCTTCTCCGTCTTCTCCTCCTGACCCCAGGGTTCTGCCAGCTGGAGCTATGCCTCTTCCTGCCTCCCCTTCCCCGGCTGTCTAGCATCCTGCTCAGGCCACACATGCTGCCTGACCGGCCTGCCTTTGAGAGCAACTGTGGCCTGGAGAGAGGCGTGGCCTTGGGGCTGCAGGTTTAAGTTCTGCACCCGCTGCAGCTTACTAACTGGAATGGGGCTTTGGGCTCCAGCAGGTACCCATGGGGGTGGCTTCCTGGCCCAGCAGTTCCCCCTCCTAGCCATCATAGGTGGAGGCAGGCCCCTTCCAGTGAAGTTGGGATCCAGGTTCATGGAGCCTGGAACTTGCGTGGAGCCCCCACCAGGCGGGTGCCTTGAGAGAAGGGCAGGAAGTTCTTGCTCTGCTGATCCACCCAGAGCCTCTCTGTTTCCTGCTTCCTGTGAGTGGCTGCTCAGCACTTTGGCCCTGTGAGCTGGGACAGTATCTTTTCATACATTTTCTGGGTTTTTTGTGGGCTTTTTTTGCTAAAGGTAGCTAAAGCTGATGTCTGTTTCTCGCCACTCTGACAACACTAACACATACAATAGCAGTTGGATACATACTTGTATCAATTTCCTATTGCTGCTGTCACAAGTTACCACAAATTTCATGGTTTTAAGCCACCAATTTGTGATTTTGCAAGACACATTTACTATTTTATAGTTCTGGAGGTCGGAAATCCGCAGCAGGTCTCCCTGGGCAGCAACGGGGGCATCAGCAGGCCATCTTCCTTCCGGAGACTCTGCGGGGAAGCTGGTTCCTTGCCTTTTCCCACTCCTGAGGTTGCCCTGGTCCTTAGCTCATGGCCCTCCCTCCATCTTCAAAGCTGTTTCATCGTCACCCCCCCCCCACCCCACCCCACCCCATGCCACTTCCCGAATCCGGGCAAATTCTCTGGTCGCTCTGGTCAGTGAGAGGCAGCCAAGGAAGGCGGGTGGTGGCCGGGCTGGGCCTCGGGAGGCCAGCAGCTTCCACTAGCCCCTCTCATGCTTTCTGGGAGCCCTGAGCCACCCCAGGAGGAGGCCAGTCATCTTGCACTGTCAGGGACATCATTTTCAAACAAACGATAGGTGTGTATCAGGGCTCGTGCCTGGACGTTTTTTCCTATGCATGCATAGTGTGGCCCCTCTGGGGGAGACTGGAAGGGAAAGGAGCTTGGTAGTGAGGGAGTCGGCAGAGGGTGAGCTAGTGAACTCTGTCCTCCTCACTAAAATGAGCCTGCTATGGCTTCTGAGCAGCAGGGAGCTAATGGCTGTGGCTGGGCAGAAGGTCGCTGGGGAGGGTGGGCCTCGTGGACAGGAAGGGAGTGAAGCCGACAGCAGCAGGGAAGCCAGGCAGGGGCTTCAGGGGGTGCTGCCTGGGATTTGGAGACGTCTGTAGGGAGGAGGCTGGGGACAGCTGTGCGTGTTCCCGAGAGTCTGCAATTCTGAATTCTGTGAAGTTAAACACCGTGTCTCCACAGTGCTGTGATCTGGTGATTTGCAGAACCTCTCGCCCAACAATTCTCAAATCCCCTGATTCATGTGGTGCTGACCCAGCCCATTTGGTTCCTGCCAACCCCTGGCTGGCCCACGACTTCCCCAAGAAGCTGAGGAGAGGCTCCATTTTTATTTATTTTCTTTTTCTATTCAGTCAGGCAGGTGTTGGGGGAGCCCTGCCTTCCACCCAGGATGCCCAGATGGGGAGGATCCAGGTCGGGAAGGTCTGGAGGTAGGTTGGAGTAACTGGGAGTGTTTGCCCGTGTGGGTGACCGTATGTGTCCATGTGTGCCTGTGCGTGTCCATGTGTGCCTGTGTGTGTCCATGTGTGCTTGCATGGGCCCATGTGTGCCCCGAATGTGCCCACGTGTGCCTGTGTATGCCCATGTGCCCACGTGAGCCTGTGTGTGCCTGTGTGTGCCCCGAGTGTGCCCATGTGTGCCTGTGTATTCCTGTGTGTGTGCCCATGTGAGCCTGTGTGTGCCTGCATGTGCCCACATGTGCCTGTGCACCCGCCTGCTGAGTGAACTGCTGACTCCTGTGGAGGCAGAGAGGAGAGCTCCACCTTGAGGAGAGGTGCTGGCAGTGCTGCCTGGCCTGGGGCTGTCAGACACTTCTTCAGCCTCATGCCCTGGAATGGTTTGCCTGAGACTGTGGTCTCACATTAGGACCCTCTAGAGACCGGGCATGTGGGGTGGAAACTTGGAGTGCCTTTCCTTAAGCCACAAGCCATAAGCCATAAGCCATAGTTACTCACTGAGTGTCATCATCTCCACAGTTGACAAAAGGCCTGAGGGACATGAGAGACAAGCAGGGTGGCCTTGGATTAGTAAGACAGGGAGCGGTGGGTGAGGGAGGGGGCATGCCAGGGAGCAAGGCCACTAAGGACAGAGCCAAGGGCAGGGACAGGGCCAAAGGCAAGGCCAAGGACAGGGCCAAGGGCAGAGCCAAGGACAAGGCCAAGGACATAGTCAAGGGCAGGGACAAAGCCAAGGGCAGGGACAGGACCAAAGGCAAAGCCAAGGACAGGACCAAGGGCCTAGTCAAGGACAAGACCAAGGGCAGCGTGCATTTAAAAGGGGAGGAAACATTCAGCAGCCCCTGGGGGCTTTTGAAGGTAAATTGTAAAGGGACTCAGGTAGACCTGGCTTCATTCTGCCCCATCCCTGACGCTGTGTTACCTCTGGCAGTCCTCACCCTCTGTTGGGCTCCATGTCCCCACCTAGAAGTGAGAAAGCTGGATCAGGGGACTTCTGAAGGCCCTGCTGACTCTCCTGGCCCCCGATCCCCCGAGGTGGGATTTCCTCCTCTCCTCCACCACCCTCTCAGCACCAGCTCCCGGGAGGAAGGCCTGCCACACGAGGGCATTGTGAGGTCCAGACAGGAAACAGGCAGAGCCTTCGCCCTGTGCCTGGGACACTTGCTGTCAGCTGCTGGGGCTCCTTCCAGGCCTTGGGTGACCCTCTCTGCCCTGCCAGCCTCCTTGCAAGGGGAGGCTACCTCCAAGATGGTCCTAGGAGAGGAGGAGGCAGTGTGGGAGGGGCGCCAGGCCCACCTCCACTCAGAGCCCCCTTCTGGCTGCTCCTTGGCCCAACTTGGGGCTTTGGCAAGCTCTTCTGAGAAGGAGATACTGTGGGTGACAACCATGACCATTGTTGGTTATGAGAGGTGGGGGTATGAGGCAGCCTCCATCCATCCATCCATCCATCCATCTACCCACCCACCCTCCATCGATGCATCCATCCATCCATCCATCCATCCATCCATCCATCCATCCATGCATTCAGCATTTATTAATGCCTGTGGTGTCTATAGAGAGCACAGCACCCTCCGTGGATGACTCTACACCCTTGCCCTGCCCTGTTATTCTTGTTTGAGTAGTGCGTCATCTGTCCACTGTGTCCCCCATTGGAATATTCACTCATACAGGCTTTGTCTTTTTTGATAAATGCCTAAAGTCAGGCCTGGCTTTTTTTTTTATGACTAACATATACATGTGCATTTTTAAGCCTGGTATTTAATAGATGCTCAAAAGTATTTCTTCCATGTACAAATTTAACCCTCCTCCCCCCAGCACTCCTGGGAATTAGACTCAATTATAGATAAGGAACCAGGCTCGGAGAGGCAAAGTGCTTGCTCACGTTTCACAGTCATGGTGCAGTGGGAGGAAAAGCCAGGTTTCCAGAGCCGGGCCTCACCCTTTCCACCGCTCCACACTTTATGGCCAGGGCGGGGAGGGCAGAGTCACCTCCGGCTGGCTGTGAGGGGGGCTTCCCGGAGCAGGGGCCATGGGCAGGTGGTTGAAGGGTGCTGCTCCCCAGCTGGGAAGGAGTGGGAAGGACAGCCAGGCTGAGGGGACATCTCTGGCCAAGGCCTCAGGGGCAGGATGGTGTTCCTGGCCTCCAGGAGGGAGGTGGGAGGCAGTGCAAGATCCAGCCAAGCCCTGCCAGCCAGGAGCTTCCTCAGTCCCCACTGTTATGCAGAGTCTGACTTGTCCCTGTGAAAATAACCAACAGTAAGACCTGCCCCCAAACACCCTGGGCTTAAAATGCTTTATGCCAGGCTGCTGCGCCCAGGAGCACCTCTACTGTGCAAAGGGGAGCCCCCCCCGACCCCCTGCAGGCCCAGAGGAAGGGCTGGTTCAGCCAGGCCTGGGGGTCGGCAGGTCTGGGCTCCCCGCTTGCTCTATCCCACCTGCCACGTAGACTGAACTTTCCCCCTTCTCTCCCTGGAGCTCAGAGTCCGTGTGCATCATTGGCATGGCTTCTGCAGCCCTTCGTTGCCAGAGAACTCTAGGGGCCCCGCCCAAAGCTCACACCTCTGGCATTTCACAGCATCCGAGGCATTTTTCACATTTGACACCGGTCCTCTGATCGCCTCAATGGCTCCGTGAAAGGGGCTGGGTGAGGTTAGAGAGCTCCCTACCTCAGGTGAGGAAACGGAGGTTTGAGGGAGAGAAAGTCATTGCCCCAAGTGGCTGGGTTGGTCCGTGGCAGGTCCTTGTCTGGAACCCTCACTTGTCCCATGGCAGTGAGGACTCGTCCCACAGCGGAGAGCAGGCAGAATGGCGACACGTTCTGTTTCCTGAGTCCCCGACCAGGACCCATCTCTGAGGTCCTCTTGTGTCCCCCTCCCAGAGGGACTCATTCTGGCCAAGGAAGAGAAAGGAAAAAGGACACCCCCAGAATACATTGGAAATGATGTCCCCCTTTCTCTTATCTAAACCCCACCTTCCTGGTTGGGCCAACTCACTCAGAGGCAGTCTGAAGGCTTCTGGACAGAAGTGGCTGAAGCCACCCCTCAGGTCCATTCTGTCTGGCACTGGGGAAGAATACGAAGCGTGACTTACAATCTGACCTCATTTTCGGGAGACACTTTTCTTTTTTTCTTTTTTTTTTTTGAGACAGAGTCTTGCCCTGTCACCCAAGCTGGAGTACCGTGGTGCAATCTCGGCTCACTGCAACCTCTGCTCACTCGGCTCACTGCAATTCTCCTGCCTCAGCTTCCCAAGTAGCTGGGACTACAGGCGCGTGCCACCACGCCCGGCTAATGTTTTTGTATTTTAGTAGAACCGGGTTTCACCATCTTGGCCAGGCTGGTCTTGAACTCCTGAGCTCAGGCAATCCACCTGCCTTGGGGTCCCAAGAGATTTTTCTTTTTTAAGCCAGTGAAGAAGATTGTGCCTGGAGCCAGCTATGGGGGCATGCTGGGTGTGGGGTTGGCATCTTGGTTTGGGGGCTTTTTGGACACTAGAAAAGCAAGCTTGGTCTCTTCTGGGGCCAGGTGGGAACTTGCTGTCCCTGCCTAGGTGAGCTCAGGCGCTGTCCCCACAGCAACCCTGCAAAGCCCCATTTTTCCTGGAGGAGAAAACTCAAGTTCAGAAGGGAAAAGTCAGTTGTCTGAAGATACAGCTAACACGTGGGAATTGGGATCCCAAGCAGTCTTGTGTAGAGGTCCTTCTGCCATCCCCACTCCTGCTGCCATAGCCACTGCCTTTAAGGACCACAGAGATGAGCCCTGGGACTGGAAGTCATGGGCAGGAGAGTGGATCTCGGGGACTGGAACTGCAGACTCTGCCCTCAGTCCAGGTCCAGGCTCTCAGGATGGAAGTGGGACTCCCGGGGGAAGTGGGACAGCCTCCACATGAGCTCCTTCCTTCCTGCTCCAAGTGCTCCTCAGCCTTTTGGTAGAAGTCAGAGTCCTCGGGAAGCTTTCTTGGGGCCAGGCCAGTTGCCTCTGCAGTGGCTTCTGCAGGTAGGGATGGGATGAACACAGTGGCTTCTGTGGGTCAGGATGGGATGAGCACACCCTGCCTTCGGGGATGACCTCTGGGGATGACTCCTGAGCCTCCCTTACGGCTGAATTGTGTCTCCCAATTCCCACGTTGACATTAACCCCACGGAACTCAGAATGTGACTGTATTTGGAAACAGGGTCATTGCAGATGTGATTTGTGAAGATGAGGCCACTCTGGAGTAGGGTGGGCCCTAACCCACGATGACCAGTGTTCTTATTTTTACAGGACATTTGGACACAGACCCAGGCCATGTGAGCATGAAGGCAGAGACTGGGAGATGCATCTAGAAGCCAAGGAACGTGGAAGATGGCCAGCAAACCGCCAGACACGGAGGGAGAGGCCTGGAGCAGTCTCCCTTACAGCCCCAGCAGGAACCAACCCTGCTCGCACGTTGCTGTTGGACTTCTGGCCTCCAGAACTGGGAGACAACACGTTTTGGTGGTTTAAGCCACCAGCGACATTCATGCAGCCCCTGTGGAGGTTGAGGGATTTGTTCCAGAGCTCTGGGCAAGTCGCTTTGCTTTTTGAGGCTCCCTAGCCTGTAAAGTGGGGAGTGGTAGCCCTCCACAGCTGTCCAGATCAAATGAGATAAAGAAGGCTGGAGAGAGGGGAAGGGCGGGAATTGGAGGCAGAGACGCTGACCTCCATTTCTGCCCTGCTTCTGCCACGCCAAAGCTCATGACCACTTGCCCGTTACTTAGTAATAGTATTTACCTCCCAGACGGTTTGGGACCTGGCAGTGTTTATTCGATAGAGATCACCTGGAGAGCTGCAGCGCCCGCAGTTTTGCAGCGCTTGTTCATCACAGAGCCCAGCGGAGGGTCCCAGCGTGAGGGAGGAATGTCAAGGGCAGTGTGGCGGGGGCAGGAGCTGGAGGGGGCTTGGGGTTTGGTGGTTGGCCTTCGACCTTCTCCAGCGGAGATGCAAATGTTACAGATGGGGTCTGGGGACAGCGAAGCAGGGAGAGGTGGACTGGAGTTGAGTGTGCTGTGGTTTGGAAGTGAGACCTTGACTTGTGGTGGCCTACCCTGTTTGGGTGACGTCTGTGTTCAGAGCTAAGCCCCAGGGGCACACGACAAGGAAGACAGATGGGGGTGGTGGCGCTTGGAAGCCTCAGTGAGATTCTGTCTGGTGCTGGGCTGGAGCTGTCGTTGGCTGCTTCCCATGGAAAAGAAGCTGATCTGTGTGATGCGGGCTTGGTAAGATACCGAGGAACAAGGGGCGGGAATGCTGCAGAGCACAGTGGCGAGCGGGAGCCCCTGACTGGCTGAGTTTTGGGGAACTGATCCGGATTTTCAAAGCCACAAGATCACCCCAATGGCCAACAGCAGGCCGGTGTGTCCTGGCTTTCCCTCCCCAGCCCTTTCTTCTCACACCTCTTGGCGATTTGGTTTTCTTCCTTTCTCTAAGGCCTGTCCTTGAAGGATGGAAATGTCCATAGGTTGGGGGTCTATGGTGTGTCAGGTCTGGGGACAGAGATGGGACCCCCTCCCCCCACAGACACCCAACGCAAGATTCTTTCAACATCTCCAAGAGGTGCTGTCATGACCCCCGTGTGCCTGGGAGGAAAGAGAGGCTGGTGGACTTGGGGGACCACCCGAGTCCTGCGGGAACAGCGGGGCGCTGACCACCCATCTGAGGACCAGGTGCGGAGTGGCCTAAGGCAAGGGGGAGGCTCCAGGATGACGGTCACTTGTCATTTCTCCGGCAGAGGCTGGGGGCTCGTGGCCTCTGCATCACAGCCGCTGCCACAAGCAGGACACTTCAGAGGCCCGGGCCCCACCTCTGCGCCCACCTGCCACTTTCAAGAGAAATCTAGAGTGAAAGGAAGAGAGTTTCTATTTTTGATGAGACTCAGTGAAATGGAGGCTTTTTAAATAATTAAAATCCAGAATACATTATTTATTCAGGTCGGATACGAAGCTGCCTTTCCTTTTATGACCCTGGCAAGTCATTCACCCTATCTGGACCTCAGTGTTCTCCTCTGTAAAATGGGTGCAGCACCAGGCAGGGGGTCGGGCTCTAAGGGCTTCCAGGGTCTAGAGCAACCCAAAGACCCAGCCAAAGCGGGCCTCCTCCAGGAAGCCCTCCCACCTTCCCTTTGTGCTTCTGCAGCATTCCGCCATCCCCTGTCAAAGATCTCACCACCTCCGTGGATTCACGTTTACACACCCATCTTCCCACCAGACCCTGAGCTCCTTGAGTTCTGGGACCGAATTGGATGAATTTCCACATCCGCAGGCCCAGCACAGGGTGGCGCGTACAGTCTCAGTGATTGTTGAATGAATGAATGAATGAATGAGGCTCCAGTGTTTGAGCGAATGTGGCTCCTTCACCCTGCAGGGAGGCCTGGGTTCGGGAAGCTTCCCCTAAGTGTAGCCGGCCACGCATCCCTGGTAATTCTGAGACGATTTGCCCTCTGAGGACTCAGCTGGGGAGAGAAGACATAGGTTACCATGGCAACAGATTTTTTTTTCCTGCCAGAGCAAACATTTCTACAGAAACCTCAAGAGATGCCAGCCAGTGCGGGGGCACTGCCTCTTTCTCCCACGCCCTCCCTGGCCTCTGAGCCCAGAGCTGGCCCTTCTCACAGGGTTTCTCAAAGCTGCCCACTGTAAGGCTGTGCCTGAGACCGGGGTCAGCCTCGGCCTCACATCCTCCCTGGGGAGGTGGGGGCATCCCCACGTGCAGGCCCTCCCACAGGCCTGTTCACAGCCCAGGCTGTCAGCGGTGGGGGAGCCAGGCCCAGAGAGGGGAGCCGTAGGGTGCCCACTCCCAGCCCAGGCAGGCTTCCTCTGCCATCCGCCAGTGCCCCCTCAAACCCAGGTGACAGCTGCTTCTTCCCCCTCTCCCATTCACAGGGCCCAGGGAGGCTACCAGGGGGCCACTTGGAGGAGCTGGGAGAGGTGCTGGTCCTCTGGAGAGGGGCAAGATCTCCAAGCTCAGATCCTGCCAGCTCAGACCCATGGCCCTCGGGTCCTGCTGGATCCCGTCTGGGACCCTGGGGTGGAAGGCCCCAGGAACAAAACTCAGAGAGGCCTTGTGATTTTCCCCAGGACACACAGCGAGTGAGGGAGGAGGCAGGTTTCTCTGGAGACAAGGCCCAGCGTCTGCCTCCTGTCCTGCCAGGCTAGACTCCACCTTCCACTGCCTGGAAACAGGGGACAGATGGCCCCTTCTGGAAGCACAGGGGTGTGCAGAGTGCCTCGTGAGCACTGAAGGTGTTGAGGGCCCGGCTCATGCCCCGCACTGCCCGTGTGTGGACTGCAGTGCGGGAACAGCGCTCAGAGAGCCTCCATGGCCTTGCCACAGCTCGCAAGTGGTGGCGCAGGACGCCGATGTCAGTGCTGTCGGGCTCTGTGACACTGTGCTATCTGTCCGCGCCCCTGGACTGTCTTATTGAAGGCAGGCAAGGAGAAGGGAACGGGGCAGGCCGAGGGGTGAGTGGCTGGTGGAACCGCAGCCCAGGCCAGGGTCGGGGCAGGGAGCAGGGGAGGGCCTTTGACACCGGGCAACTCTTCCCAGAGGCCATAGGCACATGGAAGGGTGAGGCCAGGAGAAGCAGCTGAGCTCAGTGGCCCAAAGCAGGGACTCTGGGACCTGCCAGATGGGGGTCAAATCCCAGCTCCACCCCTGGGATTTGCACTTGGGACAGCTGTTTATTCTTTCTGATCACAGCTTTCTCACGTGTAAAATGGGGAGCGCATTCAGTGGCTCCACCTGGCGGGTTATGAGGATGAACGAGTCGGATGCATGTGAGGCCGCTCTGGGGGAAGCCACCGCTCTTCTGTGATTTGACTCCCATGCAGTCCCTGGGCTCCTCTGCCGCCGCTCTTGCCTCCTTGCACCCCAGTACTTGGCCCTCAGCAGGCACTCCCAGGAGCTGCGGGAACAGGCTGAGTCCTGGCGCTTGTCCGAGCTGTCCTGTTTGTACGCACTCCTCTCCCACCCACTCGCTGGTGAGCTCTGCGAGAGTGTGCTCCTCTCCGTCCCTGGAGCGCCGCAGCGTGCTGGTGCATAGTAGGCGTCTGTCCATGTCTGTCTAGTTGAATTTCCTGAGAGTCATTGGACCTTCTCAGCAGCTCTGGAGGTAGGTTGATCAGGGTTCCTCATCCCATTTTACAGATGTGAAGACCCAGGTTGACATTCACTGGGCAGGTTGCTCACCGTCCCAGAGTTGGTCGACAGGGACCGGCATCCTGATTTACTGTTTAACTCCCAATCCTGTGTGATTCCCATTCCACTAGACTGCAAAGGAGGGACAGTGGAAAAGAAAGAGCAGGTCAGGTGATGCCAGGAGGTGGGGAGAATCAGCCAGACCCTCCTCAGCTGTTTTCCCCAAACCAGCCCTGATCCTTAGCTCCCCGCCTCTGCTCGCCCTCCCTGATAGCTTTGCCTTGGCTGTGAGCTCGGCACAGTTGCCGGTGGGGGACAGGAGTGGGAGTGAGTGGCACTGATTGGGGGAGGCAGAGGCCCCATAGTCTGTCCGTGCTCCCAGCCAAGACCACAAGTTCATGACCCCGCACCCAGGCCTGCAACACAAGCAGCTGCTCCCTTCATTCCAGAGCCCCTCAGCCCCACCCCCACCTCAAGAGCCTCCTCCCGTCCCGGAGCCTCCAGCACTGCCCACACGGAGCTGATCTGTGGATCTGCGGGCTCACCCGCCCACACGGAGCTGATCTGTGGATCTGCGGGCTCACCCGCCCACACGGAGCTCGCCTGCAGTGCTGCCTCTCCGGCTCTCATCTCCATGGCAACGCCCACCACCCCCACTCATGGCCGCTGTGCTCTGCACCTGAGGCCTGACCCTGCTTTCCAGCTGCCCATTTGAGTGTGGGGGGACACCCACGCACCTGCTCAGGCCAAGGCTCAGTGCCCACTCATGTGCCTGCCCCCACCCACAGGTCAGCGTGGCAGCGTGTGGGCGTACACAGGTGTGTGTGGGGGGCCTGGGTGTTGAACATACCAACACCTCATTCGAGTCCTTGAGCTTCTGTGAGGGTCTCTGGGACCTGGGGACCGCCGGCAATGACTAAATGTGTGTGGTGTCTGTGTCCCTGGTATGGGTTTGCTTTTGTCGGTGTGCCTGTGCCTCTTGGGGCCTGTGGTGCTGCCTGAGTGTCTGTATCCCTGGCAGAGTGGCAGAGGCGCAGGGGCACCTCCCTGTGTTTGTCAGAGAGGCGGGATGGCAGCCCCTTTTTTTCCACTTCTCCAACGACGGGAACATGACCTGGCTTCAGCCCACTCTCTAGGGACGTCCAGGCCCAGCAGTGGTCAAGGGAGACAACTCAGGAGCTATCTTGGCTGGGTTCTTCTCAGGGCAAACAGCTCACCAAGGGCACAACGAGCTTTGACCCTGGGATCCACAGCATTTTCTCCCGAGGCGCCACCCTGATTCCATTTTCCTAATCAACGAAGGGGAGCCACAGAGGGCCACGGGCAGGACACCAGGATGGGGAAAGCGTCGTCTCATTCTGTTAACAGCTGGCCGTGCCCCCTTGCACAGGACACAGCTTCCCTGCCTGGTAGTGATTCCTTATGAACTCCAGTTCTGACTGTCCAGAAGTCCATCAAATGGCAATTGGCTAAATACTCAGTTCTCTTGACATGAGGCGCTTCCTCTCATCCTCATAATGCCTCAGCCTCGTGGGCTGTCTCATTCTCCCCAGCTGAGAAGGAGGGAGCCGAAGTGCTGAGGAGTGAGGCCGCAGCAGATGCTGTGGAGACAGGATTCAGCTCCCAAGCCTTTGCTCTTCTCCTGCCTGCTCCCTCCAACACTCTGCCCACCTGGCTCTCGGGCCAGATTGGGCCCTCTGTGCTGGCTGCCACTGCCCAGCCAACCCTTCCTAATCGCCCTTAGCCACCAAGGCCAGGTGTTGGGGCAGGGAGGTGTGACCCGTGGCGAAGGGCACCAGCTGCTCTGCTGGGAGGCCCCTCCTTGCCCTTTGCTACCGACAGGGCTCGAGATCAAGGAGGAAAGTATCAGAAGGGAAAGGCAAAAGGCAGGCAAAGCTGTCCGGCTCCTCCTGGCTGGTGGGGTGGGGAATGATGCACTGAGTTCTGAGATCAAGGGCTTCATTAGGGATCAGGCCAGGCGTGGAGGACCAAGGTCCTCAGAGCTGGATTCAAGGAGGAGGGAAAGAGGAGGGGAGCCCCGGCTGACAGGTACAGGGACTGGGGTTCAGAGGCCAGCTGTCCGGTTCCACGAGGAACATGAGATGTGTGCACTCATGCATGTGTACACGCAAAAAGGGGAATTCGTCCAAGTCCAACTCACAAATACCCTCTGCAATGTCAGAACAATAACTGAGGCACGACCTCACATCAAGAGCTCAAGGTGAGAGGGACTGATCCTTCCCTAGGGGATGGAGGAGCCATGGACCAGGGAGGTCAGAAGAGGAGGGAGCACGCGAGCTACTTGTGGATGTGGTGGGTGGCCTGGAGGGTCCCCACACCAGGGCAGAGAGCTCCAGGCTGAAGGACGGCACAAGCAAAGGCATGGGGCTGACAGGGCTGAGTCAGGCGGGTGAGAGGGGACCTGGCTCTGAAACCCAAGCAGAGCTTCTCAGATCTCAGGGACCTTCCTGACTCAGCAGGTTTGGGGGCCTGAGCCTCTGCATTTCTAACAAGCTCTCGGGTGATGCTGATGCACTGGTCCAGGGACCACACTTTGAGCTGCAAGGGTGTGGGCTGAGATGTCAGACTGTCTGAGTTTGAACTTGGATCTGTCCCCTATTGTCTGTGCTAGTGGGCAAGTGATGAGCTCCTCCTCCTGCCTGAGTTCCCTCACTTATAATATGGGGATAATCGTCATAATAATGCCTCCTTCAAGGGGGTGATTGTGAGGATGAAGAGGCAAATACGGTTGACCTTTGAACAACAGGGGGGTTAGGGGACACTGCCCCCCCACCATGGAGTTGAATATCCATGTAAAGGCCGGTGCGGTGGCTCACACCTGTAATCCCAGCACTTTGGATGGCCAAGGTGAGAGGATCACTTGAGCCCAGGAGTTGAAGACCAGCCTGGGCAACATAGGAAGACCCTGTCTCTACAAACATTAGAATAAAACCACTCTGGTATGGTGGCCTGCGCCTGTAGTTCCAGCTTCTCAGGAGGTCGAGGTGAGAGAATTGCTTGAGCCTGGGAGGTCGAGGCTACAGGGGGCCATGATTATGCTACTGCACTACAGCCTAGGTGACAGAGGGAGACCCTGTCTCAAAAAGAAAAAAAAGAAAATACATATATAACCTTAGGCTCCCCCCAAAGTTAACTACTAATAGCCTACTGTTGACTATAAGCCTTACTGATAACATAAAGAGTTGATTAATACATATTTTATACAGTATATATATATTATGTACACCATATTCTAACAATACAGTAAGCTGGAGAGGAGAAAATGTTATTAAGAATATCAGGAAGAGAAAACATGTCACCCTTCATTAAGGGGAAGTACATTCATCTTTGTTGTCTTCATATTGAGTAGGCTGGGGAGGAAGAGGAGGGGTTGGTCTTGCTGTCTCAGGGGTGCAGAGGCAGAAGAGGTAGAGGAGGTGGGAGGGGAGGCAGGAAGGGCGGGCATATGGTGTAACTTTGATGGAGAAAAATCTGTGCATAAGTGGACCCGTATTGTTCAAGGGTCAACTGTGTATGTAAAAGCACTCAGATCAGGGCTTGAGAAGTGTGTTATTATTCTAAAATGCTAGGCAATGCTAGGCTGAAAAATGCCTGCTTTTTTGCTGAGGAATGGGTCACTGTTGAGTTTTAAGGAGGGGAGTGAGGCAAGCAAAGTCTCCTTTAAAAGAATGTCTGTGGACAGTGCTGGGAACCGAGTGGGAGATGGGGGACAGGCCTGAGAGGTATGAATGAGTCAGGGCCCTGCTGCAGGAGCAGGAGGAAACTGCAAGCCTGGGCCACTGGGGCAGGGCTGGTGGAGGACAGACGCTGCCGGCTCAGCTCTAACTGGAGTGGGCCTGAGGCTGGCTGGCCGCTCTGCACCCTATAGCAAACCTTCTGGGCTGGGGAGGGAGCCCCCGCCTGCTGGGCTGCTGCTTCATGGTCACTGTGCTGACATGCTCAGCCTGGGGTCAGATTTCTGCAGCTATGCTGGGCCCTGCACCATTTCCCAGTCCTCAGCCTCCTTGGCCTGCAGGCCTCAGGTCGGTCCAGCTCAACTCTCCTGCCAGGAGCTTCCTCAGGAGAGAAGAAAGCTTCCCCTGATGTGCACTGGTGTGTGAGCGTGTGCACATGTGGGTGTGTAGAGGCAGGTGTGTGTGTGCAGATGTACATGTGTGAGGGTGTGTATGTGTGTGAGGATGTGCACACACATAACAGTACACACCCTTACACATGCACACACAAGGCCCCCGTGCGCCCCAGCTGCCAGCCCATATTCACTCTTTGAGGAGAGGCTGTGGAGTGTTCAGACTTAATTTCTAGGAAATTACTTCCCCGTCTGCCTGTGGACTTCGAATTGAGAGATTCCAGTTCACCAGACAAGCCCAGCATGCGACCCTCTGCAAGGCAACAGCCCCCGTGTCCTTCTTTAGGGGATGCACTTACTCATATGTCCTCCTGCCCCCTCTAGGTTCCCAACAGAGGTAGGGACAATCAGGGAGGGCCACATACTCTTGGCGGGCCACTGTGGGCACTGTCTTTCACTCAGAGAATGCTTCTTTTGCTGCTTCCATTGGGGTGAGGTCCTTCACTGCCCAGGACCTCCCCAGTCCCTCGAATGATTTCCTAAATGAGGGACTGCTTGGGAGGAGGAGTTCAAGCCAAACGTTCTACTCCTGGGATTTCTGAAGCATCTGTTAGAGGGTCACTCCTCAGTCTACAGAGGATAGGGAAAATGCCCACTTCACGCCAACCCCAGAACCATGGGCTGGAAGGATGCGTCCAACCACCTCTGTTCAGGAAGTTCACCTACCCACCGTGCGGTCGCCCAGCCTCTGCTAAAACTCGTGCCTATTGGCTGCCTCTTCCCAGGAAACCCCGCCCACTAGCAGATACCTGCTAGAAAAAACTTGCCAAAATTTGCATTCAGGCATCTTTCATTTGTTTGTCCTAGTTCGGACCTTGGTTCTCCACACCCTATATGACAAATATGTTTTTCTGCCAAATCTTCTTCCCTTCCTCTGCCAAAATGTTTCTGATTCTTTCAGCCATTGAGTGTAGAGCCTGATTTCACTGTCCAGGGGACTTCCTTAGGCATCCTACTGTTTGCCAAGGTCACACCAAAACTGTCACCCTCCAAATGTAGTCTTCCCCCCAATTTGGGGCTTGATTCTTCTGCAGCCTATTGACTCTGTTGAACTTTGTCAACTGGAGACCAAGACTGCAGATCTGCCGGCTGGCTTCACTGGGACCTTCTCAGCTGCAATGAACATAGATGCCAACCCAGGCCGAGGGGATTGTATTCTCATGATATGGACTCTCTGAATAAGGGGGCAGAAATGTGACTGGGCTTCAGGAACGAATGAAGCAGGGTTCTAGTTGCCTCTCTTTTCTCTTGCTTCTCTCTGCACCTTCTCACTGAGTCTCTCTCCCAACCAGCCTCCTCCGCTTCGGGGTCACAAGACAAAACACAGCCACAGTGTCTCCCTAGCTGATGTGCTATGCTCAAGCCACCTGGAGATGCCTGGAATCTGTAAGCCCCAATTCCCAAATCATCAGGAAGTTTCTCTGGCCCAGTTCGGGTCTCTCGCCCACCTTGCGCCGATGAGCCACCTGCTGTGGTTGCGGCTGCTGAGCAAAACTGTGAGAAACACGCTCACCTGTCCAGACCCAAAGAATGGACTCAGGCACAAAGAATAGCGAAAGTGAGACTTTTAATAGAGGTCTTGCCAGGTTGGGTGGCTGGTAGGCACACCTGGGGCAGCTACAGCAGGTAATTTATCTCCCAGCATGCAAGTCCCTCCCCCAGTTCCTCATGGCTGAGTACTGTGGGGTGACAGTCTTCCCGGACATTGCCTAAGTGTCATTATCCCCCTTATAAGGTTATACCCTCTCCTCTTCGCCTCTTAAGTTTCAATTTCCCAATAATGGAACTTTCTTCCCTTTTATGGGCTGACCCCTCTTCTACATTCTGTTCGTGTATCGTGACCTTCTAGGAGCGTGAGCCGTGCTGTTACATTCACAGGCTGGCTGCCAGTGCTTAGATTTATCATGCCTTGAAAATGGACCATTTAAAATGTTTTCTGACAAAACCCTATGCAGACAGGGGTAGGTAAGAAAAAGTTTCCAGGGAAGCATTGCTGGGCAATCTTGAATCTTGACTACCTTGTCCAAACAATGTATTACCCTTTCCAGTTCTGTGTCTTTTGCCAATTTGTTGAGTGGTCTGCATGCTACACCTTCATCCTGGCTATCAGCAAAAATGTTGAACAGAACAGAGTTGAGGAGAGATCTTCTACCCACCACTCAATGTTTCCTGCCAGGGGCACATGTGTCTGCTAAGTAAACCATTTGATAATGATTAGTCAGACTACAGAGCCCTGCTTAACTGGCGATAATATGGCCATACTGACACATGGCAGTGTGGAAATGACGTGGCACTATGGAAAATGCTTAGCGTGTAGCAACTGACAAAAGTGGTATACAAAATTAAATCATGAATATACAGGGGGAAAAAGGCTAGAAATATTTTAAAAAGACAGGTAACATGAACTACATTTGGTTAGCACAGCAGGCAGAATTCCGAAAGAGGACTGCTTACGGGTTTCAGCCAGCCTGGATGAGATAACCTTGACTCCAGCTGGCAGGATGAGCTGCCCATGCAGAGATCTGTCTCGTGCAGCACCTGCAGGGATTCGTTGGGAATAACTGCTCGCAAGTCCAGGAGGAGGCGTAGGTAGAGTTAACATGGCCATGGATGTGTCCAAGGTGCTAGGAATGGAATAGAGTGAGTTTGGTTGTTAATTCCTCAATTCCCTTCCAAAGCGCCAAAGGCAAGGCAGCCAGTGTGGTAAAGGGAGTATTTTCCGTCCTGTCTGCAGCCCTGTGCTGCTCGGCCACATTTCACTGACCCCTTCCCGAAGCTGTTTCATTCTCTTCATGTCCAGGGCCCTAGTGAGCCCACAGGGTCTGTCTGTGTGACTTAGAGAAGGATGCCCCTTCTGGACAGATGCAACACCATGGGCACACACTGTGGTGTGTGGCAGGCATGCTGGAATCTAGCCCTTGCTCACCTTTCAGCTGGATGTCCTTGCACAGTGGACAACACGCACAACCGTATGCCTGATCCTGGCACAAAGCACAGCCCTTTAGTCCCAGTTCTTCCCCAGGTGATTTCCTCCAGGCCTTAGTCTTCCCTGGACAAGGCCTTAGGCTTTAACAGTGGGGAAGGCTTTCTGTTGCTGCAGCCCCTGGGTGGCTGCTCTCTGGGGTGAGGGCCCAGCTAGCAAGTCTGTGACCACAGGACTGAGGGTATCCCTTCCCCTATGCCCACCTTAGTCACCTCCCACCTGGCACTAGTGGGTCCTCACCAATTTTGTTTGAATTGAGCCTAGTTCATTCTGGAGGTTGAGACTAAACTTCCTTACTGAGCAGGTGTCTTGGAGACCCCTGAAGGCCACAGGCTTATTTTTGCCCCAAGAGCGCAGTAAGAGCCTAAAATTGAAGTGATTTTTCTGCCCTCCTAGATTGACTAAAAGGCCTGGTGGAGACAGGCTGGGGAGTCCTGCACTGACCTCCGAATGTTCTATTAGTTGGGTTTTCACATTCAGAGTATACTGTGGAGATCATCACGTTCTAGTTTTCTGGAAACTTCCTAGGTTTACTCCCTGGTGCATTGCTCCTCCAAGTGATAATTCTAGAAACTCATTCCTTTGCCTTTGGCAATAATAACCCAGATCCCAGGACTCCAAATGGAAAAGAACAGCCTGCATTTCCAGACTTCTGGTGTGGAGCGGGAAGCCAGACAGAATCATTCTGGCTGTGAGCTGCAGCGGTGCTGTCCGTGCCAGAACAAATGCATCAAGTCCTAATGATGACTCGAAGCGTGATTAGGATTCAGGTGACCTCGTCATCGCAATCCTCTCTGAGCTATAAAACTGGAAAAAAAATAAGGCAGATTGTGCTTGGGACTAGGGAGCCCCTGAGATGAGTTACAGCCGGCATTTCCAATGCCTGGGAGCCCCCAGGAAGCACCCTTTGGAGAACGCGTAAGTCAGGTTCCCTAAAAGGAACTAAAGATGTGTTCCATTCCACTGTGCAAACCAAATTAATGCTGCATACTGAAGGCCTTCCTTGCCAAGATACAGTTGGATTTCTACTAGTCATTGAGGGCCATTTGCCTGGATGCAAATGGCCTTGCTGAGCTGGTGCAATGTCTGACTGGAGGTTTTGGGGAGCAGTCAGCCCCGTGCATGTGTATTTAACAATCATCAGAGCTTTCTCTTTTTGGCTTCGAGGCTAAGCTTATTATCCAAGGAACAAATGGAATATGAAGGCTGCCTCAGTGCCGCCAGAGCCTATTAGGAAATGTGCTATGAAGCAAAGGCGGCGCGTTGACAGGGCTGCAGAGAAAGAACTTGGAAGCAGAGGCAGGAAAGGGAGGGCGGCTTCCGTCCCAGCATCCCTGAAATGGCTCGCTGTGAGTTCAGCAAGCCACACTCACACCATGCACCTTCCCCGCGCCTGAGCTCATCTGCAAACAGATTACCTTGCAGACAGAACCTCCAAAGGGCCCTATCATCCCATGGCGCATCGTCATTCTCACTCAGAAGCAGAGGACTCGGGGCCTTTCATCTAACACCCAACCAACGTAAACGTCTGTTTTCTGTTCTTCTCCCCTCTACTCTTTAGACAATAAACAAGAACCATCTGACATTTTCCTTAGTTTGTATATTTCAAACTCAATCCAACTTAAGTATCCTACCTGACCCTCTCCAACCCGCCTTCCCTCCCGTGTTCTCTTTCCCTTTGGAGTCCTTACAAACTCTCCCTCTACTTCGATGGTTCAGAGAAGACTGAGAGCTGGGCCTGGGTCTCGAAACCTTCCTGGTGGTTTTCTATTGCACTCACGTCCTCAGGCACCTGATGGGGTAGAGCCCACCTTTTCAATGTCCCCTCCTCTCCACCACGGCTACCTACTCAGACCACTTGCCCTTTGCACCTGGAACATGACAGTAGCCTCCTAACTGTCCCTGACCACAAGCCACACCCTCTGCCGTCTTTCCTCTATTTGCTGCCAGAATGATGTTTCGGAAATACACAACAGACCTTGTTGCTATCTTCCTCCCTCCCTCCCTTTCCTCCCTCCCTCCCTCTACCCCTGCTTTCCTCCCGCCTCTACCCTCCTCTACTTTCTAAGCATCTGCTAGACCAGGCATTGTTCTAGGTTTACAGATCTACAGCGTGGGACAAGAAGACATCGTAGCCTCTGGCTTTTGGGGATCATAGAAACATTTGCTCCGGGGAAATGCTAAGTAACAACCTACACCATTAATTCTTTAAAAAGACTGTGACTCAGTGCCAGGAAGAAGACTTTGTAAAAGGTAATGTGAAAATGTTTTCCCCCGCTCAGAATCTTCCAGTGGGATGATAATGATGTGTTGATGCAGGCTCGTTATTGTAACAAACGTACAACTCTGCTGGGGGCAGGGGCTCTGTGGGAACTCTCTGTACCTTCTGCTCAGTTTTGCTGTGAACCTAAAACTGCTCTTTAAGAAAGGTCTTCTTTGTTTTAAGTCTCCCAGTGACTCAGCATACAGAGGGCTGGGCTGAGCTTTTCCCACTCCCACTGTGTTCCCTAAGGTCCATCTCCCCAGACCACTCCTTGTTTGAGTACCCAATGCTCCCGTGCCCCAGTTCCTTCAACAGCCCCTCTCTTCTTCCTGCAACTTCTTTTCCTTCCCTTGGCTACCCTCTCCTTTGGGAAACTCAGATGTCACCTCCTCCAAGAAGCCCTCCCTGATATTACTAGTCTGGATTAGGTGCCTCCCCTCTGTGCTCCCAGACCTCCCTCTGCCTGCCACTGTCATTGCATCACCTTGTAACTGTACATACCTGCCACTGCCACCAACTCCCACTGAACTGAGAATGCCCTCAAATAGGGACAAACAGAATCTTTTAGCACAGTTACTGAAACACATGTAGGCTTCAGTAAATGAATGGATGCAAAATAAAGCTAACATTATCTGATTAGTGAGAACGCTGAGAAAATTCTAGGGAAAGGAAAAAATAGATATCCTTGAGTTTTTACTAAAGTTCCAGAGATTGCAAGAATGAGCTTCCTGACTACCTTTGCCTCTAACAGCAATGCTGCAGTTGAACCTGACAACCCGTTACCATGATGTAGAGAAGCCAGTGCAACAGAAGAGAGGACATGTTTAATCTCATCTTTGCGACTTGGCTCTCGTATCACTAAAAATCGTATTTGTGGGAGGTGAGGCGGGTGGATCACGAGGTCAGGAGATCGAGACCATCCTGGCTAACATGGTGAAACCCCGTCTCTATTAAAAAATACAAAGAGAAAAAATTAGCTGGGCGTGGTGGTGGGCACCTGTAGTCCCAGCTACTCGGGAGGCTGAGGCAGGAGAATGGCATGAACCTGGGAGGCGGAGCTTGCAGTGAGCCGAGATCACGGCACTGCACTCCAGCCTGGGCGAAAAGAGCAAGACTGTCTCAAAAAAAAAAAAAAAAAAAAAATCGTATTTGTGATAAGTAAATAAGAGTCATTAAACAACAAATGCAATTTAAATGCTCCATAAGGCACGCTCCTTGGTTTCGAAACCTCTGTGGATGTAAAGAACCCCCTAGAATAGGAGTTGGACAGTCCTGGGCTCCTGGCTGAGTCCCATCCTCAGTCCTTAAGGTGGAGGTCACGTTGTGCTCCCTCACAGGTGGTCCAGTGAGACCATGTGGGTGGAAGCACTTTGTAAACAAAGGGGCTCAACAAATGCTAAATGTCACTCATGAAATTGCATTCTAAAGCAAATAAACAAGCACACTTCTTTTGTCTAAATAGCTGTGTGTAGCCTTGGAGTTCTGGCTAGGGAGTCACCCAACCCCTGGTGTTGCCCCTTGTGGCAACATCTGAGATGCTGGATACCAAGTTGGCCTTTTGTAAGGACAGCAGGGTGGGGTCTGTTCTGTAGAGAGCTACAGGCAGCTGAGGACTCAGAACGGCAGACACTGTTTCAGAGACCAGAGAGATAAAGTAAGGAGACTCCCTTCCTTCTTTCTTTCCAGAACCTACATTGACCAGAGACTTTGCAGCCAGCTCACCCCTCCAACTCCCTGCCCTGGAGTCCCTGACCTGGGAACTTCTGCATCAGGCTGCTCAGACCTGAACTTGACAAAATTTCAAAGCACGAATTCTCTATGTTGATAAGAAAATGGACAAAGTGCTGAACCTGGAACCTAGATCACTCGATGTTGCGTGTAGCTGAGTCCACTTCTGTCACTCACCCTGCATTTCCCTGCTAGGAGCAAGAGAGAGAAAGCCGGCCAGAAGGCATGGGTGTGGGCTCAGATCTGGTTCCTCCTGTTGCCACTGTGAAAGTTGATCATACAAAGGTCACTGTTGTCATAGGCCAGCAGAGTTAGGAGACCAGGGGAAAAAGCATGTAACATTGCTCCAAGAATATAACTGTCTCCAACCCTGGCTGCTGGAACAAGTGTTGCAACCTGAAACCAGTTTGATCTAATAGCTACTGAAACGACCTGCGGAAATCTAAGACCAGTTTCACCCACCCACCAATCAGAGCTTGCTGGATCCCCAAAACGTTTCCAGTGCTAACGAACTTGCTTTCCTAACAATCCGTTAACATTTCTCATTTTTATGAAACCTCCAACCTTCTCTTTGTTCTTTGGACATACTGAACACCGCCCAGTCTGTGTGTATGTCCCAAACTGAAATTCTTGCTTCCCAAATAAAACATTTTAAACTTAGAGATTTGTCTGTATATTTTATTTGACTTTGAAAGCACCAGGGGCTCTGGCACAAATCTCCTCCTTCCTTCAAGCCCTTTTCTCCACAGTCCCGTGGGTCTGCCCTGAGAAGTCTGATGATGACCCAGAGACACATTGTCACTGGGAGGTAAATTCAGGATTACTTGACAGAATGGCTCGCCCGAGGTCACAGAGGCTGCTGGAGGAACACGAAATGGTCTTCACCAAGTGAAGCGTTGTTGGTCTTGGCCTGTGTCTAGCTGGAGAATGTTAAAATTCTGGGGACACAACAGAAAAGGCACAGTTGTGGGGACCAGGCCAATGTCAGCATGAGCAGTGGCTCCAGCCTCCTCCCATGAACTAGCTCTGTGGCCACAGGCAGGTCTGTGTGTCCTGGTCTGTGACCTGGAGTCAGTAACACTGCCTACTTCCCAGGGCTATTTTCAGAGAAGTGAGGGAATAGGTGTGGAACGCCTGCCGCCTGCGGAGCCCTGCATGAAACGTCGCTGTCTTTCTGGCCAGCCCTGAGCCAGGGAAGGGACTAGACGCGCAGGGGGTGGCTGAGGGAGGCTTTCGGCAGCTTCACCCCAGCCCTGCCCCTCCTCGCCTGCTGAAACACAATCTATGGTTATCGCCTTCCTGGAGATGTTAGCCGCCCCCTCCAGAGGTGGTTCCAAATCCATTTCTCATTTGGCTGATTTAGGAGAGGCTGCAAATCGGTCGCTATGGTTTCTTTATTTTCTCCTGACAACTTAGGAATCATTTTTCCAATTATTCCCAGGAGAGGAAAAAGAAGTGGAGGAAGCCAGTGTTTGGAATGAGGAGAAGCTCACGGATCTGAAATTGCAACCTCTTCTGCAGGAGACCCGGAGCAGCTACTAGGACCCATTGCCTCCCTGTGGGACCCCCGCCTAGCCCCCTCCAGCCAGCCCTGCGTGGCTGTGGACCCACTGCAGAAATGCCTCCCACTTAGCGCTCCAGCCTCTCTTCTATTCGGGCAGGCCACAGCTGCAGACTTTGTGCCTGCCATAGCAACCCCAAGCCCTCAAATAAACCCTCCCTCCCAGGCGGCCTCTCTGCGGAAGGAGACAGACGGTGACCAAAAGCAATCAGTTAAATACACAAACAGGACTTAGAGGGTGGAAAGTGACAAGAAGAGAAACATGGCAGGAAAAATGAGTGGGGGTGAAATTTTACATGGAGCCATGGGGAAGGCTGCTGAGGAAGACCTGTAGGAGTGGGGGGCTCCCAGACAGGAACTGTGGCCCACTGCACGGATATGAGCAAGTTTGGAAGGGAATGAGTCGCCCCAAGCCTCAGCCTCGGCCAGCCATTCTCAGGTCTAGGCAGGAAAGATGCCAGCTGTCCCACATCAGCTGAGGTGTTCAAACAGCGGTGTCCCCTCAGCAGGGAGACTGCAGAGGGGATTGAAGCCTTGGGCAGGGGGCTAAAGTAGGCCAATCCTCGTTCTGCAAGTGTCCCTGGCCCCGCAGTTTGTTGGCTGTGCAGCGTCTCAGGCACTCCCTGAAGGTCGAGTCTTGGCCGAGATTTCGGCTCACCCCAGTCCAGCTTCTGCTCCTGGCCAGGAATGGCGTTTCCTAACCACACGTCCACGGAGCAGGGAGGTACATCTCCACCCACTCCCATTCCTTCTCCACAGCTTGCCATGGGGCAGTGCTGGGTTTAGTTCCTCTCCTTATTTGGAGCTGGGGTGTGGACAGGTGTGCAGGTGGACAGGCAGCAGCCAAGGTAGAACGCAAGTCAGCCACGGGTGGCATGTCGGGAAGCACCAGAAGGTGCAAAAGTTTGGCATCCAGGGCTTCCCTGGACCGACTGAAATTTGGTCTAAATGTGCTCTTGTACCCACGTGGGAGGGCTCAGTGCCGCCTGGGTCTGGATTTCCTGGAGATGGGATTTCAGGGAACAGAGGACGACTCTGGATGGGTGACCTAGCCGTAAGTGAGAGTATTTACTGAGCCCAGCAATGGGCAGAGCATGGTTCTGGGGGTGGCTGGCTTGGGGGCAACACAGACATGTAAACAGTTGTCTGTGTGAGTGGAGGGGGCAGAAGTTGATAAGATCGGGGAGTGACGGGCAGGAGGGTCTGGGAGCTCATTTCTCATAATTAGGTGTTTTCATGGTAGCTTTGTGCTGCTGCCAGCAGAACCCCTTGTTTGGATGAACTTGTAGTGGGGTGATATTTTAATCTCCCATATTCTGTTAGTTTGCCAGAGCTGCCCTAACAAAGTACCACAAACTAGGTGGCTTGAAGCAATAGAAATTCACTGCCTTGCAGTTCTGCAGGTCAAAAGTCTCTGATCAAGGTGCGAGCAGGGATGGTTCCTGCTGGGGCTGTGACGGAGACTCTATTCCAGGCCTCCCCAGCTCTGGATGGTTTTCTGGCCACCTTTGGCATTCCTGGGCTTCTACATGTGTCACCTCAATCTCTGCCTTCGTGTCCGCATGGCGGTCTCCCTGTGTGCGTGTCTGTGTCCACATTTCCCCTTTTTATCAGGATACATTCATATTGGATCAGGGCCCACCCTACTCCAGTATGACATCATCTTAACTTATCACATCTGCAATCACCCTAATTCCAAATAAGGGTCCTTTGGAGGCACCGGGGCTTAGGACTTTGTATTTGTTTGCCGGGACTGCCATAACAAAGTACTGCAGACCCAGGGGCTTAAACAATAGAAATGGATTTCTCCCAGTTCTGGAGGCTGGAAGTCCATGACCAAGGGGTTCGCAGGGCTGGTTTCTCTCCTTGGCTTGCAGAGGAACGTCTCCTCCCCGTGTCTTCACCTGGCCTTTCCTCCAGGTGTGGCTATGTCCATATCTTCCCTTCTCGTAAGCACTCCAGGCAGATGGGATTACAGCCCACCCACATGACCTCATTTTAACTTAATTACACTACTTTTTAAAGGCCCTTTCTCCAAATGCAGTCACATTCTGAGGTACAGGGGTTAGGGCTTCAACATATGGATTTTGGAGAAACACAATTCAGGTCATAAGACTTCAACATACCTTTTTGGGGGAAACAGTTCAACTCATAACACATACTGTGAAGCAGTTTTACCTCTTGCTACAAACATTTCCTCAGCTCCCATTCTGTGCTGGGCACCGTGCTAGAGGTGGGGGGAGCCGTAGCATCACCCTTCCAGGAGCCCCGTCTGCAATGGGTGGCAGACCAGTTGTGACTGTAGCTTGTGTGTCAGCTGCCAAACTTGAGGCCCAAGGGTAAGAGGCTGGGAGAGCTGAGAGGGGCCACACTCACTCAGTGGGGAAGTGAGGCAGGAAAATGTAACTGGACAAGGCTGACTGGGAGGCGGCCAGACCAGCAGGAGGGTGGGGGTGTTTCAGGCAGGGGAGCCACACTTGCAGAGGCTCAGCAGCACCAGGGAGCCTGGCACAATCTGGAAACTGCAGGTAGGTGTGTGGCAAGAGCACAGGGAGATGAGTCCCCAGCAGGACCCAGCTGTGGGGAACGACGTCCACCTGGCTACAGGTGCTGGGATTTAACGGCTAACCCAGGAGAGTGTGAGCTGGTCAGATTTGATCAATGAGTGTCTGAATGAACGAACGAAGTGAACCATTAGTCAGGCTCATATACATGCTAGATGTTACCGAGAGTTCAGAAGAAAATAAAAGTAACAACCAGTCACCCAGAGGGCCAGAAAGGCAAAGTACTGCGCCCAAAGTCACCTTGCTAGGATGTGGCAGAGGCAAATATGAAGCTACTTCATCAGACCCTGGAGCCGGTGCTCCACGCTGTGCCGCCTCCATCTCCCTGTGTTCCACCCTCATTCTCAAACGGGAGCCACTTCCCGAAAGAAGCCTGCGAAGGCCTCATCCCGGAATCCCAGTGGCTTCCCTGCCCCCGGGTAAGGGTTAGGGATTAGGGGCACGGGAGGCTCTTTCTCCCAAAGCGGTGCCACCCGGTGCCTTTCCTGACCTGGTCGTTACGGAGCCCTGGGAAACTGATACCCCACCAAAGTCTTGGCCCTTCAGCCCCTCTTGCTTCCGGGCCCCTCATCTGCTTGTGGCTGCTCTGCTCCCAGGGGCTCTGGGACCACTCCTGGGCTGAGCTCTCCTGTCCCATGTCCCGTGTTCCATACCCCACCACGTGGAGGAGAGGATCCCTTAGGCCCCACTCACCAGCCCAGACAGCCCTAAGCAGTGGCCTCGAGGAGAGTCCCTCACAACCCCATATGCCATTTCCTCTCTGCAATCTTCCTTCACCCTCTTCTCTGCCTGCTCTCCAGCCGCTTCCTCCGAACCTTCCGGGCGTCTGTGAGGCCCTCCTGTCCTGGATCCCCAGCACCGTGACCCAGTTCTGTGGTGCGTGTCTCTGGGCGCTCCTGCAGGCAGGGCTCGGAGCTCCCGTCCCTCCCCTTGCTCCGTTTCCGTGTTCGGGGAGGAAAGAATGAATGGAAGTTGTGAGAAACTAGTCTGGGCTCACATGTCCAGCGGCCGACATTCCTGTGCCAGGCGCCTCACTTGCCTTGCCATTTTTTTGCAGCATAAATCCGCCCTTTATTGCCTCCAAAAAGATATTGTCTACAGCTTTACCCAGGTGTAACTGATATTTAATGAAGCAGTACAATTTGATGAGTTTGACATGTCTACACCTGTGAAACCGCCTCCAGAAGCCATGTGCCCCTCTGTCACCTGTCCCTCCTGCCCCTGCGCACCCTCCCTCTCCAGGCAGACTGTGATCTGCCTCTGTCACTGTGACGAGTGTGCATTTTCTAGAAACTTATCTGAATGGAATCATGCAGCACACACTCTTCTTCCATCTAGTATAAGGAGGTGATGTGGAACTTTCTAAGAAATGGTCAAACTTTTCCAAGGGGGCTAGGCTGTTTTCGGTTCCCGCCAGAGAGGAGCGGGGAGGTGGGGGGGCGTCTGCCCCCCGCCCCCCCACCGCCATTACTGATGGTCACTGTAGCCGTGGGCGTGTGGTGGCATCTCACTGTGGCTTTCGTTTGCATTTCCTGGTGGCGAATGACCCCGAGGTTTGGTTCTCACGGCCTGCCCGTGAGGTAGGAGGTGTTGGCCCGGTTTCCCAGGGAGGAGGCTTAGGAGCAGAGCCATGGGGTAACCTGCCCGAGGCCACCCCATCCCTGAATGGGAGAACCGAAGTTGTCCTTGTTGCTCACCTTCTTCTTTCCTGAGCTGGCAGGTCCCCTGTGACCCCATCAACTCTGAGCCCCACCGGGTGTCCAATTAGGGCAAAGGGATCATCTGAGGGAGGAAGAGGCAGCCGCGGGCTTGCTCCCCCAAGACTCTCTCTCTTCAAAAGCAACAAAGGCGCCTGGCCCTCAGCACGGAGCCTGGCCAGGGGCCCCTTCTTTTCTATCAGCCTCAGTTCACTAGATGCCCACAGCGCGCTCCTCTTCTATCAGCAGGAGCAGAGGCCCCCCGCTCCCCACGAGCCCCTCCAGCCCGGCTCCCTCATCCCTGGAGAGGATCCCAATCCCCTCAGAACTCCGAATCTCCTCAGAACTCACCCTCCTATGTCTGTCTCTGCTGTGGAGACTCCCGAGGCTGGGACAAGTGGCTGGAGGCGTCCCCCTCAGGGGCGGGTGGCAGGAGCGCCTCTGGGGCGGGGCAGCCACCTGGGGAAGAAAAGGGAGGGCCACGGGGCCCTTGGGTGCCTGTCCCGCCCCCCCCCCCCCGGGCCAGCTTTCCTCTCAGCACACAGGGCTGTGTCCCTGCACGGATCAACCAGACCCCAGAGCAGGGGAGTTGACAGCTCTGAGATAAGTTTGTGCCCCCCACCCCAGTCATGGGGTCAAATCTAACTTTAGGGGTTTCTCAGCCAAAATGCCCTTTGCCACCAGGACTGTCCCAACAAAGGCCTGTCCCTCTTCCCTTGGCTACTCTTTCTCTTGGTCTTGGTCCTTATTGCACCCTCAGCAGCACAGGCAGGCTGTGTGTGTGTGTGTCTGCACTTGCACGCGTGGTGCGGAGTCATTTGGGCCTGAGTTCTGCGATTGAATCTGTTCCCCTGCGAGGCTCTGTCCCGTCAATGAACTCTCTGCGCTTTGGTTGACTTCTCTGCATAACGGCCATGACGCAGCCTGGACGCTGGGAGTGATGAGTCAGTTAAAGGGGAAGTGTCACGTCAAGCGCCTCTGCCTGAACTTGCACCAAGCAGGCACCTCCACAGGTTTTCTCCCCACTTGTGCCCCTTACTTTTGCCCTGGCCTGAGTCCTGAGTCAAGGGAGGGAATGGAAGGTCTGTGGGTTGGTTCCAGGCAGGGGGAGAGCCCTGACCAGATGAGGGTTCTGAGCCTGGGGTCCATCCCGACAGCGGGGGACCTGCAATGCTGGGCCAGGAGCCCGAACTTCAGGCTGCCAAAGGTAGAGTAACTCAGCAGGGGCGAGTTCCCAGGGCCTGTGTCCCCTTCCTTCTCCTCACCTCCAACAGCAAAGGGAGGGGTCAGCGGCTGCCTGCCTTCGATAAATCTAAGAAGGAGCCCGGCCCGCTTCCAGATGTAGAAAACAGCTGACTTGCTCTCGGAGTTTTGTAGCTGCTTTGACTCAAAGCAGCATCACCCCCACCACACCCCAGTGCAGAGGAGTGAACCTGCGCTGAGTCACAAAGCACAGCCCCAAACCCGCCCTGGGCCACAGCCCGCCCACCGCCCCCCCAGCTTCCTGAGATTGGCTCGTGGGAGCAGAGACCTGAGAGATGAGGAGGTGCACTGAGGTCTGGGAGGAGCATGCTAAGCCCATGGGATGGCAAGAGTAAAGTCCCCCAGCAAGGGACAAGAGACAGGCCAGGGCAGCCATGCCTGAGACTGAGCCTGGAGGATGATGGGCAGCAGGGACTGTCCGGAGCTTTGCTGATCAGAGATGAGTTTGGTTCTAAGAGCCACGGAAAAGCACCGGAAGGTTTTAGGCTGGGGAAGGGCAGGATCTTCCTGTTTTAGAAAGGCACTGCTGGCCAGGCGCCGTGGCTCATGCCTGTAATCCCAGCACTTTGGGAGGCTGAGGCAGTTAGGAGTTCGAGACCAGCCTCACCAACATGGTGAAAACCCATCTCTACTAAAAGTACCCAAAAAATTAGCTGGGTGTGGTGGCATGTGCCTGTAATCCCAGCTACTCAAGAGGCTGAGGCACAAGAATCGCTTGAACCCAGGAGGCAGAGGTTACAGTGAGCTGAGATCACACCACTGCACTCCAGCCTGGGTGACAGAGCAAGACTCCGTCTCAAAAAAAAAAAAAAAAAAAAAAAAAAAAAAGAAAGAAAGGCACTGCTGGCTGTGCAGTGGAAACCAGTCTGCGGGAGGGCAAGAGTGAAAAAGGCCATTGCAGTCAGTCAGGCCAGACGAGATGTTGCTCTGGCCGGGCCACGGCAGTGGAGGCGGGAGGAGCGTGGGGTGCAGGATGCATTCTGGCTGCAGAGCGGGGTTTCTTGGGGTGCTGCTACTGACATTTTGGACTGGAAGACACTTCACTGTGGGATCTGGCCTGTGCACTGTAGGGTGTTTAGAAGCATCCCTGGCCTCAGTCCACTAGACACCCATAGCACCACCCACCCCCAATTAAGACAATAAAACATGTCTTCAGACATTGCCAAATGTCCCCTGGGGGCCACAGTCACTCTGGGCTGAGAACCATTGCTGCAGAGCCTGCAGAACTTAGGGCTAGATTGTGCGTGGATTTGGAGTGAAAGGGAGAAAACAAGCACTGCCAGGGGTTTCTCATCTCAGCAATTAAGTGGGGGCAGTTACTGAGTTCAGGAAGCCTTGGCGCCAGCGGCTGTTGTCAGGTTGAACACTGGAATCCAGCACTGGAAACCAGAGTCTGGAGCTCAGGGAGGGTCTGGGTTGAAGGGAGAGATGGGAATGTTGCTGGGGTGCAGCTTTCCAGGGACAGAGTATGGACAGAGAAGAGCCAAAGAGACAACTCCAATGTCACAGCCTCAGAAAGAGCGGAACCAAGGCCAGTGGGCCTCACAGGAGCCAGGGGAGACACCTGCAGGAGCCGTCCGCTGGGTCAAATGCCGGGAAGTCTGAGTAGCATGTGGACAGTGAGCTGAGTGAGGAAGGAGGGAAAAGCTAAGCCCCTTGCCAGCTGCAGGCTTCCTACCTGCAGCAAGCTCAGGACGGCAGAGGCAAGAAGCCTTCATTTTAACTCAAATTCTGGACGGGACATTTCACCTTCCTGCAGTGAGACAGTTTTTATTAACTAAGAGCAACCAGAAAAGTTATAGGATTGCCTGAGTTTGCAGCAGTGGCCAGGGAAGAGGTGATTCCACTGACTAAATCGGGAGTTGCTTTGTGATTTGATCCTAAAAGTGCTGTTAATTCAACGCATTGGCCACATTTGTCTGAAGGAACAAGGCCAGGGTGGACAGAGCTGCTGATGGAGGACCTGTGATGGCCTGGAGCCCAGCCCAGCTTGTCAGCTGTAGGTAGGACTTCCCAGACCCAACTAATGCAAAGCTCCACCACAGAGAGGAGACAGCCATGAACTTGAGTACAGGTAAAACAAAGCAGAATTAGTGAGTGCTACCATCAACCTACATGCTGAACACTGGGGAGAATAGAGAAGGAACCCACGAGTCTGACAGGGGTGAGGAAAGGTGGAAACCAAGGAGGGCTCCTCTGAGGAGGTGACACTTAAACTGGGCCTTGAAGGCAGAATTTCAACAAGCAGAGAAAGGAAATCATTTTTCATGAGTTTTTAGCGTACTCCCTCCAGTAACTCTCCTCTCCCCCAACTCAAGTGGACTATTGTGAAGTGGCCAGAACAAAGCTAGGCCCTTTCTTATCTAGATTTTTCCATTTCACATGCAAAAGGGAAAAAAAAAATCACCTCTGATTCTTCTCCTTGGGATGTTTCGTTCTAAAAAACAAATTCATTCAACATTTATTTATTAAGCACCAACTACATACCAGGCACGATTAGCATTATGTGTTTTAACTCACTTATCCTCTGTAGTCCGTGGAGGGGCATACCAATATTATTCTCATTTTACAGATGAAGCAACTGATGGACAGAGAGATTAAGTAACTGGCCCAAAGTCTCACGGCAAGTACCCGGCAGAGCTGGGATTTGGGCCCACCTGTAATAGTTGGGCTCCAGAGTCTGAGAGCTGCACCATTACTCTCCATGGCCCTTCTTTCATGGAAAACTCAGGGCAATTGGCCATTTGCAAAGGAGGAAGAAAATGCACCTGCCGCTCCTTTGATCATCTATGAACAGGTGCAATACTTCCGCAGGTCTGAGGCCGTTCATTTCATGCCACCACAACTGGCTTCATGGCTCCAGTTTGTGGTCAAAGCTTCTGCTCCCACCACTTCTGGGGCTAAATTGTGGGAAAAGCGAAAGCCAATGTAGCAGGCCTGGGGCAAGGGCTGATCTCTCCTGGAAACCAGGAGACAGCTTGGAGAGCCTGGGCTCCAGACAGGTCTCTATCACAGGCCAATTGGACTTCCCTTGCAGGACCTATGGGAAACTGCAGGATGAATGAGCTAAAACTCCCCACAGTCACTCCAATGCTAAGAGCCATATGGCTGGTCCTCTCAGCCTCCCTTGATTTCTCTCTTGTCCACATGCCCCACTGGGTCCTCCCAGCCACCCGTGCCCTGCCATGCGATCAGGCATCCAGCTCCTGCTGACCTTCCTGTCTCCCCTCCATCACCTTATTTCAGGTCCTCAGCATTTCTCACCCAAGCAGTTGCAATAACTTCCTAACCAGTTTCACAGTCTCCAGGCCTGCCACCCCCTAAACCATCTTCCAACTCCCAATTCATTTCTTAAAGTGAAGCTTTATTGTATGACTTCCCCTCTCAAGAACCTTTGGTGGCTCCCCAATATCCTGCTGAAATAAGTATAAACTGCTCAACTTGGGAATCAGGCTTGCATTCATCCATCCCAGGCCATCAGCCTCCTCTCTTACTGATCCCCTGCACCTCCTTTGATCTGTCCTTACCCATCCCCTTGTTGCCCCTGCCCCCCACGATCAGCCCCACAGCTTTCTCTCCACCTCTCCATGTCTGAATCTGTTATGATCTAGCTCAAGAAAGACTTCTCGGACCACCCTAGATGAAAGCAATCACTTGCTTTGAATTTCTGAGGCTCCTTTCATCAGGTATATGCTGCCTTGTTTGATTCCCCAGACACCCATGAGTTGCCTAAGGCCACCCTGGTGCTCTTCTCCCTGCCCTGCATGGGCTGGACACAGAGGCAGTGAGAACAGTGTGACACAGGCTTTGAGACCACCAAGTTCTAGCTCTGTCACTTGCAAACAGCTTTACCTGGAGTAAGTCTTGAAATATCTCCTGTAACGTTTCCTCTTCTGTTAAGTAGGAATAGAAAACTACTTCCCAGGCTCTATGAGAATTAAATGGGGGCGATGCATGTAAATGCTCAACAAATGACTAGGAGGAGAAGGGAACGCCCAAGGGAGATAACCTCCTCTCTGTTCTTTCACATTTGCATATATAGTTTCACAGGGGTTTTTTTTTCCTCCTAGGAAAATTAGATCCTGACACATATTCAAGGAACCTGCTGCAGCTGTTTCTCCAAGAACAGAGAGCCTGGGGATGTCCCATCTTCAGCCCATCAAGTCCCAAGTGCTTAGTCACCTGCTCAGCCCAGACATGAGGGATGCCATCAAAGAAAAGCAAACAATAACACACCCGTGACAAAGCCATTTACTAAATTAATAGAGGCAAGGAGCATAAAACCCTGAAAGAGTGATTAAACCTTGCATTTGCTCCAAGCCTATTCCTTTTCCACATCTGCATTTGCCAGGTCATCTGCTCCTAACAGTCTTATCCTTTTTGTGCCATGAACCCCTTTGGTAGTTTGGTGACTGCCAATAACAAATCAAATAAAATAATACATAGAATTACTGTCTTAATCTGTTTTCTGTTGCTATAACAGAATATCACAGACTGGGTAATTTATTTTTTTAAAGAAAGGTTATTTAGCTCACAGTTCTGGAGGCTGAGAAGTCCAAGAGCATGGCACCAGCCTCTGGCGAGGGCCTTTGTGCTGCATGACGATGCATCCCAGCATGGGACATGGTGAGAGAGCAAGAGCGAGAGAGCCAGAGAGAGCTCCATGTTATAACAAAATCACTCCTGTGATAATAAAACTACTCCTGTGATAGTGACATTGACCCATTCGTAAAGGTAAAGCCCTCATGAATCCATTAATCCATTCAAGAGGGCAAAGGGATTAGGTTTCTAAAGCCCTAACTTCTGGGGGACACATTCAAAACATAGCAATTATGAAATAAACCAGCTACTATATGTTGAAAGACAGTGGCTCATGCCCTTAATCCCAGCACTTTGGGAACCTGAGGCGGGAGGATCACTTAAGCCCAGGAATTCAAGGTTGCAGTGAGCTGTGATCACACTGCACTCCAGCTGACAACAAAGTGAGACCCTGTCTCCGTACATATATACATACATACATACATAAATAAAATATATTTCTGAAACGCTGAGGAGTCTGAGAGAATTGAAATTAAGTAGGCAGAGTTTATTCTCAGGCCTGATGTGACTTCTGTCTGAGTTGTAGAAAAAGGGGCCACGTTTAAAACTAAGTAAGAATTAACAGGCAGCTTCATAAACATTTCAGACTCCCATGACCCTTGAAGTGAAGTGAATTGACTCTATGGGGGTAGGGGAGGGGTCTGTGAAGATGCTGTGACCATCAGCCACATCTTCACCAGGGCTAGGGACATAAGCAGCCTTGGCCAAGGGAGTACATCCCAGTGCCAGGCCCTGGGACAGAGACGCAAACCCACTGTGACACCTTTCACTCCAACAGACCTGCTGCATGCTATTCATGGCCATGTGACCCACAGAGGTGCACAGAGCCCCGCACTTACAAGGTTCCTGCAATTGCTTTGATGTTGTCATCATGTTAAAACATTTATTTATTTTTTTTTTGAGATGGGATCTCGCTGTTGCCCAGGCTGGAGTGCAGAGGTGCAATCATGGCTCTCTGCAGCCTCTACCTTCCCAGCTCAAGCAACCCTCCCTTCTCAGCCTCCCAGGTAGCTGGGACTACAAGTGCATGCCAACACACCCAGCTAATTTTTAAATTTTTTGTAGAAATGGAGTCTCACTCACTACATTGCCCAGGCTGGTCTCAAACTCCTAGACTCAAGTGATCCTCCCACCTTAGCCTCCCAAAGCACTGAGATTACAGGCATGAGCCACTGAGCCCTGCCAAAATTCCTAATAATTTTTGAACAAGGGTCCACACATTTCATTTGGCACTGGGCCTCCCAAACTATGTAGCCTGGTCCTGATGCCATGACAGGAGGTTTGCCCTGTGGGTCGCACGAGGAACGCTCTGCCTTCTGGAACACCTGAGACTGGGCGGGGGCAGATTAACATGAGGACGGGTCCTTTGGGTCACTGGCTGAGCCTCCCCAGGTGGGAGTTCCCCACCAAGGACCTAGGACTAGGACTAGGACTAAAATGGTAATTAGTACGAGAGCTGTGCTGATTATTAATTTGAGGTTGTTGGTTTGGAAAGCTCATGGTAAGGGCAACAGTAAGGTGATTTCTAGATCAAAGAGGAGGAATGTAATGGCTCGTAGGAAAAACATTATAGAAAAGGGGGGTTGCCTGGATTATCTGGCACTGCCCCGGGAAGAGCTTGGGAGCAGATGGCTCCCCCACCCCGGCTCAGAGTAGACGACAACTCCTCAGGCTGCCCAGACTGAGGGAAATGTCACTTAAGAGTGCCCAGGCCTCTCTGCTTGGATGCTATGCTTAGCAGCCATGGGAGCCAGGCTCCAGAGGGGCGCCCAGTGATCCCATTTCCTGGCCCTCACAGCCTGCTCCTGGAGTGTGGACTCAACTCAGTAAACACAGCCACAGGGAGGGCATGTCACTTCTGAGGTTAGGTTATAAAGGACACTGCAGCTTCTGCTTTGGTGGCACTGTCACTTGCTGCTCCCAAATCACTTACTCTGTGGAGTCAACTGCCCTGGAGACACCTCTATGGAGTCTGGAGGTGGCTGGCGGTTCCCTGGGGGCCCCAGACAGCAGCCATCCTGGAACTGAGAACACCAGCCACCAGCCATGGGAGTTCCCCATCTTAGAAATGGATCCTCCAGCCTTCCGGGATTTCAGTGATGCAGATCTAGCCAAGCTACAGCCTCCCAGGAGGCCCCGAGCCAGAGGCACCCAGCTAAGCTGGGCTTCCGACCCTCGGAAACTGTGTAAGATCATAAAGCTGTTGTAAGCTGCTAGGTTTTGGGGTACTCATTAAGGATCCGTAGGTAATGCATCAACCTCCAATTTCTCACTTCCCCACCCCCACCCCCAGCGGTCCTGAGCACCTAGAAGAAGAGCCGGGACATGATCCACGTGGTCACTCCAGCATGGCCAAGCACAGGCAAGCATCTGCGGAGACTTCTGGAAGGAATTGCGGAGAAGCATCTTCGAAGGATGCTAGAGGCCTCCAGGTGAGGATAGAACCAGAGGACAGGATTTGCTTCAGGAATGGTGATTGGGATCACTCTTTTCTTCTTGAGGTGCTCTGGCCAGGGAAAAGATGAATCTGACACCTGTTATATCCACTTATCAGTTTAATTCTCTCCAAGTAAATATTATGAAGTTGTAATATGATCCTGTGGCCCCTGTTCAAGAATTTTGGCTCATGCCTGTAATCTCAACATTTTGGAAGGCCAAGGTGGCAGGATCACTTGAACGAGACCCTGTCACTATAAAAAATTTTAAAATTAGGTGGGTGTGATGGTGTGCACCTATAGTCCCAGCTACTCTGGAGGCTGAGGTGGGAGGATTGCTTGAGCCCAGGAGGTCGAGGCTTATCTAATATTTACAAAGCACCTACTAAGTACCATGCACCTAATCCTTATAAAAGCCCTGGGAGGTGGAATTGCCAATCTCATTTTTGGATGAAGAAACTGAAGGCAGAGGTCAAGGAAGTTGCCTGGGTTGCAAAGCTAGTGAGTGGTACAAAAGGAATGCACACCCAACGTGCCCTGATTCCCAGTTCTAGGCCTTTCCATGGCACCGTGCTGCTTCCCACAGTGTGTGTGGGGAGGAAAGGGGATGGCAGTAGCAGGGGGAGGCACCACTTCTCCAAGGTGGTGGGAAGGGAGAGACGTTTCTGGATTCGTGAGGACACCTATTGGCTTTCTCCTTGGATCCTTCCCCTTCTGCTGCAAAATAAAGACAGGACACTCACAGGGGACCGAGAGTCAGGGCAGCCACCAGCGCCAGTGGTGCTGCCTGCAGAAGGGGCTGAGCTGGGCTAAAGGCCCTGGTGAGGTGGCCCAGGGAGTGACCTTGAAGATGGCAGTCAGCAGAAGCGGGGGATGGGGAGGACTGTGGTGGGGAAAAGAGGGACCCTTGTTCTCAGGTGCTCCAGGAGGGATAACAGGACCGTGGGGTGCAGTGACAGGAAGGCAGGGTTGCAGGCAGCGTAGTCGCCGGCTTAAAGGCAGGGTCACAGGCAGCGTAGCTGTCAGCTTTCTGAAAATCAGAGCTGCCTGTAGACAGGCTCCCCTGGAGGCAGGAGTTCCTGTGGCAGGTGTGGCCTCCAGCTTGCACAGCCTCCTGTCGGGATTGCGGAGGGGTCACCCTCCAGTGGGACAGGCTTCCAACGTTTTTCAGACACTTTCTCAACATTTTATGAAACCATTTTATTACAAAGCCTCACACGATCATGATTAGGCTTTTAGTATCCGTAATTGAGAAAATGTGCAAGAATGAAAAGCCACTATAAATTTCACATTGCCTTTCCAAGGATATATTTTATTGAATATGACAGCATCTGCAGATGTGTTTAAAATGGTCATAAGTACAGGGCAAGGCTTGGATGGGGCCAATTCTCCGTCGGGCAGAGAATCACGGGGCAAAGGGCCTGGTGGTAAACATGTCCCCCACTAGACCAGCAGCTGGGTGGCTCGGGGCTGAGGCTCTGCTGAGTCCCTGAGCAGATCCAGACCAGCTTTAGTTCCTGTCCCGGTGCCAGAGGACCCCTCCTACAGCAGCCTGCCCCAGGAAAAGAGCTCTTCCTGCAGGAAGTTCACAGTTCCCAGGCGGCCCCCAACAAAGCCAGGTCCCTGCAGATGACCCCTCTCAGCCTGCCTACCTAGAAAGGGAGCCCACAGTCCCTGGACTGGCCACCCCCGCCATCATCCGACCTGCTGAGGGATGTGATGAGAACACGTGTTTTACACTGAGGCCTTGTCACATGCCAGGCACCTTTTCAAGCCTTTGCATGCAGTAGCTGATTTACACCTCCGTTACCTGGGTAGGATTATTCACCTCATTTTACCAATGTGGAAACTGAGGCACAAAGAGGTTACATTACCTGCCAAGGCAATATAACTAGTAAATAGCAGAGATAAGGTTTTTATTCAGACACAGATAACTCTCCAGCCTGTGCTGTTCACCTCTATCCAGGAATACACTAAGAACTTTGGGGCGTTTTATGCTGCAAGTATTGAAAAGCATAAACCCCCCCAACCCAACCCGTGGCTGCTGTGAGGAAGAACCACAAACTGAGTGGCTCAGAGCAACACAAACGTGTCCCCTCACACACTGGAGGCTAGAAACCTGACATACAAACGTCCACGGGGCTGTGATCCTGCTGAAGGCTCCAGGGGAGGACCCTTCCTGACTTTTGTAACTTCTGGTGTCATCAGCAGCCATGGCGTTCCCTGGCTTGCAGGTGCCTCCCTCCAGCCCCTGCCTCCCTGTGTGGCTCTCTCCCTGTGTGTGGTGTCTCTGTCTCTTCTCCTCTTCATATGACATCAATCTTTTTTGGAGTTAGGGCCTGCTCTACTCCAGTATGACTCCGTCTTAACTAATCACATCTGCAATGACCCTATTTCCAAATAAGGTCACACTCTGAGCTTCTGGGAAGAACATGAATTTTGGGGGGACACTCTGCAATCCAATGCACCCAATAATATCATTCAAGATAAAAACAATCATCAACTTTATAAGAAGCGTAAGAAAAGTCCAGAAGGCTTCTAATTTTTTTCTTATGATGACTTTGATTTTTAAAAACAATTTTTGGCTGGGTGCGGTGGTTCATGCCTGTAATCTCAGCATTTGGGAGGCCGAGGCAGGAGGATCATTTGAGGCCAGGAGTTTGAGACTAGCTGGGGCAACATGGCAAAACCATGTCTCTACTGAAAATAGAAAAAATAGCTGGGCGTGGTGGTGTGAACCTGTAGTCCCAGCTACTTGGGAGGCTGAGACAGGACAATCCCTTGAACCCAGGAGGCAGAGGATGCAGTGAGCCGGGATCTAGCAAATACACTCCAGTCTGGGTGACAGAACTCCATCTAAAAAAAACCCAAACAATTTTTACCAGGAAAAAAAAAATGTTTTCAGTGTTGTTGCTGGCCTTGCTGGTGCCCTAAGTGCATGCTCACTCAGCCTCTTGGAAGCCATCATGGGGGAATGATGACACTCCAGGAAACTGTGTCCTCTCAGTAAGCAGCCCCAGGCAGGTGGTGGCAGAGCAGTTTCCACAACCCCTTTTCCTGGGACCCTGCTCGTCCCAACACCACCCCACCTCATTGAGGACTGCTGGCCCGGCTTTCTCACTGTTCGTGTATTGCCAGCGAACGCCGGTCTCTCAGACCCCACCTGTGGCTGCAGGTGATGTGCCAGTCACAGACCCCTGGCCCCAGCTGGACATCTGGAACTTAGGACCAAGACATGTCAGCTCAGTCTTAACTAATAACTTGAGTAGAGAAGCTGCATTTCTTTTCTTTTCTTTTCTTTTCTTTTTTGAGACAGAGCTTTGCTCTAGCCACCCAGACTGGAGTGCAGTGGTGAGATCTCGGCTCACTGCAAGCTCCACCTCCCACGTTCAGGTGATTCCCCTGCCTCAGCCTCCCGAGCAGCTGGGACTACAGGCGCCTGCCACCAGGCCCGGCTAATTTTTTGTGTTTTTAGTAGAGACAGGGTTTCACCATGTTGGCCAGGCTGGTCTTGAACTCCTGAAGTCAGGTGATCCACCCGCCTCAGCCTCCCAAAGCATTGGGATTACGAGAAGCTAAATTTTGGGAGCATTTGTGACTACATGTCATGCCACATAGACAGAGAAGGAGGAAAATCTCATCTCCAGGAAAAGAAAAATGCATATTCACAAAGAGGAGCCAGGACGAGACATAGGTGGAGCCGAACCACGAGTTCCCATCGCTCCTGAAAACCAGCTCAGTTCTCACCCTCAGATTCTGGGAGATACCCCCAAATCCTTACAAGAATTCCCCTTTGCAGCTTGAAGATGGATTTCTGGAACCTGTAACTAAAATAGTCCCAACAACTGACCCCACCCATAAACCAAGGACAGGTGCAGGCCAGAGGCAGAGCTGAGTGCCTCCTCCAAGTGGTGTCTCCGAGGTTCCTGAGATGGCCCCAAGTGAAGTACAGCAAAGGAAACCTCAGGACAAGACATGTCCCAATCCATCACTGGAGCCTGAGGTCCTCTTTCTGGTAAAACATGTGAGGCAGGTGCTACTCTTCTCCTTCCTGTATGGATGAGAAGGGCTCAAAGGGTTAAGTAACATGGTTGAGGTAACACCAAGGTGAGTACATTTGCCTTAGTCCATTTGCATTGCCATAAAGGATATACCTGAGACTGGGTAACTTACAAACAAAAGAGGTTTCTTTGGCTCATGGTTCTGCAGACTGTACAACAAGCACGGTGCCAGCATCTGCCTCTGGTGAGGGCTTCAGGCTGTTTCCACTCACAGCAGAAGGCAAAGGGAAGCCGGTATGTGTAAGGATCACATGCGGAGAGGGAAAGCCAGAGAGAGGAGGGGGATATGCCAGGCTCTTTAAACAACCAGCTTTTGAGGGAACTAATAGAGTGAGAACCTACTCATTATAACAAGGACAAGGACAGTACCAAGACCTTCATGAGGGATTTGTCCCCATGATGCAAACACCTCCCATAAGCCCCCACCTCCAACATCCGGGATCAAATTTCAACATGAGGTTTCAGGAGACAAATATCCAAACCACAGCAGCATTACAGCCAGAATTCCAGGTGTGGCTGACCCCAGCTGGTGTATCTGTTGTTGTTTACACACGTTACACCCACGAGTCATCATCCATGCCACCTACTACCAGTGGACAATGACCTCGTGGCGCAGGTACCATCAATGCTCCATCCGGCCACTGCAGAGACAGGTGAGCTTGAAAAGGGGCCACCATGGCCACAAATCAGAAAATGTGGGATCAGAAATGGAACTGCGGGATACAATTCTTTGGCATAGAAAGGGCCAGGCAAAATTATGACACAGTGCATTAATAATTAATTAGTGCTTAATCATGAGCTCTACATAGCAGTTCATTACCCAAGGACACTCCCCATTGTAACTGTAGCAGATGGGTCTGGGCAGGCAGCCCTGCCAGCCTCTTTTGAGGCTCACCAGTGACTTTGAGGCTCCCCTTCCAGGGCTAAGGTCACTAACCTCCCCTAGACCTGGTGACCAGAAGCCAGTGTAAGAGGTCCCCAAGAACAGGGGTGATCTGACTCACTCTGGAGAAATTTAAGACATGCTGGGAAGGCAGCGCCCTTGCTTAAAAATAACTCCTCAGCTTTCTGCAGTGGCAGTACCATAGCCAATGAGGTTTGCCTGAGGCGTGATTATTGCTAATTGGAAACTTTTCCCAATAGCTTGCCATGACAACTTGAAATATAGTTGGCATCGAGAATTGTTGAGACTCTCTACAGAGGCTGAACAACCAAAAAAACAAAAATTTAACTCCTTCTCAGCTTCACTTTGGCACAATGCCAGAGACCTCTATTAAGTTGTGCACATTTGTGCAGCTCCCCACCCCCAACTTCAAATACAAATGCCCATCAGGGAGCTAAAACCTTCTGCATTCGTTGGTTGTAGGAGTCCCCCACCAGGATGTGAGTGTTGAGGGTGTAGGGGCAGGAACCATACGTGAGTCTTTGTTGTATTTGCTATGCTATGTGACAGGTGGGTGGATGGATAGATGGGTGGATGGGTGGATGGGTGGGTGGGTGAATGGATGGATGGACGGGTGGATGGGTAGGTGGGTGAATGGATGGATGGATGGGTGGATGGATGGGTGGGTGGGTGGATGGTTCAATGGGTGGGTGGGTGGATGGATGGATGGATGGGTGGAGTGGGTGGATGGTTCGATGGGTGGGTGGATGGGTGGATGGGTGGATGGATGAATGGATGGATGGATGGATGGGTGGGTGGATGGATAGATGGATGGATGGGTGGATGGATGGATGGGTGGGTGGATGGTTCAATGGGTGGGTGGATGGTTCGATGGGTGGGTGGATGGTTCGATGGGTGGGTGGGTGGATGGTGGATGGGTGGATGGATGGATGGATGGGTGGATGGATGGGTAGATAGATGGGTGGGTGGGTGGATGGATGAGTGGATGGATGGATGGATGGATGGGTGGATGGATAGATGGATGGATGGGTGGATAGATGGGTGGGTGGGTGGATGGATGGTTCGATGGGTGGGTGGATGGTTCGATGGGTGGGTGGATGGGTGGATGGGTGGATGGGTGGATGGATGGGTGGATAGATGGGTGGGTGGGTGGATGGATGAGTGGATGGATGGATGGATGGGTGGGTGGGTGGGTGCATGGATGAGTGGATGGACGGATGGATGGGTGGGTGGAGAGACAGGAGTGAAAAATACACAACAGAGGGAGAGGAAAATCACAGTCTATCCTTGCTTGTTTCCAGCAAAGAAGAACGTAGCTCCTGACTGGCTGCCACATTTGTGTCTGAGCAGCGAGTCCCAGGGACCTTCTCAGTGGTGCCGATGGCCTCTCCAGGCAAACAGCGCAGCCCTGGCAGGCATCCAGAAGGAACTCCAGGCTGCCTCTGCTTCCCGGACGCACAGCCTCACCTGGGGAAAGACCCCAGACAGAGCCTGCAGGGCCTACAAATAGCAGAGTCCCTGGCTCTGAGCACAGGCAAGGGAGAGGGGACGGGCAACAGGACTTGGGCGCCCAGTCACTCCCCTCCCTTGCGCGGCGGAAAGGCAGGCGCCGCACCTCTAGGAGGAAGGCAGATGTGAGAGGGCTGAGCCCTTCCGGGGGCTCAGAAGATCAAAGGCAATGACGTCCTAAGAGAATTAGAAACCAGAAACAGGGCCGGGCGGGCGCGGTAGCTCACGCCTGTAATCCCAGCACCTCCGGAGGCTGAGGGGGTCGGATCGCAACAGAGCGAGACTCCGTCTCAAAAAAAAGAAAAAGAAACCGGAAACAGGACGAGCTGGGTCTGCAGAAGCAGCGCGTGGGACCCACTCCCCGCAAGGGCTTTGTGGATAGGAACCCAGCACAGACTTCCGTCTTATCAACAGGACCGAGGCATGAGAACACGAGGGTCAGCCTAGGCTCCCTGACCGCAGTCTCTCCAGAAGGGAGTCTGGACAGCGAGTCTTGTCTCTGCTGCTCCTCTGGGGCCTCCTGATGCCTGGCAGGGAGAGGAGCCACCCTGTGAGGGTTTCTGAAATTAAACTGTTCTCAGAGTCACAGCCGTCAGGAAGGGACAGCAAGAGCCAGCTGACCGAGCATGAATCTTTCCAACGCAATCAGTCTAGGATGGGAAAAGAAAGACCAATTTCCAGCCTTGCCAGACTCCTGGGGATGGGCTGAGCATGCGGACTCTCTCACTCACCAGCCGCTGACCTTGGCCAAGCACCTCCTTGTCTCTGATTCTTGGTTTCCTTATTTATAAAACGATAAAAGTCCTGATCTCACAAGGCTGATGTGACAGCCAGAAATAGCGATGGTGTGTGACAGGCCTGCAACCCTTCCAGTTCCTCTCCTTTACCAGCAAGCCAGACGCCTGTTTTATTCAGGTTTTCAGGCAGCCACACGCTTCGGGAGAAGCAGGACTCCCTGGGAGCCTAGTAGAGTGTCTTGATTGGTCTAAGTCAGTCAGGGTGACCCGGTGATTAGTTTATGAACAGGCGTGTAACTTCATTCTGACTAACAGGACACGAGGGGAAATCTCTGGGTGAATTTGGGGAAAGTTTCCCTTACTCTTAAAAAAAGAGCCATAAAGAAGGGGCTTTCTCTCTTTCTGACCTTTGGGTGTGGCTGGGTGAGAACATGATACTTAGAACTGCTGCAGCCATATTGTGACATAAAGGGATAATAACCAACATAAAAGCCAAGAGGCTAACGGCGGCAGAGTGTCGAGATGAAAAGAAGCCAAGCCCTTGGTGACAGCCTTGAGCGGTTGAATTAATTTCCCATGGGATGTCCCCACCTTGAGACATCTCATTAAGTGAGAGAAAGCTGTCCCAAGGTCAGAGACATGGGATAGTGGGGGCCAGGGGCAAAGACTATGGAGCTTGACGGCCCAATCCACCACCACTACCACCAAGGACTTTTGGCTTGTTTATTTTCTCTCCCTTCTCAGTTTCCTCATCTGTGAAATGGGGATGGTGATAATAACTGAATCTGGTTTATGAGATCATCGTGAGGATTGAAGGGGTTAATGTGTAGAAAGTATTCAAATCGCATCTGGCATGTTGTAAGTATTATGTAAGGGTCAGCTATGACTATTACAAGCCATTTTGAGCTTTTTCTCTTATTTATATCTCAAAGTATCCTCTTAAAGTCTGCATGGAATAGGTGCTCGGTCAGTACTAGCTGTGTGTTCACAAGTTTCTGGGCTGAACGACTGTGTCACTGTATGTGCACAGAGATGGCACTAATGCAAATGTCCCAAGGAACTTCTCGAGTGGACATCACTGCACTCGTGCACCACATCCCCAAGGGCAGCTCCTGCAGGAGGGGAATAAGCAGAAAGCAGGAGAAGGCATTCCAAAGTGACTGGGGGGGACTAGGGGGTGTGGGGCGTACTAGAGGGAGTGGGAGGTACTGGGGGTGTGGGGGTACTAGATGGGGTGGGGGCACTAGGGGGAGTGGGAGGTACTGGGGAAGTAGAAATTGCTAGAGGAAATTAGGGGGTTTGCAGAGTGGGATCTCTTTAGAGGGAGTAGAAGTGCTGGGGGTCTGGGAGGTCAGGGGCACAGAGGGGGAGTCGGGAGGAGTGCAGGAGTGGGAGGAGTGCAGGGGAGTGGGGCAGAAGGAGTAGGGGTGGGAGGTCACAGTGCAGGAAGTGGGAGCCTGGGGGTGGGGGTGCTGGGGGTCAGGGGTGCAGAGGGGTGGGGGGCGGGGGTGGGGTGCGGGAGGTGGGGGCGGGAGGGGGCAGGGGGTGGGGTGGGAGGGTTAGAGGTGAAGGTGGGGGAGTGGGAGGTCATTCGAAAGTCGAGGGGTTCGAAGTCGAAGTCGAAGTCGAGGGGAACCTGGAAGGAATGGGGAACCTGAGATCGGTCGGAGGTTCGGTCGAAGTCGGGGTGTCGGAGGAGTCGGTGCAGAGGGTGCGAGGGGGCCTGGGGGTCGGGGGTCTGGGAGGTGGGGGCCACGGAGGGTCGGGGCCGCCGAGGAGTCGGGGGTCGGAGGGTTCGTGCAGAAGGAGTCGGTGCGGGAGGGTCGGTGCGGGGTCAGGGGGCTGGGGGGTGGGGTGCAGAGGTGGGGGCAGGAGGTCGAGGGAAGTCGAGGTCAGGAAGGATTCGAGAATTAGAGGGTCGGGGAGGGAGTTAGGGGTACTAGAAGGTGGGGGGTGCAGAAGGTTCAGGGGAGTGCAGAAGAGGTGGGGGTGTCGGGAGGGTGGGGGTGGGAGGTCGGGGGCACTGGGGTCGGGGTCTGGAGGGGTCGGGGGGCCTGGGAGGGTCAGGGGGTGGGGGGTGGGGTGCTGGGGAGGTTGGGGTGCTGGGGAAGGGTGGGGGTGGTGGGGTGGGGTGCGGGAGGGGTGGGGGGCGGGGGTGGGAGTGGGGAGGGGCCTCCGGAGGAACTCAGGGAGGCACAGAGTCACGGGAGGATGGGAGTGCAGTGGGGGTCTCACGGAGGAGTCAGGGGTGGGGAGTCGAGGGGGAGCACAGAGGGGTGGGGTGCAGAAGGGAAGTGGGGGCACAAGGGAGGAGTCCGGGGGCAGGGGGTGGGGGTCAGGGTTGGGGGTGCAGAAGGGTGGGGGGTGGGGTGGGGTGCTGGGGGTGGGGGGCCTGGGGGTGGGGGTGCTGGAGGGAGGTGGGGGGCACTGGGAGGTGGGGCTGGGGGAGTGGGGGTGCAGAGGTTGGGGTGCTGGGGTGGGGGGTGCTGGGAGGGTGGGGTGCGAAAGTCGAGAACCTAGAAGTCGAGGGAATTAAGAGAGTCGAGGGGGCAAGAGGTCAGGGGGAGCCTGGGGATGGGGTCGAGGAGGTTAGGGGTGCGGTGGGAGGAGTGCGAAGGAGTCGGTCTGGGAGGTCGGGAGATTGGGGTGCAAGGGAGTCGGGGAGTCGGGGGTGGGGGTCGGTCAGGGAAGGAGTCGGTCGGTGTCGAGGGAGAGGGGGACAGAGGGGACTAAAGTGGAAATGCGAAGAGAACCCTCGAGGAGTCAGGGGATAAGTCGGGGTACTAGAGAGTGAAATTACTAGAAGTCGTAGTGCAGAAAGGAGTCAGGGGAGTACTAAAAGGGATGAAGACGTGGCGAGTGAGTCAGGGAAGTTAGAGGAAGTAGGGGGTGGGAGTGGGGCCTCAGGGGGTAGGGACGTTGGACAGGGCTGAATGCATAACATTGAAAGGTGAAATGAAGGCGTGGGGGTGGAAGAGGCAAAGGAGACGGTCAGGGTGCGGCAAGGAATGGCCGACCTCAGGTGATGGGCGTTGGGATTCAGGTCACGGAACGCTTTCCGGTTTTCTGGCAGGGCAGCCTCGGCAGTGTGGCTCAGGGGAAGAGCAGCTCACCACCTGCGTTCATGTGCTCGGGCTGCCATGTTACAATACCACAGGCTGGGAGCTTAGACAACAGAAATCTATTTCCAAACCAGTCCTATTGGATTAGGTAACTGAGGTCACCCTTATAACCTCCATTAACCTTAGTTACCTCCATAAAGGCCCTGTCTCCAAATACAGTCACAGCTGAGTAAGATCTTTGATGCATGCATTTGGGAGACAGTTTGGTCCACAGCACCATCACGCTTTGGGATGAGCTCTGGAGGTGGGTGTGGGAAGCAGACACCAAATAGGAAGCTACTGTCTTAGCCCAGGTGCAGAAAGAAGGAGGGGGCTTCTGAAGGCAGAAGGCAGCAGTAGACACAGAAAGGAAGGTGAGCATAAGAACTGCTGAGAGGGAGGAATCTCCTCACACAGTTCAGCATAGTAACTGCTGTGTGACCTAGCAATTCCACTCCCAAGTATCTACCCAAAACATCAGGGACCCACACAGGTACTTGTACACTCACGTTCATAGCAGCATTATTGACCATAGCAAAACAACCCGAACGTCCTTCAATAGATGAATGGATACACGAAACGTGGCATATTCACGCGATGGAATATTATTCAGCCATAAAAAGGCATGGAATTCTGACACATGCTAGAATGTAAATAAACCTTGAAAATGTAGAGACAGAAAGGGGTGATGCCCTTTCTCCCCATCATAAAGGGTCACAGCCAACACCCCTATGACAAAAAACAGGTTAACAAGAGAAAATCTTAACAAAGGTATTATGTGCACACATGTGCAACAGTGTTTACAAAACATGAACTCGAAGAGGGACCAGATGGTTGAGGCTTAATGCCCTCTTCATAACAGAGAGGGGTGTGGGGAAATGACTAGGCCCGATGCTCAGACGATGGTTGGTAATTGATTCTCTTTCAGCGCTAGATGGGACAAGTTACAGGAAGGTGAGAGGTAGAGCTGCACAGGAACAAATGTTGTTTTACTATGCAGATAGAGATCCCCAGGTGATCTCTGGGGTGAGCTTCTTTCCTTGAAGACAAGGACTCAATGTTTTCATTTCTACATCCTCAGAGCTGGGTTCAGGTCCTGGCATGGGTGGACCTCTGCAGTTACTTGATGGATTCATATAATCCAACTAAATTCATACAAGGGCTGGCCCAGCAAGTGTTCCAATAAAGTCAGTAGGGGACGTGCTAGATGAGCATAAGGAAGGTAAAGAAAGTTTCTCCAGAAAAGATAATAGTGACATTGTAGTTTCTTGGAAGAGGTGCCATTTGCCCAAGGCCTTGAAATATGACAGTCACGTGGGATAAAATTATGATACAACATCCCCTATATAGGGGTCAGGCTTCTTCCCCTAAACTCCTCCTGCAGTTTTGCCCCTCAAGCTTGATGATAGGTGTTTCTGAAATTGCAGGGAACTGCTCAGTATTAGAGCAAATCCATCCCACACTACTTGCCAGTGCACCCAGAAAACAAAGACCACCTTGGTGGAGGGGAGGCCTAGGAAGAGGGAATGGACAGGGACGTGGGGCCCCTAAACAAGGCAGAGTAAGCTTCTGGAAACATGGACCTGCTCACATCACCCCTCTCTTCTCTCCCCTGTGCCTGTGCCTGAGTCATAAACCCTTGGCCTAGCATTTGAGGTTCTTCACCATCTGACTCGTTTTGGCCTCTCCATTCCAGCACCACCCTGCCCCAAACCACAAAGCCCCATCAGACCACTTCCCCGCTTTGGCAAACACACTAAGCTCTTCTGTGTCTCTGCACTTCATCACGTTATTCCTTTAGCTTAGAGTGCTTTTCCCCACCTTCTTTACACCTGAAAACCCTACTTGTTCTTCAAGTTCCTCCTCTGTAGTCCTGTTTTGATGCCAAGTCCATTCCTCTCTCCTCTGGGCTTCCCCAGGCTTTCTTTACCTCTCTCTACCTCCATTATGACATCTGACATCTATCATTTGATCTGCCATATGAGGCTTAGTTGGTTCCCTGTCTCTCCTCACTAGATCCTGAGAACCTTCAGGGAAGGATAATGTTTTCTTCATCTTTTAGTCCCCAGCACAGTACCTGGTACATAGTGGGTGCTCAGTGAAAGCTTGCTGACACATTGAATGCAGCTCCCCCAGACACACAATATGGGAGACAAGCCCTTTGAGAATGCTGCTGGGGGTGTGATTGTAAAAGAATCACACAGGGGGTCTTGGAGTAAAATCATTAAGTCTGAAGATAGGTAGATAGAATATCTTTGAAAGGGTACTCTAGAAAATCAGTAACAGTAGTTGCTGCTGGGAAGGAGAGCTGGTGACCGGGATAAGAGGGAAGTTAATTTTCACTCAATACTCATTTAAATTTTTACCATGTGAGTAGGTTTGTAGTATATTTTGAATTTTCTTTGAAGACAATTATATAATATGTGAATAATGGCAATTTTTTTCTTTCTAGTGTTTACAAGTTTTATTTTAATATTTTTATTATACTAAGACTCCATGAAATTCGAAATAGAAATAGTGATAGAGGTCATATTGTCTGTTTTCTCATTTTTAAATAAATATTCATATCATTTCTTTTGGTAAGTATTTTACTTACATCTTTAAACATCCTTTTACTTTTGACTTTCCTCTCTTCTTATGTTATTAATAAATCTCTTCTAACCACCTTTTTCAGCCATTCCAATGATCTTTGTCTTTTATCCAGATAATTTAGTCTGTTTACATTTACTGGGAAATGATTGACATATTTGAATCATTCCTACCATCTTATTTTGTGCTTTCTAATCATCCCACTTTTTCTGTTGTTTTTTTTTTTTTTTCGCTGTCTTACTCTTTTGTATTGTATTGATTGATTTTCTTATTCCATTTTTTCCCCCTTCTGGTTTGGAAGTTTACACACCAATTATTACCCCTTTCGTACTTATCTAGATATCTTGATATGCATAGTTTCTGAAATAGAATCTAAAATTAATCAGCTAGGCACAGTGGCTCATGCCTGTAATCCCAGCACTTTGGGAGGCTGAAGTGGGTGGATCACCTGGGGTCAGGAGTTCAAGACCAGCCTGAGTGACAGAGCAAGACCCTCTCTCTCTCAAAAAAAAAAAAAACAGCCGGGCGCGGTGGCTCACGCCTGTAATCCCAGCACTTTGGGAGGCCGAGGCGGGCGGATCACAAGGTCAGGAGATCGAGACCACGGTGAAACCCCGTCTCTACTAAAAATACAAAAAATTAGCCGGGCGCGGTTGTGGGCGCCTGTAGTCCCAGCTACTCGGGAGGCTGAGGCAGGAGAATGGCGTGAACCCGGGAGGCGGAGCTTGCAGTGAGCCGAGATCGCGCCACTGCACTCCAGCCTGGGCGACAGAGCGAGACTCCGTCTCAAAAAAAAAAAAAAAAAAAAAAACAAAACCTCAACCCTACCTGTTTTGTATTCCAGGTCTGATATTTCCAATATGTGCAGTCTTAAGGGTCTGGTTCTGGAATTGATTTTTCTGCTTACTTGTTTGGCATGTGTCTGGTGATTTTTAGTTGACAGCTCATGTTCCTTAGAATTTTATCTGTGGAAATCCACTGAGGCCTGGCTTTAAGTGCTTTTCCCTCAGATAGGATTCCTGTTTGCTCCTGCCAGGCATTGGAATTCATGCTATCTGTGTGGCCTGAAAGACCCAAAGCCAAACATTTATTTAAATCAGCAACAGGATTTTTGTTTAAAAGGCAGCTAGAAGGAAAAACAAAAAAAAAAAAGTGGCAGTAGGTTGCTAGAATTCTGGCCCTAAACCTGAGTAAGATTTGGGGCTTATGCTACACATTTTCAGTGGACAATTTTTCTTTTTTTCCCCTAAAGCCAGAGTCCAGGCACAGGCAGGCAAGAATCCCAAACACCTTTCTTAGAAGTGGTGGTGGTGGCTTTATGCTGGGGGTGGGTCTCCAGTGTGACCTTCCGCCTCGAACGAGTCGCTGGGATCCCACCTATGTGACTCAGTGTCTGTCCAGGTAAACCCCAGCCTCAGTGACCACTTTTCTCTCCGGATTTCTGTTTTCTTGACTTTCTGGCCTCCAGTGACATTTTCCACCTTTCTGCCAATTTGGCCTTGCTTTTTCAAGGTTTTTCCCCCAATTCAATCTAGGATTTGTGTGCATTCTGGCATCTAGACTCCCATGTTTCCCTTTAGAAATAAATGGGGGTTTCAGCTGGGCACCATGGCTCACACCTGTAATCCCAGCACTTTGAGAGGCCAAGGACGGAGGATCACCTGAGCTCAGGAGTTCAAGACCACCCTGGTCAACATGGTGAAACCCTATCTCTACTAAAAGTACAAAAATTAGCCGGGTGTGGTGGTGTGCACCTGTAGTCCCAGTGACCTGGAAGGCTGAGGCAGGATAATTGCTTGAATCCAGGAGGCAGAGGTTGCAGTGAGCTGAGATCGCACCACCGCACTCCAGCCTGGGAGACAGAGCGAGACTCTGTCTCAAAATAAAGAAGGAAGAATGTGACTCTAAGCCTGCTCTGCACCTTTCATTCTCCCCCATCATCCATCGATACATTTATAATGGATAAAAAAAAGGCTAAACTGTGATTGACTATGAAAGGAGAAAATGAAATTTCCTTAAATCCACCCGTATTACCAGCACTGGAAAGATCAAGCTACGTGCAGTCAAGGAAATATTCCACTAACTTTGCTGGGAAGAAGGGAAGAAGACGATGAAGGGGGATGCCCAGCAACACCTCTTGCAGGCTGGGAATCATTCAGCAATACTAGAACATTTCAGAGGTGATGGAATTTTAGGGCCAGGCTCTTTCTGAGTCATCCAGGTCAATACCTTTGACTGCCATATGGGAAAAGTGAAGCCCAGAGAAGTGAAGTTTCTCAGTGACTCAAAGTCACTTGGGGGCATCTAGCCCAACCCTTTCATTTCACAGGTGAGGAAACTGAGGCTGCAAAGATTTGCCTCAGACAGCTGAGCAGCCTGGGGCACAGCATGGCCAGGCCTCCTAATCTGATTCTCTTTCTTCTTTGTGTCCCATCCCAGAATTACCGATCTTCCTGTATGATTGAGACATCAACCCACAAGTGCCTGTGTCTCCTTCTCCATGATGTCCAGACAGCATCACAACCAGTGACATCCAAGACTGTCACAAGTAAGAATAACAACCCCCTCAGTTTCCTGGTGAACTTTTCCATGTTTTCAAAACTCTGCATTGATGCAATGGTTTCACGACATCAGAATTATATGTTTTCAAGAGCCACTCTTACAAAGCATGCAATTTTAAGAGGAACATTGGTTGTAAGCATTAACAATTACCCCTGATCCAATTAGGAAGCAGAGCTTGGCACCAGGACAAGCCAAGATTGCTAAACCTTCATGACAAATTTGCATAAACACCCTCCTTTTAAATGAAGATGAAAAAGGAAGTCCAGGCTTCAGATGACAGGCTTTGCTGCAACATAAGCCTCACAGAATCTTGGCTCTGATTTAATTGTTTCTCTTCCAGCTATACCAGCTCTTTGCAGAGATCAACAGGCAGATTTTTGGAGCCAGAGCTGGTTCTTAATGGGTCTCAAGCCTCAGGTTCAGTCTCAGACCCTGACAGACGCTGTGTGTGCCCCTGGTCCATAATCCGGCCATTGGTTTCTGGGCAAGGAGGAGCAGGAGGAAACAGCCCATTGCCGGACACTGAGGCAGTGTCCTCCCAGACTCAAGGAAAGGAGCACTTGGGGCTAGAAAGACACCAGGGTGCATGATGACCAAATGGCTAATGTGAGCCTATCCAGGAAAGACCCAAATGGAGTTGGCAAAAGACTGGAACAAGAACATGTTCTTTGGTTTTATGCTGAACTGGGTTCAAATTATTGGCCAAGGCCTGTTTATCGGCCTGTGACCATGGACAAGTTGCTTAACCTCCCTGAGGCCTCATTCAGTTCATCTGTGAATTAGCACTAGCAATAAACACTGCAGGTCGGCTGGAATGACAGAGACCGTAGAGGCCTTGCCACTGGGAGGGTGGACAGAATGACTTAGGGGATAGTGGGGTGGCTATGTCTCTCCAAGTCTGGAAATTAGTGAACTCAGCTATGGTGACACTAGAATTCTCAACTTGCTCGGGACTTGACCTGGAGTCTGCCTCCCTCACTGGGGCTCTCTGCTCCAAACACATCTGAGCACAACATCCTCCCCGGCCAGATTTGGCGCTGCTCTGATGGGGATCAAACATCAGACTCTTTGTAGAAGGCAGCAGCGTATTGGATTGGAAAGAGCCCTGGGACAGACGCAGTGACTCATGCCTGTAATCCCAGCACTTTAGGAGGCCGAAGTGGGTGGATCACAAGGTCAGGAGTTCGAGACCAGCTTGCCCAACATGGTGAAACCCCGTCTCTACTAAAAATACAAAAATTAGCGGGGCATGGTTGGGGGGGCCTATAATCCCAGCTACTTAGGAGGCTGAGGCAAGAGAATCACTTGAACACAGGAGACAGAGGTTGCAGAGAGCCGATACCATGCCACTGCACTCCAGCCTGGGTGACAGAATGAGACCCTGTCTCAAAAAAAAATCCCTGAAGGTGGGGTTGAAGACCAGGGGTGAGCTCCTGTCTGGTCTTCAGAGCTCTCACTACAGCCTGGCATTTCCCATCTTTGGGGCTCACGCTTAGTTTGTGTAGAGCAGTGGTGCTCAGTGCCAGCCACGCATTAGAATTACTTGAGGAGCTTTAGAAGGATGTCTATGTCAGGTCTCACCCCCAGAGGTTTTGATTTAGCTGGTCTGGGGTGGGGTCCAGACATGGGTATCTCTTCAAAGATTCTCAGGTGATTCTGCAGCCAGCTTAGGGAACCTCAAAACTGTAAGTTCTCCAAAGTCTCTGCCTTGCAGACATCCCGTTCAGTGCTGCTCAGGGGAACCTAAATGGTCAGAGCACAGTCAGGAGGCCCACCTGGGATTCCGCTGTCTTGCTGTGTGACCTTGGAAAGTCATGCCCCCTCTCTGGGCATTAGCTTATCCCATCTGCTAATGGGGAGTGGGGGGATTAGGGACTCTTTCTGATTTCAAGTTAGGTGAATCTGAATCTTGCAACTCTGTGATCCAGAGACCCAGACACCCCCTACTAGGAAAGATTCACCAGAACTGAGCTCCATGAGGCCCCATCTCCGTTTCCCTTGGGAACCAAGCCTGGAGATTTGGTAGACTCTGTACTCTGTGGCTTCCAAGACAGGCTTGAGCAAAGAACTCCAATTGCTCCTTTCCTTGAGTCTGGGAGGACACTTCCTAGGTCTCTGGCAAGGGCTGTTGCATAATAAAGCAGTTTAAGCCATAAACTTCCTTGTGTTCACCTGCATTTCTTTTTTTCTTTCTTTCTTTCTTTTTTTTTTTTTTTTTTTTTTTTTTGAGACAAGGTCTGGCTCTGTGCCCCAGGCTGGAGTGCAGTGGCACAATCTCAGTTCACTGGAACCTCTGCCTCCCAAGCTCAAGGGATCCTCCCATCTCAGCCTCCCGAGTAGCTGGGACTACAGGCTGCGCCACAACACCTGGCTAATTTCTTGTATTTTTAGTAGAGATGGGGTTTCTCCATATTGCCCAGGCTGGTCTTGAACTCCTGGGCCAATCTACCTTGGCTTCCCAAAGTGCTGGGATTGTAGGTGTGAGCCACCATGCCTGGCCTTGTCTGCATTTCTTGATGAGGAAATGAAGATCTCTCAATACACATATGAGATAAATAGAATATAAAGCAAACACTGCTGGAGGACTGACTGTGGGCCTTTGGACAACTCACTCACCCCTCTGGGCCCCAGTTTCCCTCTTGACACAACAAAGAAAGATTTCCAGCCACCATGAGGAGGAGGCAATGCATGTAAAGTGCTTGGCACATAACACATGTTCAACTAATACTCACCACTGCAATTTTATGACCAACTGCTATCTCTCAGGGCCAATTAATTGATGGATCTCTTTCTTTTCTTTCATTTACAGCTTTATTGAGATATAATTGATATCAAATAAACTGCACACATTTAAAGTGTACGATTTGATGAGCTCGGGCATATGTGCACACCCGTGACCCAGTGATTCTTAAACACTGTTCTTAAAGCCCATTACGTTTTCTCAGCATTTGACATTTCCAAGCACGTTTCTTCTGGAGGTGGCCAGAGTGAACACCCCATCCTAGCGTTAACAGGAAAGTCCTGGTCCCAGGAATGTCTTTGGTCCCAGGCAAGTGGGGACAGCAGGTCACTCGAGGGGCCGAACATGTCTAAGTTGTCACAGAGAAGGAGGTATAAAGTGAGCAGAACCGTGAGGTGTGTGACTGTGGACTATCACTGCCCACTATAGGCCTCGGTCTCCCTATCTGTAAACTGAGCAACCTAGACTAGACAGTCCAGGTCTAACATCTCTTCCAAGTCTGGCATTCTGTAATCCATTGGAAAGGGATTGCAGGGATGGCCATACCTGGGCATAGGGAGCTGGATTTCCAAATGAGGACAGTGGCGGGAGCAAAAGGGAGCGAGGATCTAGGCACCGAAAAACGCAGCAGGAACTTGTCAAGCATTAGTTTCCTCTTGGAAACACTGAGAAGCACTTACCACTAACTGCTTTACAGATGAAGAAACTGAGGCTCAGAGAGGCTGAGCCACTTGGATGCAGCTGTGTAACTCCACGTGGCAGCCTCGCACTTTGACCCAGACCCATTTGCCTCCACTAAGCCAGCAGACCTTGCTACAGAAATAATGAGCAACAGTTACTGAGCCCTGCCTTGCAGCAGGCGCCATTCCAAACAGTTACAGGTGTGAACTCGGCTAATCCTCATGAGCAGCCGTGGGAGGCGAGTGGTGTTATTATCCCCACGTTACAGATGAGGAAGCGAGCACGGAGAAGTTAAACAGCTTGGCCAAGGCCACACAGCAAGAGAAAGAGCTGGATTCAAACTCCAGCAGGCTGGATTCAGAACTTGGCCCTCAACCCCTGGCCGCACCGCTTCCCCGGGCAAATGAGGAAGTCTGCCCAGCTCTGGAGAAGGCGAAGTGGAAAGGCGGTGAGGCAGGGCGGGCCTTTCGCCCGACAAGACCCTAGTCCCCTGTGGGGCTCTGTGTGAGGTTTAGAAGAAGTGCTGGAGTAACTCAAAGGTAAATTAGAAATGTTTTCAAAATGTATCATGAGCAGTGCTGCTGGACGCATACTTAGACGTGTCTCTTGGTGAACATGCAAGGGTGTTGCTACTGAGTGCAGATGTAGGAGTGGAACAGCTGGGGCATAGGCATGCCCAGGTTCCGCTTGAGAGGTGCCTGGGGAAAGCTGCCCTGAGAAGCTGCGGTTTGAGTGGAGATGGTGAGGGGCAGCCAGGCAGAGGTCTGGACGTCCGTGTGCTCCAGGAAGGGCAAGGTTGCCAGTGTGCCTGCAGGAAATGAAGGGGAGGGCGTTCAAGAGGTGAGCGGGTAAGGTAACTCAAGGTGACTCCAGGTTTTTCGCCTGAGCTTAGCACAGGAAGGACCTTGTCAGGGTGAGCTCAGAGGTACAGCTCCAGACGTGGTGAGTTTGAAATGCCTGTTAGACACCCAGGTGGGGCTCTTGAGGACACTGTTGGAAAAATGAGCCTGGAGTTCAGTGAAGGGGCTGGGCTGGGGTCTCTGACTACAGATAAAAAAAATAAATAACAGCACATGTACATGCAAATGGGAAGAATCCACTTGGTGGGGGAAATGCAGGATGAAGCGGGAAGGGGGACTAGGGGCTGGTACGAATCTGTGCCTTGGGAAGGAGCGTGAACAGCCCCTCCGTGGAGGAAGGAGAGCGTCAGGTGCAGATGCGGGCAAGCGTAAAGACATGCCAGGGGGCAAGGCCGAGTCACCCAGGGGAGCTGAAGGGCATTAGGGACATGCAGGGCTGCTGGGCAACTCAAGGGTTCGGTGGTTGGGAAGTCAGCTGGAATTTGAGTTCAGTGGTGGTTGCTGTCGCTGGTAATGGCAAGGTTAGGTTTTAACAATGGGACTGGAGACTACAGTGGGGTTCATTCCTTCAACAAATACAGATGAAGCGTCTTCTATACATCACACCTCTGCTAGACCCTGGGTTCTAAGTGGGGAACAAAATAGACTTAGTTTCTTAAGTTCAGAATTTTCTGTTACATGAATTTCCATTAATCATAGGTTAGTATTGTACTAACAACTGCCATTTATCGAATGATTGCCACATGTCAGGATCTAAGCTAAGCAAATGTTCATACTTTATCTCATTTAATTTTTATACCAAAAAATTTTCACTCCCAAAGTTTTATAACTTAGTTGGGCATTTGACTAGGACGACTGAAAGATGATTTCTAGTTCACCTATTTTTCCAGAAAAAAGTCAGTGAAGAAAGCCAGGTACAGTGCCGCACACCAGTAGTACCCTCTGCATCCCGGCTCCTCGAGCCAGATTCCCAGGCCATCACCCCGAGACTGAGAGCTTCCCTGGTTCTGAGGCTTTGGACTTGCACTGAGCTATGCTGCCAGCATCCCGGGGTCTCCAGCTTGCAGACAGCCTGTCACGGGACTTCTCAGCCTCCATAACTGCGAGGCCATTCGCCTAACAAACCCCTTCTCTTCTATCTATCTATCCATCCATCCATCTACCCAGTCGCATGTCATTTAACAGGGATACAGTCTGAGAAATGGGTCCTTCGGCGATTTTGTTGTTTGGTGAATGTCAGAGCTTACACTCACCTACGGGGCATAGCCTGCTACACACCCAGGCTGTATGGTAGAACCTGTTTCTTCCAGGCTACAAACTTGTACAGCATGTTATTGTACTGAATACTGTAGCAGTTAGAACACAATGAATAGTAAGTATTTGTGTATCTAAACATATCTAAACATAGAAAAGGTACAGTAACAATGCGGTGTTTAATTTTGTGGAAGCACTATGGTTTTATGGGAGCACCATCACGTGTGCAGTCCGTGGTTGAATGAAATGCTGGTGTGCAGTGTATGACTGTATACCCTCTAGGTTCTGTTTCTCGGGAGAACCCTAATACGCCGCGGGATTTTTATTCTCCATTCCTCTTACCATCAGTGAAGTGAGCATCTTTTCATATATTTCAGAGCCACCTGTGTTCCCTTTGGGGAGAACCATTTGTTAATAACCGTACCTAATTTCCTGTTGGTTGTCAGTGTTTCTCTTAATGACTTGTAGGGGCTCTTATGATTATTTTTAGCATTTACTCAGTATTTCATCCATTTAGTTACATTTTTCTAAATCTTTTTTTTTTCTTTTTTTTTTGGCTGTATATAATAAAAACAAGGCCCTTCATTTTATTGAAAAGTTTAGCCTCAGTTGCTCAATTGTGTAACGAGGATGGAAGCATGTGGGCTCATGGGCCCAGGGGCATCAGCCTCTTACTCATCTCTGGGTAACAATACCTTTCTCCTGTTGCTCCTCCAATCCTTGCCCCACTCATTTATATTTTTGTCCTTTTTTTTTTTTGAGACGGAGTTTTGCTCTCGTCACCTAGGCTGGGGAGGCCTCAGAATCAGCGCAGGAAGCTAAAGGCACTTCTCACATGGTGGAGGCAAGAGAAAATGCAAAGATGCAAAAGCAGAAACCCCTGATAAGGAAAACTATCAGATCTTGTGAGACTTATTCACTTTCATGAGAACAGTATGGGGGAAACCATGACCAGAAGGTGCTTTGGGGTTTGGCCCTTGCTTCTGACTTCATCTGCTACCCTTCGGCCCCTCAGTTTAAATATTATCTCCTTTGAGAGGCCAGCCCTCACCATACTACTACCCAGGTAGGTTTACCCCAAAGACACATTAATCTCTTACTCTTGTCAAAAGACAAAATTACAATGAACTTAGTTAAAGATCTCGATTGGCTTTATTTGTGATTCTAGAATTGAGCAACACAGGATTCCATGAAACAGAGTACGTGTTCTGATGTGCTGAGCAGAGGTTGCCTTTATAGACAGAAAGGACACAGAGGACAAAAAGTAGATTGGTTATTTCAAAGCCACTGTCCTTGTAAGACGGGGACAGGGAGACAGAACAATAGCAAATTAACTTATTTGTTAACTTCAGCCAGGCTACCTTTTTATGTGTAAGGATTAAAATAGAGGCAACTTTATTATCGTGTCAGTGGAAGATTGAAACCAGCCTGTTTGGGAAATTGGCTGTCACCTCTCTGCTGATTTCTTGAGCGGTCAGCTAACAACTTAGTTTCAGTTTAGTGATGCGGGACTTTAGCCTGGGTGACTCCACTTTGATGTTTAGTCTGACTTGTTGGGGCCTTGTACAGGAGTTTAGTCCAAGTCAATGACCTTCCATAATTTTTGTTTAGTGCTCCATGCCCTGTGCCTCCCCTTCACTGCACTTCTTGCAGTTTGTAATATTTTATTTCCTCTTTCCTTGGCTCCCTGGCAAACCCTGCATTAAACTATAAAGTCCATGAGAGCAGAGACAACGTCTGTCTGCTTCATCATTGAATCCCTGGGGCCTAGAATGGCTCCCGACAGGCAGTAGGTGTCAGGCAGTCTCATGACTTAGACGAAATGCTCCAGATGGTGAAGATACATTGAGATCATGGACCGGCAAATCCTGAACATACACCACAGACGATTTGGATATTTCTTTTATCATCATTATTACTGGTCTTATTTTATTTCTTTCAAATCTTTCCACGTCCCTGCCTTACAAGGACAGTAACTTCGAAATGGCCATGGAAGGATTTGAAAGGAACTAGGTCCTTCCAGACCTAATGACACCTTTGAAGATTGGAGACATTGGTTCTTTTTTTTTTCCCCGCTAGAGACTTCATTTGCAAGGGAACACACCTCTTCAGCACTGAGCAGGAGGCGGCCGCGGCAACCCCGGTTGCTATGGCAATCCCTGGCCAATGGAGCACGGAACCATGTGTGCCTCGAAAGCCAGCCTGCTGGGGTGGGCCACCCTCCTGTCTGTGGCAGCTTTAGGGTAACACCAGGCCTTGTCCATATACTCTGGGCGTGGTGAGCCAGGGGGCTGCAAGCTCCCAGGGAAGCCAGGCCCCAGGCCTGTGGTTGTCAGGGCTCTGTGTGTGTGGCTTTCTGATAAACAAGAACAAAACACCTGTGCTTGGCCATGAGCCAACCATGAGCAAATACAGAAGGAAGGTGAAGACCTAAGATCAAATCACTTGCTGAGTACCCAGTTGCTCCCAGGAGAGCAGGCAGCGGCAAATGCCCCAGACTGAACCCTACCCCCACCTGCTTTTGTAAATAAAGTTTGACTGGAACACAGCCACATCCATTGATCACATACTGTCTCTGACTGCTTTTGTGCCACCACAGCAGAGACTGCGTGGGCCATAAAACCTAAAAGATTTCCTGTCTGGAACTTTCCAGAAAAAGTTTATTGACCCTAGTTGTGAAGGGTTTTAAGGTGAGGAAAGGGAAGAGGCCTGAGATAATTTATATGGCCTTCTACCAGGGTTTGTTTTTCATTTTATATTTTTATGTTTTTTTTTTTTTTTTTTTTTGAGACGGAGTTTTGCTCTTGTTGCCCAGCCTGGAGTGTAATGGCATGATCTCGGCTTACTGCAGCCTCCGCCTCCCGGGTTCAAGTGATTCTCCTGCCTCAGCCTCCTGAGTAGCTGGGATTACAGGCGCCCACCCCCATGCCCGGCTAATTTTTTGTATTTTTAGAAGGGACGAGGTTTCACCATGTTGGTCAGGCCGTTCTTGAACTCCTGACCTCAGGTAATCCACCTGCCTCGGCCTCCCAAAGTGCTGGAATTACAGGCATGAGCCACTGTGCCCAGCCTCATTTGTAATTTTTTTTTTTTTTTTTTGAGATGGAGTCTCACTCTGTCTCCCAGGCTGGAGTGCAGTGGCGTGATCTCGGCTCACTGCAAACTCCTCCTCTTGAGTTCATGCCATTCTCCTGCCTCAGCCTCCAGAGTAGCTGGTACTACAGGTGACCGCAACCATGCCTGGCTAACTTTTTGTATTTTTAGTAGAGACAGGATTTCACCGTGTTAGCCAGGATGGTTTCGATCTCCTGACCTCGTGATCTGCCCACCTCGGCCTCCCAAAGTGCTGGGATTACAGCTGTGAGCCACCACACCCAGCCCATTTTTAATTTTTTTAACATTCATCAGATGCTGCTTTGTGGCAAGTTCTTTTTAATGCATGATCCCATTTACTTTTCACAACAGCTCCATTTTATAGACAAGAATAACTGCAGTTGCCAGGGTTAGCAAATATTGCATGCAACATTCTTATACTAAAAACTCTTTATTGTTTATCTGAAAATCAAATTTTTGTTTGTTTGTTTTAGGCAGAGTCTCGTTCTGTCACCCAGGCTGGAGTGCAGTGGCACAATCTCAGCTAACTGCCATCTCCACGTCCTGGATTCAAGTTATTCTCCTGCCTCAGCCTCCTGAGTAGTTGGGATTACAGGTGTCTGCCACCATGCCCGGCTAATTTTTGTATTTTTAGTTGAGACGGGGGGTTGCCATATTGCCCAGACTGGTCTCGAACTCCTGACCTCAGGTGATCTGCCCACCTCAGCCTCCCAAAGTGCTGGGATTACAGGCGTGAGCCACTGCACCTGGCCTGAAATTCAAATTTAACTGAACATCCTGTATTTGGTCTGGCCTCCCTATTAATAACACAATCAAGATCACACAACCAGTAAGTGGAAAAGCCATCATTACACTCAGGACTTAAAGCCCTTGGTTAGGCCGGGCGCAGTGGCTCAAGCCTATAATCCCAGCACTTTGGGAGGCCGAGACAGGCGGATCACGAGGTCAGGAGATCGAGACCATCCTGGCTAACATGGTGAAACCCCATTTCTACTAAAAAATACAAAAAACTAGTTGGGTGAGGTGGCGGGCACCTGTAGTCCCAGCTACTCGGGAGGCTGAGGCAGGAGAATGGCATAAACCTGGGAGGCGGAGCTTGCAGTGAGCTGAGATCCAGCCACTGGGCGACAGAGCGAGACTCCGTTTCAAAAAAAAAAAAAAAAAAAAGCTCTTGGTTAAAAGTATTACCATGAGCACAGGCAGGCTGTGAAAAAGTCACGAGCTTAGAGGGCAGAACGAGAATGCAGGGTCTACCATGAAGCAACTGTGACTGGGGTAGGTCATCCAGCTTTTCCAAGCTTTGGCATGCCTCACCCATGAAATGGGATGATCAGCTCCTGCTCCCATATCTCACTGATTAAAAATAATAATAAATCTTGACCAGGCGCGGTGGCTCACACCTGTAATTCCAGCACTTTGGGAGGCCAAGGCGGGTGGATCACCTGAGGTCAGGAGTTCAAGACCAGCCTGACCAACATGGAGAAACCCCATCTCTACTAAAAATACAAAATTAGCTGGGTGTGGTGGTGCATGCTTGTAATCCAAGTTACTCGGGAGGCTGAGGCAGGAGAATCACTTGAATCTGGGAGGTGGAGGTTACGGTGAGCTGAGATCACGCCCTTGCACTCCAGCCTGGGCAACAAGAGTGAAACTGCATCTATAATAATAATAAACCTCCCTAGCTCTCTGAAGGATGACAGTGTATGAAAGAAAATGTCAGGGGGGCCCAAGGAGATTTTGGTGAGGAAGTCCCTAGTTATTCAGAAATGGTTCCTATTCTCCAAAAACATCAGGAAAAATTTTTCTGAGAGAATTCTTCCTCTTTCAAGTCCACAGGGCCAACAGCAGCATCTGCCTGGATAACCACACAGATATGAGCTCAGCACTTCTGCCTTGGCCACTGTCAGATTCCTAAGTTAGAAACCCCTCGAGTAGGAAGGCTGGAGCTCCCTGACCCCAAGGTCACCCCCAGGAGTGGTCCAGGGCCAGAGATGAGTTGGAGGCCTCGCTTCCCTCTTCCCTTCCCTCTGACCTCTGCAGTGGAAAGCTAATATGGTTTGACTGTGTCCCCACCCAAAACTCATCTTGAATTGTAGCTCCCATGATTCCCATGTGTTGTGGAAGGGACCTGGTGGGAGATAACTGAGTCATGAGGGCAGTTTCCCCCATACTGTTCTCATGAAAGTGAATAAGTCTCACAAGATCTGATGGCTTTCCTTATCAGGGATTTCTCCTTTTGCTTCTTTTCATTTTCTCTTGCTGCCGCCATGTGAGAAGTGCCTTTCACCTCCTGCCATAATTCTGAGGCCTCCCCAGCCATGTGGAACTATAAGTCCAATTAAACCTCTTTTTCGTCCCAGTCTTATGTCTTTATCAGCAGTGTGAAAACGGACTAATACAGAAGCCGTCAGGCTCCACCTTGCCCTCTGCAGCTGGGGCCTCAGAGAACCCTGCTGGGTGCAATGAGTCCCTTGGGATTCTGCTTGGCAAAACCACCAATGGGGTTTTCCTCCATCATAATCCTAAGCTCCTCAGTGTGGCATCCAAGTCCCTTCAAGACCCTGACCCCACATTGCTTCCCAGGGCCACCTACTGCCACCCTCCCTCTATTCCAGACAATCTCCCCAGAGGAGCTGGGGAGGGGCGTGGACCCTTTCACCTTCCTGTATTTTTCTGGGAAATAATTTTCCCACCTTCTCCATTCATCAAAGGCCTCCCTGGCCCCCAGCATCCAACCCCTGAGTCCCCCTTTCCTGGCCACTCAAACCCTTTCCTCTGCTCTGTGCCTTCTGTGGGCCTTCAGTCATTCTGTCCTGTGTGTCTGTCCATCTCCCTCTTTTATTTTTATTTTATTTTATTTTATTTTTTATTTTAATTGAGGCAGAGTCTTGCTCTGTCACCCAGGCTGGAGTGCAATGATGTGATCTCTGCTCACTGCAACCTCCGCCTCCTGGGTTCAAGCAATTCTTTTGCCTCAGCCTTCTGAGTAGCTGGGACTACAGGCACCCACCACCACGCCTGGCTAATTTGTTTCCATTTTTAGTAGAGACAGGGTTTCGCCATGTTGGCCAGACTGGTCTGGAACTCCTGACCTCAGGTGATCCACCCGTCTCGGCCTCCCAAATTGCTGGGATCGTAGCTGTGAGTCATCGCGCCCAGCCCATCTTCCTCTTTAAACTGTGTGCTGCACAAGCCTGGTTTATCCGTCTCTGTGTCCACCCAGAAACTAACATCCAGGGCCTTGTCCACTGAGAGTGCCGAATGGAACCGTCCTGCCAAAGCAACACTCTCTCTCAGAAGGGTAGATTTAGCTGAAAACACATCTTCAGGTTAGAATGCCTCCCACAATCTTCAACAAAGCTGGTGGGAGGAGGATGGTCCCTTGGACTGTGGTGCAGAGGGTTGTATGGGATTGAGGGTCTGGGCTGGGGCAGACACTTTGCAAACATTATCTCAGGACTCCTCCTAGCAACCCCATTGTCATTACAGGATTATTACCCCATTTTACAGATGAGCCACTGAGGCCACGGAATAAATTACTCCAAGACAGGAGCCCAAAAATAGGAGAGCCCTAGTCTTGCCTGAGGCTCTCTTGCCCGAGACAGCCACTCTCTCCCTCACAAGGCCCTGCAAGGTGGATAAGACCAGAGCTGGTCAAGGCATCCCCCACTCCCACTTATTTTTTTTTGGAGACAGGGTCTAGTTTCGTCACCCAGGCTGGAGTGCAGTGGCATGATCATGGCTCACTACAGCCTTGACCACCTCGGCTCAAGGGATCCTCCTACCGCAGCCTCCTGAGTAGCTGGGACTACAGGCACATGCCATCATGCCCAGCTAATTTTTTTCTGCTTTTTTCTTCTTATGTATAGAGACAGGGTTTCACTATGTTACCCAGGCTGGTCTCAAACTCCTGGGTTCAAGCAGTCCTCCCACCTCAGCTTTCCAAAGTGCACGCATTTCCATTTTTATGATAAGGAGACTCAGGTTTACAGAGGTGATCTCTGTGCCTCCTTCCACAGTCAGTGAGGGGTAGAGTGAAGACTTACCAGCACCTGCACAAGATACTTGTCCCGAAACATTGGTGACAGAGACTTAGTGAATGCATAATGAATCAGCTGTGACTTCTGTGCTCTGCCAACATTCCACATCTTGGGGGCCTCTGGTTCGTGCAGCCCTCATTCCAGAGCTCAGTGCCCTCAGAGCCTGTCAGAAACCCAAGGTGCTAAAGGAAACCGTGTCTTCTGGGCTGTGCACCCCAAATCCAACATGCATTTCCCTCAAATCCAGAAAGGCTCTGAGCCAGGCCAGAGTTCCACCGAGAGGCAGGGAAAGCAACTGAGTCTCCGAGGCATTAAAGAACTCAAAGTCCTGCACCTGGTAAGGGGCAGAGCCTGTGTTCTTTCTTCATGCTGCAACACTGTAGGTGACCAAATAAAATTAGGCTTAAACCCAGTGCCGGGGCACGCAGGACAGGGTATCATCAAACAATGCCAGTGTTTGTAACAAACGGAAATCTTCCCACAACCATGGCTGTCTCCCTCATCTCCTTCCCTGGGCTGGAGAGCATCACCAAATAGCCATGCGGTCATCCTGTGGACACCTGCACACATACAAATGATGATTCAGGAGTTCAATTGCCAGCTCGTCCATACTAAATCCCCCTGTTCTGTGCCAAGGATATCACACTGATGTATTTGGATACCTGTCATTGGCCCCCCTAAAAACCCCCACATGTAAGCCATTCCCCATTCTCCATAAGAGTGCACATCAGGAAAGGGTGGGCGAGATAGATACATCGCTGGCTTTGTAGTCAAGGGTGCTTGTTCAAGGAGAACAAGAACCTTGCACACCAGCCTGAGAGGTTAAGTGTGCATGCACTTTTACTTCCATTCTTCCCACAAGTCCTGCTGCTTCTTGCACTCCTAGTACACTCCTCAAGCAACCCTTGGAGGAGGTGGGACAGGAAACACTCTCCTGATCTGGAGGTTGGAGAAACAGACTCAGCAAGGCAACCTGCTTTTCCCAAAGTCCCTCAACCAGTAAGGAACGCAGGCAGGGCAGGCTCAAGGCCCTGGATTCCTGCTCTTCCAGTCAGAGCTGCAACCCCTCAAATTCACATGTACCAAACCATGGCTTCCAGAGGCCCCGGAGCAGCTCGGAGGAGGGGCCGCTTTGGGCCCCCAGGATGTGGCAGAGCCCTTGACAGCTGAACTGTGCTCCATGAGTCCTAATGAGACTGGTTTAAATAGCACTCCAGAGAGTATGCAGGCCCCTTACTCAGAAGCACTCCAGCCCTGGAAGAGACATACCTGGAAGTTCTGGTTCTCTAGAGAACCAGACAGAACACCCTGTACCAAATGTATACCACTTCCCATCAGCCACTGGCGCACATCAAGTGCCGACCTCGGGCTTTGGAACCAGGCACATCTGGTTCACACCCAGCTCCTCTGGCCAGCTGCAGGCCCCTTTCCCATCACCCAAGCTCTCCCTGCTTCGAGTGAGGACTGAAGAAGAGGGCATCGCGGAGGCCCCAGCACCGGGAAGCTCTCACCCACGAGTACCTTTACAGACTCTCCCATGACATATGCTTAACATGCTCACTGTAGATAAAGTACAAAATAAAGATAAGGGGGAAAAAGCCATAAAAGTCTTACCACCCATAATCTTACCACCCAGCTGCCCACTTAACGTATTTTTTAACATCCTGCTAGACGTGTGTGTGCATGTGTGAGCATGTGTGTGTGCGTGCACGTGTATGCGCGCTTGTGCACTCTAACATCTCTACGGAGATCTTAATCCCTCAAAAGGTGCCTTGGTTTTTATGCCCTATTATTAACTCTGTCAGTTATATTCAATTATTCACTCTTACAGACAGCTATTAGGAGTGAACAATCTTGTAGCTAAAGCTTTGAGCATTTTCTAATTTCATAGATTTTTCTTAGAAATAAAACTGTGGCAAATGCGCTTTTGTGACTTCCGATATATATTGTCATATTTTCTTTTTTAGAGATAAGGTCTCACTCTCTTGTCCAGGCTGGAGTACAGTAACACAATCATGGCTCACTGCAGCCTCAAATTCCTGGGCTCAATGATCCTCCTGCCTCAGCCTCCCAAGTAGCTGGGACCACAGGCGTGCAGCACCATGCCCAGCTAATTTTTAATTTTTGTAGAGATAGGGGGTGGTCTCCCTATGTTGCCCATGCTGGTCTCAAACTCCTGAGCTCAGAGGATCCACCGACTTTGGCCTCCCAAAGTGCTAGGATCATAGGCATGAGCCACCATGCCCGGCCCTGTATTGCCATATTTATACTCTTGGTTTCATAGCCAAAACATTGTATTTTCCTATTATTTTAACATGAATTTTTAATCATTAATGAGGTTAAATGTCTGTAGGAATGCTTATTGCATTTTTACACTTACTATTTTTTTTTTGAGATGGACTCTCGCTCTGTCACCCAAGATTGAGGACAGTGGTGTGATCTTGGCTCATGGCAACCTCCAATTCCCAGGTTCAAGCGATTCTCCTGCCTCAGCCACCCGACTAGCTGGGATTACAGGAATACGCCACCACACCCAGCTAATTTTTGTATTTTTTTAGTAGAGATGGGGTTTCACCATGTCAGTCAGACTGGTCTTGAACTCCTGACTTCAGGTGATCTGCCCGCCTTGGCCTCCCAAAGTGCTGGGATTAGAGGTGTGAGCCACCATGCCCGGCCTGTATTTATACTTCTTATATTGGGTCTGTTGTCCATGTTTTCTGTTGGAATATTTTTCCTGATTTATTTTTTAATAAGTATTCTTTTATATTGAGTATACAAACCCATTAGCTATTATATGTGAGGCAAATATTCTCCTTTTATTTTTAGTGGTAACAATAATAATACGTCTCTCTGTCCAAGAAGCTATGCCTGAAACTAGGATTTTACCTACTGTGTTTGGTAAAGGTAAAATTTGAAATAGCTCATGTGGAATCACAAAGCCTGGTGTTGAGACTTATCCTAGGAGCCAAAGACTGGCCAGGCTGTGTGTGTGTGTATGTGTGCTGTGCATAGTGTGTGTTGTGTGGTGTGTGTGTGTGTTCTTAAGTCACCAGGTCAGATTATCTAGATTTTATTTTATTTTATTTTATTTTATTTTTTTGTAGAGATGACGTCTCACTATGCTGCTCAGGCTGGTCTCGAACTCCTGGGCTCAAGAGATCTTCCTGCCTCAGCCTCCCAAACTGCTGTGATTATTGACACGAGCCACAGCTCCTGGCCAAGCTTACCTGGATTTCAAAAGATAAACACAAGGTAAGACAGAACTCACTCAACCAATGCCCACCAGTTATTAGATCTCATCATATCTGCCTCACATGTAAGGTTTTTCTGAAGTATGTTTTCTTTTGAAGTCATTACGTTCCTGATCACACACTGTAGTCCGGATTTCCTAGTCTGTCATCTAAGTTTGCAAACCTTAACTAAAAATATAAAATAAAATCTGTGTTTTACTTAGGAAATCTTTTTTTACTTAGGAAAGCATTTTATTACATATATTATTTTTTGACACAACATCTCAGTGAAGTAACCAGGAAATAGACTATTTCTCCCCATTTTATAGATGGGTAAAATGAGGCTCAGGGAATGGAATTATCAATGCAAAGTCATTAAGGGGTGGAGGCTACACTCAAACCCAGACATTCTGACTCCAACTCTGGAAGATTCTTCGTGAGCCCACAGTGGTTTGGGGCCCAGGAGTGGAGCCAGAAACCCTCACTGCTTATAACGAGGTGATTGGTCTGCTCAGTACTGGGGCCTCAATTTCCCTGTCTGCATTATCTCTGCAGCATTAGCTAAAGTAAAACACCCACGTGGGGTCAGGGATCAGGGCGCCGTGCCACTGCAGTAGGCTTGTCCTGTCCTGGCTGGCGCCACCAGCGTGGTAGGGAGTTGCCCACTCTTGAGCTAATGGCGCCACATCCCCGCAGTCAGCCTCCCAACAGTCATCCATGGACACCCATCTCTGCAGCACCTCTCAACAGTGGCAGTTCGCATCTCTGTCACAAGTGTCTCTGGATGATTTCTTGTCATTTTCTGTGTGAGTGTGTGGGTAAACGCTTCCACTTTCAATCACTTTGGGCTTGTTGACAAGTGGCTTGAATCTTCTTTGTTCATCCATCAAAAAGTTATCAAACCCTTCCCTGTGCCATGCATTTTGCGGCCTGATGGGGATGGAGAAAAAAAGTAGATGAGAATCCTGGCTCTTCGGGAGCCTTCTGTCTAGTAAAAGACACCTATGAGCGGGGTCCCAGGAGAGGAGGGAGCAATCAAGAAAGCTGAGCTTCCCAGGAGTGATGTTGGACTGAGCACTGCAGAATAAATAGGAGCTGGCCAAAGGGAGAAGAGGGAAAGGCTCAAGGGAATGGCCCAGGCAAAAGCACAGTTTCAAGGGTGGGGCTTGGTGTGATGGTGGGAGGAGCATCTGGCTGAGGGTGAAGCAGGAGTTAGACTGGGGGCGGCAGGTTGTGAACAGCCCCAAGTGCCAGGCTGGGGAGCTGCTTTTATCCTGTCCTCCCAGTGACTCCTGCATGGGGGGCAGGTCAGGTGTGACTTAGCTGCCAACCTCAAGGCACACATAGGACAAGGGAAGGAAAGAGCTGACCACTGGAGTCCTCCCATGGTACTGGCATCCAAAATGGGTCACTCTGGCTGAGAAATCCCCCTGCTCCTGCAGTCATAGCGGGCAATGCCAGGGCTCAGGGGTGCTGACACAGTGGCCCAAACCACCCAACATGGTGGCCGATTCCCGTTTTCCCTGGGCCTTCAAGGCTTGAGCAGGATAGTGTCTACCTCGCAGGCCGGAAGTCTTACCCTGTGGGGCTAGAAAAGCATCTCTGCTGCCTTGGGGTTGATTTTTTTCCTGCTGTCTAATCAACTTGCTGCTCCACAACTGATTCAAACTATTTCTCAGCCCTAGGTCAGGCTCTTGCCTCACTTTCAGACCACGGCAGACATTGCTCCACACTCAGTGCTAATCCTAATCTTGCTACACCCCTGCATGACTGGCTTCCATAATCACAGTAGTAATAGCCATAAGGGTAACCCCTGCCTTTCCTAAGGGCTTCCTCTGTGCCAAGCACCACACTAGAACGGTTCACAGTGCTCGTGGCCACTGTGCTCCCCTGCCTCCTGCTCGTTCTCCCTCCACTCTGGGCTACTGTTACCCAGCAATGGGCTTGCTGCCTGAAGTACACAGAGGCCAATATTATGGCACTCGCTTTTGAGAACAGCAAAAGCTTTATTGTAAGCTGGCTTACAAGGAGACAGAAGCCAACACCCAAATCTGTCTCCCTGAGCTGGGGTCTGGGGATGGGTTTTATAGGCAGAGAGTAACAGTGAAAGAGACAGGAAGGTGCAAAGAAGCATGATCTGATAGGTTCATGCAAAGGGGCCATGACAGGTCCTTGGCTCTTGGCCAGGTGCAGTGGCTCACGTCTGTAATCCCAGCACTTTGGGAGGCCAAGGCAGGCAGATCACTTGAGGTCAAGAGTTTGAAACCAGCCTGGCCAACATGGTGAAACCCAGTCTCTACTAAAAATACAAAGATTATCCAGGCATGGTGGCAAGTGCCTGTAATCCCAGCTACGTGGGAGGCTGAGGCAGGAGAATCGCTTGAACCTGGGAGGTGGAGGCTGAAGTGAGCCAAGCTTGACCCACTGCACTCCAGCAACAAAGTGAGACTCTGTCTTAAAAAAAAAAAAAAAAAAAAAAAAAAGAAAAAGAAAAAAAGTTCTTGGCTCTTAAGTCTGTGCTGCAACAAAACAGGGCACCACTGGCTTCCTCATTTGGTCCCCATTCCTGGCTTCTAGTACTTAGTTTCCATCTGTTTTCCATTCCATCCGGCTCTGGGGTCATCAGTCGGGCACACTTAGCTCATCTGGACATGCTCAGGTTACCTGCCTTGCAACCTGGGGCTGTTTTAACAGAAAAACAACTCATCATTTTGTCACTGATAAAGTTGAGCCAAATGGGACTGCTTCTGCAATTAACCTTCCTTCTACCAATGATGTGGGTTTTGAGGCCCTGTACAATCTAGTACTTTGTCAACCAAGCCAAAATTCAATTCTGAATCAGTTGAGATATTGAGTTTGGCTGTGTAAGTGTAACAGATATTCAGAGTATCAGCGATTTAAACAAGACGCAAGACTGTCTCTCCCACATAGAAGTCTAAGAAGGCATGGCGCCTCTGCACTGCAAAGTTAGCAGGGACCCAGTCTCCTTCTGTCTGATTGCTCTGCAACCCCCAAGGTGTCGCCTTCTCACGGAGTCCGTGAAGGAGCACCACCACCACGTCCCTTTGAGGGCATGCAATCCAGGAGTTGCAGGGTTCACTTGCATTCAGATCCTATTGTGTCCGGAATTGATGGGTTGGTTCTTGGTCTCGCCGACTTCAAGAATGAAGCCGCAGACTGTCACAGTGAGTGTTACAGCTCTTAAAGGCAGCACGTCTGGAGTTGTTTGTTCCTCCTGGTGGGTTCATGGTCTTGCTGGCTTCAGGAGTGAAGCTGCAGACCTTTGCCACGAGTGTTAAGCTCATGAAGGTGGCGTGGACCCAAAGAGTAAGCAGCAGCAAGATTTATTGTAAAGAGCGAAAGAACAAAGCTTCCACAGTGTGGAAGGGGACCCAAGCCGGTTTCCACTGCTGGCTCGGGCAGCCTCTTTTTATTCCCTTATCTGACCCCATCCACATCCTGCTGATTGGTCCATTTTACAGAGAGCTGATTGGTCCGTTTTGACAGAGTGCTGATTGGTGCGTTTACAATCCCTGAGCTAGACACAGAGTGCTGATTGGTGCATTTACAATCGTTTAGCTAGACACAGAGTGCTAGACAGAAAAGTTCTCCAAGTCCCCACTAGATTATCTAGATACAGAGTATTGATTGGTGTATTTACAAACCTTGAGCTAGACACAAGTTGCTGATTGGTGTGTTTACAATCCCTGAGCTAGACACAGAGTACTGACTGGTGCATTTACAATCCTTTAGCTAGACACAGAGTGCTAGACAGAAAAGTTCTCCAAGTCCTCACTAGATTAGCTAGATACAGAGTACTGATTGGTGTAGTTACAAACCTTGAGCTAGACACAGAGTGCTGATTGGTGCATTTACAATCCTCTAGCTAGACATAAAAGTTCTCCAAGTCCCTACCCGACTCAGGAGCCCAGCTAGCTTCGTCTAGTGGATCCCATGCCAGGGCCGCGGGTGGAGCTGTCTGCCAATCCTGCACTGCGCACCTGCACTCCTCAGCCCTTGGGTGGTCGATGGGACCGGGCACTGTGGAGCAGGGGGAAGCACCCATCGGGAAGGCTCGGGCTGCGCAGAAGCCCACCGGTGGGGGGGCTTGGGCTTTGTGGGCTGCAGGTCCCAAGCCCTGCCCCGTGGGGAGGCAGCTGAGGCCTGGTGTGAATTCGAGCATGGTGCAGGTGGGCCGGCAGTGCTGGGGGGCCAGGGCCAGTGGCGCCGGCCGGCCACTCTGAGTGCAGGGCCCACCAAGCCCATGCCCACCTGGAACTCACGCTGGCCCACAAACGCTGCGCACAGCCCCAGTTCCTGCCCATACCTCTCCCTCCACATCTCCCCGCAAGCAGAGGGAGCCTGTTCCGGCCTTGGCCAGCCCAGAGAGGGGCTCCCACGGTGCAGTGGCAGGCTGAAGGTCTCCTCAAGCACGGCCAGAGTGGGTGTGGAGGCTGAGGAGGTGCCAAGAGTGAGCAAGGGCTGCAAGGGCTGCCAGCACACTGTCACCTCTCAATCCGCCCTCTAAACAGGACATCCCAATTGCTGTTGGGAATTTGGTTGATGACACTCTAGCTACTTCCTGCTGGATAGGGGCGATGAGGGGGCCCTGCAGTTGCAGTGTCCTCCAGAGGGAAGCTCTCTAGGCCAGTAAAAGTGCCAGCGGGTTGGTCCAGGGGTCCTCAGTAGAAGTTGTTAGTTGAACTCATTGGGGTTCCATTTGTAAGACCATCCGTAGCTTGATGGCCTCAATTCCAGAGGAAACAAATTTGACAAGAAGGTTAAAAATACAGGGTCCAAAGGCGAGTAACAGCAAGATGGCTGCCACGGGACCTAGAAAGGGGAGAAGCCATGTTGCCCAACTCCAGAGGTTGGTATAAGAGTTTGAAAGGTGTCTCAGAAGTCTTTTCCTGTAAATGCTGGGTGGCATCTCGTACTATCCCTTACTGGTTAGTATAAAAACAACACTCTTCCCCTAAGAAGGTGTAGAGTCCTCCTTTCTCAGCAGTGAGGAGGTCTAGGCCTCGACAGTTTTGGAAAGTCATTGCTACTAAAGAGTCTATTTGGGATTGTAAAGTAAGGATAGATTTTGTTATTTCTTGCAAACTGAGAAATCCTTTGAGAGTGTGTGGTAGTAGGATAATGAAGTAGATAAACCGGCTATTCTGGTTCCTGTAGCAGTAGCCATTCCTAACCCTATAAGTAGGGATATTAGTTGTATGGCTCTGTGCTGACGGACTTGAGCTTTGAGGGGTACTGAAAAGGTCTGATTTCCTGTGGCAATGTTAATGTTGGGACTTAGAAAGACTAAGGTGCAGGTGCCCGTCCAGTTAGTGGGGAGGCAGATATAGGTCGACGTTCCACATAAGAATATACCTTGGCTGGGTAGACAGAACTTTACCCTGGCCTTTAAAGGAATAGGGTACACTGTTTTTTCTTTACTATTTCTATCTCTCTTTTTGACTTCATTCTCTCTCTCTCTCTTTCTCTCTGACTCCCTCTTTTTCTCTCTGACTCTTCCGCTCTCTCTCTCTGACTTTCTGTCTCTTTCTCTTTCCTTTTTGCTGCCTCTGCCAGCTGCTTATGCTGCTGTTCTCCCTTCTCCTTCCCCTTTTTGATGGCTTTGGCAGTGTAAGACTGCCACCTTCTTCGGTTTTTGCACTGTGTGCAGTAACTCCGTGATTTCCTTGTGGTATTTAATGGGGGTTCCCCGAGGTTAGGAACTCCCTTTCTTTCCATATTGCAGCATGGGCATGTAGGATTAGATAAGCGTACTTGCTATCTGTATACACATTTATTCTTTTTCCCTTTCCCAGTTCTAAAGTTCGGGTAAGTGCTACTAGTTCTGCTAACTGGGCACTGGTGCCTGGGGGAAGAGGCTTACTTTCAAGTATGGTTACATCACTAACCATGGTGTAACCTGCCTTTCGTATCCCATTCTCCACAAATGAACTTCCATCAGTATATAGGTTAAGGTCAGGATTAGCTAAGGGGACTTCAAGAGATCATCTTGGGCAGCATAAATGTGGACTATAATTTGGTGGCAGTCATGCTCAATTGGTTCCCCATCCTCTGGGAGAGAAGTGGCAGGGTTGAGGGCCACGCACGTGCGTATTTGAAGCACCGGTCCCTCAAGGAGTAGCACCTGGTATCTAAGTAGGCAGCTGTCTGATAGCCATAAACTTCCTTTCCCATCTAGTATGCCATTTACACTATGAGTAGTCCAGATAGTGAGATCCTTTCCTTGTATTATCTTGGTAGCCTCTGACACTAAGACGGCCACTGCTGCAACTACCCTTAAACAGTGAGGTCAGCCTTTTGCTACTACATCAGTTTCCTTACTTAGGTATGCCACTGGTTGTGGGGTTGTCCCACGAGTCTGAGTAAGGACTACCACTGCTCTCTCTGTGACTATAAAGAGAAGTTTTGTCCTGTCGGAAGGCTTAAGGCTGGAGCTTGTACTAGGGCCTGCTTTAAGGTTTTGAAGGCTGTTTCTGCCTCTGGTTCCCATTCTACTAGATGACTATTTGCCCTCTGGGTTTCCTTGATTAGAGTATAGAGGGGCCTGACTATCTTGCTGTATCCGGGGATCCATAGTTGGCAAAAGTCGGCAATTCCAAGGAACCCCCACAACTGTTTCAATGTCTTAGGGTAAGGATAAGCCAGTATAGGCTGCATTCGTTCCTTGCTGAGGGCCCTCATCCCTCTGGCTAAGATTAGGCCTAGATATTTGACCTGCCGTAGGCAAAGCCGGGCCTTCGACCTAGATGCCTTGTACCCTTGATTAGCTAGAAAGTTCAAGAGATCTAGAGTAGCCTGCTGGCATGAGGCTTCTGAACTGGTAGCTAAAAGTAAATCCTCCACATATTGAAGGACCAGAGTGCCTGAACTTGAGAAGTGGCCTAGATCTTGGGCCAGTGCCTGACCAAACAGGTGAGGGCTATCCCTAAACCCTTGGGGCAAGACCGTCCATGTGTTGGGACATTTGGTCTGTGGAATCCTCAAAGGCAAAGAAAAACTGCGAGTCAGAGTGCAGGGGAATACAGAAGGCATCCTTGAGGTCCAGAACCATGAACCATTCTGCTTCCTCTGGTATTTGAGAGAGCCGGGTGTAGGGGTTTGGTACAACTGGATATAGAGGAATTACTGCCTCATTGATGAGTTTAAGACCTTGCACTAGTCTCCACTGACCATTCAGTTTTTGTACTCCCAGAATTTGGGGTGTTGCAAGGACTGCTGCATTTCCTTGCTACACCTTGAGCTTTTAAATGTTTAACAATATCCTGTAATCCTTTATGAGCTTGAGGCCTTGAGGGATACTGCCTTTGATAAGGAAAAGTGGTGGGATCTTTTAACCTGATTTGGACTGGGCGGCATTTTTTACCCTTCCAAATTGTCTTTCCAATGCCCAGACTTCAGGGTTGATTCCCTCTTCAAGTAGGGGACAACAAATGGGTGACTTGTTCCCCATATTTATGTATATAATAGCTCCAGCCTTGGCTAATATGTCCCTCCCTAATAAAGGTGTGGGATTTTCAGGCATAACAAGAAAGGCATGTGAAAAGAGCAAAGTCTCCTAATTACAACTGAGGAGGTGGGAGAAATACCTGGTTACAGGCTGTCCCAGGATTCCTCGGATGGTAACGGACCTTGAGGACAGTCATCCAGGACAGTCATCCAGGAGATTAACACTGTGAAGGCCGCGCCAGTATCCAGGAGGAAGTCAATTTCCTGGCCCTTCGTCCTCTGGGGCAGTGCACCTTCCAGTGATTGCCTCTGCATAGTGCACATGGACAAGGGGCAGCTTGTTTCTCATTGGACAATCTTTTTTAAAGTGTCCTAATAAACCACACTGACAACAAGCCCTACCAGGTGATTGGCCTGCTCCATTTTTTGTCCTCTCTGAACCACCAAGTTTGTTTGTCTGACGGCCATGACTAAGGCTGCAGCCTCTTATCTCACTTTTCCTTTTGGACCTTTTCGTCTTGGTCCCTATTATAGAACACCAAGGTTGCCAGGTTTAATAATGCCTCCAAATTTTGTTCAGGGCCCAGGGCTTGCTTTTGGAGCTTTCTCCTGATATCTGCGACTGACTGGGTAATAAACTTATCTTTTAGAATCAATGGACCCTCAAGTGATTCAGGTGACAGGGGAGTATATTTTCGTAAGGCCTCCCGTAGCCGCTCAAGGAAGGCAGAAGGATTTGCTTCCTTTCCCTGAGTTATGGTGGGCATCATTGAATAATTCATGGGCTTTTTTCTAATTCTCCTTAGTCCTTCTAGAACACAGGTCAATAGATGTTTATGACTCCAGTCCCCATGGCCTGAGTCAATGTCCCAGTGGGGATCCATACTGGGGATGGCTTGCTGACCGGTAGAGAATTTGTCCCTTTCTTCAGCTATCAGTCTATCATTTACTTGACTAAGATACCAGGTATCTCCAAACTCTTGGGCTGTAGCTAAAACCACATTCTTTTCATTAAAGGCCAGGGTTTGATCTAACAGTAGCATGACATCTCTCCAAGCGAGGTCGAAGGTTTGCCCTAGACCCTATAGGACATCTATGTACCTATCAGGATCATCTGAAAACTTCCCAAGGTCTGCCTTGATCTGCTTTAAATCAGAGAGGGAGAAAGGGACATGTACCCGGGTTGGGCCAAATTCCCCTCCCCCTACAGCTTGAAGGGGGCATAACCGATAGCCTGGGGGTTTTTGTGGTCCTTTGGAGATTTCCTTGCTTATTTTCTTCTGGGCAGGGGAGATTAGAGGAGGATTATCATTTATAGGAAGGGGAGCTATAGGGAGGCTAGGATATGGGAGTAAGCGGAGAGGTCCTCCTGTGGGATGTAAATTGCAAGCTTTGCATAGTTGTGTATTCTCCCTCAATGAAAAGAAAGCTTGGACATAAGGTATTTCACTCCATTTGCCTTCCCTCTTACAGAAAAGGTCAAGCTGCAGGATAGTACTGTCATTTGTACTTCCCTCAGGTGGCCATTTTTCCCCATCAGAGAGAGAATATTGGGGCCAAGCCGTAGTGCAGAAAAAAATGAGCCACCTCTTTTTCAGGGTTTGTGGGTCAAATTGGTCCCAATGGCTTAGGAGGCATTTCAAGGGTGAGCCTGTTGATGCCTGAGCGTTTCCCATCTGAAAGACAAAACCACCCGCAGTTTTGGTTTTTGTTTCTCCCCCTGCCCAAGAACCTGCCACAGTCCCTGGACCTGCTGATCAGAACAGTTGCACTCACCGATGCAGCAGCAGAAACACTAGTTTTCCTCTTACATCACAAAGAGGACTGAGGAATGTTGGATTTAGTGGCCCTTACCAATGCATTCTCGAAAACCTGCACCCTTTTCTGTCCTCCTAGACCACAAAGAGGACCAAGAAAAATCGGATTTAGTGGCCTTTACCCACGCATTCTCTAAAACCTGTTAGAGTCCTAAGCATTCTCCTGTTAGTATTGGGACTTTACCCCCATCCTATAGAGATGTTATGCCCCAAAAATGAAGCAGAGGGCCATACCCTGAGGGAGGGAAGGGATCTTCCAGAGTTGGAAGAGTGACAACTTTTGCCGTCACTTATATGAATAGGAAGGATACAATTTCTGAGGCTCTTCACGTCCTAGCTTCAGGAATAGTTTTGTTAGGCCTGCTTGACTGAGGAGCGATCCTAAAATTCCAGATAGTCCCCCCTACGACAGGGCTTTAGGCAAAAATTATGTCTTTCTGATTGGGAGCCCCGGTGCCTAAAGAAGGCAGCAGAGTCCTGGAGTTTATGCTAGAAGTCATTCGTATAGGAGAAACTAAAGCACCAGAGACAGGGGGTGGTTTTTAGAAGTGGGACTAGTCTCACAGAAGAGAGGTGAGAGGAAGTTTGTCTGGCAGGCATTAGGACCCAGGAGGAAAAGGGTCAGGATAGATAAGATAGATGGGCGAGTCTCGCTTGGGCGACATGCCTTTTTAGAGTTCCGCTCATGGCCGCAGGGTCAACCAACTTGTTGTCAGGACCCCTGAGCTGCATGGCTTTCCTCTCTGTTGACCCTTGGTTTAGCCCAGAAGTACAGGAAAAGTGGAAGCTGGTTCCAGGTAAACCAACACTCCCAACTCCGAAGAGTCAGGGGTTGTTAGAGAGCCCTTTCCCAGAAAGCCTGACACCCGTGTCTTTAGTCCGGCGGCCGTGCTAGTCACTTTTAACTGGCCGACAGGTGCCTGGTATTTAGCCCCCGAATTCTAAGGAAAAATAGGACAGAATAGCAAGCAAAAGGGGTCCGTTGATACTCACCGCTTGGCGATAGGCAATGGTCTCACCACTTGACGATAGTCTCACTGCTTGGCAATAGACGATAGGCCCTTCGTGGTTGCCAAAATGTGTCCAGAATTGGTGGGTTCTTAGTCTCGCTGACTTCAAGAATAAAGATGCGGACTGTTGCAGTGAGTGTTACAGCTCTTAAAGGCAGCACACGTCTGGAATTGTTCGTTCCTCCCCATGGGTTCGTGGTCTCGCTGGCTTCAGGAGTGAAGCTGCAGACCCTTGCCATGAGTGTTACAGCTCATGAAGACGGCATGGACCCAAAGAGTAAGGAGCAGCAAAGATTTATCGTAAAGAGTGAAAGAACAAAGCTTCCACAATGTGGAAGAGGACCCGAGTGCGTTTCCACTGCTGGCTCAGGCAGCCTGCTTTTATTACCTTATCTGACCCCACCCACATCCTGCTGATTAGTCCATTTTACAGAGAGCTGATTGGTCTGTTTTGACAGAGTGCTGATTGGTGCGTTTACAATCCCTGAGCTAGACACAGAGTGCTGATTGGTGCGTTTACAATCATTTAGCTAGACACAGAGTGCTAGACAGAAAAGTTCTCCAAGTCCCCACTAGATTAGCTAGATACAGAGCACTGATTGGTGCATTTACAAACCTTGAGCTAGACACAGAGTGCTGATTGGTGCATTTACAATCCTCTAGCTAGACATAAAAGTTCTCCAAGTCCCCACCCAACTTAGGAGCCCAGCTGGCTTCACCTAGTGGATCCTGTGCCAGGGCCGCAGGCAGAGCTGCCCACAAGTCCCACGCCCTGTGCCTGCACTCCTCAGCCCTTGTGTGGTCGATGGGACCAGGGGCCGCAGAGCAGGGGGCGGTGCCCGTCAGGGAGGCTTGGTCCGCGTGGGAGCCCACCGGTGGGGGGTCTTGGGCATGGTGGGCTGCAGGACCCAAGCCCTGCCCTGCAGGTAGGCAGCTGAGGCCCTGCAAGAACTCGAGCTTGGCGCAGGTGGGCCGGCAGTGCTGGGGGACCTAGTGCACCCTCCGCAGCTGCTGGCCTGGGTGCTAAGCCCCTCACTGCCCTGGTTGAAAGAAAGAGGGAAGGAAGGAAGTTTGTGTGCAAGGATCTCACAAAGCAATGCAGTTCTGAGCTCAGCAAGACAGCCAGGGATCCTCCAGCCAAAGTCATCCAGCACAGGAAGCCTGCATCTTCCACCTTTCCTCCCTGTCCCTGCCAGGCCCAGCCATGGACTAGAAGCAGCCCAGGGGAAGCGTAGCCTTATGGAAATGGGTTTCCAAGGGCAGCAGCAGGGCTGCTGGTCACCAACGCTCCCACAGTCAGAGTTCTGAGAGGCCTTACTCATGGCCCCTGCACTGAGGAACCTGGGCCAAGCTGCTTCATTTTTAAGCCTCCTATTTCCTCAACTATAAAGTGGGGGTAGTAATTTCTAACTCACAATGTAGGCGTTTGAGATCATATCTGTGAGTTTATTTCTATGCCAAGCACACATGAAGCTCTCAATCATTGACTGTTTTTATTACTGTTGTCGATGGTGATGTCATTGTCATTATTGTATATTGAAGGCTCTCAGGCAGTGGACAGGCATGAGCAGAGCCATGCATTAGAAACGGTCCCATCGCACTCAACCTGCCTCAGTCTCTTCCCTCAGCCCTCTGGGAGTATCGGTAACTCTCAAAAACAAGTCCCCTCCCTCTTTCTGAAATGACTTGCCAGAAGGGGCCCAGGCAGCAAGATGTATAAAACAGAAATGGAAATGGAAAACTCGGGGCCAGGGGAGGGGGCAGGAGAAGCCACACAGGCTCACTCGGCTTCAGCAGGCACCAGGCACCGTGGCTCCGTGGGTCCTAGCAGCATCCCCGCCTCCCAGGGGCTGCCTCCTGCCTCAGGCTCTGTGAGAGGGTCACAGGTTTGTGGGAGGTTGTTTCTCTTTCCAAAACTGCTGACTAATAAGGGGCATTAAAAGAAGAAGCCTGGGCCGGGCGCTGTGGCTTGCTCCTGTAATTCCAGCACTCTGGGAGGCCGAGGCGGGCGAATCACTTGAGGTCAGGAGTTCGAGACCAGTCTGGCCAACATGGTGAAACCCCGTCTCTACTAAAAATACAGAAATTAGCTGGGTGTGGTGGCGGGCACCTGTAATCCCAGCTACTCAGGAAGCTGAGGCAAGAGAATCACTTGAACCTGGGAGGTGGAGGTTGCAGTGAGCCAAGATTGTGCCACTGCACTCTAGCCTGGGCAACAGAGTGAGATTCTGTCTCAGAAAAATAAATAAAACAAAATAAAGTAAAATTAAATTAAATTAAATAAGGCTATTTCTTAAAGCAAATATACAATTCAAATGAACTGATTGAGCACCTGTGCCAGGCCCTGGGGAATCAAAATGAACCAAAACATAGGCCCTGCCCTCAAGGGGCTCCCAGCAAGAGATGTGTCCTTAACAAACATCAGGGCCTGTGATGGGTCTAAGGAACACGTGGGAAAGGGTGAGATTGTGCAGGAAGGGAGGAGGAATCCAAGCTGGGTGGTCAGAGAGCCCACAGGCAGTTCAAGGGGATTTACATGCAAGGACACAGAGGGTGCGTCCTAGAGGCATGGTTCTGCAGGAGGGTGAAGGGCAAGGAGGATTTGGATCTCAAGGGCCAATGGGGGCCAAAGCCCTGAGGGCCTGAGGTCAGCAAAGCCTTGACTGTGAGGTCCTAGGGAGCCACGCGGAGTGTAAGCCAAGCTGGTGGATGAGCTTTGCATTTCAGGACTTTGCACAGGAGCAGTGTGAGGCTAACTGAGGGGGCTGGGCAAAGGCTGGTCATTCATCTTCTGCCCCCACTACACCTTGAAGCCCCAAAAAGTAAGACAGTTGCCTTTCTTGTTTCCTCAAAATGGAAAGGTCATGTTGGTCATGACCTTCCAAGGTCGTGACCAATCACCCAGTAGGTGATGGATCAGTGCTTCCTGTCCTGAATGCATACATGATGGAGGAATGACCTATACATTTAGGCCAGCATTTTCCAAAATGTATTCCCAAACCAAAAGATGAATAGCTGATCAATTTCCCAAAGGAGGTAGAAACATACCAGATATTCACTCGCTGCCATCTGGGCCAGGCCTCACATGCATGATCTCTTCCAGTTTAATGCGTACAGCAGCCCACCTGGCCCCACTTGACAACTGCAAAAACTGAGGCTCTGAGAGTTTAACGTCTTGCCAGAGACATTAAAGGTCATGGTAATGACAAAATTCAAAAGCAGATGTTGTTATATCAAGTCAAATGCTTTTTCTAACAGTGCACACACGCACAGAAATAAGCTCACATTCAGTCAGGGAAAACATTCTGCACTCTGTGTGTGTGTGTGTGTGTGTGTGTGTGTGTGTGTGTGTGTGTATTTGCAGCCTCCTCTGAGGTTTTCCATGGAACTGTTGTATAAATGGAGGTGACTGGCTCAGGAGCAGCCCTGCAAGATTCACAGGGGACCCCGCCGGAAGTGTCAGCACAGGCAAAACCAAACACATCCAGAGAAATTGGAACTAGGTCTGTTTGCAAGAACAGAGGCTGCTCAGCTTAGGCAAGAACACCACTGTTGTCTGTGCTGGCTTTCATCTGGAGTGTCTTTAAATAAAATGATTTGCCCTCGGCCAGGTGCAGTGGTTCATGCCTGTAATCCCAGCACTTTCGGAGGCCAAGGCAGGTGGATCACCTGAGGTCACGAGTTCGAGACCAGCCTGACCAACAAGGTAAAATCCCGTCTCTACTAAAAATACAAAAATTAGCCAGGTGTGGTGGCAGGCGCCTGTAGTCTCAGGTACTCGGGAGGCTGAGACAGGAGAATTGCTTGAACCCGGGAGGCGGAGGTTGCAGTGAGCCGAGATTGTGCCACTGCACTCCAGCCTAGGTGATAGAGCAAGACTCTGTCTCAAAAAAAAAAAAAAAAGATTTGTACTCTAAACATGAGCATTTCCAATTAATCTCCTTTTTAAGCAGAAGATGTTATCTCCAGGCAGCAATAAATCAAAGTCCAAATGAAAGGGGTTACCCTGGCCACCCAGCGGGCTGTCATGATGGGGAAGCTGGAGGCTCAGGACCTGGCAATGCCCCCGCCCTCATCAGTGCTGCCTTTTGTGGCGGGAACAAGTCTTTGTCTGTAGGTCTGGGGAGCTCGAAGACAGATGTGTAACCCTGTTGGCTGTACCTTCAGCAGGTGTCTAGAATTCAACCTCATCCCCACCTCCATGCCACTCCCTCCAACTTCCTCCCTGGGATCACCACCTCCTAACTCTGCCCTCCCCTCCGTCTTCCAGACTATCCCCATCATAGACAGAATGACCCTTTTAAAGCTCAGACTCTGCAATAACGGCTGCCCGTCTCACTCACGGAGAAGGAACAGGACCAGGAGGGCCTAGTGATGGAAGGACCAACACATGGTTGGATGACAGACCCTGAAGGGCCCTTGTGGAGGGGCTCCATGGGAGGTGGCTGTGAAACCACCCAGGCTGAGGCTCCCCCGTGGGCTTGCGTCATGCCTGGCCAAAGCTTGCAAAGTGGAGGCTGTATCGCATTTTCTGTTTTCCCCAAGCCTGACATCCAGTGGGCACTAATAAAGGTTTAACGAATAAATTAGTGCGTGCAAGGGACAGAAGTATTGCTCTATGGTTGCAATATTTCATGTTTTTTCCTTAGGCAAAAAGGACATTAAAAACCATTTGAGACGGAGTCTTGCTCTGTCACCCAGGCTGGAGTGTAATGGTGTAATCTCAGCTCACTGCAACCTCCACCTCCTGGGTTCAAGCGATTCTCCTGCCTCAGCCTCCTGAGTAGCTGGGACTACAGGCATGTGCTACCACGCCCAGCTAATTTTTGTATTTTTAGTCGAGACGGGGTTTCACCATGTTGGTCAGGATGGTCTCAATCTCTTGACCTTGAGATCCACCCACCTCAGCCTCCCAAAGTACTGGGATTACAGGCATGAGCCACCACACATGGCCAATATAAAAAAAATGTTAAGGTGATTTTTACCTGGTGATGGTACTGCCCTTACCTTAGGCATTTGGAGCTATGTGAAGGCATTTAATTTTTTAGTTTTGGTTGTCACAGTGACTGGGGGTGTTACTGATATTTAGTACCCATGGTAAATATTTTGAAATGGGTAAGATATGCAATTTTACAATCATCCCACTCAGAATGCCAAATAGCACCTGTATTAGTCTGTTCTCACACTGCTAATAAAGACATACCCGAGACTGGGTAATTTATTAAGGAAAGAGATTTAATGGATTCACAGTTCCACATGGCTGGGGAGGCCTCACAATCATGGCAGAAGGCAAAGGAGAAGCAAAGGCACGTCTTACATTGCGGCAGGCAAGAGGGCGTGTGCAGAGGAACTGCTCTTTAGAAAACCGCCAGATCTTGTGAGACTTATTCACTATCACGAGAACAGCACAGGAAAGACTTGCCCCCGCCCCCGATTCAATCACTTCCATTGGGTCTTTCCCACGACACGTGGAAATTATGTGAGCTACAATTCCAGATGAGATTTGAGTGAGGACACAGCTAAACCATATCAGCACCCCACTGAGTTAGCCTGTTGGCCTGACCATCATCCCCATTTGACATCTGGTGAAGCTGAAGCTGGTGAGCTCATTCAGCTAGAAAGTGGAGGAAGTAAACTCTTGCTCTCTGCATCCCATGGTTATGGGGCGTCCTCATGGAATGAGGCTCTAGATGTAAGGAAGTGGAAAAAGGGGTTTTCTCCCTTGCTTTATCCCTACCTGCCGCCCCCATCAGAAGAGCCAGGCTCTGTCCTATGCTGCAGAAGTTTGTGTTACAGCCTTGTTCCTCCCTGACCTTTGTTTCCTTAACAGCCTGAATGACCTGGGGAGTCCATGTGCTATGTCTTCTAGAGGAGGAGGTGGGGAGAGGGCTTCAGGGGCCTAGGGAGCAGGTGAAGAGCCAGTCATGCCATATGACTGGCAGATCCTCAACCTGCCTAATGACAATGACGCTGAGGAGGGGAGGCTGGGCTCAGGGTCCAGGGTCTCTGGTCATCAATCACCTCCAGGCCCTAGGCTACAGGCTCAGAAGCAGCAAGTCCTCCTCAGGGCCTGAGGCCAGAGCTGGGGCAATGGATGTCTTAGCAGGAACTAGCTTGGATTTTCACATTACAGGGGGTAGAGGGAAGGGAAGAACCCAGGAATAACGGATACTACATGTACCCCAAATGACAGGATGTGGGGGGCAGGAATTGGATTTTTTTTTTTTTTTTTTTGAGACGGAGTCTCACGCTGTTGCCCAGGCTGCAGTGCATTGTCATGATCTCAGCTCACTGCAAGCTCCGCCTTCTCGGTGCATGCCATTCTCCTGCCTCAGCCTCCCAAGTAGCTGGGACTACAGGTGCCCACCACCACGCCTGGCTAATTTTTTGTATTTTTAGTAGAGACGGGGTTTCACCATGTTAGCCAGGATGGTCTCGATCTCCTGACCTCACGATCCGCCCGCCTTGGTCTCTCAAAGTGCTGGGATTATAGGCGTGAGCCACCATGCCCGGCCGGGAATGGGATTTAATTTGATTTAGGAATATACATAGCCATGTACCCTAAAGAGTCACGCATGAGCCCGCTACTGGACAGACAGGGAGCACAGGCAGGGAGTAGGGGGCCTTACCCAAGCCACAGCCAGAGAAAGCTGGGGTCTCATCTCCTTCCCCACTCTCCTGCCACCATCCCCCACAACAGGAAGGCAGGCCCACATTTCTGAGGTCTGATTCTGTCAAAGCCTCAGATTTTCTCTAGAAATGTCAACAAATGCCCCCAGAAAACCACCCTCCCTCTCCTGTCTCCAGGAACCCAGGGTTTACCAAGAGGAAGTTACATGCCCCTACTCATTGACCTCACCTGCTCCAGCAGGGGGGTGGAGATTAAGACCAGAGAAGTTCTTCGGCTTGCCCAAGCCTGCAAAGGCTAAAGGCTAGCGGTAAGTCAGACTCAGATCCAGGCTTCTGGGCTCCAGGTCTGGCCCCTCTGCTGCCCCAGCCTCCACTGCTGGGCAGCTGAGGTCTCCCAGAGTCCAGGTGAGTGGAGCCAAGTGGGAAGGTTTCCAGCTCTCTAGGCGTCAGTTGCCATTTGTACTTCCCCATCTGATTACCGCACTCTAGATAGGTGAACTGCATCTCTGCATCCCTAGAGGATGACAGTAACTGCCAAAATAGGGAGCAGTGGGGTGGCGGGGGATGCTCAGGGACCATGACACATGGGTGGTGACCATCAACCACCAAATATCCCCTGGAACCAGTTGTAAGAACTCAGTGCCAAGAGACGTCAGTGGGTGGCACTGAGGAATCGGAGGTGATGAGCTCACCCCAGGCAGCACCTCCCACCCGGGTAAGCAAAGCCACACTGTAAAAGCGGCGAGTACATCCGAGGGTTTCTCAAGCTGACTAGGACACAAGGGAAACCAGCCAAAACCCCCAAGCCGGGCGTGGTGGGTGTTGGCAGCCTGGAGGTGGGGAGTGGTGGTGGCAGGATGCCTCGTTTCCCAGGCAACACAGTGGAAACTGTCCCACAAACACCAGCCCGGGTGTGGGAGGGGGCACAGAAGGGTAGGCAGGGCTGACATCTGAGATGGGAATCTGCTTAGCTACTGCCAGAGGCCTGCCTTCTCCGAGTGCCTGGGGCCCTGGCTCCACCTTCGGGGATGCTCTGTGTTGGCGGGGTTCTGCATGTATTTATTCTTTCACTCAGTAAATGTTTACTGAGCCCCAATGTAGATTGTAGTGGAAGAGCATTGGCTCTAAAGTCAGAAAGACCGGGTCTGGATCTCACCTCTGATGCTTCCAGTTATGTGCCCTTATAGGCTATGTCACCTCTCTGAGCCTCAATTTTCTCATCTGAAGAGTGGGAATTCTACCACATTCAAAGGTTGCCATAAGTATGAAATAGGAGAGTAGATGGCAGATAACCAGTATTCAGTGAACTCAGCTATTATTGTCTGGCTCCATGTCAGACACAAGCTAGATCCACTGGGGTGGGTGACAAGGGGAAAGCAGACACAGAAATGAATTAGATGCACTCCTGCCCTTGGGAAGCTCTCCTAGCCTATCTGGTGGAGGAGCCTGACTAGAATCCTAAATTAGGTCAGTAGAACATCTGGAGAGCCATGGTAGAGATGAGCAAAATGCTGGGGAGCACCTAGGAGAACCCCAACTAGGGGGTTGAGGAAGGCATTGAAAAAGCATTTTGGTAAACTTCATCAGACAAGAAATGAGTAGGAACGACATTCCAGGCAGAGAGAACAATATATACAAAGGCAGGAAAGCAAAACCTCAGCATGGGTTGGAAGGACAGCAAGTAGATCAACTGAGATGAAGCCTGGGGTAAATGATTTTGATAGTGCCACAGGGACTTGGGGAAAGACAGGAGAGAGAAGATGGCCAAAAATAGGCAGGGATTAGATGATAAAGGGCCATTTGATTGAACACTTTGATAACTTTTTAACAGAGGAGTTACACAGGATTGAATTTAGAACGACCACTCTCTTAAACCAGAAGTATATTGATAGTGCATATATAGACCCACAGAGCAGTAAAACAGAATCAAGTTCAGGAAAAGACGCATGCATATATGGGAACTGGGTTTATGACAGAATGGTATCATACATCAGAGAGGAAAGGACATACTATTCAATAAGTGGTATTGAAGCAATTAGTTATCTATATGAAGTGATGTATAATTATATCCCTCCCTCACACCATATCCAAAATATAAATTCAAGACCTAAATGTGACAAAAATAATGTAAAATAATTAGAAGAAAATTTGAATCAAGCATAGACTTGTAGTTTCACTACAGGACTTTTTCTCTGACTTGAGCTGTCTTCTATTTTGGCGGAATCACTACACCCATTGAAGACAATATTTATGACATTGGCATAGACAAAATATACTTAAATCAGACACCAGAAGCAAAAATTATAGGCTAAAAAAAGTATCAAATTTGACCACATCAGAATTTAAAACTTCATATAAATAGTTAATTGCTTCAATACCATTTATCAAATAGTATGTCCTTTCTTCTCTGATATATGATGCCATTCTATCATAAACTCAGTTCCCATAGATGCACAAGTCTTTTCCTGGACTTGATTCTCTTTTATTGCTCTGTGGGTCTATATATGCACATCAATACACTTCTGGTTTAAAAGAGAGGTCTTTCTGAATTCAACCCTGTGTAACTCCCCTGTTCAAAAGTCACTGATAAAGGACACCATAGACAAAGTTAAAACGTAAGTATTGATTGGAGGAAAATATATGCAAAACATGATAGGTAAAGGATTGGTATCAAGGATGTTTGAAGAACTCCCATAAAATAACAAGGAACAGGCAAATGGGCAAAATATATGAATAGGTAATTTACAGTAGAAGAAACCCAAATGGATTTACTCAACAGAATTAGGAATCAGAAACAGATAAATTACAACAAGATACCAGGGTCACCCATCAGATCCGCAAAACAAAGTCTAAACATTGAGTGTTGGAAAGGTTGAGGGAAATGGGTCTTCCCATATACAACGGATGGGAGTGTAAACTGACACCACCATTTTGGAGGGCATTTCAGCAGTATCTAGTGAAACTACAAGTGTAACCCAGCAAGGCTCCTTTTAGGTGTTTAGATAAATGTTTGTACCTAAGTACACAAGGGGACAGGTATGAGGGGGTGATCACAGTGTTGTTTGTGGTAGGGAAGAACTGGAAACTATTTACATAACCATCAATAGGAGAAGGCATAAATAAATTGTGAAATGGTCCTGCAGAGGAATTCCAGACAGTAGTTCAGGGGAATAGACTAGGGTTATGTGAGCACAAATAAGAGTAGATCTCAAGATGTAATAAAAAACAGATGTGCATGAAACACACTAATCTCACAGCACCAGTCTGTCATGTAGGTAGTAATGAAGAGAAAGGAATAAACTGGAAATGGAAGCTGGGAGTTGACAAACAGAGGAGGTGATGTAAACTAGCACAATGGAATTGGTTCTCACAATGGAAACTAGAGTCTCAGGATTCCAGACTGGGAAGGGGCCGCTGAGGGTCTGTGATCCAAAACTCTCCTTTTCCAGACTCCCTATTTCCCACTCATCCTCATAAACTCCCAGGCTTTTTCTCTGACCTGAGCTGTCTTCCATTTTGGGGGAATCACTACACACATTGAAGACAAGAGGACTGAGCCTCAAAGAAACAAAGATGGCAGCAAAGGTAGTTCCCAGTCTAGGCAGCAAGCTGTAATCAAGGACGTATTGAGGCCCTACCATTAGCCCAGCACTGAGATTTTAGATTGAGTTATAAAGACGGGCAAGATAGACAAGATGTAAAACAGAACAGAGATTGCCAAGCATGAGGAAGCACAAGGAAAGTGCAAGTTTCAGCAGGTCTGGAGAGGAACCCAGGAATCTCTGTTTTTTAAACACACTTGAAGTTATTCTGTTCTAAGTGGTCCACAAACCTTATTTTAGAAAAAAATGTCATGCATACTGGCACTGAGAGGAACCTAGAGAATGTCTAGTCCAATGTCCTAATTACAAGTGAGAAAACGGAGAACTAGAGAACTGACTTGTCAAAGAAAGTTAGAAAGCTACCTTAGTGGAATATGAAGAGGAACACTGATATTAAACCCTATCCTACCTCAAGTATAGACCCAGAAGGCACTTCACCTACATTGTCTCAATTCTCCCAACAACTGAGGCTCAGAAAAGTAACTTGTCCAAGGTCTCTTAGCCAGACAGCAGTGAGGCCAAACTCATACCTAGCTTCATCAGACTCCAAAGGCTAAAAAGTCTTTCCAAAGGAAGCACAAAGGCAAGAAATTGACTTATTTTCATAAGGTTTCACCAAAAGAGAAGTGCCAGAGCTTCTGTTTCCTCTCCTAGTCTTTTTACTTTTTCATGTTGGAGGGGTGGGTAGAAGGAGGTTTGGAGCTGTTCTCACTCTTCTGTGAACCTTTCCAATCACCCATGTTCCAGCAGGTTCAGCCCAACCTCAGGCCAAAGCCCACAGAGCCATCTGGAAAAATGCAGGTCTGGAAACCTCCTCAGTCAGTCTTTTTTAAAAAAACTTAAGACCTGATGAGTCACCATGGAGCCAGTCACAAATAGGCATGTGCCTTCTTCAGATGCCTTGGTCCGTGGCTGTAGGGAAAGTTCTCTGCAGAAGTGTAGATCAGAAGTCCCCCCAGGTGGGTCCGTGATGACACATACAGCTCGACAACACACGGTTCTGCCCCGGGCCGCTCAGGGTGTCACTTGGGATGCTGAACAATATGAGATCCTGTCTCCGAGGTAGTTATGTTCCCTAAACACACCGTTCATTAGCTCCTTATTTCTGTGCACACCTTTGAACGCCTTCTGCTGCAGGTGTCCTTTCTCCTCCAGCTGGTGAACACCTTCCCCTCCCCTAAGGTCCCTATAGAATAGCTCCTTGTATAGTCACATGGCCATACTGATGTATACTTGGGGCAACTGGCAAAAAAAAAAAAAAAAAAAAAAGCTTTAGCTAAATAACTTTGATGAAGATCTAGACAAACAGAGCAGGACAGACAGAACTGGGTCACTCCAAGGACAGGATTCCTGGATGAGTAAACCATTACTCTATCAACCCTCTTTAGAGACATCGCAAAACTAAGTGTCCTGGGACAAGTCTCTTTCCCTCTCTGAACCCCAGAACCCCCTCTATAAAATGGGGACATTGGGACTGGGCGCAGTGGCTCATGCCTGTTGTAATCTCAGCACTTTGGGAGGCCGAGGTGGGTGGATCACCTGAGGTCAGGAGTTCAAGACCAGCCTGGCCAACATGGTAAAACCCCTTCTCTACTAAAAATACAAAAATTAGCTAGGCGTGGTGGAGGGTACCTGTAATACCAGCTACTTGGGAGGCTGAGACAGTAGAATTGCTTGAACCTGGAAGGCAGAGGTTGCAGTGAGCTGAGATCGTGCCACTGCACTTCAGCCTGGGCAACAAGAGTGAAACTCCATCTCAATCAATCAATCAATCAATCAATAAAATTGGGACACTGGATGTTCCTTACAGGTCCCCCAGCTCTGACAACCTTATGCCTTCGTGACTCTGGGTCCCCTTTCTCTTCTCCTGAGGGTCATCTGGTGCCCTGGAGAGTGTATGTCCCCACCTGTTGATACCATCACTGGCCTCAGCCTAAGGAGGGGCTCACTCTGTTTGGTTTTCTAGTTTCTCCTCTTGGTGTCCCCTCCCTCAGTCTTCTGGAACACTCAGCTGTGGGACCCTGGGCAAGCAGGGATCTCTCAGGCCCTTATCTTGCTGCTTTTACCATGCCACCCTGTCTCCATGAAGCACAGAGGCCCTGCACAGCCCTCTCCTCCCAGAGTCCCAGCCAGTGTGCGGAGCACCTGCTCAACCTACCTGGGGTCTGTGCTACTCCCACTCTAACCCTCACCAGCCTTCTGACCCTTCTCTCAGGGACTCACAATAGCAACCCACTTTCTTCCTTCTCAGACTCTCTCTAAACTCTTTCCCGCAGCCTGAAAAGGCACTCATCATCTCTCTGTGATGGAAAACCACTGGGTGGTTCATGGCGTTACCTCTGTGCTCTGAGGCCTCTGGACTTTGTTCATAACATTGAAACCAGGCTGCTGGGGAGGGTGGCAGACAAAACATCTCATTTCACTCCCTCCCAAAAGCCCACCAGAATGATAGTAAACAGATACTCACACACACACGCACACACATACGTGCACACGCACACATGCACACAGGTAGGTGCACACACAGAAATAACAGGAGAACAGACCCTGATGTTTGCAAGCAGATGGAAGAATGGTAACAGACTTAGCAGACCCCAGAAAGCAAAACCTCAAACCCACGCTAGAGAAAATGGAGAACCAACTACTCAGAATTCTCAAGAAATCAACAGGATCAAGAACCTCTGGCACTCAAGTAAAAGGGTTACTAAAATAAGGAGGATTGACTCAAAGGAGCCAGAAAAGTAGTTGGGTCCCAAGGGTCCCCTCTTCACTCATGAGTACCTGCCCTTCCTCTTCCCAGAAGAAGATTGGAGGTCTATTCTCAGGAGAAGAGTAAAAGTGGTTCTTGGGGTTGGGGGATGCATGCACAGTTGAGGACATACACTCTCACCACAGATGGCAGGTTTCAGTGAATATATGATGCTCAATGCTCAAACCACTGCCCCCACAGCGGGCCTGAGGTCTGGAGCTGGGTCTTCGCCTCGGTGAAGAGACTGGAAATGTCTTCTCTAGAGAAATGAGCCACAAAGTGCACCTTTCCTCACTGGGCATTCAGACCCACACCAGAGCTCATCTCTGAGACATTTCAGAATACCGCGGGTAAACAGAAGATCATGCAAGCTTCCAGAGAGGGGAACAGGTCACATTCCAAAAGATAGGAACTAGAATGGGCTTTATTTATTTTTCTTTTCCTGTTTTTTGAGACAGATTCTCGCTCTGTCATCCAGGCTGGAGTGCAGTGGCGCTATCTCAGCTCCCTACAACTCCACCTCCCAGGTTCAAGTGATTTTCGTGCCTCAGCCTCCCAGAGTAGCTGGGATTATAGGCATGCATCACCATGCCCAGCTAATTTTTGTATTTTTTGTAGAGATGGGGGTATCGCCATGTTGCCCAGACTGATCTTGAACTCCTGACCTCAAGTGATCTGCCTGCCTCGGCCTCCCAAACTACTGGGATTACAGGCTACCACACCCAGCCAAGAATGGGCTTGATATCCTACAGCAACCCTGGAAGCTAAAAGATAGGAGAGCAATGGCTTCGGAATTCGAGGGATACTGGTTTATGATCTAGAATGCTACAAATAGCCAACCTATTCATCAGGGAGAGGTAAGAACAGGACACGTTCAGACATGCAAGGACCCAAAAGGCTTAACTGCAATGACTCCCTTCTCAGGAAACCTCTAGAGAATGTCCCCCTTTTAAAGGAGGGGTAACCCAAGAAAGAGTCACTGGGCACAGGAAACAAGCAGCCCCGCATGGAAAGGCAGCTGAGGGTGGTCCCTATACGAGGCACAGGCAGACGCTGGGAAGACAGGTGCACGCTGGACACGGGGCGCAGGTAGGAAAGTGCCTGGAGAGACTGACCGTTTCAGGAGGATGAACCCAGCAGTGCTTGGTACATTGGAATGTCTCGAGAGGACCTTGAGACAACTGGTGAAAAGTTCGGAGTTGAATTGGTGATAAATACACAGAAAATTAAACCATAAAAAGAGACAATTATTAACTTCAAGGATAACAAAAAATTTGTGTAGAAAAGGAAAAGTACGACATTTTACTATATTTTTTAACTGATCTAAAGTATTTCCATGGCTTAATGATATATGATGACTATGAATCTAACTAAAATTATATCATAATTCCATAGGGATGAAGGAATGTAGGAAGGTGTATCACAGATGTACCTGACAGCAATAACTCAAGCACACCCTGAGGATGACACTGTGTGTGTTTCGCATTCTGAGCTAAGGAATCCGGGAGTGGCCAACCTGGAAATTCACTCCTTATCTATAAAGGGCGTCTGAACCCCTGGTCCGTTCCTTTGAATACAGGTCATACAAGGAATTGAGGTCCTTTGTTTTGGGTTAAATGAAGGTTGCTAGGTGGAAGACGGTAAGTGAAATGCTACATAAACTGCACGCTTTTTACAAACAGTTGCAGTTCTCCTGCTCAGCTGCCACTCCTGAACTGCCCTGTATGTAAGGCCATAATAAACCCTACGTCTCATTCGCTGGCTCCGGGTCTCTTATTTGGCCTCCTGGACATGGTGTGGTACCATCCCTTAGAGTCAACAGGGGTTCAGCCTGACTGAAGGATTCACATGTCTAGGGATAGCAGAGCATGGAAAATGAGCTTAATTTCCACCTTCCAGGAGGAGAAGTCAGTGATGGGGTCCACACTGAAAAATTAAAAAGTGATTATGCAGCTGGGCACGGTGGCTCATGCCTGTAATCCTAACACTTTGGGAGGCAGAGGTGGGCAGGTCACCTGAGGTCAGGAGTTTGAGACCAGCCTTGCCAACATGGTGAAACCCCATCTTTACTAAAATTACAAAAAAACTTAGCCAGGCACGGTGGTGGTGCCTGTAATCCCAGCTACTTGATGAGGCTGAGGCAGGAGAATCGTTCAAACCCGGGAGGCAGAGGTTGCAGTGAGCCAAGATGGCGCCATCACACTCCAGCCTGGGTGACAAGAGGGAGACTCTGTCTTAAAAAAAAAAAAAACAGTAATTATGCAAACCTGTCTTCTAGAGATAGACAGGCCATCCTGATAATCAGCTAAAAACACTTTGGGAGGCGGAGGTGGGCAGATCTCTTGAGCTCAGGAGTTTGAGACCAGCCTGGGCAACATGACAAGACCACCATCTCTACTAAACATACAAAAATAAATTAGCTGGAAGTAGTGGCGCATGCCAGTGGTCCCAGATCTTTGGGGGACTGAGGCAGGAGGGTCGCTTGAGTCTGGAAGGTCGAGGCTGCAGTCAGCCGTGTTCAAAGCGAGACCCTGTCTTAAAAAAAAAATCGGTAAACAAAGTGAAAGAGGCTCCTTCAAGGAGGGAAATAGGGAGCAGGGGCAGGAACTGCTGTTGTGTTTCTACAAGACACCTTCTAGAGCTATTCTCTTCAATATATGTGCATAAAACACAAAAGAAAAGGAGAAAAGAGGGTGGTGGCCCTCACTTCTGTCTTTGCTCTGTGAGAACAGTTGCATTCCTACATAGAAAGCTCTTGGGGAACCTGAGAGGCACGGGCAGATTGACTGGAGTCCAACTTCAGAGCCGGAGTCTCTGCCATACAAGCTTCCTAGAGGCAGCCAACAGCGCAGAGGCCCAAGACCAGAGAGAATCAAGCCCCTGACCACACTGAGCGTATGAGGCCACTCAGCACAGGACGTGTCCCGGTGATGGGAAGTGCACGGTTCCAGTCTCTCTTCCCGGGGAAGAGGGCGCCACGAAGTCCAGCGAAGGGCAGTTCCCCCCACCCTGCCCACCCCAGCCCCGAGCACCGGCTTGGCACCCACTGGGTGCTCTGAACATTGGCAAATGCATGTCATGGACAAAACACTGAGTTCTCAAATTTGGTATGTGTGGCCGGGCATGGTGGTTCACACCTGTAATCCCAGCACTTTGGGAGGCCAAGGCAGGTGGATCACCTGACGTCAGGAGTTCAGGGGCAGCCGGGCCAACGTGGTGAAACCCCATCTGTACTCAAATTACAAACAAAATTAACCGAGCATGGTGCCAGGCACCTGTAGTCCTAGCTACTCGAGAGGCTGAGGCAGGAGAATCGCTTGAACCTGGGAGGCAGAGGTTGCAGTGAGCTGAGATCGTGCCATTGCACTCTCCAGCCTGGGTGACAGAGTAAGACTCCGTCTCAAAAGAAAAAAAAATAAAATAAAATTGGTACGTGTGTCTTTCTCGTCTGGTCCTCACATCTTCCGTGTAAAGGAGGTGGAGTTTTTTTTCATATTCCTTTCTTCAGACAAGATAAAGGAGTTGTTTATATTTTTTCAAAGCCAATATATTGAGAGTCCAGAAGGTGAAACAATGTCCCAAGGTCGCAGGGTTCCTGCTTGTAGAAGTGAGATGTTCTCAAACTCACTGCGCCGGCTCTCACCTGAGCACAGCAAGCCCGGCTTCTTTTCATTCCTGCTTCCTGGAGGCCTCACAGAAGCCACCCAAGAGAGGCGGGGTGGGAGGCCACGGAGCACTCGAAGACTCAGGCAGCACTGGCACGGGACAGTGCAGTGAAATGGGACACACGGACCTGAAATGGGACGACCAACTTGCCGGCCTTTGTCCCCGCAGTGGCTGCACACAACAATTCACCTTCGTGACTGTCTCAGCAATTTAGGAAAGCCTGCGAGAAACTGGGTCAATGTACAGGCCTGAGCGATGACAGGCCCAGGTTTTCCTTGAGAGAAAGCTCTCCTATAGGGACCCAGCAGGAGATGGGCCCAGGGAGAGCATGAACTGACGTGGATCAAACCCTCAGCAGGGTTAGGCTTGCCACTCACACAATCTGTGGGCGTATTTGTGGGATGAGGAGACCCGGAAACTGAGGCTCAGACACACCAGGTTCCCTGCCTGGGAAGTGGACAGTGTCCGAGGTCCTTCCACCAGAGCACACGGACCAACCGAAGCGGGGTTCCTGGGAATCAAAGCTTCCAAAGGTGGCTTGTCCTGGGCTGTCATCTGCGGCATACCTAAGACTTAAACATGAGCTGCTTCAAGGGAGGGCGTTAGCCGGGTGGCCAGCCCGCGGGGAGCCCGGTATTTTTAGCATTTTGTCACACAGACCAGGATGGAGAGATGAGAAACCACAGGGACTGGCACAGGCCTCAGGATGAACTCACGAGGCCTGAAATAGGAGGAGCCCAGCCTCCTGATGCCTGTCCAGGCCTCTGTGCTGAGTCAACCACAGAAGTGCCAGTTGCGTTCTTTCTTTTTTTCTGGGGCCCCAAATCTCTTTTAGAGGGTATTAAATCAAAGAGAGATTGATCTAGAAGGAAACTTAAAAGATTGTAGCGTCTAAGCCCTTTCTTTGACGAATGAGGCTAAAAGAAGGGGAGTTTCCTGTGAAGTACTGGAGGACCCTCACCCTAGGCCCCTTGACCACACCCTGTCTCTGCACCATCCCAGGGCAGAGGGCCGAGGTGGAGTGTGCAGGGCGTGGCCCTGCCGTTAGAAAGCCCTGGGTGTGGATTCTGTCTCGTTGCTCACAAGCTTGGCAGCTTCCACCTGCTGCTTTGCTTGCTCTGTGATGCTCATTTCTCAAATCGGGATGTTGTGGATTTTTGAGACATTCCAAGGAGACAACATACAAACATGCCTTCTCGTCCTCTTCCTGTTCCACCAACTTCGGGGAATTCTGGGAGGAAGGAGATCTAACAAGCTGCTGTAGAAGTCCCCAGTGGAACCCTTCCAGCAGCCATTCCCTCCCCCCTCTCCCCAGGAGAACCTGATTGTGTCCAGCACCCTCTCCCCTTGGCCAAGTGCTTCCGGAGGTGGTCAGCGCCCAGCACCAGGGTGCAAGTAAGATGATCCTCAGCCACTTGTTGGCCAATCAGAAATGAAAGGCAATCTACTGGGGCAAATGGTCCCGAGATGTTGTCATGCAGATGTGACATATGGACCTAAGGCAGCTTTGCCAGGAAGGGCCTCAACCTGAGGGCTAAGGACAGCAGAGAAGAATAAAGAAAAGAACTGGAGTCCACGGCTCTAGACTGCTTGTCACATGAGATCACAGATTGCTCACCCTCTAAGCCATTCCCCATTCCCCTTGGAGGCTTTTGATATTTGAAGCCCACCCAGATCATTCTCGCTGCAATGGATGAGTCTGAACAGAAGTACAGTTTTATTTTTAATGCCAAGGCTAACTCAGGACTGAACTCTCCTTGAGGCCCTTTCAAAAGACGGTGCAATTTCATTAATCCAGCAGTCTCCTTTCATGCAAACTTCCTGACCATCCTGCTCCTCCCAATGTGCCTGTGTGTTCAAGGTTGTGTCACACTTGGATCCTGAAGTCAGGTGTCCCAGTGATGTCAAAAGAAACTGTCAGGCCGGGCACAGTGGCTCACGCCTATAATCCCAGTGCTTTGGGAGGCTGAGGCAGGCAGAACATCTGAGGTCAGGAATTCAAGACCAGTCTGGTCAACATGGTGAAACCCTGTTTCTACTAAAAATACAAAAATTAGCGGAGTGCAGTGGCGGGCGCCTGTAGTCCCAGCTACTTGGGAGGCTGAGGCACAATTGCTTGAACCCAGGAGGCGGAGGTTGCAGTGAGCCAAGACTGCGCCACTGCATTCCAGCCTGGGCAACAGAGTCAGACTTCATTTCAAAAAAAATAAATAAATAAGAATTGGAGGGCATGTTTGTTCGCTGCCTCCTGAGAGCTTCACGTGACCTCTGGGGGCACACCACCAGAGTCTGTATCCCACCCACTCCCTCCCTCATGGGTCAGGTCTGGCCGTGGGGAGCCTGCATTTGTCCCTTCCAGTAGCAGCCAGGCCTGGGCTTGCTACTCAAACTGCCTCCCTGCCGCTTGGCCTTTTCACACTGAACCACAGAGTTTAATCTGGGAGAGGGGCTAGACAGGGGGACTGTGAAGGTGGTGGCCAAGCCAGGTGAGGCAATGGTGGGAAGAAGGGAGATGGGTGACAAGATTCAATTCCTGAACTGTCAAAGGTGAGGTCTCTGCTGGTCTTAGGACTCCATTCTTGGCTCTAAAGACCCAGATGAGCAGGTGTCATTTGAAGGCCAGAAATTTGGGAAGACATAAAATCAACATTTATTGAGCAACTACTGTGTTCCAGGAACCATCCTTTATGAATGAGGTTGCTCTTCTATACCCATTTTATAGGTGATGAGACTGAGGCTCAGAGGGTGGAGAGCATCAAATCCAGCTCAGAAGTCTGGTGGGTTTAGCTCCAAAGCCTGTGCTTTCCACAGCACCGACTGCCCTCAGGTATCAAATAAAGGACACACAGAGTAAACTGGACTTATGATAGACTTCATGTGAGAGAGATCTCACTGCACTTGGCTTTTTAGTAAGAGGCAAGATTTATACAATCTGAAGAGAAACCTTTTTAGGAAAAAATAAGCATGATGGGTTCCATGTACCTCCCCACCAGGAAGAGCGAGGCTGCTGGCTGCAGCGTGGGAGTGGCTCTTTTCCTGGATAGGTCGGGCTTCTGACCACTCTGCTAGGCTAGGGTGACCCCAGGCTATGCTACCTCCGCTCCCTCATCACTAGCTGGTCCCCATCACCAACCCAGGAAGGGAGGCTTACTGGAATAGCACAGTATGTCCGTGTATGCAAGTGGGTGTGTGTGTGTGTGTGTGTAGCTAAAACTCAAGTCTTGGTGGGGAAGGGAAGTGAAACTAAAAGGTCTGTATATTTATTTGACTAGGCCCAAGTGGGGCTGTGTATGTGTGTGCGTTTGTGTGTGTATAATCTAATTTTGTTTGTGTCCGTGAGGCTGAATTTCAACTCAGGATCCTGCATCCCAGCTCCTTCTGGCCAGCATGAGGAGGCTGGCACAACTGGGGAGGAATCTGCTGGGATTCGCTGTGAAGCTACACTGGTTTCCTCCCAGATGAATCTGGACAGGTCTAGATGAGTCACAAATTCTGAATCCCCCAGGGGCCGCATTTCCTTCCTATAATCCCTTTCTGTCGTTAGACTGTGCAGAATGAAATCAGATTGAGGCTGATTTGCAGGAAGCACCTGAAACAAAATATTCTGAGGTTGCCTCAGGACCTGCCTGGGGTCCTGGGGTGTCAGGGCCACAGGGTCCACAAAGGAGTCAAGGAACTCAGCTGCACTCTTCCTGGCAGGGGCCAAGGCCTGAGCAGCCCTTCCTCACACTGCCTCCCCACTGCCCTCCACCAGGAAAGACCCCACCAACAAGAGCTCAAGGAGCATGAACACCAAGGGGGCACACACAGCATTCTGTCTTCCTGTCCCTCTCCAGTTGTTGTTTGTTAAGGGACACTGGAGCCAGTGCTTCCCCACTTTGCCCTTGCTTTTAATGACCCCCAAGCTCTACCTGTAGCAGGACCAAGAAGTCCATCTTCTTAACAAAATTTTGAGCCTCCATCTCCTTCCCAGAAACCCCCCCCCCACCTTCCCCTTCTCAGGCCTAGGAAGGCCTCACGGCATGTGGAAGGGGTACTCCCCTGAGTGCTGGGGCCTCTGTCCCTCACCAGCAGCATCTCTGGCCAGCCAGTCAGCTTCCTAAGCCCTTGTTCTTCATTTGTGAACAGAGCTGAGGTTTACTCCTAGCTCACGAGATGAAGAAGGAAACCCAGGCATGGTGGCTCATGCCTGTAATACCAGGGCTTTGAGAGGCCAAGGTGGGAGGATTGCTTGAGGCCAGTTCAAGACTAGCCTGAGCAATTGGACAAAACGCCCTCTACAAAAACCGAAAAAACTCAGTGGTGGTTCATGCCCGTAGTCCTAGCTACTGAGGAGCATCACTTGAGCACAGGAGTTCAAGGGTGCAGTGAGCTATGATCATACCACTGCAGTCCTCCTGCGCTAGATCCTGTCTCTAAAAATAAAAATACAATGAAAAAAAAATGCGGATCCAACTCCTGGGCAGCAGAAGCTGTTGGCGTTAGAACTTTGTCCACCTTTTCTGTATCATGTATGTAAAACGCCTTTTTCTTTCATTATCTGCACGTATTTTCTTCTGGTTAATATTTACATATCTTTTTTCCATTATGTACGTGCAACATTCCTGAATCCTTTTATTTAGATGTAAGTAGCATAGAATTAGGTTTAAAAAAAACCGATAAAGTCTGCGATTTTGTCTTTAACAAGATTATCTAAGCCGGGCACAGTGGCTCATGCCTATAATCCCAGCACTTTGGGAGCCCAAGGCGGGCAGATCACTTGAGGTCAGGAGTTTGAGACCAGCCTGGCCAATATGGAAACCCCGTCTCCAATAAAAACACAAAAATTAGCCGCTTGGTTGTGCACGCTTGTAATCCCAGCTACTCAGGAGGCTGAGGCAGAAGAATCATTTGAACCCGGGAGGCAGAGTTTGCAGTGAACCGAGATCGTGCCATTGCACCCCAGCCTGACTGACAGAGCAAGACTCCATCTCAAAAACAAACAAAAAACCCCAAAAAGACAAGATTATCTAATCTATTTACATTTTACATAATTTCTGATATATTTCTATTTAAATATACCATTTTTGTGATAATGGTATTTTGGTATTGTAATTTTAAAGTCCTTATCTGATAAAAATACACCCTACAATGTTTATGAATAAAATAACATGATGTCTGAGATTTGTTTTAAAATAGGAAAAAGTGGAAAACAGAAATGAAACTAGACCGTTAAGTATTAGGATAATGGATGCATAAGGTTCATGATACTATTCTGTTTATTTTATTTTTATTTATTTAGATACAGGGTCTCAATCTGTTGCACAGGCTGAACTGCAGTGTCACAAGCATAGCTCACGGCAACCTCTAGCTGCTGGGATCAAGCCATCCTCCCGCCTTAGGCTCCCAAGTAGCTATATTACAGGCCTATACCACCATACCTGGCTAATTGTAATTTAATTTTTTTTTTTCAGAGACAAGGTCTTACTATGTTGCCCAGGCTAGTCTCAAACTCCTGGGCTCAAGCAATCCCCCCACGTCCACCTTTCAAAGTATCTGGATTACTGGTATGAGATACCATGCCTGGCCTATTTTTGTGGTACTTAATTTCCCATAATAAAAAGTGTTTTTTTAAATCTGGCTTTTTTTTTTTTTTTAAAGAAATGGAGTCTTGCTATATTGCCCAGGCTGGAGTGCAGTTGCTATTCACATGAACAATCATAGCACATGCTATAGCCTGGAACTCTTGGGCTCAAGGGATCCTCCTGCCTCAGGCATTAAACAGGATATGCTAAGGGTGTATGCCACTGCACCTGGCCACCTGGCTCTCTGCTCTTATTTTATACTTTCTAGTTGTCCTGCCTATTTTATGTTTCTTTTTCTCTCATATCTTGCCCTCTCTTAGATTATTTTTTAGCATTCTACCTTTTCCTTTCATTCATTGGGAAGTTACATACACTGTTTCCATTTAATCAGAGTTTACCATTGAAATTACAACATGCATTCTCAGCTTAACCAAATCTAACATTAATCAGTGTTTTTGTCCTCCTCTCTCAACTGCATTTATTTCTCCCTCAACTTATCTGCAACTGTTTTCATGTATCTTAATTCTATTTTTAAGCCCTACAGGACGTTATTATCATTGCTTAGTGTAGTCTGTGTTCATTTAGATTCATTCACACATTCACTAGTTTCTTTGTACCTCATTTCTTTTTGTACCACAGACTTTCCCACTGGAATTATCCTTTTTCTAACTGAAGTATATCCTATAGAATTTAAGTCTTTGTATGACAAACTCTCTCAACTGTCCTTGTATGAAACTCTATTTCTGAAAGACGTTTGTGTTGAGCATGGGCGTCTAAATTAGCAATTATTGCCAGCCCGTTGGATTCTGTTATCTTGAGCTTCTAGAGTTGCTTTGAGAAGTCAGCTCTCAGTCCCTCTGTGGCTCATGTGCATTTTTCTTTCTAGCTACTTCCTAGGTTATCACTTTCTGGTGGTTTTTCTGAACTTTCACGGTGACGTATCGCAGTGCAGATTTCATTTTAGTTATCCAGTTTGGGATTCACTGTGATTCTTTAATTTGCGGATCAATGCCCTTCATTAGTTCCAGAAAAATTCTCAGCCATCATCTCCTCAAATATCACCTCTGCCACACTGTCTTTCTCTTCTCTTTCTAGGCTTTCAGCCTATACTGGGCTTTTTCGCTCTATATCTCTTGCCTTGTTACTGGAATAATTTTCCATCTTGTCTTTCCACACTGCACCCTGCAAACGTTTTTCTAATTGTTTTTACATTTCACTAATATCGCTTCTGCTACGTGCAATCTACTATGAAATCCGTCCTTTCGGTTTTCATTTCAATTATTGCAGTTTATTATTTCTACAAGTTCTATGAGGTTCTTTCTCAAATTTTCTATGGGACTTTTCATAGATTCCTATTGCCTGAAGAATCTTCAAGCCTGGATTTGACTTTGTTAGTCGCTATAGTCTTTTATAGTCTGGTTCTTGCGCGGTTTCTGTGAGAGCCTAATTGTCTATTACAGGTCTGGTTGTGTCCAGAATTGGGGGGTTCTTGGTCTCGCTGACTTCAAGAATGAAGCCGTGGACCCTTGTAGTGAATGTTGCAGTTCTTAAAGATTGTGTGTCCAGAGTTTGTTCCTTCAGATGTGTCTGGAGCTTCTTCCTTCTGGTGGGTTTGTGGTCTTACTGACAGGCGTGAAACAGCAGACCTTTGCGGTGAGTGTTACAGCTCGTAAAGGCGGCATGTCTGGAGTTGTTCGTTCTTCCTGGTGGGTTTGTGGTCTCACCGGCTTCAGGAGTGAAGGTGCAGACCTTCACAGCCTTAGTTACAACTCATACAGGCGGTGTGCACCCAAAAGGTGAGCACTAGATTTATTACAAAGAGCAAAAGAAAACAGCTTCTACAAAGTGCAAGCAGACCCCAGCAGGTTGTCACCTCTGGCTCTGGCAGCCTGCTTTTAGTCCCTTATCTGACCCCACCCACATTCTGCTGATTGGTCCATTTTACAGAGAGCTGATTGGTCCGTTTTACAGAGCGCTGATTGGTCCATTTTACAGAGCGCTGATTTGTCCATTTTGGCAGAGTGCTGATTGGTGCATTTACAATCCCTGAGACTAGACACAGAGTGCTAGATGGAAAAAGCTCAAAGTCCCGACTAGGTTAGCTAGATACAGAGTACAGATTGGTGTATTTACAAACCTTGAGCTAGACACAGAGCACTGATTGGTGTATTTACAAACCTTGAGCTAGACACAGAGTGCTGATTGGTGTATTTACAAACCCTGAGACTAGACACAGAGTGCTAGATTGGTGTATTCTACAAAGTCCTGACTAGGTTAGCTAGACACAGAGTGCTGATTGGTGTATTTACAAACCCTGAGCTAGACACAGAATGCTGATTGGTGCATTTATAATCGTTTAGCTAGACACAGAGTGCTAGACAGAGAAGTTCTCCAAGTCCCCACTAGGTTAGCTAGATACAGAGTACTGATTGGTGTATTTACAAACCTTGAGCTAGACACAGGGTGCTGATTGGTGTATTTACAATCCCTTGACTAGATATAAAGGTTCCCCAAGCCCCCACTAGACCCCAGGAGCCCAGCTGGCTTCACCTAGTGGATCTGGCACCAGGGCTGCAGGCAGAGCTGCCCACCAGTCCCGCGCTGTGCACCTGCACTTCTCAACCCTTGGGTGGTTGATGGGACCCAGCGCTGCAGAGCAGGGGGCAGCCCTTGTTGGGGAGGCTCAGGCTGCGCAAGAGCCCAAGGAGGGGTGTTGGGGGAGGCTCAGGCATGGCGGGCTGTGGGTCCCAAGCCCTGCCCCACTGGGAGGTATCTGAGGTCCGGCGAGAATTCAAGTGCAGCGCTGGTGGGCCAGTAGTGCTGGGGGACCCAGTGCACCCTCCATAGCAGCTGGCCTGGGTGCTAAGCCCCTCATTGCCCAGGGCCGGCAGCACCAGCCGGCCTCTCCCAGTGGGGGGCCCACCAAGCCCACGCCTACCCGGAACTCGCACCTGCCTGCCAGCGCCTTGCACAGCCTGGGTTCCCACCCTCACTTCTCCCTCCACACCTCCCTACAAGCAGAGGGAGCCAGCTCTGGCCTCGGCCAGCCCAGAGAAGGGCTCCCACAGTGCAGCAGCGGGCTGAAGGGCTCCTCAAGCATGGCCAGAGTCGTTGCCGAGGCCCAGGAGGTGCTGAGAGCGAGCAAGGGCTGCCAGCATGTTGTCACCTCTCATGCTCATTGTATTTAAAAATTGCCTGTTGGAATAATTTGCCACCCATTGATAAAGATGTCTCCCCAAAGAGGATATATATTTGTTCCTTCTAGGCACCTAGAGCATTACCAGGTTCAAGGCTTGAGAGTTTCTGACCCAGGTGAGGCAGGAGAATAAGGTCTGGAGGCAGGGAACCTAACGGGGATTCACACTGATTTCCCAGAACTTAATCAAAAGGAAAACTCCCCTTTGTAAGCCCTCTTCCCTTTTCCTGCCTCACAGATGAAAAATGAAAGTACTTCTGATTGGTCCCTTCCTGCAACCAATGAGACTAGTCATGGGCCTAGTCTTAATTTGCATAGGGATATAACTTGGTAACTTCATTACAGTTGCTTCCACAACCAATCAGACTGGTTGTGGGCCACTACTTCATTTACATAGGGTGTAAACCAAGTAACCAGTGGGAAACCTCTAGAAGGTATTTAAAACCCAGAAAAAGTATAACTAGCACTCTTGAGCACTGCTTGTTGGAGTGATCTCACACTGTGTGTCGCATACTTTTGTTTCAATAAATCTATGCTTTTGTTGCTTCATTCTTTCCTTGCTTTGTGTGTGCGTTTTGTCCAATGTTTTGTTCAAAATACCAAGAACCTGGACACCTCGTAGTCAAGACCCTCCCCTGGAAGCACAGGGGCTTTTCCATTTACAGATTTTGATATTATATTTTTCATCCTGAGAATCTTGAATCTTAGGTTCTAGTTTTCTGGATTTAGCAAATGATCTCAGGGCAAGAACATCTGTAATTCAGGCTTACCTCTCTGAATGAATGTTCCCTTCATTTTTGATGTGGTGGTTTCTTAGTGTCTTAATATTTCTTTAATGCTTTCATCAAGACACGTCTTATCCGTATTTTTTAGTTTTGTTCAGTAGGAAGATTTTTCCAAATAGCCTGTCAACCATCCTGAAAATTAGAAGTCTTTTTGAAGTTTAGACTATAAAATCCTCATACTAGAGCAGTGTTTCACAAACTTTAATGTGCATAAACATTACATTGGGATTTTTTTTTTTTTTTAGATAGAGTCTCACTGTGTAGCCCAGGTTGGAGTGCAGTGGCACGATCTTCACTCACTGTAACCTCCGCCTCCAGGGTCCCAGTTCAAGCAATTCTCCTCCCTCAGTCTCCCGAGTAGCTGGGATTACAGGCATGTGCCTCCTTGTCCAGCTAATTTTTGTTTTTTGTTGTTTTAGTAGAGACGGGGTTTCACCATGTTGGCCAGGCTGGTCTTGAACTCCTGGCCTCAAGTGATCCGCCCACCTCAGCCTCCCAAAGTGCTGTGATTACAGGCGTGAGCCACCGCGTCCGGCCGGGATCTTCTTAAAATGTATATCCTGACTGAGTCTGGGCTGAGAAATCATGAATTTGCATCTTTAACAAGCTACAGATGCTGCTGGTCCTACTGCTTCATGGACCACTATTCTGTGTGGGAAAGCAATAGAGGACATTTTTCCAGAAAAAATAGGGAATCTCTGCATTTTACTCTCTTTTTTCCTTGTTTGAAGTCTATTAGATTCAAATCTACACTTAATTTTAACAAATCTATTTATCTGGTTTCACAGAACACAAAAGAATAGGAGTGTGTGTGTTTGTTGGGTAGAGGAGGGTCTGCCAGAGATAGGGACATAGATAATTGCCAGAGATATCTGGTCCCGTGAATAACTCTTAAGCTACCTTTTCTGGCCAAAGCAGGGTCAAGTATTACAACCAACCTCCAGGTCTGAAAGTGCATTACCTATAGCAATTGTTTTCAATTTTTTGGTCTCAGTGCATCTTTACATTCTTAAAAAGTATCAAAAAACCCAAAGAGCTTTTAATTATGCAGGTTATATCTGTCAATATTTACCATATTGGAAATTAAAATACATAAAAGTTTTAAAATATATGTTTATTAATGAATTGAAAATAATGCCAGGCATGGTAGCTCATGCCTGTAATCCCAGCACTTTGGGAGGCTGAGGCAGGTAGATCACTTGAGCTCAGGAGTTTGAGACCAGACTGGAGAACATGGTGAAACCCCACCTCTACAAAAAATACAAAAATTAGCCAGGCATAGTAGTGCCCACCTGTTATCCCAGCTACTTGGGTAGGCTGGGGTGGGAGGATCACTTGAGCCCAAGAGGTGGAGGCTGCAGTCAGCGGCAATCATGCCACTGCACTCCAGTCTGGGTGAGAGAAAAAAAAGAAGAAGAAAATAATGATTAATGCATTATATATGAATATATCTTCTGAAATATAATTGTATTTTTCAAAACAACAATAAATTTCCTGAGAAGAGTAGCACTGTTTTATAGTTGGAAAACCTATACCTGCTTTTAAATTCAATCCATTGTGATATTTTGGTTTGTTTGCAGAATTTAAAGAATAGCTAGGCCGGGCACGGTGGCTCATGCCTGTAATTCCAGCACTTTGGGAGGCTGAGGTGAGTGGATCACCTGAGGTCAGGAGTTCGAGACCAGTGTGACCAATATAGTGAAACCCCATCTCTACTAAAAATACAAAAATAACTGGGTGTGGTGGTGGGCGCCTGTAGTCCTAGCTACTCGGGAGGCCGAGACAGGAGAATTGCTTCAACCCAGGAGGCGGAGGTTGCAGTGAGCCGAGATCATGCCACTGCACAGAGCAAGACTCCGTCTCAAAAAACAAACAAACAAATAGCTGGCTCACAGAGACATGTAGTTTGAAAAAATAGGAATATTTTAATGGCCTTTTTCAGTTAATTGTGGATACTTTAACTTGATATTACATAAGACTTCAATAAATGGTAGTTTCTTAGAGGTAGTTGCAGTGGAGAATCTGAATTTCTATCAATGAACTTTTTATGCTTGATTACATTAAAATCCATTGTTCTATCTGCTACTTTCAATGCATCTCTTATTCATGCATGATTTTGTAACATAATGCATTTGTTATTTGCAAAGTATTGGTTCACTGAGTGATACAGAGCTTCCAAATGTTGACATGTTTCATCATACAATATTAAAAGACAGGCCTGGCACAGTGGCTCATGCCTGTAATCCCAGCACTTTGGGAGGCCGAGGCGAGTGGATCACTCGAGGTCAGGAGTTCAAGATCAGCCTGGCCAACACGGTGAAACCCCATTTCTACCAAAAATATAAAAAATTGGCCAGGTGTGGTGGCACGCACCTATAATCCCAGCTACTTGAGCGGCTGAGGCAGGAGAATCGCTTGGACCCGGGAGGCGGAGGTTCCAGTGAGCTGAGATCGAGCCACTGTACTCCAGCCTGGGCAACAAGAGTGAGACTCCATCTCAAATAAAAATAAAACAATTTAAAAAATGAAAACCACACCCATTCATCTTTACCCACGGCTCATCAGTGTTTAAGTACTGGGAGGCTTAGCTGAAGGTGGCAGATACAAATTTTCTAAATTCTAATTTTTCAGTTGAAAATTCAAATTGTATTTATTGCCGACAAATACTATCAGTTGTTTTCCTTGAAGCGACAGGCTCCTTGATTGATTTTGTGGAAATGTTTGTCAAACATCTAAGTCAGAATAACCAGCACTTGTTTGTCAGTTGTCCTTTGCAAGTAAAAATGACACTCCCTGAAAAATGCAGCTAGTTCAGCCTGCAACTGCGTTGCACAAATGCTTTCCTTCAAACATCACATTTGATCACTTCCCAGTTCCTCATGCAGAATATTAAAAGGACCTATACTCAAAGGTTGAGATTTTATAAAATTAGTAATTTCTACAGCTTCACCAAGGACATTCTTTTTGTTATTTTTTTATTTTATTTTTTTATTTTTAGAGTCTGTGTTCTGCTGAAGTCAAGGACATTCTTAAATGAAACTGGCTTTTTTCTCACTGAGTGCCCGGTGATAAGGAACACAGTGACCGCTAGAGCAGGTTGGGGCCTCTGCCTCCATCCATGCCAAGGTGCCAGCAGTTTACACACCATCGCTTTTGTACCATCAGTGCAAAGGCCACCTCAGTGAACAGGGCAGAACAACTCATTATTATTATATTATAGAGATAATTTTGACCTTGAGGACTCCTTGAAGGGTTTTGGATTCCGCTAGGGGTTCAAGGACCACAATTTGAAAGCCAGTCCAGCTAAGATTTTAAAACCCTACTAGGCTGGGTGCGGTGGCTCACACCTGTAATCCCAGCACTTTGGGAGGCTGAGGTGGGGGGATCGCTTGAGTCCAAGAGTTTGTGACCAGCCTGGCTAACATAATGAGGCTCTGTCTCTACAAAAAGATTTAAAAATTAGCCAGGTGTGGTGGCATGTGCCTGTGTCCCCAGCTATTTGAGAGGCTAGGTGGGAGGATTGCTTGAGCCTGGGATGCTGAAACTGCAGTGAGTCATGATCACGCCACTGCACTCCAGCCTGGGTGACAGAGTGAGACCCTGTCTCAAAACAATAATAAATAGGCCGGGCGCTTGGTGGCTCAAGCCTGTAATCCTAGCACTTTGGGAGGCGAGGCAGGGGATCTGCGAGGTCAGGAGATGGGGCCATCCTGGCTAACAGGTGAAACCCCGTCTCTACTAAAAATACAAAAACTATGCTTGGGCCCGAGGTGAGGCAGAGCCTGTGGGGGTCAGCTACTGGAGGCTGAGGCAGAATGGCAGTAAACCGGGGAGGCGGGCTTGCAGTGAGCTGAGATCCGGCCACTGCATGTCCCAGTCTGGGCTGACAGGCTGAGACTCCGTCTCAAAAAAAAAAAAAAAAAAAAAAACAAAAAAAAAAAACAAATAAATCTTACTGTGAGATACTTCATAACCCTTAGAAACAAGGAAGTGGAGCTATATATCCTCACATGGAACTTTTTCTAAGTCAAATTTAGTATGTAAAAATAAAAATTTAAACAAGCAAGTAATGGGACAATAGTATTCTATGTACTATGACATCACATTTGTGTGTGTGTGTGTGTGTGTGTGAGATGCATACCATACTGTTAGTAATTTCAGAGAGCTTCAAGGTTTTTTGTTCTTGTTCTTAGTTTGTTTTGTTTTGTTTTGTTTTGAGACAGAGTCTTGCTCTGTTGCCCAGGCTGGAGTGCAATGGCGTGATCTTGGTTCACTGCAACTCCACCTCCCAGGTTCAAGTGATTCTCCTGCCTTAGTCTCCCAAGTAACTGGGATTACAGGCATGTGCCACCACACCTGGCTAATTTTTGTATTTTCAGTAGAGCCAGGGTTTCACCATGTTGGTGAGGCTGGTCTTGAACTCCTGACTTCAGGTGATCCTCCAGCCTCGGCCTCCCAGAGTGCTGGGATTACAGTCGTGAGCCACCATGCCCGGCCTCAAGTTTTTACTTTATATGCCTGTATCCATCTACTAGAATAATGTATTTATATGTTGTTTCACTCAATGACTTAACAGTTTTTTTAAATGAAACAAAGGGAGAGGAAAGAGCCTATTTTCTCAGCTTAATGGCACCTTACTTCAGGCCTGGGCCCATGGCAGGCAAAGGAGGAAGCCATCACCACATTTGTTTCCTGGGGGGGACTGGGGAGGGAGTGTGAGCACTGAACCGGTCTCTGAGGAGTGTGGCATGGAGAGCTTTGAAGAGATCAAGCAAATGCACATGTTCTGCTGCCAAGGCTTTTACCAAACAGCCCCGGTTTTCTCCTCAGGTGGGAGCAGCAGAAGAAGGGAATGCTTTTACTTCTTTTTGTTTATATATGTAGCAATCTGCAATAAAGGAGGTGAAATAACTCTTTTTTTTTTCTTTTTTTTTTAAGACAGCTTCTTGCTCTGGCACCCAGGCTAGAGCACAGCGGTACAATCATGGCTCACTGTAGCCGTGACGTTGCAGGCTCAAGCATTCCTCACACCTCAGCCTCCTGCGTAGCTGGGACCACGGGCATGTGCCACCATGCCCAGCTAATTTTTTTACAAAACTTTTTGTAAAAACAGGTTCTCACTGTGTTGTCCAGGCTGGTCTCAAACTTCTGGCCTCAAGTGATCCTCCCACCTTGGCCTCCCAAAGTGCTGGGATTATAGGCGTGAGCCACCACGCCTGGCTTGAAGTAACTTCTACCTCAGGGTGGCTGTGGTGGCTGAGGGCGGCTGGGAAGGGCTAGGCCTGAACTACAGTCTGTGGGAGCAAGGTCTTGGGGGCAGGCCTGTGGCTGGAAGGAATTACAGTGCAGCAGATGGAGCTGAGGCCTGCAGGAGCCTCCGGGAGAGACGGTTGAACTGCTGGCCCTGCTCCTTCAAGGTTAGGAGACCTCAGGCAACTGGCTTCCTCTCCCTGACTCTTGGCTTCCTGGTTTGTAAGAGGGGATATAACACGACTCGCAAAATGTTGTTGGTGAACAGTAAAGGAAATAATGTGTAGAGGATCAAGCAGAGTCTAGCACATAGCACTCATTCAATGGGAGTGTGATCCTAAGAATAAGTGTTAATCAGGTAAAATGTAGGGGAAGATGCTATGGACTGAGTGCCTGTGTCCCCGCCAAAAACCCGTATGTTGAAACCTGTTCTGCGTCAGGCAGATCTATGCAAACCTACCCCTAAAGGCCAGGGGAGCTGAGAGGCCAAAGAAAGGCTGACAAAATCCAGTTTCTCAGAAAGAAACATCTAATAGAGACTTAGGAACAGAAGGCATGTCTTGGGCAGCTGCAAGATGCTGGATCTCCAGGTCATTACCGTCTCCCAGACCCAGAGCTTATGTACCATAAAGAAAGGGTATATGCGCTTCAGAAAGAATTTGCCTATGCGGAGGATTTACAGTAAACAGTAGATAAAGCAGAAATCTTAGAGGCATTCCTGGCACTGGAATTCATCAGAAGTCAACATGGCAGACTAGCATCCAAGATGGAGTTGCTTTAGCCCCTACAAAACCTAGTCTCCAATGTGATGGTATTAGGTGGAGGGGCCTATGGGAGATGATTAGGTCGTGAGAACAGAACCCTCAAGAAGATTCATGCCCTTATAAAAGAGGCCCCAGAGAGATGCCTTCCCTTTCTACCATGTGAGAACACGTCTATGAATCAGAAAGCAGGTCCTCACCAAACACCAAATCTAACTTGACCTTGGATTTCTCAGACCCCAGATCTGTGAGAAACGAATTTCTGTTGTGTATAAGCCACCCAGTTAATGGCCTTGTATTACAGCAGATAATACAGCAGATAGACTAAGACAGAAGGGTCCCACGGGGGTACTGTCACTGACATGCCACTTTGTGGGAGGCCAGCAAGAAGGGTGGCAGGTACTGGGGCTCCAGGAACAAGCCTGGGGTTCAGACACAGAATTATAGCACCTGTGGAGGTGGAATGGGGAGGGCTGGCGTGTCCCAGAGCATGAGGCAGGTCCACAGGACAGAGTCCCAGCCTAGGCCCAGGAAATGAGGCAGGGTCCTGTGACCCAAGCAAGAGAACTCGGCAGGCAGCCTATCGTGGGGTTGTGGCAGGCAGGGCTGGACAGACCTGTGCAGGCACCCACACATGCTCTCAGTCTGAAGGCAGGAATGCTGCCCCTCTTCCCCGAGTTCCATGCACTCAGTCCAGGGCTGAAAGGAATGGGTGAAGGACCCCCATGAGGTTGCAGTCCCACCACATGCTACAGCCAGGGCATGAGCTTTTAGGACTCTTTCAGCCTCGGATCTGATGGGTCCTATGGACTGGGCTGGGCTGTGCCTCCTGTCATGTGTAGTGTCTTAGTCTGTTCCAGCTGCTCTAACAAAATATCATAGACTTGTAAACAACAGAAATTTCGTCCTCACAGTTCTAGAACCTGGGAAGTCCAAGATTAAGGTGCTGGCAGACTCAGTGCCTAGAGAGGACCCATTTCCTGGTTCATAGACAGCTGTCTTCTCGTTGTGTTCTCACAAGGTGGAAGCGGCAAGGCAGCTCTCTGGGATCTCTTCTCTAAGGGTACTAATCACATCGTGAGGGTGTGGTCTCATGATATAATCACCTACTAAAGGCCCCACCTCCAAGTACCATCATTTCGGCAGTTAGATTTCAACATATGAATTTTGGGGGAAACACAGACTTTCAGGCCATAGATGGAGGAAGGCCTGAAAGCAGGCACTGGGTCGGGCTTAGTTTTCAGGGTGTCTTACATCTGCGTGGGCCTGAAACATGGGAGCTGGGTTTTGAGGCGTGAGTGGTGATATGGTCTGACTCTGTGTCCCCACCCAAATTTCATCTTGAATCGTAATCCGAACTGCAATCTCCACATGTTGGGGGAGGTGATTCGATCATGGGGGCGGTGCCCCCATGCTGTTCCCATGATAGTGAATGAGTTTTCACAAGATCTGAGGGTTTTAAAGGGGGCTTTTCTCCCTTTTGCTCTGCACTTCTCTCTCCTGCTGCCATGTGAAGGAGGACATGTTCACTTCCCCTTCTGCCATGATTGTAAATTTCCTGAGGCCTTCCCAGCCATGTGAAACTGTGAACCGATTAAACCTCTTTCCTTTATAACTTACCTAGTCTTGGGCATTCCTTACAGCAGCATGAGGAAGAACTAATACAGGTTGTGCTTGGCAGAACTCAAGAACTTAGTAGAATATCAGCCTACTGTGTACTGTAGAGATTACAGAGAAGTCCAAATGACAAATCCTGCTTTCAGTTTCAATGAGGAAGTAATATTACCTTACATAAAATAATAATATGAGTGTGTATTCTAAAATGCGGTACAATTAATGAAAGCCATAAGAATGTGTTTATTCTTTTATTTACTCATCTCTTTTAATAAGCATATCTGCTCAGAAGCCAGGAGAAGATTGATAAATGTGACTACTAAATTTAAATTTAAAACTTTTATAAGGCAAAAATAAATAAACAAATAAGAAATAAGAAGGAATAATAAACAACAAACTGGGGGGAGATGATATATAAACAGGCTAATTTCATTAAAATCTAAAGGACCTAGGCAAATCAATATGAAAGTGAAAAATAACCAAATAGGACAATGAGAAAAGGACATTGTAACTAAGTAGTTCACTGAAAAGGAAATATAAATGACCAATAATAGCATTTTAAAAATACAACTTTTCTCAAATTAGTGCCAGTCAGAACACTGAATTGTATTTTTCAGACTAGTAAAAATTACAAAGATGACTACATTGTGTTGGCAAGAGTTTTTGGAAAAAGACTCCTGCCCTATGCTTGGACTTTAATTTGTTGCCACCTTTTCAGAGACCTTTGACAAATTCTAAATGCCCTTGCTATGTCCTAGCAATTTCATTTCTAGAAATTTGTCCTATAACTACCCATGTACAAGAGCAAATAGGTACATATAAAAAGAGATTATAACGGCCAGGTGCGGTGGCTCAGGTGTGTAATCTCAGCACTTTGGGAGACTGAGGTAGGTGGATCACCTGAGGACAGGAGTTTGAGACCAGCCTGGCCAACATGGTGAAACCCTGTCTCTACTAAAAATACAAAAATTAGCCAGTTGTGGTGGTGGACACCTGTAATCAATCCCAGATACTCAGGAGGCTGAGGCAGAAGAATCATTTGAACCCAGGAGGTGGATGTTGCAGTGAGCTGAGATGGCGCCGCTGCGCTACAGTCTGGGCAACAGAGTGAGACCCTGTCTCAAAAAAAAAAAAAAAAAAAGAGACACAGCACTGTCTAAAATAGAAAATAAGCAATTTAAAATGCGAGACTGTTTAAATAGACTTTTCTAGACTTCTATTATGGTATATTATGCATCGATAGATTAAAGTAGATCTATACGTGTTGCCATGGAAAGTTTTAAAAGCTATATTGCTGGCCAGGCCAGGCATGGTGGCTCACACTTGTAATCCCAGTACTTTGGGAGGCCGAAGCAGAAGGATCACTTAAGGTCAGGAGTTCAAGACCAGCCTGGCCAGCATGGTGAAACCCCATCTCTACTAAAAATACAAAAAATTAGACAGGCATGGTGGTGGATGCCTGTAATCCCAGCTACTCAGGAGGCTGAAGCAGCAGAATCGTTTGAACCCAGCAGGCAGACGTTGCAATGTACCACTGCACTCCAGCCTGGGCAACAGAGGGAGACTCCATCTCAAAAAAATAAAATAAAGCTAAATTGCTGGACAGGTGTGGTGGCTCACCTATAATCCCAGCTACTCAGGAGGCTGAGGTGGGAGGATCACTCAAAGCCAGAAGCTCAAGGCTACAGTGAGCTGTGATTGCACCACTGTACTTCAGCCTGAGTGAACCTGCCTCTAAAAAAAAAAAAAAAAAAAAAATTGCTAAAGTGAAAAAGGCAAACGTGGGACAGCATGGCCCATATGGCCCTGCGCATATGCTCGCGTGCACGGTGCCTGAGTGCACATGTAGTATAGTCGTTCAGGTGTAGTCAGTATCTAGAAGGCTGCTCTCCTCATGTATGTGGATGCCTCTGAAGAATGAGATTCAGAAGTGGCAGGAAACTTTTATTCATTTTTTGCTTTAGACCCTTTTGCAATGTTGGAATTGCTTTTAAACCAGTTTAAAATTGTTACTGAGCATCTAATCCATACCTAGTGCCGTGTTGTACCCTGCAAATACAAAGATAAAATTCACATTCACTGGCCTCCAGCAGCCCCCACGTCACGAGGACAGAGGTGTAGAAGAATAGGTCGGGCACAACATGTTAAGTGTGACACAGCGAGCTCGGTTTTCAGGAACAGGAGGCAGGGTCTGGCACCACTTTTTGGAGGAGCTGACGTGTGAGCTCTGAAGGCTCTACTGAGCCAGTGAGGCAGAGGGCAAGTGGAGGACCCCAGGCTGAAAAAGAACTGGCACCAGCGTGCGGAGCCCCACAAGCAGGGCGCTTGGGGGTCCCCAGGTAGTTTGCTATGGCTGACATGTGGTGACTGTGGGCATGTGGTGAGAGACAGGTCTGTAGACAGGGGCAGAGCACATAGGGCTATGGGGTCCTCCTGTCCTCCTGCAGGAGTGGGCAGTCATTTGTGGCTGCAGTCAAAGTGGTGGCTTCTTGGAAGAGAAGAAGCTTCTGGCAGCTTCTGGCACCTTCTAGGATTGTTTGCGCAGGATCTCAAATTCTCTCTCTTTCTTGGTTGGCTTTTAACAAATCTTCCTGTGATGGGGAGTGTGTGAAGGGCTGGCGAGCAGAGGAGCTGGAAGCTGAGACCAGGTCATCTGAATCACTCCTTTGTAGAGGGTGCATGTTTTTCCGACAGACTCCTCTCTGCTGTAAGTGAAAATTGCTGAGGGAGTGCACTCCTGGGTGTGCTATAACAACTCCCCCGGGGTCCTAGCTGTGAAGACGCACTGTGCTGCTTCTCACAGCTACCCGGGAAACCAGAGCTGTGCGGCTTCCCAAGGCCCCGCCCTGCGACCTCTCCGCCACAGAGTAAGGATGGGGACAGAAGAGACAGCAACACGTTTGCAAATCTGTGATACTTGTTTCTTAATTTCCAACTAACGAAGCTCACTGAAGGAATAGATCAAGGATGATGTCAGCAAGCCTGGGTAGTTTGACTACTTAGTCATCCTCAAGGAAATGGGGCATTTGGTTAATTGAATTCTATGGCTCCCATTGAGTTACCACAGTGACAAAGGATAGATGTGCCAGAGCCGAAAGCATTGAGACATTAAAAGACTATACTTAATACTCCATGCTGCGGATTCAGCCTTTCTGGGAGAATTCAAAAGGAACCAAGTAGCTGGCAAAGCCTGATTCACTGTAATGGGCATCAGTTTCACTGCCCAAGATTTTGGAGGTAAGAGGTTCTGGAGTTTGGATTGAGTCAATGGCCTCAGGCAAGCTTTGGCTCAAAACCCTTCACTGGCTCCTCAGATAGGATTAACAGGTTTAAGAAAAAAAAAACACGCCCAGTTAAATTTGAATTTCAGATACACAATGAATACTCTTTTAGCATAAGTATGTTCATGCAAATATCCATTGTGTTTCTGAAATTTGAATTTAACTGAGCATTCTTCATTTGATCGACAACCCAATCCCAGTCTACAATTTAAAGCATCAGTCTGGCATCCAGTTCTCCAGGGCTGAGCCCCTTCCTAACTTTTCCCTCCCGAAACTTCCTTTCCTACTCCCTGTTCCCTGATTGGTACTCAGTTTAGCTTGCAGACAAGTTCAACTACCTCCCACACAGCGCATTGTCTTTTGCTTTCTGGCCCTTGGTTCTTTGCAAACTTGTTCCCCTTCACTTTCCATTCTAAGCGAGTGGGTACTGTGACATCCTCGACCCCGGGGAGGACAGAGCCTCTCTCCTTTTTAAACATCTTTAGTATCTTTTTGTTTGAGCTTCTATGATTATAGAGGGCACTTACTGCTTGGTCTGCCTGACACCTCCTCCCTTCTGGGAAGCATGCCTTCTTTGGAGAACTGCTTCTCCTCTGACTCTAACCCTTTGATTTTAGCAGGAGCTTCCCAACTCTTCTATGACTCTGCCCCTGGCCACAGATGACTGGCCCAGAGGTGGACACCTGATCCAAGCCAGGTCTTATCAGATCCTTCTCCAGGCATTTTTAATATCTCATTTTGTCTGGCACCCAGTTCAGATAACACCCCGACACCTGTCCTGGGCATTGAGCCAGAATCACCATTCTTATCCAAACATAATCTTTTCATGTGTTAGGATCGATAGTCTAAATTAGCATCTCAACTAAGGATACTCGCGACCGTGTACTGTAGTGACAGAAGAGGCCACAATATAACAGGATAAGCCCTGGTCGAGGAATCCAGAGAGAGACCTGAGCTCTAGTGGCAGCTCAGCCACTAACTTCCTGCAGGACTCATCATCCCAGCAGACTGCAAGCCCCGAGGGCAGGACCACCTCTTATCCTTCTCTCCAGCCTCAGGACACACACTGGGTAGGTGTTAGATAAATGGTTGACAGTGATGGTGATCATGGTGATGGCAACAATGACAGCATGACTGCTGTTCCCTGGACCTCAGCTTTCTGGATTTTTGTTTGTTTGTTTTTTAGAGTTCTGTTGCCTATGCTGGAGTGCAGTGGCATAATCAGAGTTCACAGAAGCCTCACACTCCTGGGTTCGTCCCACCTCAGCCTCCCGAGCAGTTACAACTACAGGTGTGCACCACCACACCTGGCTAGTTTCTCTCTCTCTCTCTCTCTCTTTTTTTTTTTTTTGGTAGAGATGGGTCTCACTATGTTGCCCAGGCCAGTCTCAAACTCCTGGTGTCAAGGGATCCTCCCGCCTGAGCCTTCCAAAGTGTTGGGATTACAGGTGTGAGCCACCACACCCAGCCTAAATGTTCTTAATAAAACCCCAAATTAAATACTTAATGTGGCTCTCTCTTTTTTTTTTTTTTTTTTTTTAGACAGGGTCTCGCTCTATCACCCAGGCTGGAGTGCAGTGGTGCAATCTTGGCTAACTGCAACCTCCAACTTCTGGGTTCAAGCAATCTCCTGGCTCAGCCCCTCAAGTAGCTGGAACTACAGGCGTGAGCCATTATGTCTGGCTAACTTTTGTAGTTTTAGTAGTGACGGGGTTTCACCGTGTTGGCCAGGCTGGTCTCGAACTCCTAACCTCAAGTGATCCATCCACCTCAGCCTCCCAAATTGCTGGGATTACAGATGTGAGCCACTGTACCTGGCCTGCTCTTCAAAAGAAAGACTGTCAGGAGAAAGAGAAGACAAGCCACAGGCTGGGAGAAAATGTCTGCATAAGGCATTTCTGATTAAAAACTGTTATCTAAAATACACAAAGAACCCTTAAAACTCAACAGAAAGAAAATGAACAATCCAAAAAAAAAATGGGAAAAAGACTCAAACAGGCTGGGCATGGTGGCTGATGCCTGTAATCTCAGCACTTTGGGAGGCCGAGGTGGGTGGATCACTTGAGGTCAGGAGTTCAAGACCAGCCTGGCCAAAATGGTGAAACCCTGTCTCTACATTGGACAGGCATGGTGGTGGGTGCCTATAGTCCCAGCTACTCAGGAGGCTGAGGCAGGAGAATCGTTTGAACCTGGGAGGTGGAGGTTGCAGTGAGCTGAGATCACACCATTGCACTCCAGCCTGGACAACAGAGCGAGACTCCATCTCAAAAAAAAAAAGGAAAAAAAGAAAAAGAAAAACACTTATACAGACCCCTCACCAAAGATGTACAGATGGAAAAATAAGTGTATGAGAAGATGCTCAACATCATACATCCTTAGGGAATTACAAATTAAAACAATGAGATACCACTACACACCTATTAGCATGGCCAAAATCCAAAACACTAACAACACGAAATGCTGATGGGGATGTAGAGTAACAGGAACATGGGAGTGCAAAACGGTATAGCCACTTTGGAGAACAGTTTGGGTTTTTTACAAAACTAAACATACAATCACGCTACTTGGTAGTTACCCAAACAATTGAAAACTTAGGTCCACCCAAAAACTTGCACAAGAACGTTTAGAGCAGGCTGGGCATGGTGGCTAATGCATGTAATCCCAGCACTTTGGCAGGCCGACGTGGGCGAATTGTTTGAGGCCAGGAGTTCGAAACCAGCCTGGCCAACATGGTGAAACCCTGCCTCTACCAAAAATACAAAAAAATTAGCTGGGCACGGTGGCATATGCCTGTAATCCCAGCTACTCAGGAGGCTGAGGTAGGAGAGTCACTTGAACCTAGGAAATGGAGGTTGCAGTGAGCCAAGATCATGCCACTGTACTTCAGCCTGGGCGACAGAGTGAGACTCCCTCCATCTCAAAAATAACAATAAAATAATGTTTAGAGCAGCTTTACTCATAGTTGCCAAAACTTGGAAACATCCCAGATGTCCTTCAATAGGTGAATGGATAAACTGTGGTATATCCACACAATGGAATATTATTCAGTGCTTTAAAAAAAGAGCTATCAAGCTGCATGGAGGAAAATTAAATGCATATTACTAAGTGAATGAATCCAAGCTGAAAAGGCTACTTACGGTACAATTCCAGCTATATGATATTCTGGAAAAGGCAAAACTATGGAGACAGTAAAAAGATCAGTGGTTGCCAGGGGTTTGAGGGAAGATAGGGATGAATAGGCAGGCCAAGGAGGATTTTTAGGACAATGAAACTATTCTGTATGATGTCATAATGGTGGGTACTGTCATTATACATCTGCCAAAACACATACCCTAATGTAAGCTATGGACTGTGAGTGATAATAGGGTGTCAACATTGGTTCATCAATTACAACAACCTCGTTGGTGCAGAATGTTGATGGTCTGTGCAGGAGCGGGTATATGGGAAGTCTCTGTACCTTCAGCTCAATTTTGCTGTGAATCTAAACTGCTCTAAAAAATAAAGTCTCTATAACAATATATATACTTAATACAGAATTGATATGAGGTAGGGTTATGACTGTTTTGTTTTGTTTTGTTTTGTTTTGTTTTTAGACCTGTCTTGCTTCGCGCAGTGGTGCAATCACAGCTCACTGCAGCCTTGACCTCCCGGGCTCAAGGGATCCTCCCACCTCAGCCTCTCATGGGACCACAGGTGCGTGCCACCACGCCTGACTAATTTTTTTTTTTTTTTTTTTTTAAGACAGGATCTTGTTATGTTGCCCAGCCTGGTCTCAAACTCTTGGACTCAAGCAATCCTCCCACTTCAGTCTCCCAAAGTGCTGGAATTACAGGTGTGAACCATTGCACCCGGCCAGGGCTACAGTATTCTTAAAACAAGGTAGTCCAGGAATAGACTCTGTGTAATAATCATTTTTCGCCTTCCTGTTTACTAAATCTACATATTGTATAAACTATTTTTTTTTTCTTTTTGAGACAGAGTCTTGCTCTTTCACCCAGGCTGGAGTGCAGTGGCACGCTCGGCTCAGTGCAAGCTCTGTCTCCCAAGTTCGAGCAATTCTTTTGCCTGAGCCTCCCAAGTCGCTGGGATTACAGGTTTGTACCACAAGGCCCAGCTAACTTTTGTATTTTTAGTAGAGACAGGGTTTCACCATGTTGGTCAGGCTGGTCTCAAACTGCTGGCCTCAAATGATCCACCCGCCTCGGCCTCCCAGAGTGCTGGGATTACAGGCGTGAGCCACCGCGCCCAGCCTACACCTTGTACCAACTTCTATCATTGCAGTGATCACATAGGTCTTTATCCAACTGAGGTGTGCATAATATTAGGAGTATGTGAAAAGATTTTAGGTGATACACAAACGAATGTTTTTATTCTACTCTTTATTTTTAAATGTATCAGAATAAATATGGGTAACATATATAGTACTGATAGGAAGTTTTCCTTTAAGATAAAGAATGTATTGAGGAAATGATAAATAGTGCAGGGAGCACTGAGGTGGCCTGACACACAAATAGAAATATGGCCCCCCAAAAAAAATCCAGGAAAGGGAAATATAGAGAATGGGTTTGCTTTGCAAATGCTGCCGGGTGGCAACAACCTGCTTACACACCAGGGAATTTGTAGGCCACCCCGGGCCTCTCTCATCTGCCTTTTACAAGGAAGGCCTTTTGTGTATTTAGGGGGTTGATATGCAATGTGTTGGCGTCACTTTATAAAATCAACACATTTTAGGAAAGTTGCACTTAAATCGAAGTGTTACAAAGCAAAAATTCATAGGGAAGGCCAGGCACAGTGGCTCATGCCTATAATCCCAGCATTTTGGGAGGTCGAGGCAGGCAGATCACTTGAGGTCAGGAGTTCAAGACCAGCCTGGCCAACATGGTAAGACCCCATCTCTACTAAAAATACAAAAAGTAGCTGGGCGTGGTGGCACAAGCCTGTAATCCCAGCTACTTGGGAGGCTGAGGCAGGAGAATCTCTTGAACCCGGGAGGCAGAGGTTGCAGTGAGGTGAGACTGCGCCACCGTACTCCAGCCTGGGAGACAGAGTGAGACTCCGTCTCAAAAAAGAATTCATAGTGACGCTTACTATTCACTGGCTACTGCAGTGGCTTAAAAAAATAAAATGACAGCCTGGGCACGGTGGCTCATGCCTGTAATCTCAGTACTTCGGGAGGACGAGGCAGGCAGATCACGACATCACGAGATCAAGACTATCCTGGTTAACACGGTGAAACCCCATCTCTACTAAAAATACAAAAAATTAGCCAGGCATGTTGGCAGACGCCTGTAGTCCCAGCTGCTCGGGAGGCTGAGGCAGGAGAATGGCATGAACCCAGCAGGCAGAGCTTGCAGTGAGCAGAGGTCATGCCACTGCATTCCAGCCTGGGCGACGGAGCGAGACTCCATCTCAAAAATAAATAAATAAAATAAAATAAAATAAAAATTTAAAAAATGACAGGGGCTGTGAGAAATCCATCAGCTACTTTGTGTCACATCCAGAAAATAACTAATGGCTTTGCCCCAGGGCTACAGCTGCCCCGAAGGGTATTATGAAGGATTAAAGAGTATCAAGGGAGTAATTCTAATTTAAGACTCACAGTGCCTTAAATCTGTCATGATGAGAAATGAAAACTTCTATTTCTGTACGCTGACAAGAAGGCTTGGAGAGGCATTCTCAGAAAGAGGCAGAAATCTGAAGTCCAGGAGTAGAAGCTCAGCTGGGGGTCAGAGCAAGGTTGGGCGGGGGCCGGACAAAGATGGAGGCAGCAGAAGCCAACAAGTCCAGGCAGTTGAGGCAGAGGGGCCTCAGAAGCCTAAGTCGGTGCTCAAAATACATATCATTCATTTTTTCCTCAAAAGTGAATGAATGGGGCTGGCGGGTGTTTCTGTTACACAGGAGCCTTCATCTTGACAGTCTGTCTGGGCTTTCAGAAGGTTTTGTGAAATGTTTTGCCAGTATTTACTCAGCTGCATGAACCTGTTTACTTTTTAAGTAAACATCTTTTAGATTCAAGAGTAAATGAAACCTTAGGCAGTCAAAGCAAGCAGGCAGAAGTTTCCAGATCTGCTGATTGCAGTCTCCTATCTACACGTTCAAAATCGAGAACTGGCTCCAGGTAGCTGTCCAGCCCTGGAGCTTAAGTCACCATGAGTGGATGCAGCCGGGCCTGGGTGCTACATCAGTGTCTCCACCCAGGTGTCAAGTTCTGCCAACAGCCCCCAACCAGGAGTCTGCCAGGCAGGAAACCCAACTCTCCTTCTCAGGCTGGCACCAGCCCAAGAAGAGAGAATGCAGGGCAATCATGAGCAGGGACAAGGCACAGCCTCTTCCGACAGAGTCCACCCTTCCAGGCTCCTCTCTAGAAAGCAGAGCCAGGACATGTCTTTGCCTGAACACTCCTTCAGAGGTTCTTGCATTTTGGACAACTGCAGTTGGATCCCAGAGTTCACTTGCAGAAAACGGAACCCAGGCTATAGAATGAACTGTTCAGAGGCACCCAGGCTCAGAAACATACATAGAAAATGAAAAGATCATTCTAGATATAAACATACATGTAAAATAAAAATATCTTTCCAGATATAAAAATACCACTCCACCCAGCACTTTGGGAGGCCGAGAAGGGCGAATCACCTGAGGTCACGAGTTCGAGACCAGCCTGGCCAACTTGGCAAAACCCTGTCTTTATTAAAAATACAAAAATGGCCGGGTGCAGTGGCTCACGCCTGTAATCCCAGCACTTTGGGAGGCCGAGGCGGGCGGATCACAAGGTCAGGAGATCGAGACCACGGTGAAATCCCATCTCTACTGAAAATACAAAAAATTAGCTGGGCACGGTGGCGGGCGCCTGTAGTCCCAGCTACTTGGGAGGCTGAGGCAGGAGAATGGCGTGAACCTGGGAGGTGGAGCTTGCAGTGAGCCAAGATCGTGCCACCGCACTCCAACTTAGGGGACAGAGCGAGACTCCATCTCAAAAAAAAAAAAAAAATACAAAAATTAGCCGGGCACGGTGGCGCATGCCTGTAATCCCAGCTACTCGGGAGACTGAGGCAGGAGAATCACTTGAACTCGGTAGGCAGAGGTTGCAGTGAGCCAAGATCACGCCACTGCATTCTCCAGCCTGGCTGACAGAGCAAGACTGTCTAAACAACAACAACAACAACAACAACAACAACAACAACAAACGCTCCAGAGGGAGTCTGGAGTTCACAGCCAATGTCACCCACTGGGTGCTACTTCAATCCCTAACTGAGCAGGTCTGGCATAGTCTTCCCTGGTTCTGGTCCAGATCAACTTTTCTCATCATTCTCTTTGTGCTTGAGTTATTTTCAGCCTCACAAGTTCTGTGACATTACAGCCATTTGTTGGTGTCAACAACATGAGTGCAGAGAGGTCTTATTCTCTCTGTCTGCAGAGTCCCATGTCAACGGCACAGACTCAACCCACTGTCCTGTCACTCTGGGTATTCCTGTGTCCCTTTGTTCCTGCAGGGTTCACGTGAAGCTGAAATGATAGTGTCTTTCTCCAGGCACTCTCTACCCATGGGAACAAGTCTGCAAATCTTCCTCTATGAATGTCTGTTACATCTGCAGAGGTTGGAAGATATTTTTACAGACCTCTTTGGCTTTAAGCAGGGAAGATACATTCTGGAGTTAAGTGGGAGACCTTCTCTGACCCATGATTTCTTACTGTGTTCCTTTATCAAATTGTCCCTTCTTTGGGATCATTAGCGTTAGGAACCACCCCCGTTCCTTTTCTGCCTCACCAGGGTTTTGTAGTTCTGCTCTTTCCTACCCCGATTGACTGGGATATCCTCTCTGCACCAGCCCATGTGATCCCAGCAAGAAACTGAAGACCCTTGGTCAAATCTTACCTGTGGGAGACTCCTCCACACACCCAGACCCCACGGTGAACATCTGGAGGCTCATCAGGTGAGCTGTTTCTATCAATAAAATGGTTCCTGAAAAGTTGTATGTAAGTAACATTTTTATAAATTGAAAATCTGACAGGAACTCTGCAGATAGTCTATTTAGATTTAAATACACCTTGTCATACAAATGCTTAATCCCTCTATATTTTAGGTTTTGTGAATTGTGTTTTTCTAATAGTGTATTTTTTGTTTGTTTGTTTTGAGACAGCGTCTCGCTCTGTCACCCAGGCTGGAGTGCAATAGCGCCATCTCAGCTCACTGCAACCTCCACTTCCTGGGTTCCAGCGATTCTCCTGCCTCAGCCTCCTGAGTAGCTGGGATTATAAGCATGCACCACCATGCCCAGCTAATTTTTGTATTTTTAGTAGAGACGGGGGTTTCACCATGTTGGCCAGGCTGGTCTCGAACTCCTGACCTCTGGTGGTCTCCCCGCCTTGGGCTCCCAAAGTGCTAGCATTACAGGCACAAGCCACTGCACCTGGCCTAATAGTGCATTATCTTAAAGAGGAACCCTTCTCCAGCGACAAGGCCATGAATGTCCACTAGAAGCAAAGCCAGGCCCCAGCTGGAGGAGACAGCCTGTCTGAGGGCAAGAGGCTGGGAGACCGAGTACAAGAGAAGAGATATGTCTCCTACCTCCCTAGCCTGGAGGAACCTGTCCTCACCCTGAGGGGGCCAGTCCTTAATCTATGAGGACCTGTTATCGGCCCACCTGAGATATGTAGACAACATGACATGGCCTGTCCATACCCTGAGGGGACCAGTCCTCAGCCTGGAGAATGTATTTCTACATTTCTTTGTCTCAAGTAGCCTGTGGGCTGTTACAGTCCCCAGCTCGAGACCATGTGCTACTCATCTTTGTGCCCCTTCTGGGCGCAGTGCCCAGGGAATATTGTTGGAGTTCCCCCAGCTTCTTCAGTAATTTCCACTTTCCCTGGGACACACCCAAGAGAACACACACCTGCATTCTTTCCCATTTTCACCCCCTTTTTCTTTGCAGGTCTCACCTCTGGACCAAAGGTCCATAAGTTATTGTTGTTAAGAATTTCCCCAATGTCTTTTTTCTTGGGGAGCAGTTTCCAGGTCCAATTCAACAAATACTTATTGTATGTCTATAACTGAATGCAAGGGACGGGGCTACTCGCTATGAAGGTACAAACCAATAGTCGAAGTATCGCCCATCCTGTCCCACCTAAAGTCTATTAGGAAAGCAGAGGAGATGCTTCCCTATGCTGCAGAGATATTCCCCAGGGAAGATAACCTTAGTTCACACAGAGCCCCCTGGAGACAGGATATTGACATGGCCATTGCATCCCAGGCTCTGATCCAAGGTAAGCCCTTGACGTTGAATCGCACAGCTGAGCTCCTGAGACTGCTGAACTAGCTGGTCGCTAATGTGTGAGCTGTAGGCCGAAAGAGGACTCGCATTCCGGAATGTTTAGATCAACCAGTCAACACCCCTAGGGGTGTCCATGTGGGAGACAAATGTCAGTGAAAGGCAGGAGCCAGAGACTGAGCTGATATCATCCACAACGACTGCCACAGCCACTCACTTCCCGCTGCAGGGACAGGTTACCCTGGGGCCATGGGGTTGTATCACCTGGTCAGGGCCAGAGACATGCTGCCTGGACATGGCTCTGCAGTCCGCGTTAACCCTTCACTTCCACTGACACCTTTTCTTTTCCTTTCCTTTCTTTTCCTTTCTCTCCCTCTCTCTCTCTCTCTCTTTCTTTCTTTCTTTCTGAGATGAAGTCTCACTCTATCACCCAGGCTGGAGTGCAGTGGTGTGATCTTGGCTCACTGCAACCTCCGCCTCCCAGGTTCAAACAATTCTCCTGCCTCAGCCTCCCCAGTAGCTGGGACTACAGGCGTCGGCCACCATACTCAGCTAATATTTGTATTTTTTAGTAGAGATGGGATTTCACCATATTGGCCAGGCTGGTTTCAAACTCCTGACCTTGTGATCCACCCGCCTTGGCCTCCCAAAGTGTGGGATTACAGGCATGAGCCACCACGCCTGGCCCACGTTTGCTTATTTAATCTATTAGGAGTACTGGTTCATTAATTCAGTCAGTAAGTCTTTCTCCACCTGCTGCTTTTCTGGAAGACATTGTGCCTTTGAAGTTGATTTTATCTATCACGCACTGCCTAACTAGCTTGACTCTTGGTCTCTGGACATGTCTCCCGGTCACCAATGGGCCACCTCCAAGGCAGGACCTCCATTGTGCCAACTCAACAAAGCAGGCTGAGCTACATGTCCAACAAGTGCTGTGGAACAGTAGAAGGGAGAGCCTTTACTCAGCTGATTCAAAGAACTTCATGGAATGGGTGGGATTGGTACAGGTTTTGGAGGATGCTGGAATTTGAATAGGCAGAAAGAAGAGGGAGGTGGTATATTTAGGTGAGCAGAAACTTGGAGGAAGGCAAGAAAAAAGAGGTGACAGGCCTGCTAAGGAGAAAGCTATGAAGGAGAATCTGGGGAGATGAAGGCAGAGAGAGAGAGCCAAAGGAGCTCATGCCGTGAGAATGGGGACCATGGAAGGCTTTTGTGCAGAGTGACACAATCAAAGTATAACTTCAGGAAAACTAAGCTGGCGGTGGAAGAAGAGCCTGGTTTTAGACAGATCAAATGCCAAGTAAAAGATTCCCAGAATAGAATTATAAATAGAGTTTCCACAAATACAAAAACTCTTGCCCTAGTTCACCCTAGGCATCTGTCTGTGGAGGGGGATTAGAATTTGTCACAAATGGAACTCCCAAGAGAAGGGTAAAAAGGTAATATTGTGCTGCTATATTCAAAAATAGCATTAAGCAGCAAAAACACATTTTGCAAGCCAGACTGTTATCTAAAGAAAGGATCCCCCAAGTTTCTTTCTTCCTTCGGCATGTCAGCATGTGGGCTCTGAGGACTCAGCCCACAGAGTTCTCCTGCAGTGCATAGGAGAGATCCCAGTTCATCATTAAAGCTTAGCTGGAAGCAGAGTGAAGGAAGATATGATGTAGAAGAAGTAAATGAAAAGCCCACGTTTTTTCTGGCTTGGTGGATGGAGGAGAGAGAGTAAAGAGAGTGAGGAGATAAAGCAGGCAGGCGTGGGACCCCCCATGTCCCCATCAAGGCTTGCACTTGGACAGGGAAAGGGAGCATTAAATAAGTTCAAGGTTGACATCAAGGACAGATGATCATATCCAGGCTGCCTGCCATGGCAGGATGAGGTGGCTTATGGCAGAAGCTGGGGAGGGCACCTGGGCAGGAGGGCAGGGGCAGGACAGGGCAGACACTCCGGGGCTGCAGCTAGGGTGCCCCTATTGAACCCTAATCACGTAAGGGAAGACCGGGTCACAAGGCACTCCAGCCTCAGACGTCAATGGGGCAAGAGGAATTCAGGTGGGTCAAATTCATCACCTAGGGAACAGAGTGGGAGTGGACACCATCATCGAGGACTCCAAGTATTTGCTGTTGCTGTAAGAAAATGTAAACCCTTCTCTGATACCTCCAGACACCATCTTGGAGCCAGAAGAGGTGGATGAGAGACTGAGTATCTGTATCCAAATGCAAGACAGTTTCCTAAAGGGGCCATTTCAGTGAACAGATCGGACCATGTTTATACAAGATTGAATATAAAATTAATTGTTTCCACTAATCAGTGGGTCTGGGTGAGTGGACCTCAGGAGAACAGACCACATTAAGGATGGAAAAAGTTTAAATTGCACTCTCTTTCCTCTGCACATCCGAGTGGCAGTGAGTTACATTTTACTTTACCAAATTATGAACTAGGAAGAAGAGACAGGAAGCTGTGGGGTCAGAAAACTGGGACAACGTTTGGCTATGCCCTCAAATTGTACCTAGAAAACCCAATCGTCTTACAGAATGTGGTGAACCTGTGCATGTCTCTTGTTTCTGCTAAAGCCACTGTTAATAAGAACATCTGTCTTTCCCTTTTATATGAAGCAGGGTTACAGGTGGCAAACCTCTAGCACTAATTAGCACTCTGCAATAAGCAGCTCTCCATCTTGAGGGCTAATGTCCCTATCTCTCCCTATTTCATGCCTCGACTCTCAAAGAAACAAGCCCATAAACTGGGGATGGATCAACATTTCACAACCCGTATGATCATGCAGCGTGCAGCCCTTGTGTATATCCTAGTGGAAGCTGAATTTGTTGGCTAATAGGATACAAGACAGGAAGAGCTTAGAATGAAGGGTCCAGGAGACAGAGGAGTAGGCAAGACTGTCTCCATTACTTTCTCTTCTGAGATTGAGGACAATTCACACAAATGTGGTCAGAGACTCGTGCTCTGAGAACTGAGAGAGCCAGTGGTAGAGGAGTCATTTTTGGTTGCAAAGAAACATTGCAGTGGATTGAACTGATGAGAGACAGGCTGCCTGCTGGAGTCTTAGCAACCATCTTTTCTGAAAGGAAAGAGAGGCGGGTGGCCACACTGCCAGCACCTTCTCCTGACTGTCTTGCATTTGCTCTTCCCTCACTGGAACCTGATACCTAATTCCTCGTATAGTAAGGTGATACTACTGAAGTTTTCAGTATCGTTAACATCATCCAAAACAGCTCTTATGTTGCCTTCATATATGTACATTGAAATGCTTACTGCATTTATTTTCAATGTAAAGAGCTATGTGATAGCAACCTTAAAGGAAAAAAAAAGTTTAAAAATCAACATCACCCATAATCCCAATATTCTAACTCAAAACAGCCTTTTCCTGTTTTGCACACTAACTTCCACATCCACACTTGTTTTATAACCTTGTAATCAAGTGTATAGACAGTATGGTATTCCCCTTTTGTTTTCATTAATGGTATGTCACAAGCATTTTCCCACATTTTCATAAAAATGATTAATAACGGGGCTGGGAATGGTGGCTCACACCTGTAATCCCAGCACTTTGGGATGCCGAGGTAGGCAGATCGCTTGAGGTCAGGAGTTTGAGACCAGCCTGGCCAACATGGTGAAACCCTGTCTCTACTAAAAATACAAAAATTAGCTGGGCGTGGTGGTGGGTGCCTGTAATCACAGCTACTCAGAAGGCTGAGACACGAGAATCGCTGGAACCCGGGAGTTGGAGGTTGCAGTGAGCTGAGATCGCACCACTGCACTCCAGCCTAGGCAACAGAGCGAGACTCTGTCTCAAAAAAAAAAAAAAAGATTAATAATGGCTACAATCTATTTCCTCATATGTCATATCATGATTTACACCATGTATTTTTTAAGTTCAAAGCAGAAGCTCTGTCCCACCTACCACTGTGGCCACCATGGTGCTCTGCCACAGTGGAACCTCAACAGATCTGTCAGGACGTCACGTACAAGATCAATACTCAATGGCATGACAGCATCAGTATTCATCTTGGCCTTTGTCAGCCTCCAAGGTTTCCTGCCTCATCCCACTGCTGCCTCCGCCTATTAATAAGGTCTCTCCTCCCTCAGCCCATTTCCTACACAGAAGTGGAAACCCCAGGTGGGCACACTGGCTCACAGTTGGCAGTCCCAGCACTTTGGGAGGCCGAGGCAGGAGGATCACTTAAATTCAGGAGTTTGAGATCAGCCTGAGCAACATAGTGAGACCCTGTCTCTATAAAAAATAAAAATAAAAAATTACCCAAGTGCAGTGGCACGTACCTGTAGTCCTAGCTACTTAGGAGGCCAAGGCAGGAGGATCGCTTGAGGCCAGGAGGTCAAGGCTGCAGTAAGCCATGTTTGTGCCACTGCACTCTAGCCTGGACAACAGAGTGAGGCCTTGTCTCTGGGGGAAAACCCCAGAGGCCCAGAGTCCCAGCCCCTTCCAGGCAGGCCTGAAAGGAATGGCAACCAAATGGAGCCACGGATGGTTCCAGAGGGCTGCAACAGTGGAACAGCAAGCCCCACTGCCCTGTGTTCAGAAGTGGTCACAGCCGTGTCCCTTCGTGTTGTGGCCCTGGCCAAGGCTGTGGTCATTGCCCAGTTCTCGGCTCCTGTTTATCTCCCACGCCTGTCTCTGCAGCCCTCTGGCAAGTCTAAGAGCTACTCAATATGCTGTCAATAAATCTCTTTTCTACGTCAACTAGCCTGAGTCTGTTTCTGTTTCTGTTGTTTGCAGAGACAACAGAAACAGACTGGTTCAATCCTCATTTTCTATTCCTATCAAAGCCTGTCCAAGAGAGAACTAAAAATCTATTTCCACTGAGGCAGAAAAATACCCTCTCTCATTCATACAAAGCTTCACTACGTACAATATTCTTTTTCCATTATGCATGTTCTCATTTGATTTGTCAAGTCAAAGCATTATAACTTACCTATATGTATTGTGTTCAACTAAAAGGTAAGAAAAATAGGGCCCAGAGTGGCTCAGTGAATGATCCAGAGTCACACAGTAAGTCATCACGTCTTCCAACTGGAAATTCCGAGCTATCTTCACTTATCAAGCTACCTCCCACATCACAGGCTCGATTTCAGGCATTGCAGGATGGCAGGAAACTAACTGGGGACAGGGAGATGGAGTACAGAACGGGGGAGGCTTCTCAGATGGAGCAGTTAGAACAAGTAGGCATATAGAACAAGCAGTGATTTCTGCCAGTTGACGGGGAAAGAGGTCTTGGAGACACATTCACATGCACACACACACACACTCACACTCACAACACTCACACACTCACCCAGCTTACATGCCCTTTCTGCTTTTCCATTACAATGTGCTAAGCCTCCTATGAATTGGTGAGCAGCCACCCAGCCTAGCAAAGCACACCTTTGATGAGCTTCTATTTTTGTGACACTAAGTATTCCACCCTGTGGACTTGAAAACCTAACGCCCTCAGTTGAAATGACTCACACACTGAGACCCTGGTGGGGTAAAGGGAACAAAACTGCTGCTTTGCAAGTTTGGTATGAGGGCAGCCAGACCCCAGCCTCCTGCTGCTGAACCACCCTTGCGCTACCTGCAGGCGGGAATTCAACCAGCTTTGGAAAGGTTCAGACATAAATGCAGGGAGCAGCACCAAACAGGTGACAAAGAAACGTGAGAGGTAGGCCCCTGACTGTGTGAGGCAGACCCCTAGCATTATGAGGCTGAAATCACAGAAGACGAATAGAGGCTCCTCCCACAGATCACTGCCACTGACGGAATAGCAGGCTCCCGCCGGGCAGGCACAACACAATGGGAAGCACACGGCAGTGCCGGAGATGCCAACCCGCCAAAACGAGAAAGCAAGGAAGCTGCATCCGGCTGAGCTCTGGAGCTAACCACGATTTATTAGACACAGGAAGGTGTCTTGGCTTGGGTTCCATTGAGAGAAGAGCCTGGGAGGAGGATTTGGGAGCAGGTCATTTATTTGGGAGATGGTCTCAGGAAGGAGTGTGGGAGGAGGAAAACCCAGAAGAAAAGACAATGAGTGTGTGTTACTGACAAAGGGTGGGCACCCTGTTTTAATACATTAATGATAAAGGTTAAGTATCATGTATGGTGATAAAAAATAATAATAATACTAAAGGCCCAGAAAGGATGGTTACTATTGTAGGTAATAGAGGCTCAGTCTTGTTAGGGACCCTCTGAAGAACCATGCAGAATGTGCCTCAGAGTTATCCGACCAGAGGATGGGGAAGTTGGAGAATGTAGGTACCACTGGGTTTTTTGGCATTTTTTGTTTTTTGTTTTTTTGAAGATGGAGTCTCACTCTGTTGCCCAGGCTGGTGTGCAATGGCACCATCTCTGCTCACTGCAACCTCCGCCTCCTGGGTTCAAGTGATTCTCCTGCCTTAGCCTCCTGAGTAGCTGGAATTACAAGCATGTGGCAGATGCCTGGCTGAATTTTGTATTTTTAGTAAAGACAGGGTTTCACCATGTTGGCCAGGTTGGTCTCGAACTCCTGGCCTCAAGTGATCTACCCACCTCGGCCTCTTGAAGTGCTGGGATTACAGGCATGAGCCACCGTGCCTGACCCCATTGGAGTTTTGTTTTTTGTCGTTGTTGTTCTTTGATTTTTTTTTTTTTTTTTTTTTTTTTTTTTGGAGACAGAGTCTCACTCTGTGGCCCAGGCTGGAATGCAGTGTTGCAGTCACTGCTCACTGCAGCCTCAACTTCCTGGGCTCAAGGGATCCTCCTGCCTCAGCCTCCTGAGTAGCTGGGACTACAGGCGCATGCCACCATGCCCAGCTAATTTTTATTTTTATTTTTTATAGAGGTAAGGTCTCATTATGTTGCCCAGGCTGGTCTGGAACTCCTGAGTTCAAGTGATCCTCCTACTTCAGCCTCCTAAAGTGCTGGGATTACAGGCATGAGCTGCTGTCTCCAGCCATTTCATCAGTTAATGGTTGTCCCAGGAGCATCAGTCCTTTCCCCATTACCTCCCTCTCCTGATGAACACACACAATGTTCAGGAGAAAACCATGAGTCAGTGAAGCAGAATAACAGCTGCAGTGCTTAACGTGGGGCCACAGTTTCCAGAATGTAAGCAATGCTGAAACCAGGCATGCCCAGGCAGTGTGGCATGCAAACCTCTGCTAACCCGGGACGGAGGAGTGTGCAGTGTCACCGTGTAGATGCCGTCAGCCAAATCCAAACAACTGTGGAAAATGTCTGCAGGACTCATGACCTGGTTTCTTCCACAATTAAATGGCATTAAAAAAAAAAAAAAAAAAAGAAGGGGAACAGACATAAGAAACACACCCATCCAACACCACACTTACTCTTTTAAGGATCCTAATTTGAACAGACCAACTGTAAAAGACTGTTTTGAGACAACTGAGGAAAACTGAATGTGGCCTACATGTGAGATAATATTAAGAAATTTATTGGCTGGGTGCAGGGGCTTATGCCTGTAATCTCAGCACTTTGAGAGGCCAAGGTGGGAAGATCACTGGACCCCAGGAGTTCAAGACCAGCTTGGGCAACATAGGGAGACCCTGTCACTACAAAAAATTTAAAAATTAGCTGGGCATGGTGGCATGTGCATGTGGTCCCAGCTACTCAGAAGGCTGAAGTGGGAGGATTGCTTAAGCCCAGGAGGTCGAGGTTGCAGTGAGCTGTGATACTTCAGCCTAGGGGACAAAGTAAGAGGCCATTTCCCCCACCCACCGCCCTCAAAAAAAGAAAAAGAAATATATTCTGTTAGGTCTGAGAATGGCAAGTAGCTGAGTTTGTTTTTTTAAGTCCTTTCCTATTAGAAATCTATACTGAAATCTTTATGGATGAAATTACATGATGACTGAGATTTGCTTTAAAAGACTCCTGCAAAAACAAAATGTTGGTGCGAGTGCAGATGAAATAAGAATAGCAAAATGATGATCATTGTTGAAGCTGGGTGGTAGGTATAATATGGTAGTATGCAATTTTCTCTACTTTTAAGAGAAATGTCTTTAAATAAGGTTACATTTGGGGAAAAAAAGGAAAGCAATGATAGGCTCCAGGAGGCATCATCTATCCAATGCTTGTTTACTGAGTAGCATTTTTGTGTGTTCAGAGATGAGTGAAATCGTCTCTACTGTCTGTAAGCAGAAGGTGGAGGGACAAAGAGGAGCTAAGTCCTCAAGCCTTGTGCACAGTTAAGAAGCAATACCACACCACCCCTGGAGGCTGCCTCCCAGCAGTGATTAACCAGCATCCATGGGAGTAATACTGACAGCGAGTGCTGGGTGGAGTCTCGCTCTGTCGCCCAGAGCTAAGGAGTGCAGTGGCTTCAGACCTCTCCGCTCACTGCAAGCTCCGCCTCCCGGGTAATCGCGCTATATTCTAACCTGCCTTCTAGACCCTCCCGAGCAGCTGGGACTACAGGCGCCCGCCACCTCGCCCGGCTTATTTTTTTGTATTTTTTTTTTAGTAGAGACGGGGTTTTACCGTGTTAGCCAGGATGGTCTCGATCTCCTGACCTCGTGATCCGCCCGTCTCGGCCTCCCAAAGTGCTGGGATTACAGGCTTGAGCCACCGCGCCCAGCCTAAACCCTCATTTTTATAAAATTCAATTTGATTTCTGATTCTTTTTTTTTTTTTTTGAGACGGAGTCTCGCTCTGTCGCCCAGGCTGGAGTGCAGTGGGATTTCTGATTCTTAAGATTCCTCTACATTCAGTCAGCTAATGCACTCAAATATTATTATTAGTGTTTTGAGAACGCCTAGAAGAAGCAGAATTGGGAGGTTAGGGGTTGAACAGAGAGGCAGGAGAGAAGTAGAAACTCTGTTTTGGGAAGGCTGGAAGTGAGAAAGTTGGGTCAGAATTCCACAGGGCCTTGGCATCGGGCTCATGCCTAACAGGAAGGAGGAAGCAAGCTTTCAAGATGGGGTGAGGGTCCCATTAGTTTCTGCAAAGCTTTGCACAGAGTCACGTGGTACCCCCAGCCTGGGGCCAAGGGCACCGAGCAGGTTCTCCTGCAAGTGCTGTTCAAGCCAAAGTGATCAGGAAGAGCTTCTTCCATCGAGGACACCCAGGCAACTCTGTCTCTGATCCCCAGACTGAAAGCAGGGAGTCATCACAGTTCAACTCAGTTAAACATTTTTAAACTTTACTGTGTGTCAGTAAAAGTTCTGGCCCTGGAGCTACGGAGACCAAGTGGGTACGTTCTCTTTGTCAAGGTTCTTTGATAGTACAACAGAAACGACCTCCGGATGTGAGGGAACTCACAGTCCTAATGGAAATGCTGAAGAACCAAGCTTCAGAGAGGACAGACACCAGAGGAGCTCTGGGGACCTAGGGACTGAAGCCATAGGACAGGCTCCAGCCATGTTCAGCCTTTTTGTCACCCCACTCAAATCCAGATACCGGGGAAGAGGCTTTTGGAGGGACCATCAGAAGCACGCTTGGTGGCAGATGTGCTACCCCTCAATAAGAAAGGTGTTTTGTTTGGTTGGTTTTTGTTTTGAGATGGAGTCTTGCTCTGTCTTCCAGGCTCACTGCAATCTCTGCCTCCCAGGCTCAAGTGATTTTCATGCCTCAGCATCTCAAATAGCTGGGACTAGAGGCGTGCACTACCACACCCAGCTAATTTTTGTATTTTTAGTATAGATGGGGTTTTGCCACGTTGGCCAGGCTGGTCTCAAACTCCTGACCTCAAGTCTATCCGCCTGCCTTGACCTCCCGAAGTGCTGGGATTACAGACATGAGCCACCGCGCCCAGCCAATAAGAAAGCTTTTAAAAAGGGAAGTTACTAGCCACTCCTCTCAGTCAGATGCATTGGCTTCTGGCTGTCTGGGTTGTCTAGAGGCAGACTCCGTGCAGGCTGAGCACAGCAGGGAAGGGGCTCCGTTAGATGGGGGATGAGTCTTTGTTTCACACTGACTCATCCCTGCATCCTGAGGCTGTTGACTGTGTAGACTCAGCCCTGGCATAGGTGAACTGGGGTCAGGCCTGTGGTTCTTACTTGTAAATCTGAGATAATCTATAAATGGTTTTCTCCCTAGTTTTCTTTCCCAGTAGAAGCAGTTCTTTTTTTTTTTTTTTTGAGACAGAGTCTCACACTGTCGCCCAGGCTGAAGTGCAATGGTGCAATCTCGGCTCACTGCAACCTCTGCCTCCGGGTTCAAGCGATTCTCCTGCCTCAGCCTCCCTAGTAGCTGGGACTATAAGTGCATGTCACCACGACCAGCTAATTTTTTGTATTTTTAGCAGAGACAGGATTTCATTATGTTGGCCAGGCTGGTCTCAAACTCCTGACTTCATGATCTGCCCACCTCGGCCTCCCAAAATGCTGGGATTACAGGCGTGAGCCACCACACCCAGCCTAGCAGAAGCAGTTCTTACAGAAAAGTTTCTGTTTGCAAGAGAGGTGACTCGAAACTTGATACTTGATTTTGTTTTGCTGTAAATGACTTTAAACATTTTTTAAAATCCTCTAGAACTTTGGAAGGGGAGGCTCCCCTGCCCGGGGCTGCAGACTGTGGTAGTGGCTGCCAGTCACATCAGTGGGGGCTGGGCACACCCAGGACCCTCCAAGGGCTCATTTCTTACCCCAGGGTCAGGGTAAGCATCTTTAGTGACCACAGTCAAGGTGGGCTTGGAGCCACAGATTTTATTTCATGCTGACCCGTGCCTGTGAAGTGCACCCAGCCTGGGGAGTTGGAATTACTCATGCCCAGTCAGCCAGCTACTGAAGATAAAAATCAGAACAAAAACTAAAGACGCTTGGGGTTGTGGCGTGGTTGAATAGCTGAGTCACACTTCATCTTCTTCCACTCTCAGCTCAAAGATCGAAAGGAAGCCCAGAGTCTGACAGTCATCGAGTCTGACACGCTCCCACTGCAACAGAAGTTTGAATTCCCCTCTCCAGCATTCTGGCCACCGAGTGGTCCCGGCTGTCCTTGAGGGTCTTTGGTGACAAGGAACTCACCTTCCAGGGAAGCCTCTTCCACCTTAGGACAATTCAGATTATGAAAGAACTCTCAGATACGGAGCTGAAACTGTCTACCTAATTGTTCCTTTTGCGTTTCACAGAAAAAAAATTTTTTTTTCTTTTTTCTTTTTTTTTTTTTTGAGACAGGGTCTGGCTCTGGCTCTGTCACCCAGCCTGGAGTGCAGTGGCACGCTCTTCAGCTCACTGCAACCTCCACCTCTCCGGCTCAAGCAATTCTCAGGCCTCAGCCTCCCAAGTTGGGACTACAGGCACACACCACCACACCCAGCTAATTTGTTGTATTTTCAGTAGAGATGGGTTTTCGCCATGTTGGCCAGCCTGGTCTCAAACTCCTGGTCTCAAGTTGATCTGCCCACCTTGGCCCCCCAAAGTGCTGGGATTACAGTGGTGAGTCACCATGCCCAGCCAGAAAAAAAAATTTTTTTGTTCTTCTTTCAATGGACAGTTCTTCAGATATATGATAACAGTTTTCAGTCTCCTCCAAGCTATAGCCTCAGTCCTTCAGGTATCTCCTGTGACATGTCTCGAACCTCCCCACCAGCCCTAGTGGCTCCCTCTGCGTGCAGTCCAGGCTGTCTCCATTTCTCTGAAAGCCTGTGAGCACAAAAGTCCAGTTTTCTGGGTGAGCAGCGTGTGGCTGCTAATACTGCATGATGCTTGGCACCACATAGGCAGCCATAAGCACTGTGGAAGAAAGGAGAAAAGTGGAGTAGAGAAGACAGGAGGGAGAGGGGGAAAGAAAGGGAAGATGAAAAGAAAAGGAAGGAGGTAGAGTAGATGGCTTTCAGCCAACACCTGCATGTCATTTCTAGCAGAGTTGCTGTTGTTGCAGTCTCCCCTGCCTGGACTGGACTGCGCTGTCCCAGACCCTGTCCCCCAGGTGCCCCCACAAACTTGCTGCAATTCAGAAGGCTGTCTCTCTTGGAGTCCTCAGCATACCTGCTCCTGCTCCTGGAGAACTGGGCCCTGGAGAGAGTACAACACACAGAGGCAGCTAGGAAAGCTGACAACCTCCCAGCCCCATTCAGCACCATATCCCAGTACTTAGAGCTGGGGCCCTAGCAGGGATGCAGAGGTCCAAGTTTGGGCTCCGGAAACTGCTGGCCCAAGGCAATCAGTGGCTGCTCTGCTTCCAGTTGCGGAATGCACTTCAGAACTCACCCCCAAACTTCCACACCACTTTCTAGGGCCAAGAGAAAACAGAGACAGGAAGATGTAGTGGAGTGATGACCAGAGGCATTTTCACTAACAGGGCGCTTTCGTACTCATGATCTCATTCAGGCTCGCTGGGACCTTTATTTTCTCATTTCACGGATATATAAGCAAAGGATCAGAGAGGTTTGCCCAAGGTTAATCTCAGTATCGTTCAGAGAACTATAGTTCTATAGAGTCTCACAGACAGAACCCAATCTCTATCTCATGTCATTCTCTCCTCTCCCCGGTCCTAGTAGATAGAAGTTGTTCTTACTTTCAGAGATAGAAACTGACAACCAGAGATTTAGGTTAGTGGCCCAAGCTCACACAGTTAGTGAGTATCTCGGAATAAAAATCTTGGTTATTCAGGCTAACACCCATGCTGTGTCCACTTGATTTATATGGGAAATAAAACACCCCATTGAGCGAACAATACGAATAATCCGTATGAAAAGTCTGTTCTGTTCTGTGCTTATGCTAACTCCTTAGTCTGTGGAAACAAAGCATTTCACAGACACCCAATAGAAGCCATGAAAACGTCTCCCATTGTCTTTTCCATGATGTGCTCCTAAGAGGAAAACTGATGTGCCAACGAGGATTGGCCCCAAGCACGGAATCTCCATGAAAGAACAATGCTTTTTTTAAAAAAAGGCATTATAAGCAGAATACAAAATTAGAGGTTCACTGTGATCACCACGGAGGAGGATGAAATGCATATGGAAATAGACAAAGGCTAGAAGGGAAATGCAAACATTCAATCAGTTCAATGGCAAAGGGATGGTTTATTTTTCTTTCTTAAAAATGTATTTAATGTCTTTATCATATTTGTGCAATAACAAAAAAGACTCTCATACAATGCACAAATATTATAATCTGAAATACAGAAGACCTCCACGCAGTGGTATAAACCTAAGCTGCAGCTGCCAGAGTCCCTGGGATATTCCTGCTTGGTTGACCATGTTTGACCTTGACCAGTTCCCTTAACAGTCACCATAGAGATGGAGAAGAGAGGGAGGCGGAGCAGTCTTTCCACCATGCAGTTTGGCTGACTGCTTGTTACTATAACGTTTTGAACACAGACTGTTCCCAACGTCTCCGTTTTTGTAGAGCCTTGTCTTCAGGTCAGAGTTAATTAAATTCTGCTGACTTCCCAGAGCACCTACTATGTGCTGAGCCCCGGATATACAAAGAAAAGCAGGATAGGTCCCTGCCCAGTGACAGCTCATAGCAGGCTCAGTTCCTGGTGGTTTTTGGAGCCTGTGGAGGGTGAAGAATCATATGCTCCTAAACTGCTTCAAAACTTAAAAATAATAGAACCCATAATGTACCCTTTAAGTCTCCAAATCTTGCTAAGTAATTGCTAATCTTGCTAAGTAATTGCCAAGGCTTTTTCTTTTCTTTTCTTTCTTTTTTTGGCTCACTTTCTTTGTTTTTGCTCACTAGACAGGACATGAGATATGTATATTTTATTTTTATCCCTGGACTGTATCATCAACTTCTGGAGAACAGAGGCTGTGCTTTAATTACCTATATTCCTGGCATAGGGCCTAGCACTGGCCACTTACTGAGCAGTAGGGACTCAGTGTTTGCTGAATGTACTAAGCATCCAGAATGAATGCTGCATTGTGCTTCTGAATGGAAGAGTGAATGGATGGGTGCATGGATGGATGGGGGGGTAGATGGAGGGTGGAAGGATGGATGGATGGATAGATAGGTCGACTGAGTGAATAGATGAATGGTGGATGGGTGATTGGGTGGATGGATGGATGGGGTATGGATGGTGGGAGGGTGGATGAATGGATGGATAGATGGATGAGTGGATGGATGAACAGGTGGATGGGTGGTTGGATGGATGGATGCTGGATGGATGGGGTAGATGGAGGGTGGAAGGATGGATGGATGGATAGATAGGTCAATGAGTGAATGGATGAACGGTGGATGGGTGATTGGGTGGATGGATGGATGGGGGTATGGATGGTGGGAGGTTGGATAGATGGATGGATAGATGAATGAGTGGATGGATGAACAGGTGGATGGGTGGATGGATGGATGAAGGGATGGAAGAATGGATGGATGAATGGATGGATGGATGGATGGGTGGATGGATGGATGGATGGATGGATGGATGGATGGATAGATGGATGAATAGGTGGATGGGTGGATGGATGATGGATGGATGGATGGATGGATGGATGGATGGATGAATGGATGGATGGATGGATGGATGGAGAGTAAGGCACTGCATCAAGATACAGATGCAGAAGTTGGGAAACAGTAGGAAAGTTTAATCAAGAACTATTCACAAAGTGGAGGAAAATGTTTATGGCAATCTGTAATGGATGCAGTTTCCTGGGGTAAGAAATGGAAGGAGCAGTTACCACCCCTAGCCCTGAGGGACAAAGGGAAAAAAATAATGACCAGAACCCAGGGAGAGGAGCTGACCAGAGAAGAAGCATCACGGAGAGGGAAGTAGGCAGGTCACACATACAATGTGTGGCCTTTTCCCTCTGACTTTTTTCTTTTTTTAATTATACTTTTAAGTTCTGGGGTACATGTGCACAACGTGCAGGTTTGTTACATATGTATATATGTGCCATGTTGGTGTGCTGCACCCATTAACTCGTCATTTACATTAGGTATATCTCCTAATGCTATCCCTCCCCGCTCCCCCTACTCCACGACAGGCCCCAGTATGTGATGTTCCCCACCCTGCGTCCAAATGTTCTCATTGTTCAAGTCCCAGCTCTGAGTGAGAACATGCTCTTTTTTCGTGTAGCATAATGTCTTCAAGGTTTATGCATGTTGTACTTTATTTCCTTTGTTGTCTAGTAGCATTCCATCCTGTAGATATACTACATCTTGTTTATCTGGAATGCATTATGAATGCTGCTATGAGCATTTGTGTGCAAGTTTTTGGGTGTACATGTGCTCTCATTTCTCTTGGAAATATATGCAGCAGTGGAATGGCAGGGTCATGTGGTAACTCTGTTTAGCCTTTTGAGGAACTGCTAGACAATTTTCCAGCCACTGTTAAGTGTCTGCCCCATTTAACATTCCCACTAGCAGCACACAAGGGCTCCAGTGCCTCCACACCCTCCACACATTATGATCTGTCTTTTTGATATGTAGCTGTCTTTTGATGCATCCTAGTGGGTGTGAAGTGGTGTCTCATTGTGGGTTTCATTTGCATTTCCCTGAGAGCTAATGGCAAACATAGCTTTGCCTTGTTACTTCATCTGCAGCAGTGTCAGTAAAAGACAGTGTGTTAGGTTTGGAGGGAACTTGGATGTCACTGCTCCAACTTTGTCATTTTCTAGATGGGAAAACAAAGGCTCAGAGCAGACCAGGGGCTTGCCCACATTCATGCAATCAGTCAGGGGAAACCCTGGGGATAGAGCTCAGGTTTTCTGACACCTAGACTGTGACTTCTTTCTCTGTCATCCGGATCAGAGGACAGGTGCTATGTTCCTCCAGCGCTGTCGCCACCCTTCTTCACCCTGCACTGTGCCCAGAGAGGCTGGCGCATACCAGCTACATCAATGCATCCCTTGCCCTCTAGTTTCTTTTTTCTTTTTCTTTTTTTTTTTTTTTTTTTTTGAGACAGAGTCTCACTCTGTCTCCTGGGCTAGAGTGCAGTGGTGTGATCTCAGCTCACTGCAACCTCCATCTCCCAGGTTCAAATGATTCTCCTGCCTCAGCCTCCTGAGTAGTTGGGACTACAGGTGCACATCACCATGCCTGGCTACTTTTTGTATTTTTAGTAGAGACGGGGTTTCACCATGTTGGCCAGGCTCGTCTCAAACTCCTGACCTCAGATGATCCACCTACCTCAGCCTACCAAAGTACTGAGATTACAGGCGTGAACCACCGTGCCTGGCCCTAGTTTCTTTTTTTTCTTTTTTTTTTTTGAGATGGAGTCTTGCTCTGTCGCCCAGGCTGGAGTGCAGTGGCACCATCTCAGCTCACTGCAAGCTTAGCACCACCACACCCTGCTAATTTTTGTATTTTTTGTAGAGACAGTGTTTCACCGTGTTGTCCAGGCTGGACTTGAACTCTTGGCCTCCCAAAGCGCTGGGATTACAGGCATGAACCACGGTGCCCGGCCGCCCTCTATGGGGTTCAGCCAGTGGAAGGCACCAGCTAGAGATTGGCATGCAAGAGGTGCTGAGACTGTGTGACCTGGCTCCCTTGAGGGCAGACCAGAGAGTGAAGAGAGGCTGGGAGGGAGACTTGGTCAGGTGAGCAGCCAGCCAGCAGGAGCCTCCTTCAGAGGAAGATGTGGGTTTATTTATCTCTCTTGCTCTCTCCTACGCGGAAAGCTCTTCACTGCTGCTCAGCCCTGGAGAGGCGGGAGAGGGGCAAAGCTCCCCCCAACCCCACAACCCCTTGCAAGTGATCGCTAATATTTATCATGTGTTTGCCAAGTGCCAGGACAATGCCAAATACCTCAAAGGTGTTAGCTCATTTTATATTTGCAGGAACCCTAGGAGGCAGGTCCAGTTTCCAGATGAGGACGTTCAGGTGCGGAAGGAGTAGCTGTCAAGGTCACGCAGCAATGCAGGTGCAGTCGGTGGCAGGACTAGACATAGAAACTCCTGTTTTGGCACAATCCACACTCCATTCCTCACCCCGCCCCCAACACTGCATTCTGCTGCAGGGCCAGGCCGTGCCACTGAGAGGTCACCGTCTGTAGCACCCGCCTGGCTGCCTTGAGGTCTAGAGTCCTGGGACTGTGACAGGACCAGGTAGGTACCAGCTGGGAGGCAGGCCATCCATAAAGACCTCATGGGCGCTGAGCGGGCCTCGCTGGGCATGGAAAACAGCCCTCCCTACTGCACCACGGGTCACTGTTGTACCTGGGGAGGGACGAAATCCAGGTGTGTTATACTCGCGGCACATCTCAATGCAGACTCATCACGTTTCAAGCGTTCAATAGCCACATGTGCTTAGTGGCTACCATATTAGACAGTGCATTTTGAAATGAAATTTCAAACTAAAATTTTAATAATAAAGGCTCAGGAAAAGCAGGTAACCTTCCCAAGGTCACGTAACTAGAAATGGCAGCGTTGAGGTATGAACCTTGCCTGTCTGACACCAAACCTGGGCATTGCCCACTACCCCACACAACCAGGGGCCTCAGGGTGCAGATCTGGGCGTGGTTTGGAACATCGCATCCTGCACAGCCTGGGCAGGGGGGCTGCCTGCTGACTTCCAGCTCATGACTTCTTCCGGTTATGAAGATGGCACTCAGGGGGTGCAGGGTCGGGTAGGGAGGCAGAAGGATACAGTCTGTGTGTCCTGTAGGGAGGACTTGTACCCAAGAAGCCAAGGGAGCCCTAGCGGTTGAAGCTGTAACCCAGAGACAATCAGTCATTTTCTGCCACTCATTTCTGTCTCAGCAAAGCCCACCTCGCTGCAGGGCCCAGCCCTCCCCAGGAAAGCCAGGAGCGTGCTGTTTCCAAACTCCCAATATTTGCTGTCCTTGCAAACCAGTAAGGCCGCAGCCTGCAAAGAATGCTGATGGAATCGATGGCAACTGAGGGTGACTTTGAAAAAGAACAGGAGCACTGCTGAAACAGCTCACTCAATGACAGGGACATCAATGAGAGAACTAGAGAGGGATCAATACCCTGAAGGTGAACCGTTTGCAAACTAGAACCACTATTGAGCAACTGACAAGCCAGCCTCAGAAATGGGCATCCATGTGAACATAAAGGGAGGTGCTTACAAGCTCCCCAAACCATCTTTTTTTTTCAAGCAGAAAATTCTGCTTATGCACATGTCATGGAAGTCTCTTTACCAAATCATGAGTCTCTTTGATTTTCGGAGCTTCAAAAGAGATCCTGGCTTCCTTTCACCTGAGTATCATTTCACGAACCACTTCAGGTATCAATAAATAAGAAATGGTTTCAGGTCTGAAGGGCCTGCTTTACACACATAGTGCAAGGGTCTGGAACCAGAGCCAGGACTGGGAAATTTAGAGATCTGGATTCAAGTCTTGGTTCAGACATTAACCAACTGGGAGCTCTCAGATACCCCATTTACCTAGTCTGAGCTGCAGTTTCCCCTTCTATAAAGTGGGTCTGGATGACGTGTGGTGTCCAAGGTGTGCCCATTCCTTAGTGACAAGGGGGAATAAGGATTGCTGGGAAGATTTGAAGAAAAATATCTCACATAGAGAAGGAGCTTAATAAGTGATTGTAAATTGAATGAAGGTAATAGGTAAATTCTAGATCCCTCTGAGCTCCATTTACCATTTTTTGTGTTCTCACTCCCACCCACCTCCTCTGCCCCATCTCTCACTTTCCCTGCCTGGTACTTGAAGCTCCCAATGTTATCTCCCTGTTTGTGTCTTCCTGAGCACGCTGTTTTTCATGTATGACTGTCTTTACATATGCCGTTTCTCCTGCCTAAAACTCCCTTCCATCCTGCACTGGCTTGCCTAACCCTTATTCATTCTTTAAAACCCAAGGTAAGTGTCATTTACTCCTGACCTCCCTTCCTGTACGTTATGAGTGAGTTTCCATCCCCAAACAGCATTGTTCTCTTCTTCTCTGGGGCTGCCTCAGCACTGTGGAGACTTTTTTCCCTGTGTGTAGAGAATTGTACTGTAATTGATTTTTATCTCTACTGAACTGGGACTCCCCAAGGGCAGGGACTCCTTGTTCCTCATTGTGGCCCCAGCCTGGGACCGTGCTCAGGAAGATGGGTATGGTTCTACCTTGTCCCACAGCACCTTATTCCTCTGAGGAGGCCCGAGGATGTGCCAGACATCCTATCTCGGGGGGCTTTGCTCCCCTGAAGAATCCAGGCTTTCTTATATCTGGGAGATCCCTTCCCCAAACACTCCCCAGAGATATGTTCTCCCTGCAAGTAAACATGAGGCTGGGTCTATGGGGGCTGGGCGCTGGCAAGAGCCTGGTGAGGAGCCCTCTTTGCAGCCAGGACACACCACGCCCACCCTTCCTCTTCTTCCTCCATTGCTGCCATTGTCCATTAAAGCAGCACTGCCCCAGAGGACCAAGGGAGCCGGAGGAGTAGACAGGTTATAGGGAGTTTCCCTCTACCCATTCCCTCTCCTCCCCTCTAGCTCTCTTTCTCCTTTAAAAAAACATTTGCGGACAGCTTACCATGGGATCCATGGTTACTTATCACAGTTACTTGGGATACAGAAGCCATCGTCACAGGCCCTGCCTTGGGAGAGCTCATGGGCCAGTGGGAGGAAGCACAGAAGGAAACCTATGGTTGCAAGGGAGGGCAGGAAATGCAATGCTGAAGTCCACCAGGTGCCAGCATGCAATGAGACAGCAAGGGGCAGGGCGAGGGCAGACACTGTGTAGATGACTGAACTGGGGAGGGAGCTTCAAGAACAGCCTGCACCCTTGGTGGGCTGCCTCTGCCATGCCTCTTCTCTGGATGTCTCCTGAACCTTGCAAAAGCACTATGGTGGGCAGTGGTGGCCCTGGGGTCAGGGCTGTTTGGAAAAGAGTCGGAGAAAATTTAGAAGAGGAGAACCTTGGTCTTAAAGGATGAGTAGACTCTTGTCAGTAACAAAGAGCAGGACATTCCAGGTAGAGGGAAGAGCATGATGCAGGGAGGGAGGAGGGCGGAGGAGGGGCTGGAGAGCAGGAGGACTGCCAGAGACAGCGGAGAGGTGGGCAAGGACCAGGACTGGGGGCCTGATGCCACGCTCAGGGGTTTAATTATCCTGGGCAGGTGGACAGCCATGGAAGGGGTGCACATGCGGGGGTGACATCATCTGCCTCTCCTTCTACTTAGGTTCCCCAGAACCTCTAGGCTCTCTGTAGGTAGAGCCACAAACACTACGCACATGCCATGTGTTGAGTTTCTCAGCCTCCTGAGGCCTCCTCAGGATTAGCCCCAGAAGCAGCCAGCTTCAATCTCCTGAAGTAGCCACGTCCTCGCACAGCTTTCCTCACTGGGAACCCATCGATGCAGCTCTCCAGTGCATCAGGTCCGAACCCCCACTGCCAGGAGTGACAGTCAAAATACCTCACCTCCGACCCAAAACCCAATGTGGCAGAGTCCCAGAAGCAGCAGAGCTGGAGGCCCCCACCCACCACCCCCAGGGCTGGGCCAGGGATTAACCCTTTCATTGCTAGATCAGGGTGTGGAGAATTTATAGGGTTCCAGGAAAGAATGGGAGCAACAGGGGGGCACTCATGATGCTTGGGGGCAGCCGATCTTTACTCACGAGAGCAGCCTATTTCAGTATGTTCGCAACCCACACACCTGTCCAGGCCACACACTGTCCACGTCGGCCCTTAGGTAAAGACCTGGAAGAGATGCTTCCTGAAGTCCCTTCCAGCAATGACAGGGAGGCCCCTAATCCAAGTGACGGAGGGCTCAAGTGAGACTAAACACGACTTTGAACTGGAAGGCACTTTTGTTGGTCAGTTACCGTAGCACAGTTACTTCTGCGCTAACCAAGAGAATGACTCTGTACTCGAAACTCTGGTCAGTGATGAAACTCACTTTCGAAGAACTTTGGAGTACGTGATGGTTTTCCTGCCTATGGTTTTTCACAAAAGCTGCCAGGAGCCTAGAATTCTGCACCGGGAAATACAGACAAATACTTGCTGTCATCGGAAACCTGTAAAACCGCTCACCAAGTGAAGAGCATATGTGAACAGGGTCTCTGATGAGACATTGGTCCCTGCAATGCCTGCTGGATACTCACTTTTCAATCATCATCAGCTGACTACACGGGAATCCGGGCAGACACGCATGAAAACGTGCAGCATGCACTGATCACAGGCAGCCCCGAGTGGTGTCTCACTTACTTGAAACAAGGAATTAGGCCTGGCAGGAGACTAAGTTGGAATTTCTGAGGTTAACGATCTAGAATAAATAATGTGTGCTACAAAAGATGCTCGAAATTAATATTTATTGAATATCTACTACGCATTCACCACTCTGTTAGGTGCTGGGAGAGACGCAAACACAGTCTCTGCGCTCAAGTTGGGGAACTACCATGGCACATGGTGAACAATAAATTGCTTTTCAACAACACTGAAAAATGTAAAGGACCCTAAAACTATAGGGTGATACAGAACCTCAAGCCTCACAACCAAAGTCACTTCAAAATAGATGTTTAACTTCATGAACAATTTCTAAACACAACTTGAAGCTTTTTCCATCAACAAATATTTGACTCTTACCAATCAGTCAATTGGGTATGTGCCTAGCCCTGTGGATTGTTGTCTACAAAGTAAATGATTTTAAACTACATACTGCGAAGAAGAAAAACACAGGGGTTCTCTCTTAGGTAGGGAGCACTTAGCCCTGTGGGAACAGTCCAGGCTAAAGCCGTTTCCTATTGTGTGGGTTTCCAAGATGCCTCCAATCCATGCACCTTCACTCTAGCACCTGTGTCTCTTCTCAGTCAATAGAGTTCACATTGGCCCACTCTGTGTTTCAAATACAGATGTCAGCCCTGCACCAAATCACAGCCCAGCAGCCCCCTCAGAGCTCAGAGGTGTCCCTCAGCCTGGCCTCCCACAGGAAAAGTCCCAATATCTGAGGCTCTAGACAAGATTCTGTACCCAGAACATAGCTTTCAAGAGGGCACCCAAAGGGGAGCTCCGAGTGGCAAGGAAGGCTCTGAGGCTCAGAGATAGGGGGCAGAGGAGCTTCAGGGAGGGGTCTATGGCCTGAGAGGAGAGAGAAGAGGGTCTCACCCCTTCTCTACCTCTAGTGCGCCCAGATTCAGAGGAGATGTTGGCATCATGGGGGCAGAAAAGGAAACAGCACAGCTGCTAACGAAGACTAGACAGGGTGATTTGGGGCCGGAGTAAGTTGGGAGAAGTGAGAAAGAAAGAGAATGAGGCTGGCGGAAATGTCACACTCCAGAAAAGCTGAGGCTTAGCCTACAGGGATGGGGGAGGCCCCGCAGGGAGGGTGGGACACTCTCTTCAGAACAACCAGGAATGGACAGTTTCATCTCCCTCTCAAGAACAACTGCAGGCCGGCGCGGTGGCTCGCGCCTGTAATCCCAGCACTTTGGGAGGCCAAGGCATGTGGATCACAAGGTCAGGAGATCGAGACCATCCTGGCTAACACGGTGAAACCCCATCTCCACTAAAAATACAAAAAAATTAGCCGGGCTTGGTGGCGGTTACCTGTAGTTCCAGCTATTTGGGAGCCTGAGGCAGGAGAATGGCATGAAACCGGGAGGCGGAGCTTGCAGTGAGCTGAGATGGCACCACTGCACTCCAGCCTGGGCAACAGAGCAAGACTCCGTCTCAAAAAAAAAAAAGAACAACTTCAAAGCGCAGGGCGTCAGGGCTGAATGAGTCCTTGGAGATAATGATGATGATCAGTGTTATCATAACAGACAACAGCAACCACTGTGAACTGAGCACTCACTGTGGGTCACATGCTGCGCAGGGCTTTACACAAAGCATCTCATTTAATTCTCACAGCAACCACTGTGCTAAAGAGGAAACAGAGATGCAGAGAAGTTAAGCCACTCTCCCAGGGTCACCGAGTTCGTGGCAGACTGGCCTGGAACCCAGGTCTTCTGATCACTTCAGATCCTGTGTTTAGTCAGCTGTCTTTTGAATGCAAGCTTCAGATAATTCTTCTTAGCACAGGAACTGTTCTGAATTGTCATTGCACATTTCATGACCATAAACTACTTTCGTAAATGATTTCTCTTTTATGAAATGGATTAGAGCATGCAAACTTGCCCTAAAGTCCTCTCACACATCTTATGGGAATGATATGGGAGGATGTCCTTCACCCTCTAAATAGCCTGTAATTTTGAAATATTTCTGAATTGATAGGGTCAGAGGATTATTTAAAACTCCTGTACGATCATAATCGCCTCTCTGTCTCACACAAGAATGGGTGTGGGGGTTAACATCATGAAAATAAAATAGAAAAAGATGCCTCGGGCCAAGTACAGTGGCTCACGTCTGTAATCCCAGCGTTTTGGGAGGTCAAGGTGGGCGGATCACTTGAGGCCAGGAGCTCAAAACCAGTCTGGCCAAGATGTCGAAATCCTGTCTCTACTAAAAATACAAAAATCAGCTGCGCATATGGCATGTGCCTGTAGTCCCAGCTACTCAGGAGGCTGAGGCAGGAGAATTGCTTGAACCCAGGAGGCGGAGGTTGCAGTGAGCCCAGATCATGCCACTGCACTCCAGCCTGGGCAACAGAGTGAGACTCTGTCTCAAAAACATAAATAAATAAATAAAAATAAAAAGATGTCTTGGAGTGACCTTGGATGCCTCTTGATTTCCGCATCTAATCAATATCTCTGTAATCTCTCTCGTCACCCTCCTGCACACACCCCCCAAACCACTGCCACTGTCATCGTCACCTCTGGAGTTCTCTGCAGTCGCCTCCTACCCCAAATCCTCCAACCTATCCTTTACAGTGTAGCTGTGGGGACTTTTCTTAAAAATCCCAGCAGGTGGCCCTCGGGCTTAAAAGTGTTGATGATAGAGACAGAAAGTAGGATGGTGGCGGTTGCCGGGAACTAGGGTGAGGGGAGCATGGGGGGTGAGTGTTAAATGGGTGCAGAGTTTCAGTTTTACAAGATGAAAGAATTCTCAAGATGGATGGTGGTGCTGGCTGTACGGCATTTTGAATGTGTTTAATGCCACTGGACTGTACACTTAAAAATGGTTTACATGGTAAATTTTATGTTATGTATATATACCACAATAAAAACATCAATTTAAAAAGTATCTGATGATTTCTAATGGTCTCAGGATACAATGTCTTTTCCTCAGTGAGATACTCAAGGGTCCTAAGAATGTGGTTTCAGGCAAGGCGCAGTGACTCACACCTGTAATCCCAGCATTTTGGGAGGCTGAGGAAGGAGGATTGCTTGAGGCCAGGAGCTTGAGACCAGCCTGGGCAACATAGCAAGACCTCTGTCTCTACAAAAATAAGAAAATAAAACAAAATGTAAACTCAATGGGTTAAAAAAAACAAAAAACAAACAAACAAACAAACAAAACCAGCAGGTTTTAAAGATTGGGGTAAAAAGAATGTGGTCCCAATCTTGTTTTTTTTGTTTTGTTTTTTTAGAGACGGAGTCTCACTCTGTCGCCCAGGCTGGAATGCAGTAGCGCAATCTCGGCTCACTGCAACCTCCACCTCCCAGGTTCAAGTAATTCTCCTGTCTCAGCCTTCTAAGTAGCTGGGATTACAGGCTCCCGCCACCACGCTCAGCTAATTCTTGTATTTTTAGTAGAGACGGGGTTTCACCATCTTGGCCAGGCTGGTCTCGAACTCCTGACCTCGTGATTCACCCACCTCAGCCTCCCAAAGTGCCGGGATTACAAGCGTGAGCCACCGTGCCCGGCCATGTGGTCCCAATCATTAGCAGCGACCTCACCTCCCACCTCCTTGCCTGCTGCCCACACACACACCATATCCCAACAAATCCGTTCCAAAACTGCCATGCCTTCTCATGACTCCTTGCCCTGTACATGCTGTTCCTTCTCTCTGGGATGCACCTCTCCCTCTACCAATGGCTGGGAACATCTTAAGACCCATTTAAATAAGTCACCTCTTCTGCAAAGCCTTCACACCTCCACACACTTGGCACCCAATGTGACCTTCTTCTCAAAGGCACAGGCCACGTCTTTGTGCCCTAGGTCTCCCCAAGGCCTAGCAGACACTCAGTGAATGTTTGTTAACTGTTTAATGAATACGAGTTTTGTCCTCATCTGGGGGAGCTTGACAAGACCTACATAAATGAAGTAATTCATTTCTAAAAAGTGTGATGCAATCTAGAGGTAGAATCGCATCTTCAACAAGAGGGAGATCTTTGTGGGTCTTGGAGGAGGGCAAGTCTGGGGAGGGAAAAGCCTTCCAGGTAGGGGCATCAATGACAGTAAAGCTCCCCCAACCTTTTCCAGAGAGAGAAAGATGAAATCCAGGCTAAGGCTTTTCCCAGGCTCCAGCTTCTGCACACTGTCCATGCATAGCTTTTGCTTCTTTTTTCTGCCATGTAGACTGGAAACCCAAGTATAACTGCAGGGGATGTGCTATTTTTGAGCTGCCCAGCCTCTGAAGCCCCTTTCTTTGTTGGAAGAGTCCCCCACTTTATGAATCTTAGTGGGAAGTGGAGCCCACTTTCCTCTTTGAAAGGTGTACATTCTAGATACTTATTCCCCCTAGCTTATCTTGAACCTTGGCATGGCACGTGACTTGGGCCTGGCCAGAAACCACAGCCAGGATTTTGAATCTGGAGTGAGTGATCCAAAGCAGCAGGGACTGTGGAGAATTCCTCTGTGGGGCAGCAGCAAGGCTTGGTGTCATGGATTTCAATGAGAGTAGAGGGTACTGGACTGTGTTGGCATCCAGGTTCCAGGACCTGGTGCCATGGAGTCAGTGCAGCATGCTGTGATGTCTGCTGTTCAGTGGCAGAAGCAACAGGGATCTCCCTGGGAGAGGTCTGCATGGTGATTTGGGCCATGGTTCTAGCTGCACACCCTCCCAGAGCCTGCTCATTCGATAAGCCTGCTTCACCAACATGCCTCACCATCAGTAAGAAGTAGTAGTCTTATATTTTAATCCACTAGAGTTGGTTTCTTTCATTTGCAAATAAGGACTCTGATATAGTAATTAATACAGACCAAGCTAGGCCCCTGGTCTTTAGGAAAGGGAAAGAAAATATGCATTTTCTGAGCATCTACTAGGTGCTTACTAGTGCTCTAAAAACTTCAGCTAATGTACCTAGATGTGCTTTTTTCCTGGATGCTTTGAGGATCTTGGAGTGATAATCTCATCTGCACTGCCCAGACCTCTGACAGTGTGGGGGCTGTCAGAGCCCTGCTTCATCAACATCACCTCCAGGCCGAGGTTTCAGCATCAGCCTCCAGATCCCAGCCCCGGCAGGGACAGCTTATATGGCAGCTACAACTGTCCAGCAAAGACCCAAGACTGCCTGCTTTGGCCTGGTGAGCTAAATCCTCATTTCACTGACTTCTTGCATTTTTTATTTTAATCTCTCTCATTTGATCTCATGTTCTAAATCTCTTGGCTCAAGAAGCAACAAGTTGCTACCTTTTGTCCTCTATTCTAGGAAGTTTGTGTGACGGTTGTAGCAGCTGGATTCCGTCTGAACACATTCCAGCAATTTGCCTGCTGCAGGATCCTTCAGAGTGAGGCTGGCCGCATCAGTCTGGTCAACTGCAGCTCTGAGTTTCAGAACCACAATCAGTGAGTGTGGCTGGGACCGTTTGCATCAATTACAGCAATTGCTGTCCCCAGGCAGAGAGCATCTCATATTAATAGCTGAGTGGGTTGATGAAACTCTGTTTTTTTCCAAGGGGTGGCTTTTGATGTAACAAGCTTTTATGTCCTTTGTCTAGATGAATGACGGCCCCAAATATCTTACCTGGGTTTTCCCTGGTTTAAGGAAATCCAGAAGAGAAATCATCCAAATAAATCAGGGTGATTGATCACATTCAAAATGGTTCTTTTCTCTCTCTGCAAAAGGTTTCTTCACTGGGTTCTCTCAGCTGCCTTCTGGTGCAGTTGAGAATTTGTTTACAGAACTGGACATGACTAAGGAGAAGGAGGGCGGTCAGGGGCTGCCTGGATCTTCCAGCCCCTCCCAGCTAGAGTCACGGGTGCCTCCAGCTGTGTGCTGGAGCCTGGCCAGAGCCTGAAGCTGTCCTGACCAGCAGCCTCAGCTCTGTCCTTTGGGCACTGTGCACTAGCCTATGACTCCTCCTTCCATCCTTTGTGAATTCGTCCACTTGGCCATTGCTTTCTTGGCACCCAGCGTGTCTGCCAAGCACTCTGCTAGGCACTGGGGCTACACAGGCAAATCACATGGATGTAGCACCCCCTCTCTGAGATACCTTCAGCTATTAGACAAGTGGACCAGGGGAAGCAACATCAAATAACTACCTGCTTGGGGAGTCCAGGATGGGGGAGCTCACCTAGCTGAGAGGGGCTCAGAGCCCTAGAACACCCCAGGGAGAAAGTGCCATTTCCTCGAAGACCTGAGAGATGAGCGGGTAGCCAGGGGAAGATGGCAGCAGAGCAAAGCCCAGAAGAGGCTGAAGCAGAGAGAAGGAATGGAGCCAGAAGAGAAGACAGAGAGGAGTCAGGGAGCTCCTCACCAGCCTTCCTCCCTGGAGCTTCCTAACAACCCTGTGGGCTAGGACTCTCACTACCATCACCCCCATTTTACAAATGGGGAAACTGAGGCACAGAGCGGCCAGCTGACCTGCCCAACGTCACATATCTTGTGAGTAGTGCAGCCATGATTTGAACCCAGGTCATCTGGCTCCTGAGTCCAACCACCATGCTGAGCTGCAGCTGAATAACGGTGAAGGGTTTTAAGTCACAAAGCAAAATGAAGGTCACACTTGCGTTTTTTTGTTTTATTTTGTTTTGTTTTTGAGACGGAGTCTCGCTCTGTCGCCCAGGCTGGAGTGCAGTGGCCGGATCTCAGCTCACTGCAAGCTCCGCCTCCCGGATTCACGCCATTCTCCTGCCTCAGCCTCTCGAGTAGCTGGGACTACAGGTGCCTGCCACCTCGCCCAGCTAATTTTTTGTATTTTTTTAGTAGAGACGGGGTTTCACCGTGTTAGCCAGCATGGTCTCGATCTCCTGACCTCGTGATCTGCCCATCTCGGCTTCCCAAAGTGCTGGGATTACAGGCTTGAGCCACCGCGCCCGGCCCACACTTGTGTTTTTTACAGAGCTGCTCCTGCTGAAGGGGTTGAGGGTAGCACAGCGAGTCTCCCAGCATGTCCTGGGCTTTTAAAGTGCCCATGTGCTTGGTGCTGAGCTGGTTAGGGCAGGAAGAGGAGAGGTAGAAGAGTCCTCTGCACCACAGCTGCCTAGCTCTCCTGGCCGGTCACATTCCAACTTCGTATCCAGATCCACCTTTTTGGGAGTCAGCCCCGTCCAAACGAAACTCCAGCACAAGGAGAAACACCTGTGCCTTCCTGCCTTCCCAGGGGCCCCTCCAGGGGCAGCAGGAAGGATGGAAACACAGATTGGCATGACCTCAGTGGCTGTCCCCACAGGGGTCCCTTTCACTCCATAGCCTTCTGGTGCCTGAGCCCACACTCATGTCTCCCTTCTCTCAACTCCCATAGCACTTATTGTGAGAAGCACACAATCAACTCCTGTGTGCATTGTTCTCTAGCTGTTTTGTGGTCATTCATCTCTTCAACTATCTCGAATTGTCTGGAGATGAGTCATAATTAGGGAGATGATTATGTACCAAAACTTAAAAAAATCCCAACTCTCATATATGTCCAGAGAGAGACAGAGAGAGAACGTATATGTCTACGTATAATATGAAGCATAAAAATACGAAACATAATGACCATTTTTTTGTGATGATTAAGGCTAATTGCCACGTACCTAGGGCCTGCCTGGGACATATGGGCCATGTACCTCGACACTATTTGGCCCTGGCCTCTCCAGCTTTTTTATGAGCTCTTTATGGGTTTGTCGTCTCTGCCTTGTCCACTGATTGCCTTGCATAGACCATAGAAATGGGCTCCCCAAAGCCCTAGCTATCACTCTACTCAAAGTCATCTGCGGAAATGTGGAGTAGATTTCAGAGGAAGTGTCGGGAATAATTCTGCTCCCACCTTTTAAGTAGCCACTTCTGGACTGCTGTGGACCCGGAAACCTGGTAACTGAACAACTTGCAACTGAAGAGAAAGGGGATTTTCCCTGCCTTTGCTGATCTCCAGGTTAGGCACCCACCTCTGTGCTCTCAGTCAAGCTCCTTCTAAGCACAGACTGTGTCTTAATCATGCTGGAAACCCCAGCCCTTAGGACAGCATCTGGCAGGTGGAAGACCTTCAAACATTTTGTGGAATGAATTAGCAGGAAATTGAGTCTGAGCGAGGGCTTGGAGAATGCTCCTCTAAGTCTTGTACGGGTGAGCATCAGTCTGTGATCTTGCGACAGTTTTCTGATGGCTCAGGGACCTTCTGTGCTGGCTTCAAGGTTCTGGGTATACTCTTCCGAGCAGAGGCAATCCTGTATCTATGGAACATCTGCTGAAGACATAGCTCTGCCTTGTGTGCTTTCCTCCTGTGGCTTTACTATTCTAGTGACTCTGCATATGGTTGGGCACATAGTAAGCACACAAGGCCAATGGTCAGCGTTATTGGAAACGCATCCTGAATGGTCTGGATCCAGTCTCCAAACAAGCCTTCACTGAATGCCTTCTGTGGCCCAGTAAAGTCACCAGGGACATGCAGGTCAGATGTAACTTCTCCCACTGGGAGGTAGCAGTCTGATGGTGGTAGTGGGAGAGGACGGGAACCATGTAGACAATTAAAGGGAACAGACAAGGGACAAGGAGGCACCTCTTTCGCTGCTGGATGTGTTGAGCATAGAAACAGAGCCTTCCACATGAAAATAAAATCAGCCTCTGACTCACGGGTAGATACATATTCAGCCGCCCACCAGCCTCAAATAACTAAACATTGTTCCCAGGCCAGCAAACACTGGAGCTTCTGTCTTCCATTGCAGGTAGCACAGATTCTTGCTTGTTGTAATAGAAGATTGAAATCAGACAGACCTGTTTTTAAGTCTTAACTCTAAAGTTTACCAATTGGGATAGGTAATTTAACCTCTCTGAGCATCAGTTTAGTCAGCCAGTGGGAACTACAATAGCTAAGTTTATCCAGCTGTTGAGCAGTCACCGAATACAAGATTTAAAAAAACAAACAAACAAAAAAAACAAAAAAAACCCCTTACCCTCAAGAGGCTCATGGTCCGGTAAGGGAGAGAAGAGAGACTGGTATGTTGCAGACACACATTAAAAGCTATTAAAAGATATCCATATCTGACCAGGCGTAGTGGCTAACACCTGTAATCCCAGCACTTTGGGAAGCCAAGGTGGGCAGATCACCTGAGGTCATGGGTTCAAGACCAGCCTGACCAACATGGTGAAACTCCATCTCTACCAAAAATACAAAAATTAGCCAGGCGTGGTGGCATGTGCCCGTAGTCCCAGCAACTTAGGAGGTTGAGGCAGGAGAATTGCTTGAACCCGGGAAGTAAAGGTTGCAGCGAGCCGAGATCATGCCACTGCACTCCAGCCTGGGCAACAGAGTGAGGCTCCAAAGAAAAGAAACAGATATCCATATCATTTGTTGGGTAAAAAAAAGGTTACTAAATGCATTCAATAGAACACACACATGTATTTATATGTATGTGTATGTGTGTAGAGAGAGAGATTTATTAAAAGGAATTTGTTCACACAGTTATGGATGCTGGCAAGTTCAAAACCTGCAGGCCAGCAGGATGTAGATCCAGGAGAGCTCATGTTCCCTTTCTAGTTCTAAAAGCATCTGCGGGGGACACAGGAAGGGCCGGCGCTTCGGATGGAGTCTGAAGACAGTCTGCTGGAAAGTTCCCTCTTGCTCAAATAAGGATGCTTTTTGTGTTCTTTTCAGGTCTTCTGACTTGATGAGGCCCACCCATATTAGGGAGTGCAAACTGCTTATTCAAAGTCTACTGATCTAGGCCAGGTGCAGTGGCTCACGCCTATAATCCCAGCACTTTGGGAGGCTGAGGCAGGTGGATCACTTGAGGTCAGGAGTTCAAGACCAGCCTGGCCAACATGATGAAACCCCGTCTCTACTAAAAATACAAAAATTAGCCAGGCATAGTGGTGCACATCTATAATTCCAGCCACTCAGGAGGCTGAGGCAGGAGACTCGCTTGAACCAGGGAGGTGAGGGCTGCAGTGAGCCAAGATCACACCACTGCACTCCAGCCTGGGTGACAGAGTGAGACTGTCTCAAAAAACAAAACCAAAAAAACCACCACCAACAACAAAGTCCACTGATTTAAACACCAATCTCATCCAAAAACACCCTCACAGAAACACCCAGAATAGTGTTTGACTAAGTATCTGGGTATCGTGATCCACCAAGTTGACACATACAACTAACCATCACCCTGAACAAAGTGAATAAAGTTTCAAACTAAGGAATATGTAGAAAGACTTCCTTGACCAGGCTCCCTTGATTTCCCCACCTATCTGTGACTCTGCGAAACCTCATTTAGCACCCACAGGCCAGGTGGGGGCAACTCTTTATCTGCCCACTGCACAAAAGCACCAATAGTAATTATATGAAGATTTTGGGTGAAAAGTCCCACTCAAATGTTTGCTTGTCACTAAACTAGCTGCCATATGGCAGGAAAGGAAGAAGTTTCTGGCGATCCACTGGTCTGAGTAAATAAATCACTGAAACAATTTATGAGAGTGAGCTCAACCAGGTCTCATTCATTCTGAAATGTACATGGAATGCAGCCATTCTGTAGACCATTAACTGCACTAATTACAACAATGATTCAAGAGATAAGCTTTCACTAAACATTTAATAAAGTTCTAAGGTTCCTTGCAGTTGGATAGCATCCCCCCAGGGCTGTACCCCATCCCCAAGCAGAGGGAAAGAAGGAAAAAAGAAAATGCTACTTACTGAACACTTGCTATATGCTCAGCATTTTCCTATGTGACAGTTCATTTAATCTCCAAACAACTCTTTGATGTTGCGATGATGATGATGATGATGATGATGATGATGATTTTTGAGACAGGGTCTCACTCTGTTGCCTAGGCTGGAGTGCAGAGGTACAATCATGGCTCACACCAGCCTCAACCTTCTGGCCACAGGTGATCCTCCCATCTCAGCCTCCCAGGTAGCTGGGACTGCACGTGTGTGCCATCACGCCCAGATAACTTTTATATTTTTTTGTAGATACAGGTTTTTGCCATGTTGCCTACACTGGTCTGGAACTCTTGGGCTCAAGCAATCCACCATCTCAACCTCCCAAAGTATTGGGATTACAGACATGAGCCACTGTGCCCAGCTGGAATTATTTTTCCAGATTACAGATAGAGGGAACTGAGTTTCACAGAAGATCAAGGTATCCAAGCTCAAATCACACATAAATAGCAGGGCTGGATTTTAGGGTCTTCTGGCTCCATGTTAATGTGCTCCTTTTTGTTCCAAGAGTTTCTTCATACCAGGTAACTTAGAAAAAATAACAAGAACTTCATAAATAAGGTAATAATTTCTCAGTACTCCCTTTGCTAGCTGTCTGTTCCCTGCACTTCTTCCCAGTATGTTGGATGTGATGCTTAACAGGTTTCATATTTACTAGGGAGAAACTCTTAGAAGACAGAGGCTGGTCTGATCTGTCCTAGGTTCTCTGCAGCACCTAGCAGAGATCTGGGGAGACTTGGTGAGGCAGCCTCAGCAGTGGTTAAAAAGATGGGCTTTGGCACCCAAACTGCATGGGGTCCGTATCCAAGTTCTGCCGCTCTCTAGCTGTGTGGCCCTGTACATCATGCTTGACCACCCTGTGCCTTCATTTCCTTGTCTGTGAAATAGAGACGATGAGCATAATAACACCTACTTTGTAGTGGCATTAAGCAGATTGGATAAGTTAATTCTCGCTAAAAGACTTAAAATAGTGCTTGACACATGCAATCACTCAACACACATTAGTTCTTTCTGTTTCCAGGGACTTCAAGTTCCCAGAGCCTTATTTCTCTCCAACCCGAGTTCTTTCAGGCACAGAAGCCTTTAGCTATGCAGAGGGTCCTCTGAATCTTCCTAAAATGCAATTTTATACAGCATCATTGGTTGGAAGCAGTTTTTACCCATGATTCCAGATGATTGCAACCAGATGAGTTGGTGTTCAATAAATATTTGATTGAATGAAAGCAGAAATTTCAGAGACTGAGGTACAGAAAGCAGCAAAAACTTGCCCAAGGTCACTGGGGGAGATGGCAGCACAGCCTAGACTTTCTGACAAAGAATTTAGTGTGCTTGCTCCTTCTGGTAGCACCTCTCCCTACCACAGAGGTCCCATCCCCTGACGATTTCCTCTCCAGGGTCTCTATCCCCCATCCACCTCCACTGGCTTCTCCCCTTGCCCGGGTTGCCTCTAATTTTGGTGAGCTTGAAATTCACTGGTCATACAGAAGGCATTTTATCTGACCTTCCACATGCAAATTCTTTCCATTGGGATTTCTCGGTGTCCAGCTCCACCCCAGCCCACAGGGCCATAAACACTCATGTGTCTGCAGTGGGGCCCCAGGGATTCCAGAAATAACAGCAGGGCCCTCCATTAGAAGGCTGGAACATAGTAAGGCATTTCTGCGTTAAGACACAGGCCCTTTCCAATCCAGGCCACTCCTGTCTGTCAAAGCACAAAGCAACCTTTACAAGTCAGGACAGGGAGGGGCAGTCAAGAGGGAGTCTGAATTTCTGGAAAGTCGGCACCTTCTCCTCCCATCTGTCTGCACTCTCAGATCTCCCATTCTAGAGATTCTCCGGATTCGCTCAGGTCTCCACCGAGAATGGGAAATTCTTTCTTGCCTGTGGCATTCTTGGGCCTTCTATGATCCATTCTCTCTAGACCTGCTGGAATCGGGATCATAGCAGCGTGAACCCAGAGGGCAATTCGCATCTTAAGATGGCACAAAGGCCACTCGCCAGACGGGCAGGACAGCCACCCTACCTGGATGGAGTTAGGGGACTGGAGTGCCAGGAGAGACAGGAGTGGTTTAAAAGGAAAGGGAGCTGCCAGGGATTACCCTGAATGGGAGGGGCCTGGGGAAATCTTTCTCAGCAGGGTGAGAAACTTCAGCAGGGTGTTCCCCAGGAGGAGAAAATCAGAAATCGACATCCAGGGAGAGGATTTCGGCTTTTCAAGTGTGCTCTGACAAATAATACCAGAAACAAAAAGCGTGTGCGCATGTGACAATGATGTGAAAAATTATGGATTTAGATGCATAACCTGGAAAGCCTGAAAGAAACATAAAAATTGCTTTTTTGCGGGGAGCGATGTTATGGGCAGGGTTTTTTTGGGGGGGTGGGAAGGGGTGGTTCTAGGTGTTTTCCTGCAGACTGTGCTGAATGTCATTTCCCATTTTAAAGAAAACCACAATACTTGGCATTGTCACAGAGACTCGCCTGGATCTTCTGGGACCTACCTTTTCACAAGGGAAGTTTTTGTTTTAGGGTGCCCATCTGAAAACCTGAATTTATCACGTACGTGCCATACTGAAGCCACTGTCTCCAGGAATCAATTATTCTTTAATAGGGATGCGGTTTGCTTAATTCCCAGCCCTAATGGCAACGTGATTAAGGTCTGGGTTTAGTATCTTGGGATCCAAACCTTTGTCACAGATCGGAAGGTGGAGGAAAGAAAGGCCCCTGTGCTCCCAAACAGCTGAATATGTCACCCTCCAGTTCAGACTCGGCCAGAGACCTTGAGATGCAATGCACCATCCGCACCGGGAGACGTAGTCGCCGCTTCGGAGGTCGTGCGCGCCTCTGGGTCTCGTGCCGCACCCAGAAGTGCCGGGGTGGCGGGGAGGCTGAGGGGAGTTGGTAACGGCATCGCCATGGCAACAGTGACGTCCTTTTACCCTGGATCTAATTGGAGGAAACCCCGTGGCCGAAGCCGCAGCCTGCCGGCCAACCGAACTTCCCCGCGCCGACCCACCCTCCTAGCCTCCGCGTTCCCTCCCGCTCCGCCCCCCTCGCCCCCTTCCGCGCGCTCGGTCCTCATTGGCCAGCAGCGCGTCGGGGGGCGGGACTCTCGGGCCAAGCTCGGCGCATCATTGGGCGGCGGACCTCCCCTCGGCTCCGGGGTAGGCTGAGACGGGAGGGTCCTCAGCTAAAGCCAAAAGCAGATCAAAGTGGTGGGACTCGCGTCGCGGCCGCGGAGACGTGAAGGTGAGCACCTGGGTCGGCCCGCGGGCATCCTCCGGCCGCTCTGGGCTTGAGGGCCGGGCGGAGGTGCCGCCCTCGGGAGCAGCCGGCTGTCGATGCCGCTCCCCTCAGGGACGGCTCCGGGCGGGAAGGTGCGGGGCCAACGGTCGCTTCCATCTTGGGCCGGCCGGGCGGGGGTGGCGGGAGCGGTCGCGGCTCGGGCTCTGTGCGCGCGGGGCCTTCGCGCCGCCCCCGCCTCCTCCCGCCGCGGACCGCGGCCTCCCCGGGCGCCCGGCGGGGGCGGGGGCGGGGGAGAGGGAAATTCAAGCGGCCGCATGTGCTGGAGACAAAAGCGGGCGGCGGGCCGCATTGTCTGACGGCGCTCCCTCCCTGCTTTTTGTTCTCGCCTCGCCGCCCCGCCCCTCCGCAGCTCTCGAGGCTCCTCCCGCTCCGGGTCGGCGCTCTCCCTCGCTCTCCTCGCCCTCCGCCCCGGCCCCGGCCCCGCGCCCGCCATGGAGAAGACTGAGCTGATCCAGAAGGCCAAGCTGGCCGAGCAGGCCGAGCGCTACGACGACATGGCCACCTGCATGAAGGCGGTGACCGAGCAGGGCGCCGAGCTGTCCAACGAGGAGCGCAACCTGCTCTCCGTGGCCTACAAGAACGTGGTCGGGGGCCGCAGGTCCGCCTGGAGGGTCATCTCGAGCATCGAGCAGAAGACCGACACCTCCGACAAGAAGTTGCAGCTGATTAAGGACTATCGGGAGAAAGTGGAGTCCGAGCTGAGATCCATCTGCACCACGGTCCTGGTGAGTCCTCGGCGCGGGGAGCAGGGGAGGCCTTTTGTGCGATACTTTTCATTGAGAGTTTCGCGGGCACTGAAAGAAAGGTGAGCCGGGGCTTACCGGACTCTGCCGAGGTGGAGGGTTTCAGGTGAGCCCTGACTTGCCTTCTGTGTCTCTCCGGTTCTAGAGACTCAAGAGGCTGCTTTTCCAAGGATAAGTTCTTTTTTTTTTTTCTTTCCCCCAGATGCTGGGTAGCTGCCAAACGATGGAACTTGGAAACATCCAAGTAGGTCTCTGCGAGACTGAAAGGCGTTTTTAAGTTTCTTGTGCGGGGAGATCTGTGAGCTCTCTAATGGCTTCAGGCAGTTGAAAGAAGGCGCAGGCACCTTTTTGTTACAGACAATGTAGTAGGGATTTTTTCCCAAACCCAGTAATGGAAACTTGCTTCGAAAATCTGAACAGATACTTTATTTTTCAAGCAAGAGTATCTGTTGCGCTCCCCCCCACCCCCTATAAACAGGAGAGGAGGGGAGTTCAGTAAATGTCAAAAGGGCACAGCTCTATCTGAAGAACACAATGTCCTGGTAAATTTCAACATTTAATAACATTTCCTTGCTGTTGCACAGCTGTGCTTAAACACTAGTGTTGAAGGGAATTCGTTTCTAGTGTGGAGTGGACAAGGAAAGCTTTCCAGGTTTTGAACTGTCCAGTCTTAGCAAGGACGATTGTTGGGTGGAGTAGGTGGCTGCTGTGATTCACCCTTATTAGTGAGAGAGAACATTTTTAGCTTTGTCATTGCACGGATCTTTTGATCCGTAGGGTAAGTTTTTCAAATTGAAATACCAGCATTATATCCAGGAGTGTTTTTAAATGTTTCAGTGCTGCAAAGAGTCATTTCTATGAATAAAATAGGAAATAATCCGATATGGTTTGCCTTTCTTTAAGTGTCGCTTTTACAAGAGGCCTACTTATTTTTGATGTGTTTGTGCACATCATATTTTAGGTGGGCTTTGATAGACAAGCATAGTAGACTGGCGATTTTTTCAAAAGGGAGTGGAAGAAATAATTTCTCCCTGGCCCCCTCCTCCACCCCCGAAGCCTTCTTTCTTCATGTCATCAGAATGGTGGGGCAGGGAATATATTCCCCACCCCTTGTTTAAAAAAAAAAAATCCACGAGACTTTTTTAACCTCTTTTTCTAATACGATGACAGGCGATCCGGACAAAATCATGGCTGATGGAAATAACTGGTAAAGGGGGAAAGAAAGTATTGTAGACAGAGTGTGTACTAAAGTGGAGAAAACTTGAGATTATTTACTTTATGAAGTCAAAACTTTGTTGTATTTATCCGTGTGCTCTTAGCTTCCAGTCCCTGCTTGGCATTGAAGAAACACTTGTAAAAGCTTTTTGGACTGAATTGCTTGTATTAAAAAATTTTGCCAACTTGAAAGTAATGGTAGACTTCAACTTGAGTAACATATGGTAATGGCTATTAACAGCATTATCTGTTACCAAGGGAAGACTCACAAGAATTACATATGTTAAGGTTTTCTATATATGTATTTTGGGTGCTCTCACAGCATATTTCAGTCTCTGTTCAGTTTTTTACTTTTCAGTTAGTTATCTTGAAGCAATTCAGAATCACCACATGATTTTTCTTTTTCTCGAGCAAGGTGACTCTGAGCCGAAGGAATATTCGTTTTATTTTGTGGCTCTTATAAATTCTGATTTTTACGATAACATTAGTGGGGGAAGAGTTTTGCTTAGTTGATATGTAGCTTGAGAGATAGACCAGGTGACGTTAGAATAGAACTTTCATACAGACCATTTCAATGGGGACAACCCCTGAATTTAGGACAGTCTCTTTTATATACTGAGAAGAAATAGAATAGTTTAGCTTGATGAATCTGAGACACCAAGGCGTAAATGAAATATTCATAAAATGGCATAAGAAGCTAACTGGGGCTTGGTGGCCAACCTATAAAAAAATATCTTGGGAAAGCACTTTTTCAAGTTGGCAACTATATTGAGAGCTTTCTGTGTGCCAGGCATTGTGCTCTAAGCAATATGGGGAAGTACAAAACAGAATTGTGGATTTTGCCCTCTGATGATTCATAATTTAGAGAGCATGTGAGAGATACACAAACATAAATAACACAATATTCCCATCAGACAGTTAATGAACACAGTGCTATGTAGTCTGAAGGAAATAGAAACCTTTGAAAAGGCTTCACAAAGATAGGTTTTGGGGGGCTGAACATTGAGAGAAGAGGCTGGCAGAGGTGTCAGGATTAAAGGCCGAAGGAATACCTGAATATCCGGGATAGGGCTTTTTCAGGAAACAATGCGTCGGCATGGCTGGAGCAGAGTTCATGTGTAGAGTTGTTGCAGGAGACAAGCCTGGAAAGGAAGGCAGGAATGATCATTTATAGAAGGTTGGAGTAAGGGGGTTTCTTCATTTGGTTGATGGGAAACTGGAGTTTTTTTATGCCTGGGCATAACAAGATCCCATCTCTACAATAAATAAATAAAACTTGGGGTCTTGAACTTCTGGCCTCAAGCAGTCCTCATGACTTAGCCTCCCAAAGTCCTGGGATTACAGATGTCAGCCACCACTGTACACATAGCAGCATCTAGAATTCGTGGTTTGAGTGCTAACTAACCAGTCTGTGATCTGAACTGATGGACAAGGAAGTGATAGACAAGTGAACAAGAGTCTGATAATTGATGAGTTAGTAATTTAATAAGGAGTCTAGGAAAGTAGAGTAAAATCTAACATTTCTGAACATGCATGCTAATACAGGGTTTTCTTTTTTTCCTTTGGTGAACAGGAAGAAAAATTTGGTGTGGAGGAGGTGAGACTTGACTTGGTGGTTATAGAAGACTAGTAGAAGTAACATGAAGGATAGCCAAAATTTTGATAGCAAAGAGCAGATATTCTCAGCCTCTTCTTTCCCTTTCATACAGTAGATTGAGGCAGAATTACTTGAACCATGTATTCAAAATAACTCTGTGAACAACTCTCAACCCTTTTGATAATCATTGTATTGAAAGAGGTTACTGAACCGTGGAAGCAGAAAAAAAATGTTAAAATCCAAGAGTAAGGAACTATAAGTGGACCAAACTCTCTAAGATGAGAGGAGTTAGAGAAGATTTCATCCAGTTAGAGCTGTCTCTCAGTGTCATTGTAAAACTGAAGACTTTGGGCTAAACTTTCTAAGTCTCTTCCAGTTCTCATAGTTTGGGGCTGTAGGGTAAGTAGGTCCTAGCCATTCTGCTCTGCTCTGACATCCTTCTACCTCTTAAATGAGGAGTTTTTAAAGTCCAGGTTGAAGAATGTGAAGAATACATAACAGGTTGAAAACTGGTGACTTCAGCGAAATGGCTTCAGAAAGAAGTGAGGCAGAAGTCATTGGTGATCTTACTGAGTGTTGGGAGGAGCAAAATCTAGGCAAAAAAAAACTGGGCTTTGGCTGTGGTGGCTCATGCCTGTAATCCCAGCACACTGGGAGGCCAGGGCCGGTGGATCACCTGAGGTCAGGAGTTAGAGACCAGCCTGGCCAACATGGTGAAACCCCATCTCTATTAAAAATACAAAAAAATTAGCCAGGTGTGGTGGCACATGCCTGTAGTCCCAGCTACATGGGAGGCTGAGGCAGGAGAATCGCCTGAATCTGGGAGGTGAAGGTTGCACTCCAGCCTGGGCCACAGAGCGAGTCTCTTGTCTGAAAACAAAACCAAAACCCTGGGCTTAAATATTACAGGTAAGATGTTTAGGAGTCATTAAGAAGAACTTGGGTATGAGGGAAGGGCAAATGGAAAAAGTTAGAGGGGTTCACAAAGCCCCTCTGGGACTTGGGAACAAAATCTGTCATTTACAAAGTCAGTGACCTGGAATAAGAACCAGGCAGTTTGAATGTATACAAGATAATTTCTATCTTAAACATCATATTATCCTCTCCTGTACATCAGTTCTAGTAGAATTTCAGTAAATTGCTTCAGCATAATGCATAAACAAGTTCAGAAACTAAAGTGCATATTATGATTTTTAAAAATAAGAGTCAGTTAAAATAATATGTAGAGAATCTCTGAAAGTTGTCTGTCTTAGTGTAAAAGCTTTGTAACCTTAATTGAGTAATATGCTTGAATTTAGTTGTGTTTAAGTTTAATCTCAATAAAAAATGTCTTATGCTGGTCATTATTTTTGAGTAAGACTGATATGTTTTTCTTCGTAGTTAATGAATCTGAATGTGATTTTATTGACACAATGGAAAAAGTATGGACTCTGAATCAATTTTTGAATCATTGCTCCATTACCTTTTAGTTGCATGGACACTGGCAAATTTCTTAATCTGTCAGACTCTCTTTCTTCTGTAAATTGATGATGATGGTGCCTGTTTTTAGAGACTTGTAGTTAGAATAATGGCTCATAATTGACATTTACCAGGCATTCACTGCACACTAAACACTATTTTAAGCATTTTATACTCACTTTGCTCCGCTAAGGTAGGTTGATAGTATTTCTGTTTCACAGTTGAGGAGAATGAGGCATAAAGAAGTTAGTAATGTGGTCAAGATTAGAAAGCTAGTAAGTGATAAGAGCAAGGATTTGAACCCAAGTGGCGTAACTGCTTATGACATGGACCACAGTAGGCCCTAAGTGCATGGTGGCTCACTTAAGACCATGGTGTGAATTTCTGTTTTGAGGAATTTGTGCATTTTAATAAATACAAGACATTAATGCTTCTAATGAGGAAGGAAGGTAGATCTGTGATGGGCAAAACTCCCAGTCTGTAATATTGAAGACTTTCTTTTACACACAATACTGTAATAAGATTTTAAAACTCATTGACGTTGAGGGTTTTGCCTTTAGATTGTAGGCTGCTTAAAGGCAACAGTTTTGGGGAGGGGGGGAGTTGGGTGTTTTTTTTTTTTTTTGAGATGGAGTCTTGCTCTGCCACCCCGGGTGGGGTGCAGTGGCACCATGTCAGCTCACTGCAACCTCTGTCTCCTGGGTTTGAGCAGTTCTCCTCCCTCAGCCTCCTGAGTAGCTGGGATTACAGGCATGACCACCATGCCTGACTAATTTTTTGTATTTTTAGTAGAGACGTGCCTGGCCAGGGTTTTTTGTTGTTGTTGTTGTTTTTTAAAGAATGAAATGGGCTGGGCACGGTGGCTCATGCCTGTAATCCTGGCACTTTGGGAGCCTGAGGCAGGTGGGTGACCTGAGGTCAGGAGTTGGAGACCAGCCTGGGCAACATGGTGAAACCCTGTCTCTACTAAAAATACAAAAAGTTAGCCTGGCATAGTGGTGGGCACCTGTAATCCCAGTTACTTGGGAGGCTGAGGCGAGTTGCTAGAATTGGGGAGACAGAGGTTGCAGTGAGCCGAGATTGCACCATTGCACTCCAGACTAGGCGACAGAGCAAAACTCTTTGTCTTAAAAAAAAAAAAAAGGTGGAATAGAATATTGTAAGTTTAAGGTTAGATCCGTGTTGCCCAACCAGGTGATTTTTACCCACTCCTCGCTGCCCCCAGTGGAATTTTGGCAACATCTGGAGACATTTTGGGTTAAGACTTGAGGAAGGAAGGTGCTGCTCATGGCTAGCGGGTAGAGGCCTGAATGCTACTAAACATCATGCGGTGCACAGGACACTCCCCAACAAAGAACCCAGCCCCCCAGTGCCAATAATGCCAAGGTTGAGAACACCTTGGATTAGACCATAAATAAAATGAGCTGTACTAAGTTGTATTGGATTGTGTCATGCTGTCCTTTGATTTCTTCCTAACGTGTTGATATCTTACCTGAACCTCTTGTCTAGCTAGACTTGTTATTTTTCCCCTTGTCATTATTTTGTGTATGCTGTTAAACTCTACAGTTCACCTTACTGAAACTTATTCAGTGGGTCCTATTTTTTGTTTGATTTGGTTTGATTTGTTTTTATTTTTGAGACACAGTCTGGCTCTGTGGCCTGAGCTGTGCCACTGGGCTTACTGCAACTCTGTGGCCTGAGCTGCACCATCTGGGCTCACTGCAACTTCCACCTCCCGGGCTCAAGCCATCCTCCTACCTCAGCATCCGGAGTAGCTGGGACTACAGGCACTTGCCTGGCTAATTTGTATTTTTTATAGAGATGAGGTTTTGCCATGTTATCCAGGCTGGTCTTGAACTCCTCATGAGCTCAAGCAATCCACCCAGGCATGAACCACTGTGTCTGGCCGGGTCCTATATTTTCAAAGTGCCACCTCTTCATAGTTGTCTCCAAAGCCTTGAGATTTGCTCTTTTAAAAACTTGGCACAGACTGCAATTATATTGAAATCTATAAATGCAGTGAAAATTGATGAAGGGCAAATGTACTCCCCTCCATCATAGTAGCTTGGCATATGTGGTTCAGACTTTCTTTTTTCTTTCTTTCTTTCTTTTTTTTTTTTTTTGTGATGGAATTTCGCTCTTGTTGCCTAGGCTAGAGTGCAGTGGCGCAATCTCGGCTCACCTCAACCTCTGCCTCCGGGTTCAGGCAATTCTCCTGCGTCAGCCTCAAAAGTAGTTGGGATTACAGGCATGCACCACTACACCCAGCTAATTTTGTATTTTTAGTAGAGACGAGGTTTCTCCCTCCTGGTCAGGTTGGTCTCAAACTCCCGACCTCAGGTGATCCTACCGCCTCTGCTTCCCAGAGTGCTGGGATTACAGGCGTGAGCCACTGCACCAGGCCGTGGTTCAGACTTTTAACCCAGTGGTGAACATTTAGGTTGTAAACAGTTTTTCTCTAAACAACACTGGGAAGAAGATCGTTGTTGCATGCTTTATGCTAGGATTTACTTAGGTTCTTGGAAGTGGAATTTCCAAATCAAAAGATTTGCGTTTTTTTCCAGATAGCCCTCTGAAAAGGTATGCGTGTATGCTGTCATCAGCAGTGATTGAGAAGGCCATTCATTTCCTCTAACCCTTTCCAGCACAAGCAAGTTTAAGTCTCATGTAGTTCCATTTAGAACATGGCATGGCATGGGATTAGTTGAGTCAAGGTGTTGGTTTGGCAGTTGGGAAATCTGGTGGGCTCTTGGCTGTGTTAGTGTTCTCTATTTTTATCGTTAAGACCAATTTTTGTATTTAGCACTAATTGTTTCCAAATGGCAACAGAAAATGTATCTGAGTTTATACCATTGACTTTCTGGGTATCAAGGGGCTGGTAGAGAGGCATCATTTAAAAGATGTGAAGAGAAGACAAGTTTATCAGTTGCTACTTTAATTAAACTCTTAATCCATAGGTAAGTCAGTGATAAATATTTTATGATAAATTACTAGATTTTAAAGCATTGTTTGCATATTGAATATTTAAAGACAAAATGATGATAATACCTAGGACTTCAAAGTAATTGGGGGGATACAGATGAAACAGGAGTGTCTATGAAGTAATATAGTTGCAGCTGGCTTCAATTGGAATTCATTGTACTATTCTCTTTTCTCCTGTGTACCTTTAAAATTTCCCATTACAAGTTTTTCCTCCCCTAGAAATTCCACTCTTAGGTGTTTACGCAAGAGGGAATGATACATGGGGCCAAGACGCATAGGTACAAGAATGTTAATAACAGCTTTATTCTAAGAGCAGAAAACTAGAAATAATCCACTAGTAGGAAAATTGATAAACACTGATATATATACAAGTGGAATACTACTCAGCATTAAAAAGGAACAGACCGCTGGGCGTGGTGGCTCAAGTCTGTAATCCCAGCACTTTGGGAGGCCATGACGGGCGGATCACAAGGTCAGGAGATCGAGACCATCTTGGCTAACCTGGTGAAACCCCTTCTCTACTAAAAAATACAAAAAACTAGCTGGGCGAGGTTGCGGGCGCCTGTAGTCCCAGCTACTGAGGCAGGAGAATGGCGTAAACCCGGGAGGTGGAGCTTGCAGTGAGCTGAGATCCGGTCACTGCACTCCAGCCTGGGCGACAGATTGAGACTCCGTCTCTCAAAAAAAAAGGAACGGACCACTGATACTACAGCGTGAATGAATTTCAAAAACATGCTAGGTGAAAGAAACTCTGCATGAAAAAGTACATAGTGTGTGTGATTCCATTTATATGAAATTTTAGAACAAACACTGCTTGTTTGTGGTAGGGAAAAAAAAGATCAGGAATAACGGCCTCTGTGGGAGAATAGGCAGAGATTGATTGGGAAGGGGCAGGCTTCTAGGATAATTTTTTTTTTTTTTTTAATATTTTTAAGTTCTGGGATACATGTGCAGAACGTGCAGGTTTCTTTCATAGGTATACACGTGCCGTGGTGGTTTGCTGCACCAGTCAGCTTGTCATCTACATTAGGTATTTCTCCAATGCTATTCCTCCCCTAGCCCCCAACCCCCCGACAGGCCCCGGTGTGTGATGTTCCCCTCCTTGTGTTCATGTGTTCTCATTGTTCAGCTCTCACTTATGAGTGAGAACATGCGGTGTTTGGTTTTCTGATCTTGTGATAGTTTGCTGAGAATGATGGTTTCCAGCTTCATCTATGTCCTTGCAAAGGACATGAACTCATCCTTTTTTTATGGTTGCATAGTATTCCATGGTGTATATGTGCCACATTTTCTTGATTCAGTTTGTCATTGATGGGCATTTGGGTTGGTTCCCAGTATTTGCTATTATGAATAGTGCTACAGTAAACATACGTGTGCATGTGTCTTTATAGTAGAATGGATAATTGTATTCTTTAGTTGATACGGGTTTGAGTTTTATACATTCATCAAAACTCAGCAAATGTGCACCCAAGATTTGTGCATTTTGTATGTAAATTTTACTTTGAAAGAAAAAACTAGTGATATGTATGTACTGATGTCTTCAGTTTATAACTGCTAGAAATGGATGGATATCTGATAAAGCAAGTATGGCAAAAGGTTAATGGTAGGATCCAGGTGGTGGGTATATGGGTGTTCACTGTAATTGTTGGTTGCCATGTATTGCGGGTTATGATATTTCACATTACTGGTTGAGAGTCTTTAATACATATAGCAAGAAGATAGTGTAGCCTGTGTCTTGTCCTGAAGATATGAGAATGTATAGAAAGGTATTGATCCCCACTTAGGAGACATGACTGGCACCATCACTTTTTAGTTTGGGTGATGAGTGCTAAGTAGATTGATAGAGTTACCAGATGTTGTGTAAGACCTCTCAATTGGCCATACTGTAGGACAGTGGTTCACAAACGTGATCTCAGAATCCCTTTTTAGAAAATAAAATAACTTTAACAAAAAATTGAATGAGAATAGCAGCATTGCTTTTCATTCAACCTATTGTAGCATCACACCTCTTGTAGCTTCTGGAAAACTCTAGTTGTGAGAAAATGACAGTGGGAAAAAAGCAAATATCATCTTAGAATTATGAAAGTGATTTTACTTTGTCTCCTCTCCACCCCCCGAAGGGTATAGGGGAGACCTCTAGGGGTTCCCAGACTATACTTTGCTCTATGGGAATTTAATTACTGAAGTTAATAGAACTGCTGTTCCACAAGAATTTTATTACTGTGGTTGGGTGATTGAGCAGTTTATTTTCTGAGGAGTCATCATATGTAGTGATAATGAAATTTGTAAAAACTTTCCCCACCCTTCCCATTTCTCTGCCCCTTCACCCCATCTTATCCCTAGGAATATAGGTTTGAAGACCAGGAAAATCACAGATGTGATAATGAAGAAAGGAGAATAGTTGATATTAGACATTGGGTAATAAAAGTCCCTGTTAATTCTTGAAAACCAGCTAAAGAACTAGTATGTTGGAATGTCTTTCTGCTTCCTTGTGTTGAGAAGGATAATATGAAGTTAATCTCTTCACTTGCCCCTCCCAATACCTGACCAAAAAGCAGAGTTGACATTCATGAAAAATATGGATAATGGTCTTTCAGAGCTGGTTGCTCTTAGGTTTTAAAAATACACAGCTTTTGGAGGTAGTAAGTCAGGTTAGCTTTTAACCAGCTTTAGTCAAAGTATTTATCAGTGAAACTTGTCTTCATACCAACCTTTGATTGTCAGTTTACATGTTTTTCTTTTTTTTTTTTTTTTTTTGAGACGGAGTCTCACTCTGTCGCCCAGGCTGGAGTGCAGTGGCGCCATCTCGGCTCACCGCAAGCTCCGCCTCCTGGGTTCACACCATTCTCCTGCCTCAGCCTCCCGAGTAGCTGGGACTACAGGCGCCCGCCACCTCGCCCGGCTAGTTTTTCTGTATTTTTTTAGTAGAGACGGGGTTTCACCGTGTTAGCCAGGATGGTCTCGATCTCCTGACCTCGTGATCTGCCCGTCTCAGCCTCCCAAAGTGCTGGGATTACAGGCTTGAGCCACATGTTTTTCTATCCAGATAAGTAGTATTTCATGATCTCTTTGTCATCTGGATTTTTTGCTACAGTATCCAGTTGGGTTTGGCACAGTGTGGTACTAAATACATATTCTGTAAGATACTCCTTATTTGAACATTTCTCTTTCCTGTACGTTTGCTACAGGCTTTACTTAGAGAAATGGAAAAATAATGGTGCAAGTGGTGAGATCATGACGATAAGAACTTACTTAAATTTAAATTCTTTCTTTTTTTTTTTTTTTTTTTTTGTTTCGGAGTCTGGCGCTCGCGCTTGCTCTGTAGCCCAGGCTGGAGTGCAGTGGCCGGATCTCAGCTCACTGCAAGCTCCGCCTCCCGGGTTCACGCCATTCTCCGGCCTCAGCCTCCCGAGTAGCTGGGACTACAGGCGCTGCCACCTCGCCCGGCTATTTTTTGTATTTCTTAGTAGAGACGGGGTTTCACCGGGTTAGCCAGGATGGTCTCGATCTCCTGACCTCGTGATCCGCCCATCTCGGCCTCCCAAAGTGCTGGGATTACAGGCTTGAGCCACCGCGCCCGGCCTAAATGCTTTCTTAAAGCATGGTCATAGATTGTGAATGTCATGTTGTGGTGATTAGAGAAAATAAATGGAGAAGTGTGTGAAAATGCTTTAAAGCCATAAGCTATACGGATCATCAGATTAGACATTTTATTCCTGATAAACTCCTACTGATGTTGTTCTTCAATAATTAGTACTCCATTTTCCCTTTTGTTTTGTACATTCCACCAAACATTACTTGAATGCGGCTCACAGAATGTTTGCTCTTTAAAAAACTGCAGTTGAACATCTGCAGTTAAACATATTTATACTAGGTGTTCTGATCTTTCAGCCTGGTACTATTTCCAGTAATTTGGGAATATGCTTTTTAGATCTTCACTGCTAGTGTTTGCCCTCTTGGGATTCTGATGGATTAGTGAAGAGGTTGGAAAGGTTACATTACAGGTTTAAAATACTCTTGATTATTTGGGGCCTGATTGCAGAGATCACCCTTTGGAAGGATAGAATATCCCGTTAAATACAGCTATGCTCTGTTTAAGTTACTTTTTGCATAATTAAATTTTTAATATATTTTTAATTTTTTACATATAACTCTTTTTTTTTTTTTTTTTTTTGAAACAGGGTCTCCCTCTGTCTCCCAGGCTGGAATGTAGTGGCACAATCTCAGTTCACTGCAACCTCTGCCTCCTGGGCTCAAGCACACATATAACATTTAAACATTTAATATCTTTTTTGGTATTACCATATTTCTCATTAGGGTTTTTCAGGTCTTGTTTGTTGCTGTTTTAAATCGTGTAGTGTACACTGATGCAGTTTGAATAACTCAGCAGGTAGGATTTAAGGTTGTATACCTCTGTTTTGTTGTTTACAGTCAGCTGTACATCTCTGGAAGGTGATCCTTCTTATACAGATAACACAAAGCACTTAGTGATTTATTTTTTGTCCAGGACAGGTTACTGAGCATTTCTGCTTGTAACCAAAATGGCCTGATAGATGTTCATAAACTTAATTTATCTGTTGATAAAACTATAGTTTTCTTTTAAGTTTATATCAGGACACCAAAGCAACATATTTAGCCCCCAAGTCTGTTGAGTCTTTAAAGGACCTACTAATACATCCTTTCAGAAGGATGTATTCCTCTTTTTTCCTGTGGTAGTAGAATTTATAATTAGAGTTTATGGAGAAAAAGGACTAAGGGGAGGGGTGGAGGTCACAAATTTATGAAAGCCCTGAACTATTTCTCATTTAATACCTATTCTCCATCATTTTGTCTAGGGTGTTATTTTTGTTTGTCGTTTTGAACATCTAAAATAAACAGGCTGGGCAGGGTGGCTCATACCTATAACCCCAGCAATTTGGGAGGCCAACACGGGAGGATTGCTTGAGTCCAGGAGTTCAAGATCAGCCCGGGCAACAAAGTGTGAGATGCTGTCTCTACCAAAACAAAACAAAACAAAACAAAATCAAAACATTGGCTGGGGATGTGGTGTGTGCCTGTGAGCTAACTGGCGGTTGAGGAAAGAGGATCACTTAAGCCCAGGAGGTTTAGGCTGCCGTGATCCATCTTCCTGCCACTTCACTCAAGCCTGGGTGACAAAGCAAGTCTCTGTCTCAAAAAACAAAGTGAAACAAAGACAACTCTAAAAAGTATAGGCACATATATTTGAAAGTCATAGTGATGATTGCTACATAAATAATTTCCGTCTTTAGAATTCATTTCTCTAAGGAAACTTAATGATCTCCTTTCCTTAAAGTTTCAAAGAAATGTTTACAAAATAATTTGGCTTAGTTGCAGATACTATCCTTATTAGAGAAGCTTTCTATCTTTTTTGTTATCCCATTTAAAAACTTGGAGTGTCAGTTTACATATATTTTAAAATTAAATATAATTCAAATACATTACATTTTACCTTTTTAAATATGATTCTGTGGTTTTTAGTTTATTCACAAAATTGTGCAGTCATCATTATTAATTCCAGAACATTTTCATTACCACAAAAAGAAATTCTATATCCATTAATAGTCATTCACCATCTCCCCTTACCTCAGCTCCTGACAACCACTAATCTGCTTTCTATCCCTATAGATTTGCCTCTTCTGGATGTTTCATATAAACAGAATCATATAATATGTAGTGTTTCGTGTCTGGCTTCTTTCACTTAGCCTAATGCCCTCAAGGTTTATTTGTGTTGAAGCTTGCATCAGAACTTCTTTTTTTCTTTTGGCAGGGGCTCTCACTCTGTCACCCAGGCTGGAGTACAATGGCATGATCATGACTCACTGCATCCTCAAACTGCTGGGCTCAAGGGATCCTCCTACTTCAGTCTCCCAAATAGCTGGGATTACAGGGGTACACCACCACCCTCAGCTAATTTTTTTGAGACGGGGTCTTACTTTGTTACCCACGCTGGTCTCAAACTCCTGGGCTCAGATGATCCTCCTGCGTGGCCTCCCAGAGCGCTGGAATTACAAATGTGAGCCACCACACCTGACCTTTTTTAAATAAAACTCTTGTTGTGTGGTAAGAGACACGTAATATAAAAGTTAGCATTTTAACCCTTCTTAAGCTACAACAGTTCAGTGGTATCAAGTACATTCATTTTGTTGTGCAATGCAACTGGCAGCCATCACCACCATCCATCTCTGCAACTCTTCATCTTGCAAAACTGAAACTCTATACCCGTTCAACAAAAGCTCCCCATTCCCCTCGGCAACCACCATTCTACTTTTTATGAATTTGACTACTCTAGGTACCTCATGTAAGTGGAATTATAGAATAGTTGTCTTTTTGTGTCTGACTTACTTCATTTTGCATAATGTTTATGTTGAAAAATGTATCAGAATTTTGTGCTTTTTTGGTGGCTGTATAGAAATACTTTTTAAATCTGTTTGTCCATCGATGGACATATTTGGGTTGCTTCCATCTTTAGGCTGTTAAGAATAATGCTGCTGTGATAATTTGCATGGGCATGTTTTCATTTCTCTTGTGTATATACCTGTTTAATGTTTTAGGAACTGCCAGATTGTTTTCCAAAGTGGCTATTTTACATTCCCACCACAGTGTACGAGAGTTCCAATTTCTCTACATCCTCACGAATCCTGGTGGATATGAAATGGTATCATGTACTTATTGACCTTTAGTATATGTTCTTTGGAGAAATGTCTGTTCAAATCCTTTGCTCGTTTTAAAATTGGGTTATTTGTGTTTTTATCATTAGGTTGTAATCTCTTTTTTTTTTTTTTTAAATATATTCTGGATACTAGACCTTTATCAGGTACATAATTTGCAGATGTTTTTCTCCCGTTCTGTAGATTGTCTTGTTAGTGTCCTTTGAAGCAGAAACATTGTTAATTTTGAAGTCCTTTTTTTTTTTTTTTTTTTGGTTGCTTGTATTTTTGGTGTAAGATCTAAGAAACCGTTGCCTACTCCAAGGTCATGAAAATACATACTTAGGATTTTTTCTAAATTTTTCTAAATTTTACCATTTTAGCTCGTGTGTTTAGGTCTTTAGTCCATTTTGAGTTCCTTTTTGCATATGGAGTGAGGAAAAGGTCCAATTTTATTCTTTTTGCATGTGGATATCCAGTTACCCTGGCACCATTTGTTGAAATAACAATTCATTTATCCTTGATCTGAAATTCTCACAAAAAATATAATCAGAGCTAATGGGTATAAGGAAAACTCATGATTTCTCTGTTCCCTGTGGGCTAGTCAAGTTGACAGTACTGTATTTTGTTTCCATTACTCTACTGTAATGTATTTCCTCTCCCTTTCTACATGCTGAAATCACACCCATCCTATGAAATGCAATTTGAGTACCATTACATTCTATAGTTACAAATTATAGCTTGTTAATACTTTTCAGTTCTGTTACCTAGCACCATCCAGTGTGCAGTTATGGGTAGATAAGACATGGGTAAGGACATTGTAAGGAAATTGAGGCATGTTCATTTACTCAGTTCCACAGCTAGTTAGCTGTGGAACTCAATTCTCCTTTTCTAGAAACGTGTTCTTTCAGTTCTACTGCCTTTCATTTTAGAGCCCTCCTTTACAGGACCCTATTCTTCTGAGATCATCTCTCCTTTATCTGAATTCTCTTGTGTGTAAATGGGGAAGAATCTAGGCTTTAAATATATATACCCTTCAACCAGTGTGCTCCCTTTTATCTGTTTTAACATACTGATACTGCTCATAAAGACTTGGGGAGGGAATAATTACTGCTTCTTCACTCAGTCATTACCATGTAAGATGGAGTTTAGGTTCCCTGAGAGGGACCTCTAAGACCTTCTAGCGTTTTTCTTCAGCCTCCTTTCTCACTCATTGTTCCCTCTGTCCTCCAACCACATGAAACTACCTATGATTCTCTCCTATATTGCTCACTTTCTTACCTTTGCTCTAGTTCTTTTTTTTTTTTCTTTTTATTACTTTCTGAATTAAAAAAAATTATTTTTAAGAGTAGTCAAGTGCAGTAGTGAGAAGGGGGAAGAGTGGAGCAAGGAGTTTGATTTGTAACTGACTGAGCAATCAAGATAACTCATTACCTTTGGACCAGCCTGCTCTGATTTTCTACCCTGTATAAGAATGTGTGATTATGTTTATATAGTGTCTTCTTTTTCACCAGGTTTGGTAGTGAGACCAAGTTCAGTTCTTTTTTTTTTTTTTTTTTTTTGAGACGGAGTCCCCAGGCTGGAGTGCAGTGGCGCGCGGTCTCTGCTGACTGCAAGCTCCGCCTCCTGGGTTCACGCCATTCTCCTGCCTCAGCCTCCTGACTAGCTGGGACTATACAGGTGCCTGCCAACATGCCCAGCTAATTTTTTGTATTTTTTTTAGTAGAGACGGGGTTTCACCGTGTTAGCCAGGATGGTCCTGATCTCCTGATCTCGTGATCTGCCCTCCTTGGCCTCCCAAAGTGCTGGGATTACAGGCATGAGCCTCTGCACTGGGCCGACCCAGTTCAGTTCCATATTGTCTGGAGTTTACCGGTTTCCTAAGTTGCTCTTGTGACTGCCCCCAAAGTAAATTATGCCCAATTCAGATCAGTATTGGTAAGCTGTAAGGGCATAAGAATAAGGACTTCATCTTTATTTTTTCCTCTATGTACTATTAAACACTACTTCATTTCCAGGGTTTTTATGTTGTCCCTGGAGGTTCATTTGAATATGATCCGTAACTCATATAAGTTTAGTTGTAAATGCAAAATAATTTTCTTCACCATAGGCTCTTAAATTCCTGTTGACTCTGTTCTTCCCTTTGTACCCCATAACAGAACTGATAGACTCGAGGCAGGAAGGGGTTGTATATACTTCAGCTGCAGAGATAAATGTATATGGCATGTGTTAGTTATAAATGGAAAAGTTAGCCTGTAAATAATGACATGATTTCTATAATGTAGTAGTGGCTTAATTCAGTTTGCCATATAGAAAAGGCAAAGCTCAAATCAAAGTATAATTATGTCCTTGCTAGTATAAACCGTTTTCTATCTTTAGTAGTCTTTTTAGGATATAGCAAAACTTGACCCATATATGCTAAGTTAGCAAGGCAATTTTGACCTATTTTTGTTTGAGGGAACATCCTTTCTATTAAATATCAGGATGTCTGTCCATTTTGATTACTTTATGACCAGACCAAGATTTGACTTTCCCCTCGATTTTAAGGAAAGTTCTTTGTTTCCTCATTATGATTTGTCCTTTTCCTTCCCAAATTAATGGCTAAAACTGATGTCCTTCCCAAATCAGTAGCTGAAACAGCTCGTGGATGCTAGTAAATTGTAAATTCTCTAAGGGGAAGAAAGTATGCATAGACATTGGCATTTATTTGCCTTGGTTCTTTTGTAGCACTGTCCTGGAAATGTTGCTAAATGATGGTGATATATGTGTAATTGTTTTTAATGCAGATTGACAGATTGGGAAGGTAGTATGTGTCACCAGTGGAGGTATTAAACTTTTCTTCCAAACCTGAACATCCAGGGAATCTTGGAGTAGAAGGTAGAACATTTTATGTTGCGGTTATGGCCACTCAGTATCCAGCTGCTCAAATGTGGGGATATAACATAGGAGGTCAGAGACTGGACATTATGTTTATTGCTAATAGCATCGGGAATTGGTTAAGCTGCATTGGATGAAGTGAAATAACAAAAACTCTGATTTTCTCTAATACTGGCACATAGCAGCTCACACATACCCTTACTTTATTGTCCCATGACTTGTCAGAGGCTGCCATCTTTCTGTTAGGTATCTTCACCACTGCAGTCACAGCACCTCAGTACCTGAGTTGGAAGATAGGATGAACATTTTTCCTCAACTACATCTTTATTTTTTTTTACGTGGTTAATTGTTTGGATCAGGGGCGAGATAATACTGTGCTCACAAAAAGGCTGTCCCTTTCCCTGTAAGACACCACTGTGCTATAGCAGATGTTGATAGCAATATTACTGTATGTAATTTTGCCTGGGTTGTGGGATGGTGGTGGCTAGAGATCAGATGGACTGGGAAAAGATGTTGAGAAATATTTGGGTCATGGAGATAATGCTGCTTTGTATTTAGAATCTTGGATTTTCTTCATCTGCTGCTTCCCTTTCTGTTTTGCCTATTTATCCTGTCGGTTTTAGCTCCTTATTTTCTTTAGCCCACAAAAATAATAAACCACTTGATTGCATAGACTACCCTTTGACTTATTGTTGCTTTCACTATAACTACAGTGGCACATATCCCACTGAGTGTGAGGAGCCCATATTCTCTGACATCATGACAACTTATTGTTTAATTCCTGACATTAATTTGATAAATATTCCAGCTAGTGTTGGGTTTTATGCCTTTTTTGTTCATTTTAGACTCAAATCTCAAAAGTTTGAAAACCTTTTATGCGATATGATTTTTAGTCTGCACACTGATGTTAATCCTTTTTCATCCAGAAAGGCATATTCACATTAATGAGTGCTCCATATGAAGGCCCAATAAAATTTTTTAAAATATATATTTTTGAAGGATTTTCCCTCTTCTTATCAGGATAAGGAAGAGGTAGTAGGGTGCTAGGTGAGTGAAATAGTAGTGTACATTCATGGTTGAGGGTTTGTCCCCTCCCTCATCCTTATGGGCTCCCATATCTAATTTGTTGGTCTATTGAGAGAGGAGCTGCAAGGATTAAGTCAGGCAAAGAGACACGATCGAACCGTGTTTATTGTTTCTTGGTAAATGTACAGGAGGACCCAAATTACCACTAGAAGATTGTGTGGTGAACACAGAGATAAACAAGAGGCTGTAGTTGGATGACTTTAATGACCAGTCACTCTTAATAGTGCTGCCTCTAGCCTCAGTGTAGCTGCCTTACTGTTGAAAGACTGTATTCGTGGGCTCAGGTGGCTTTATCTTTGAGTGGTGCTGGAGATATTTACAGTGTTGCTTTTTAAACTTTCCTCCCAATACCTGCTGTATTCCTAGCATCCTGACATAAAGAATACTTACATATGTTCCTTCTTAGAGTGCCACTTATGTTTTTGGGAGGCACTTTATTGTTGCTCCACATTCCTCCTACTGGTCCAGAAAAGGTCATAATAGACATAAGGTTGATGTCAGTCAGTTAGGACAATGCTTCCCAACTCCTTTTGTGTAATGGCACACAGAATAACCATATTTGTATAGTGCAGAGGAAAATGGATTTCTCACCCTGCTGTTGTGGTGACTGAGGGGATCAATATCTCTTTACCATTTAAATTACCTGGAAGCTCTAGGTTGGGGTCTGATTCTGCAGGACCTTGAGTCTGCAGGACAATGTCTGGCTTTAAGTTTATCCTTTAACAGGCCATTGAGGGTTTTGAGCAGGAGTTAACATGCCCGCAATGGAATTTAAGATTAATCTGGCAGCAAGGTGTAAACTGGATCCGAGAAAGAAGAACCCAAAAACCTGGTAGACCAGTTAGATTATTGGAGTAGTTGAAGTGAAATGATATGGTTAACTTGGGTAATAGAAATAGACATGATACTGAGAAGATAGATTTTCAAAAATACTGTGATAAAGGTGAAATCAGTAGGACTTTGGCAGCTTGTGGTGGAATGGGAAATGGAGAGTGAAAACTCAGAGGTAGTGTGGATGAACCTAGGTGGCTGGGAGATCAGAGGGTGAGAGAATAATTAGTAGAAATAAGTAATACAGAAACAGGGATGGGTGCAGTGGCTCATACCTGTAATTCTAGCACTTTGGGAGGCCGAGGCGGGTGGATCACATGAGCCCAAGAGTTTGAGACCAGCCTGGCGAACACGGCCAAACCCCATCTACTGAAAATACAAAAATTAGCTGGGCGTGGTGGCGCATGCCTGTAATCCCAGCTGCCCAGGTGGCTGAGGCACGAGAATTACTTGAACCCAGGAGGCAGAGGTTGCGGTGAGCTGACGTCACACCACTGCATTCCAGCCTCTGGGTGACACAGCGAGACCCAGTCTCAAAAAAAAAAAAGCTATAGAAACAGGTTTGGGATCTAGCAGATATATATATTTCAAAATATGTAAGGATACTCAGGCATGTAACACTACAGAGAAGTTAGGAGTGTGTTGCGGGGGGTATTTCCCAAAAGATGGAGTGGGAGGGTTAGCATTACTCTTGTGAGTTTACTGCAGTTCATGGTGTGGCCTTTAGCTTTATGAACTATACCAGGGTGGAGCCATCTTTCAAGCCTAGATCCACAGTGATCAAGCTCATGTGACTGGTGCATAAAACCAGGAAAGTTAGTTTACTCATTTACAGTGAGCCATAACTAGCACAAATATTGCAGTACTGTGTTGACACGACCAGTATGTTCTCTTTCAGGAGGCAGATAGACTCACATAGGAATCAAGACATAATCAGGAAGTTGCTTAGTAAGTGTGGTATGCCAAAGAAGAGTTGGATGCTGCTCAGATGTTGAATGACCATCGTCTCCACTGTAGGGGATAGATTTGTTAGTGCGTTGATAATGGTTCACACTTTTTTAGACTATATATTGGATCCTTCAGTGTCCTTATGTATCAGACCCAGACAAGAAAATATCTTTTCCCTCAGTGACTATAAAGAGAAGGGAGATATATGTTCTCAAAGTATACTATGCTTACTTGTCTGAGAAAAGTTTCCAAATTAGTCTTGACTTCCAGGGGCTTGGGTGACTAAATATAGAAGGCAGGGGAAATGAGGCCAAAGAAAGCAGTAGGGTGATACCTAGGTTTCTGCCTAGGGCTCCTGAGTACTTTTCCTAAGACAGAAAATTGAGTAGGGGAGCAGAATCAATGGTAGCTCGTGTCAGGAAGGTAAATTTAATTTTTTTTTTTTTTTTTTTTTGAGACGGAGTCTCGCTCTGTCGCCCAAGCTGGAGTGCAGTGGCCGGATCTCAGCTCACTGCAAGCTCCGCCTCCCGGGTTCACGCCATTCTCCTGCCTCAGCCTCCCGAGTAGCTGGGATTACAGGTGCCGCCACCTCGCCCGGCTAGTTTTTTTGTATTTTTTTTTAGTAGAGACAGGGTTTCACCGTGTTAGCCAGGATGGTCTCGATCTCCTGACCTTGTGATCCGCCCGTCTCGGCCTCCCAAAGTGCTGGGATTACAGGCTTGAGCCACCGCGCCCGGCCGGTAAATTTAATTTTTAAAAAATGAGTAGGCAGGGCGCGGTGGCTCATACCTGTAATCCCAGCACTTTGGGAGGCTGAAGCAGACGGATCACCTGAGGTCGGGAGTTCGAGACCAGACTGACCAACATGGAGAAACCCCGTCTCTACTAAAAATACAAAATTAGCCCGGTGTGGTGGCGCATGCCCGAATCCCAGCTACTTGGAAGGCTGAGTCAGGAGAATCGCTTGAACCCAGGAGGCGGAGGTTGCAGTGAGCCGAGATCACACCATTGCACTCCAGCCTGGGCAACAAGAGTGAAACTCTGTCTCAAAATAAATAAATAAATAAATAAAGTTTAAAGTTCCAATGGTCTATCCAGATGTCTATCCAGATGTAGGAGGCACTTGGTCTGGTATGTAAGAGAAAGATTTGTGTCGTGCTGTATGACGCCATTGAGGGTTATGTACCAAGCAGAGTTTGTGTTAACTCATTTAATCTTCACAACAACTCTGTGAAGTAAGAATTGTCATTAACTGTTTTACAGATGAAGAAACTGAGATACAACTAGGGAAGGAGCAAATTTGTGAGTTATTAGCATGTAGATATTGGTTAAATCATGCCAGTGAATATCTCAAATGGACCCATGTCGTCTTGTCATTTACCTTAAGATGGATAATGGGCTATTGAAATATTTAGGATCCTTGATTATTCTAGTGAAACATTTTCTCCTGGAGCAAATAATCAACAGTTCAGTTGTCAGATTTTAGAAAGTATGGTCTTAAAAGGCAGACACTTGGTAGATTAAGGAGGAAAAAAATCATGTAACTGTCCTCAAAAATTTAGATAATCCTCTGAAAGAGATGTGGGAAACACTTGTCCTCTTCATGCTTCTTTGCTTTAATAGCCAACTCAGTCCTTTGCAGTACTCTTATTTTAGGTACTGTTAATACTGTAATTGATGACTTCTTTTATTCCATTACTTCTTCCTTCCCACTCTAAAAAAGTTTCTTTTAGTAATGATCTATGAGTGGGAACGTCTGTCTTTCTGGAAATGTCTTTTTTTTTGGCACCTGTTTTTGTGTGGTACTTTAATTGGTTATGGAATTCTAGCTGACAGTTGTTTTTCTCAACACTTTGAAGATACTTGATTGTTTTCTGATGAAAAATCAACTGTCGGTCATACTGTTGTTTCTTCCTTTATAGGTAATGTGTCATTTCTCTGGTAGCTTTTAAGAATTTTCTTGTCTTTGGCATTCCACAATTTTACCATGATCTAGGTATGAATTTATTTTTATTTTATCTTGCTTGGGATTTATTGTGCTTTTCCAATCTGAAGGTATTTATGCCATTAGGGGAGTCTCGGCCATTATCCCGGAATAACATCTCATCCTCGTTCTTTCTGTTCTCTCCTGGAATACCTGTTGGCTATTACCTTAGACCTTTTCTTTCTATTCGTATCTTACAACTTTTCCACTTTTTTTCATCTTATTCTTTATTCTGTATTCTGAGTAGTTTCTTCAGATGTGCCTTTTGTTTTATTAATTTTGTTTGTTCAGCTCCAAGTTTAAAGTTGTTTTCATTTTTTTAATTCTAAAAGCCCTTCCTCTTCTCCCACCTCCAAGCTGCCTTTTAAAATCCACTGTATATACTGTTCATTTCTCCTGGCTTCTGTTTTTCTTTTAAAATCTTTTTGATTGTTTTAGTCAGGAAAAATTTCAAACTTAAACTGAGGTGAAGAAAGTCCTGTAATAACCCTGTGTATCTAGCCTCAACATCTTTAAAAGATTATTTAATTATTTTCAGCATATTTATGTTTTATTATACACAGTTTTAAAGTTCTTGGGAACTGACCATCCTATTTGTGTCTGCTAACCCCTCATGATAGAGAATCCGTCCCTTGAGTATTTTTTTTGTTTTGTTTGTTTGAGTTGGTGTCTTACTCTTTTGCCCAGGCTAGAGTGCAGTGGTGCAATCTCGGCTCACTGCAACCTCCACCTCCCGAATTCAAGTGATCTTCCTGCCTCAGCCTCCTGAGTAGCTGGGATTACAGGCACCCGCCAACACGCCCAGCTGATTTTTGTAGGGATAGGGTTTCGCCATGTAGGCCAGGCTGGTTTCGAACTCCTGACCTCAAGTGATCCACCTACCTTGGCCTCCCAAAGTGCTGGGATTACAGGTGTGAGCCAGCACGCCCAGCCTGTTATTTTTAATAGCGTGGATGTTGCTTTTTTTATGGCACTCGTGTGTACCTTAGATTGTGAGAGTCTCTCTCTTTACACAGTAGTTTTGATTATTTGTGCTGGGCACACTGTGCTCCAGCCAATTTTTAACATTTTCAGCTTGTGTTTTCATACATCATGCATGAAATAAATGTTTGTCTAGCACCTGCACAGAATATAGGTTGGAGTTTCTTTTTTTCGTGGGAGACTACATCCCCCAAAAAAGCCCAGGAAATAGATTTCTTACTACTTTTTATCTTGAAGTCCCCACCCAACAAAAAGCCCAGGAAGTAGATTTCTGCCTGCTTCTCAGCGATGACAGAGTTTTTCTGTGGTCCGCAGCCGCCTCCACACTGTTGTTGTGTTGCAAACTTCCACTTACTGCTGTAGCTTTCTTTCCTCCTCTTACCTAGCGCCTGGATAGATCTCTCCTTTCTTTTGAAGCTCTACTGTATGTTTTTCTATTTTTATGTACTTCTACTTAGCATTTAGATTATTTTTAGTAGAAGAGGTATTCTCCTTAAGCTCAATCTATGTTGTCAGAACCAGAAAGTCATGTTTCTGTGAATCTGTTTTAAAGTTGTGAGTCACAGATTTCTTAGGTACTCCATACTGAGAGTGAATGCAGTGTGTTTTAATCTGACATACTGCTCTTTATTGCTCTAAAATCAGTAACACTTGGCCAGCCTCGGTGGCTCACGCCTGTAATCCCAGCACTTTGGGAGGCTGAGGCGGGCGGATTACGTTGATTTTGAGACAAGCCTGGCCGACATGGCGAAACCCCATCTCTACTAAAAATAACAAAAGATAGACGGGCGTGGTAGTGGCGCTTGTAGTCCCAGCTACTCTGGAGGCTGAGGCAGGAGACTTGCTTGAACCCAGGAGGCAGAGGTTGCAGTGAGCCAAGATTGCACCACTGCACTCCAGCCTGGGTGACAGAGTGAGCCTCTGTCTCAAAAAAAAAAAGGAAGAATTTAGTAACCTTTAAAATGTGTTACCATTTCATATGGTCAGGTAGACAGGAAACACAAATTCAGATTTGCATTTCAATTAAAAGTCTCCTCTTTGTGTATTTTATTTGTGCTGAAATCACATAGTCATATTCACTTGTGTTTCTCGTATTGGTCAGAAGTGTTGGTACTGTTTTATCTGATTTAATGTAATAGAAAAATGCCAAGTGCGGTGGCTCACGCCTGTAATCCCAGCAGTTTGGGAGGCTGAGGCGGGTGGATCACGAGGTCGGGAGGTCGGGAGTTGGAGATCAGCCTAGCCAGCAAGGTGAAACTCAGTTTACTAAAAATACAAAAAAAAAAAAAAAAATTAGCTGGGCGTGGTGGCATGTGCCTGTTAGTCCCAGCTACTCGAGAGGCTGAGGCAGGAGAATCACTTGAACCTGGGAGGCGTAGGTTGCAGTGAGCCGAGATCGCACCACTGCACTCCAGCCTGGGCAACAGAGCAAAACTCTGTCTCAAAAAAAAAAAAAAAAAAAAAAAAGAAAAGAAAAAAAAATAATAGAAAACTATTAGGCCAGGCGTGGTGGCTCATGCCTGTAATCCCAGCACTTTGGAAGGCCAAGACGGACAGATCACAAGGTCAGGAGTTCGAGACCAGCATGACCAACATGGTGAAACCCCATCTCTACTAAAATACAAAAATTAGCCGGCTATGGTGACACGCGCATGTAATCCCAGCTACTTGGGAGGCTGAGGCAGTAGAATTGCTTGAATCCGGGAGGTGGAAGTTGCAGTGAGCCAAGATCACGCCACTCTACTGCAGCCTAGGCGACAGAACAAGACTCTGTCTCAAAAAAAAAAAAAGAAAAATATTAAATGCAGTTGTGGTGCCAGACAGACTGTTTACATATAGTTTCATCTGAGAGACAGCTAGAAAATGAACTAATTAGTATATAGAGTTCCTACAAAGCAGTAAGGAAAAACTCATTAGGAAAAGGGCAAAGGATATAAACTCACCAACATGGTGCAACGCTGTCTCTAGTAAAAATACAAAAATTAGCCCAGTGTGGCAGCACGTGCCTGTAATCCCAGCTACTTGGGAGGCTGAGGCAGGAGAATCTCAAACCCAGGAGGTGGAGGTTGCAGTGAGCTGAGATCATGCCACTGCACTCCAGCCTGGGCAACAGAGTGAGACTCCGTCACACAAAAAAAGAATATACAGATGTTCACCTGCATTTATAATAAGGAAAGATGCTAATAAAACTGTAGTAAGGTATTTTTCACCCATTAGACTGGAAAAAAAAATTTTTTTTTTTCGTATTTTTTGTATTTTGTATTTTTGTATTTTAGTAGAGACGGGGGTTTCGCTGTGTTGCCCAGGCTGGTCACGAACTCCTGAGCTCAGGCAGTCCGCCTGCCTTGGCCTCCCAAAGTGCTGGGATTACAGGGATGAGCCACTGCGCCTGGCCGGAAAAGGTGTTTAAAGTTTGTTACGCACTGGATTCAGAAAGATGTTGAGAAATGGGAACATTTATGCATTGCTTATGGGAGTGAAATTAACTCCAGGGAGGGCAGTTTAACAATTTATCTTGAGGATCAAGTGTACATTTGGTGCATAGTTGGAAATACCAAGATCGGAAGCAACCTAAGTGTTCCTCAGAGGAAGCTAAATAAATAATTAGGGTACCCACACAGTAGAATACTATATATACAGTGTTATACATAGAATGAGGCAGCTGTTAAATATATGGACATGGAATTATCTCAGAGGGACTGAGAAAAGCTAAGGTGTAAAATAATGTGTAGTGTGCTAACATGAGGGAGAGGGGGCCATACATGGATTTTAAATGTTTTGAATCCTTAGAAGAATGTACAAGAGGCCGGGTGCGGTGGCTCATGCCTGTAATCCCAGCATTTTGGGAGGCCACGGCGGGCAGATCACTTGGGTCAGGAGTTGGAGAGCAGCCTGGCCAACATGGTGAAAACCCTCCTCTACCAAAAAATAAAAATTAACTGGTCGTGGTGGCGCACACCTATAGTCCCAGCTACTGGGGAGGCTGAGGTGGGAGAATTGCCTGAACCTGGGAAGCAGAGGTTGCAGTGAGCTGAGATCGTGCCACTGCACTCCAGCATGGGTGATCTATTGAGACCCTGTCTCAAAAACAAAACAACAACAACAACAAAAAGAATGTACAAGAAACTAGTAAATGATGGCTGCCTTAGGCAGGGGGCAAGAATTGTACATATCAAGTGAGGATTTTTTTTTAAAGTACTCCCTGAAGGAGCTTAGAAACAGAGCAGAAGTGTGTGGTGGCCTCATGCCTGTAATCCCCGCCCTTTGGGAGGCTGATGTGGGAGGATCACTTGAGCTCAGGAGTTACCAGCCTGGGTAAAATGGCAAAACCCCATCTCTACAAAAAAATACAAAATTTAGCCAGATGTGGTGGTATGCACCTGTGGTCCCAACTACTTGGGAGGCTGAGGTGGGAGGATTACTTGAGCCTAGAAGTTGATGCTGCAGTGAGCCGAGATGATGCCACTGTATTCCAGCATGAGCAGCAGAGAGATCCTGTCTTAAAAAAAAAAAAAAAAAAAGAGAGAGAGAAATAAAGAAAAAGGGAACAGAATGGGGAAACTCATTTTTCCGTAGGAATTTTTGAGTGGTTGTTAGTTACCTATTACACATTATGACTTTGATCAAAATAAATATTTACAATAATTCAAGTATCACTTCAAAGTGGTATTGTGTATGAAATTCCATTTCTGTTGCATCCATTTCAACATGTTGCCAGGCCATGGCTGATGTTCATTTGACAAATAATGAGTCCTACGTGATAGACACTGTGCTACATTTTGTGAATGACAAATCCTGAGGAAACATTTTTATTGAGTTCATCTGCTTAAGAGTTTGCCCTTTTGATTTAGTGCTTCAGAATTACTGTAGATTCTTAAAATGAGAGTATTTTTTATTGTAGCCATCACTCTGTATCTGAGGGGAATTGGTTCCAGCACCTCCTTGTATACAAAAATCCACACATACGCAAGTTCCTCATTCAGCTCTCTGGAACCTGTGGATACAAAAAGCCGGCCCTCCTTATATGCAGGTTTTGCATCTCCTTAATACTGTGTTTGTGATCCATGCTTGGTTGTGGTTGCAGAACCTGCCGATAGGGAGGCCTGACTGGAAAAAGTCCGCAGAAAAGTGGACCCATAAAGTTCAAACCTGTGTTCAAGGGTCAAATGTATTTTGTAGAAGAGGAGATGAAACTGAGGAACTTGATCTAAACTTGATCTAAACCAAATTACTGGTCCAGTACTCATTCCACTGAGTCAGTCAAATGTAATTCATAGTGAATACTGTGAAATATTGGTGTCTTTAGTTCTCTTTGTGAGTAGAATTTCTTTCTTTTATAAAGATTACCACCTTCAGTGACTTTCTACATCTTTGTGCAGATAAACCTTTTCAAATGCCAGTCTTTGCCTTGGCATGCCTTTTTCCCCTGTATTTTCTGCCTCTCATTTGATACCTTCTTAAGAAAAATTCTTCTAATTCCATAACTAAATAATTATTTTTTATTTTGAGCTCCCATAACACTTGTATATTCCTTTCTCTCAGTGTTTCTGCTCAGGTGGGGAAGGTAGCACTGACTTTGGACAGAGGTCAGTGGTGCTACACATCAGAAGTCCAGGCCTGTGTAAGGAATTGTCCAGCTACTCTTTCAGTTAGGTAAAAACTTAGGGAGCTATGTGAGGCCAAAGCCTAATTTGGCTTTACATTTAAAGACAAAGTTTTAGTTTATGGGTTTTGTTGTTGTTGAGGCGGAGTGTCACTCTGTCATCCAGGCTGGAGTGCAGTGGTTTGATCTCAGCTCACTTCGACCTCCTCCTGGGTTGAAGCGATTATCTTGCCTCAGCCTCCCGAGTAGCCGGGATTACAGGCATACACGACCATGCCCGGCTAGTTTTTAGTATTTTTAGTAGAGATGGGGTTTCACTATGCTAGCCAGGCTGCTTTCGAACTCCTGACTGTGAGTGATCCTCTTACCTCAGCCTCCCAAAGTGCTGGGATTACCAGGCCTGAGCCACCATGCCTGGCCTATTTTATGGTTTTAATAACATACAGAATTAACCAGGAATGCATGTACTGTGTAAAAATCAAGGGAAGCCAGGCATGGTGGCTCACGCCTGTAATCCTAGCCCTTCAGGAGACTGAGGTGGGAGGATCACCTGAGGTCAGGAATTCGAGACCAGCCTGGCCAACATGGAGAAACCCCGTCTCTACTAAAAAAAATTACAAAAATTAGCCAGGCATGGTTGTGTATGCCTGTAATCCCAGCTACTCAGGAGGCTGAGGCTCAAGAATCACTTGAACCTGGGAGGTTGAGGTTGCAGTGAGCCGAGATTGTGTCACTGTACTCCAGCCTGGGCAACAGAGAGAGACTCTGGCTCAAAAAAAAAAAAAAAAAATTGAAGGGAGAATTGTACTTTGTTTTGCTTGTAACTTGACTGGTCAGGCCATTCATGATATTTGAACAGATCGTAAGTCTGGATTTGAAGGTTGTTTATTGTTGTTGATTCTTAGAGGCAAATATCCAACTACATTGTGTTTGTACTTTAGGTATATAAATGTTTATTGAAAATACTGTTTTATTAAAAATTACTTTGTTTCTTATACCTCAGGAGATAAACGTGCATTTTAAAAGTGTTCCTCAGTCAGGTGAGGTGGCTCACGCCTGTAATTTCAGCACTTGGGGAGGCTGAAGCAGGAGGATCACTTGAAGCCAGAAGTTCAAGATCAGCCTAGGCTGTAACATAGCAAGACCGTGTCCCTACAAAAAAAAATATATGTGTGTGTGTGTGTGTGTATATATATGTTTTTTTAAATATATATTTGTTTTTTAAAAACATATATATATCTTTTTTTAAGTGTGTGTGTATATATATATATGTATTTTTTAAAATTAATCAGGCATGGTGGTTCACACATGTAATCCCAGCACTTTGGGAGGCTGAGGCAGGAGGACCACTTGAGCCCAGGAGTTACCAGCCTGGGCAAGATGATGAGACCCTGTCTCTCCAAAATTTAAAAACAATTAGCTGGGCACGGTAGCCCGTCCCTATAGTAGGGCTAAGGTGGGAGGATCCCTTAAGTTCAGGAGTTCAAGGATGCAGTAAGCTGTGATTACTGCACTGCACTCCATTCCTGGCTGTGCAAGACAGCTGGGTATGGTGGGACTCACCTGTACGCCTACCTACTCAGGAGTAGCTATTTAAAAAAAAAAAAAAAAAAGGCTGGGCGCGGTGGCTCACGCCTGTAATCCCAACACTCTGGGAGGCCGAGGCGGGCGGATCACGAGGTCAGGAGACGGAGACCATCATAGCTAATACGGTAAAACTCCGTCTCTACTAAAAAATACAAAAAATTAGCCGGGTGTGGTGGCAGGCGCCTATAGTCCCAACTACTCAGGAGGCTGAGGCAGGAGAATGGCATGAACCCGGGAGGTGGAGCTTGCAGTGAGCCGAGATTGCACCACTGCACTCCAGTCTGGGTGACAGAGCGAGACTCCTTCTCAAAAAAAAAAAAAAAAAAAAAGTGCATAGCATATTATTAACTACTAATTTCATTTTAACCTAGTTAAGGAGGCATAAAATATTATAAAAGGACTTATTTTTATTTATTTATTTATTGAGACACGGTCTTGCTCTGTCACCCAGGCTGGAGTGCAGTGGTGTGATCATAGGTCACTGCAGCCTTGAACATCTGGGTGCAAACAACCCACCTAAGTAGCTGGGACTTACAGGCGTGAGGCACTATGCCTGGCTAATTTTTTAATTTTTGTTAGAGACAAGATCATGCTTAGCTGCCCAAACTAATCTGGAATTCCCGGCTAAAAGTCATCCTCATTCCTTGGCCTCCTGAAGTGCCTTGATTTTAGGCATGAGCCACCACACCTGGCCAGGAGTTATTATATTAAAGGATAATTGAATAGAGGAGGAGGGACAGAATATTTAAAAAGTAAAAGTTCTAACGTATCATTATGAAAGTTGCTTTATTTTTTGGCATTAATGAGGTTAATACCGTGGTTCGTTGTCTGAATTAGTATCTGTTCATTTGATATATAGACAACTTTTTGTTTTTAATAATCTTAAGAACCGGTCAGGCGTGGTGGCTCATGCCTGTAATCCCAGCACTTTGGGAGGCCGAGGCAGGCAGATCACCTGACGTCAGGAGTTCGAGACCACCCTGGCCAACACGGCAAAACCCCGTCTACTAAAAATACAAAAAAAATTAGCCGAGCATGGTGGTGGGTACCTGTAATCTCAGCTACACAGGAGGCTGAGGCCGGAGAATTGCTTGAACCCGGGAGGCAGAGGTTGCAGTGAGCCGAGGTCGCACTACTGCACTCCAACCTGGGTGACAGAGCAAGACTTTGTCTCAAAAAAATAAAAAAAATCTGAAGAACTGCTCTTAGTCATGGATGGCATCACATGTGTGGTTCTCAGTGCGTGCCTGAGGAAATTTTATTACCTTTTTTTTTTTTTTTTTTTGGACGGGGGTTTTCTCTGTCGCCCAGGCTGGAGTGCAGTGGCCAGATCTCAGCTCACTGCAAGCTCCGCCTCCCGGGTTTACACCATTCTCCTGCCTCAGCCTCCGAGTAGTAGCTGGGATTACAGGCGCCCGCCACCTCGCCCGGCTAGTTTTTTGTATTTTTTAGTAGAGACGGGGTTTCACCGTGTTTGCCAGGATGGTCTCGATCTCCTGACCTTGTGATCCACCCGTCTCGGCCTCCCAAAGTGCTGGGATTACAGGCTTGAGCCACCGCGCCCGGCCAGAAATTTTATTACCTTTTATGTGAACGTTAAATGGTACACCAGGATGATTCATTTTTTACCTTTTAAGTATTGAAGTAATAATTTTGAATTATATTTTTTGTTTGTGGTGGAGTTTCTAGGCTGGGCAAGGCAGCTGGGTATGGTGACAGCTGGGTATTATAATTCACACCGTGCCCGAATTATAATATTAAGTCTTATCTACAGGATGACCACACAATGTCTTCCAAAGTGAGATATTTCTAAGAATGAAAAGAAATAGCATTAATAATTGCAATTACTGTTCTAGACCACCACAGTAAAGTGAATTATCTCAATAAAGCAAGCCACACAAATTTTTGGTTCCCTAGAGTGTATGAAAGTCATGCTTATACTATACTGTAGTCTGTTAAGTGCACAATAGCATTTTGTCTAAAAACCAGTGTACGTACCTTAAATAGAAAATAATTGCCAGGAAATCGATCATCTAAGCTTTTAGAAGTTTTTATCTTTTTGCTGGTGGAGGGTCTTGCCTCCATGTTGATGGTTGCTGACTGGTCCTGGGAATGGCCATTGCAATTGCTTAAAACAAGGTAACAGTGAAGTTTGCTGCATCGATTGGTGCTTCCTTTCACAAAAAATTTTTTTTTGTTGTTTTTTTTGAGACAGAGTTTCACTTTTGTGGCCCAGGCTGGAAATGGCATGATCTTGGTTCACCACAACCCTCTGCCTCCCGGGCTCAAGCAGTTCTCCTTAGCCTCCCAAGTAGGTGGGATTACAGGCATGCACTGCCACGCCTGACTAATATGGTATTTTTAGTAGAGACGGGGTTTATCCATGTTGGTTAGGCTGGTCTCGGACTCCTGACCTCAGGTGATCCGCCCGCCTGGGCCTCTCAGAATGCTGGGATTATAGGCGTGAGCCACCATGCCCATCCCTCAAAAGATTTTTCTTTCTTTCTTTTTTTTTTTGAGACGGAGTCTTGCTCTGTTGCCCAGGCTGGAGTACAGTGGCCGGATCTCAGCTCACTGCAAGCTCCGCCTCCCGGATTCAGGCCATTCTCCTGCCTCAGCCTCCCGAGTAGCTGGGACTACAGGCGCCCGCCGCCTCACCCGGCTAGTTTTTTGTATTTTTTAGTAGAGACGGGGTTTCACCATTTTAGCCAGGATGGTCTCGATCTCCTGACCTCGTGATCCGCCCGTCTCGGCCTCCCAAAGTGCTGGGATTACAGGCTTGAGCCACCGCGCCCGGCCAAGATTTTTCTATATAGCATGTGATGCTGTTTGATGGCGTCTCAGCTAGAATAGAATTTCTTTCAAAATCAAAGGCAATCCTCTCAAACCCTGCCACTGCTTTATCAACTGAGTTTATGCAGTGTTTTAAGTCCTTTATTGTCATTTCAACAGTGTTAATGGCATCTTCACCAGAAGTAGATCTCAAGAAACCACTTTCTTTGCTCATCCATGAGAAGCAAGTTACCATCTGTTCAAGTTTTAACGTGTGTTTGCAGCAATTCAGTCACATCTTCAGGCTCCATTTCTAATTCTAGTATTTCTCTTGCTGTTTCCACCACATCTGCAGGTGGAAGATTTCCACTGAAATCTTAAAGTCCTCAAAGTCATTCATGAGAGTAGAAATCAACTTCTTCCAAACTCTTGTTAATGTTAGTATTTTGACTTCTTCCCATGAATCACAAATGTTCTTAATGGCATCTAGAATGGTGAATCCTTTCTAGGTGGTCTTCAATTTATTTTGCCCAGATCCGTCAGAAGAATCACTGTCTATGACAGCTATGGCCTTATGAAATGTATTTCTTAAATAATTCCACTTGAAAGTTGAAATTACTCCTTGATTTATGGGCTGCAGAATGGATGTAGTTTTGTGTTAGCAGGCATGAAAACAGCATTAATCTTGTACATCTCCCTCAGAGCTCTTTGGTAAACAGGGTCTACATTGTCAGTGAGCAATTATAATTTGAAAGGAATCTTTTTTTTCTGAGCAGTAGGTCTCAACAATGAACTTAAAATATTCGGTGAACCATCCTGTAAACAGGTGCTGTCATCCAGGCTTGGTTGGGTGTTCCATTTGTAGAGTGCAGGCAGAGTAGATTTAGCATAATTCTTAAGGATCCTAGGATTTTTGGAATGCTAAATGAGCATTGGCTTCATCTTGAAGTCACCAGCTGCACTAGCCCTGGAGAATCAAGTCCTTGATGGCATCTTCTGGTATAAGGCTGTTTCTTCTACATTGGAAATATGGTACTTTGTGTAGCTACCTTCATTCATCAGTGATATTAGCTAGATCTTCTGGATAACTTACTGCAGCTCTACATTAGCACTTGCACCTTTACCCTGTACTTTTATGTTCTGGAGGTGGTGGCTTCTTTTGGTCAACCTCATGAATCAACCTCTCCTAGCTTCAAATTTTTCTTATGCAGCTTCCTTACTTCTCTCAGCCTTCATCGAATTGAAGAGAATTAAGGCCTTGCTCTGGATTAGGCTTTGATTTAAAGGAATGTTGTGGCTGGCCTCAGCTTCTATCCAGACCACTTAAAGTTTTCTCCATATCATCAATAAGTCTGTTTTGCTTTCTTACCATTTGTGTGTTCACTGTAGTAGTGTTCACTTTTAATTTCCTTCGAGAACTCTTTCTTTGCATTTACAACATCGCTGTTTGGTACAAGAGGCCCAGCTTTAGCTTATCTTGGCTTTTGAAATGCCTTCCTCACTAAGTATAATTATTTCTAGCGTTTGAAAGTAGGATACATGTAACTCATCTTTTCACTTGAACGCTTAAAGGCCATTGTGGGGTTATTAATTGGTCTAATTTTAATATTTTTGTGTCTCAGGGAATAAGTAAGCCAGAGGAGATAGAAGAGATTGGGAGCACCCGATTGTTGGAGCAGTCAGAACAGACACAGCATATATCGATTAAGTTTACCATCTTATGTGGGCATGCATGTGGGTACCCCAAAACAATTACAGTAGTAACATTAATGAGCACTGATCACAGATCGCCATAGTAGATATAATAATCATAAAAAGTTTGAAATATTGGGAGAATTACCAGGTTGTGCCACAGAGACATGAAGTGAGCACACGCTGGTGGAAATTGGCTCTGATAGACATGCTTGATTCAGTGTCGCTACAAACCTTCAATTGGTTAAAACTACAAAAACACACCACAGTATCTGCAAAAGACAATAAAATGAGATCTGTCTGCTGGGACAGACAGTGGGCTTAAACTGGAATGGTCCTGGGCAGCCAGATCACATGGTTGCTTTACTCCTCCAGTATACTTCATTGTTAAAATGTGGTTGTAGAGATTTGGAATTTGGTATAGGATTCAATGAAAAGTTTTAACCTTGGGGATGCAAGGATGTAAGGATCTGATTAGGCTTTGCAACTTGAGTTTGATGTCTGCTGTGTGGTGTCTGCTAAATCCCACAGAGTATGGGATCAGTCACATTGGTTATAAGGTGTGCTTCTGGCTGGGCGCAGTGGCTCATGCCTGTATTCCGAGCATTTTGGGAGGCCGAGGCAGGCAGACCACCTGAAGTCAGGAGTTTCAGACCAGCCTGACCAACATAGAGAAACCTCATCTCTATGAAAAAAAAAATAAATAAATAAATAAATAAATAAAGAGCGAAACTCCGTATCAAAAATAAATAAATAAATAAATAAAAGGATTGCTTCTATCTCTCAAAATTTTTACTTCATTCTATACTTCGTTTTTTTGAAAATGAACTTAACATGGGCACCAGAATGGGGTTGATTCGTCATTCTTGGATTCTAAGTCTTAACAATTTTTTTTTTTTTTTTTAAAGATGGAGTTTCGCTCTTTTGCTCAGGCTGGAGTGCAGTGGCACGATCTTGTCTCACTGCAACCTCTGCCTTCCGGTTTCAAGCGATTCTCCTGCCTCAGCCTCCTGAGTGGCTGGGATTACAGGTGCCCGCCACCATGCCTGGCTAATTTTTGTATTTTTAGTAGCGACAGGGTTTCACCGTGTTGGCCAGGCTGGTTTCGAACTCCTGACGTTGTGATCTGCCCACCTCGGCCTCCCAAAGTGCTGGGATTACAAGTGTGAGCCACTGCACCTGGCCCAACAATTCTTTATTAGTAACATTTTAAAATGGACATTTTAAGGACATTTGACTGTTTAATGCATTCATTTTTTTAATGATTAAAAATATTTCCATAGATGAGTTGATGTTATATGATCAACTTGGATTAAGTCTTAGGTGATTCACTGCCTTCTTCGTTAAGGCAGCAAATCCTTTATGAGATTTAATTCTAGCAGGTATAGTCATAAAATGGTAGTTTCTGAGACCAGAGACCTTTAGATCATAATAGTCTCATTACATAATTACAGAGACAGACACTTGAGAAGGTGTGATTTCCTACAAGATTATAGAGCTAACCATAGTATAAAAGTTCCACAAATGATAATCTAATTTCTAAAACTCAATATTCTGATACCTAACACAGAGTTTACTCTGTCCCTTTTTTGTTTTACTGATTAAATCTCTAAACTGGGCGCTGTGGCTGAGGCCTCTAATCCTAGCACTTTGGGAGACTGAAGAGGGCGGATCCCTTGAGGTTAGGAGTTCGAGACCAGCCATGGTGAAACCCTGTCAGTACTAAAAATGCAGAAATTAGCTGGGTGTGGTGGCAGGTGCCTACAATCCCAGTTACTTGGGGAGGCTGAGGCCGAGGAATCACTTCAACTGGGAGGCGAAGGTTGCAGGTGAGCTGAGGTTGCGCCACTGCACTTCACCCTGGGTTGGCAGAGCGAGACCCCGTCTCAAGGGGGGAAAAAATCTCTAGCTTAGATTTGGCCTTATCTTTATTAGAAACACTCCATTTTAGGGTCTGTTCATATCCTGATTAACTGATAATATAGAAATAATGACTGATACTTGTATCCTAAAGTTAGAGATTCAGCATGATAATAGTGTGTTTGCTAATCAACCTCAGTAAACTATTAGGAAATTGAAACTTCTTAGAACATTTTTTTTGCTTCCTGTTATTTTGCTTGTATTTTAAGGCTCTTCGTAACAGTTATCTACTCTTTCTTAAATAAATCAATCCTATAAATAAGCATAATAAGCTTAATGAGAGACAAGAGTAGCTTAGTCTGTAAAGTGGAAATCACTTATAAATGAATTTAGAATTAAAAGGTTAAGTTGTTGAGTGTTACAGAATTTTACCGCTGAAACCAAATAAATTATTTTGAAAAAGCAGTTGAAGTGGCAAGTAGGATTGTTTTATACAGTAGTTAACTGTTAAAAATCGTATGGGGATTTTGTTTTTCTTCTGGAAGCCTTTTTTTCTAAGATATGGGGGTGGGAGAAAGGAATAGTTACTGTTCTAAATTTGCATTAATGTTATTTCTTGACAGTTTCATTTCTTACTCTTTACGGCTTTTGTGTTATAGTCTATTATTGTTCCCGTCCTGTTTTTCTAAGATTAAACTTATTCTGAGTTCCTTTAGCATTTCTTAAAGCAACCTCTATAATAACTTACGTTCTTTCCTTTTACTTAGCCTTGTTTCTTTGGTCTAGAGTGTTCTAAATTACTAGTTCATCTCGTTATTGTGGGTAGTACATTGACCTCTTAGTTTTCACATTCTCAAAAAGGAACACACTACCATCCACGTTTTACTCCTCAGTCAAGTAACACTGTCAGCACCAGAGGGATCTCCAACATTAGCCCACCAAAACTCCCAAGGTAATAAAATTTGCTAAAGAGTTTACAAGGGAGAGCTCCTGCTTAATTGATAAGAATAATGTACAGCCGGGCGCGGTGGCTCAAGCCTGTAATCCCAGCACTTTGGGAGGCCGAGGCGGGTGGATCACGAGGTCAGGAGATCAAGACTATCCTGGCTAACATGGTGAAACCCCGTCTCTACTAAAAATACAAAAAAACTAGCCGGGTGTGGTGGCAGGCGCCTGTAGTCCCAGCTACTTGGGAGGCTGAGGTGGGAGAATGGCGTGAACCCGGGAGGCAGAGCTTGCAGTGAGCCGAGATCACGCCACTGCACTCCAGCCTGGGAGCACAGCGAGACTCCGTCTCAAAAAAAAAAAAAAAAAAAAGAATAATGTACAGAAGAAGTCAGTGGGGGAACTTCTAACTATGCTCCCTCTTGGCGACTTTTTTTTTTCTTTTCTTTTTTTTTTTTGAGATGGAGTTTCGCTCTTGTTGCCCAGGCTGGAGTATAATATCTCAGCTCACTGGAACTTCTGCCTCCCGGGTTCACGCAGTTCTCCTGCGTCAGCCTCCCAAATAGCTGGAATTACAGGCATGCATCACCACGCCCAGCTAATTTTGTATTTTTAGTAGAAATGGGGTTTCACCATGTTGGTCAGGCTGGTCTCAAACTCCTGACCTCAAGTGATTCACCCGCCTCAGCCTCCCAAAGTGCTGGGATAACAGGCGTGAGCCATGGCACCTGGCCCTCCCTCCTGACCTCTTACCAGTACCCTTATTTGGAAAGACTTTCAGGGAGTTATGTGTCCGTTTGGGGTTTTTGGTCTCTGATCTGTATTTTTTACAATAATTTTAAAAGATTACACATTTGTAGCCTATATTCCATCTGGTATTAATAATATTTGGTATTGATAATACAGATACAGACTTGATTATTTGGGTAAGACATGAAGCAGAATCCATTATGTCTTTTAGTTGAGCTAAAGTATACATCTTTACTACTGATAGTATATGGAAAGACGGAATTATTCTGTACCTGTTGTTTCCTTCACAGAGAGCTAGTGGCATCTGACAAAGAACCATGATACCTGGCTGAACAACTCCAGGATGGAAGTAATGCCCAAGTCAGTTTATAAAAGCCCAACACTGTAAATCATACGTAATGGCTATATGCAAATTAGTAGTCTAAGTTAATAATTTTAGAAAGGAAAGGTTAGCTCATAAGTGGCTGTGTTGTAATGAATGCAGCAGCTGTTTGGCAACTTTCTGAATGCTTGGAAGGCCCTTTGTCCACAGTCCTTGTGAACACCCACACATCTAGCATGCGTGACTCAGGAGAGACTAGTGCTAGACTGGAAGTTTCTCTCTTTCCTACTCCTCACCCTAAACCCTTGTTCTGGTCAGACTTTTCTTAGCCCCTGCTCTTACACATCTACCACAGTTAACAGAGCACTAGGTCTTGAAGGTACTGAGTAGCTTTTTTTGTGACTATAAATAATATCTTCACCAGAGCTGGCACCTTTTTGGAGATCCTGTGGAATTTCATTGTAACTGACTGACTCACTTAGAGGAACAAGAAAAGTGAGAGGCATCTTACTTTGTATTAGGGTTCCTTGGTGTGGGTACAGGCAGAGGTGGTATTTCTCTTGGTATAAATACTATGTTTGCCTTCTTTGATATTACTTCTCAGAATCCACTCATTTAAAGATTCCAATGACTGAGTCAGTTTGAGATCTAGAACTTTTTTGTGACTATCTCACTATTGCTTCCTACCCCCCTCCTTCCACCACAACCCTAAATTCAGTTCATAAAAATAGTTTTTAGTATGAAAGTCATCCATAATACATAAAAATGGTAATAGAGGAAAAAGTTAAAGTAATGTAATTTTTTAGGATTCAGGTGTCTCGGTTTATTACATAACTATTAAAATTATATTGGTGATGTTGAGCACAATAAATTCTGAAAATCTGATTCGTCTGTTCTTTTTACAGTTAAGAGTGTAGTGATGCTGGAGCAGCACTTGTCACAGTTACCTTTAGTTTGGGTGTGGCCCTAATGACCTCTGTTGCCACACTCCTGGCTCAGCAACTTTCCAACTTGAGCCACAATTTTGATACTCATCACTTTTATAATGTATAAACTTCTGGGACTTCGATACATAATTTTATACTAATTTTTTTTGTGCACGTGCACGCGTGTGTATGTGTGCGTGTTTTAACTTTCTCTGGCCTCAGGCCCTTAAAAAAAATATATATGAATATATATGTGTGTGTGTGTGTGTATATATATATTATCTAGATATTTAAAATCTTTTTTGAATTAAAGGATTTTAAATGTTTTTCTGTTTTTTTTTGTTTTTTTTGTTTTTTTTTCTTTTAGAGACATGGTCTCTTTTGCTCTGTCTCCCAGGCTGGAATGCAGTGGCACGACCGTGGCTTACTGAAACCTCCACCCCCAGGGTTTAAGCCTTTCTTCTGCCTCAGCCTTCCAAGTAGCTGGGACTACAGGTGTGTGCCACCACACCTAATTTTTTAAAAATTCTTTGGAGAGACAGGGTCCTATTATGTTGCCCAGGCTGATCTCAAACTCCTGGGATGATAGGCATGACCTGTTGCACATGGCCTCTGTTTATTTTCTCTAAAAATAACTTGCGGGCCAGGAGCATTTGCTCACGCCTATCATCCCAGCACTTTGGGAGGCCGAGGTGGTCAGATCACTTGAGGTCAGGAGTTTGAGACCAGCCTGGTCAACATGGTGAAACCCTGTTTCTACTAAAAATACAAAAATAAGCTGGGCGTGGTGGTGTGTGCCTGTAGTCCCAGCTGCTCGGGAGACTGAGGCAGGAGAATCGCTTGAGCCTGGGAGGTGGAGGTTGCAGTGAGCCAAGATCACACCACTGCACTCACACTGGGCAGTAGAGAGACTTTGTCTAAAAAAAACCATGAATGCAGTGATTGCGTTTTGTTAGACCACTTTTAGTCAGATAAACAAGAAGAAAGTTCTTGGTTAGAATTGTATTTTCTAAACTTTTGTTATTTTAAATTTATAAACAGCTTTCCTTTTCTTTACCAATTATGTGAATTTGACTCAACCTTACTTGTTTATTCTCCAGACTTGCCAGTTTGGTATCATAGATAGTATTTTTATGTAATATTAACTGATTGTATCTGTGGTTATTTTTCCAAAATGTAAAAAGGATCTTCTCTCTTCCCTGCTTTAAAACGTTCACTAGTTTCACTTTTCCTAGAGCAGTGCTTTTCAAACTCTGTCCCTGGGCAGGCAAACTGTGTACCTAGGCTGATACTAGCCAACATTTACTGAGTACTTAACATGTGACACTATTCCAGGCTTTTGACATCTGTTATTGGTTTTATTCTCAAAACAAACCAATGAAGTAGGTATTAGTATCTTAACATTTTTGTGAGAATTTTGTTTTGCTTTGTAATATTTAATACAAAAAGACTTTTTTTGGTTTGTTTTTGTTTTTGTTTGTTTGAGACGGAGTCTCGCACCGTCGCCCAGGCTGCAGTGTAGTGGCGTCATCTCGGTTCGCTGCAACCTCCACCTCCCAGGTTCAAGCGATTCTCCTGCCTCAGCCTCCTGAGTAGCTGGGATTACAGGTGCCCACCACCACGCCCGGCTAATTTTTTGTATTTTTAGTAGAGACGGCGTTTCACTATGTTGACCAGGCTGGTCTCGAACTCCTGATTTTGTGATCTGCCCGCCTCGGCCTCCCAAAGTGCTGGGATTACAGGCATGAGCCACCGCACCCGTCCCTAAAAAGGTTTTTAAATGGATGACTAGCATCAAGAAAAATTGAATCTAAGAAGATTTCTATCATATTTGTCTTTTGTGACTTTTTATACTCCAAGGCATACCATATCCTGTACCTCTAGAAGTGAAAATTTCTTTGTATGAAATTAGGAACAAAAGACATACTCAAGAACTTTTTTAAAAAAATAGATTTCGTAGACCTAAAATTATTCTTTTAAATTGCTGTGCTAAGTTTCTAAACCTGTTACTCTCGATTCCTGTATTTACCTCATTTTAGATGCACACTTGACTGCAGAGGACACTGAGTAGCACTGTTCTCCCTCGTACTTGATGTTTTAAACATTTTGTTTCCCCTCCCTAAAATGAGTGCACCTCCCTGTTTTCTGCTTGGTGCATTTCTACTTTTCCTTCTTGACACCTCAAATACTCTTTCCCTGGGAATCCTGTCTTAACTGGAGGCCATCTCCAGCAGAGCCAGATGCTCCCTCTTTGTGCTTTCTTAGCGCCGTATCCACATCTTTCTTAATGCTTGGTGTGTAGTTGGTGTACTTAACAGACTGTGAGCTTCTTGAGGGCAGGGGCCTGATTTTAAGTCTTCTCTATATCCATTATAGCACCTAGCAGGTATGAAAATGTTTGTTGAATGAATGGATGAGTGAACAGACAGGCTGTTTCAAATTACAATGTTTGGTGTAATCTAGAATCTAGCCTTACCATTAGAAACTATAGGCTACATCATTTAAAGCCTCCCAGGGCAACTAGTGGCAACAACCTAACCCCTGCTATAAGAACATGTTTCAAGTCCAGGCTTGTATGGTGTAGTATTACTGTAGTAGTTAATGATTGAAATGCCCACTAGGCAGAAGTTTTATCATTTAATGATAATGTGCAATAGGCAGAAGTTTAGTGCCTAATGTTCTGTCTTATTTATTTCAGGAATTGTTGGATAAATATTTAATAGCCAATGCAACTAATCCAGAGAGTAAGGTCTTCTATCTGAAAATGAAGGGTGATTACTTCCGGTACCTTGCTGAAGTTGCATGTGGTGATGATCGAAAACGTAAGTATATTTGTTATATGGGCAAAAGTAGAATTAAAAAAAAGAAATGGGGATAAATGGGATACTGTGACAGTATACGTAGTCTTAAGGCTCTTTGTGACTTAAAAATAATTCAGTGTATATCAAGAAAATTAGTATTACCTTACGTTCTCAAAAATGAAAATTGGGTTATAAATTTACATCATATGCTGTTTAAAAAAATTAAGCTCATCTATGAACTCTGTAATCTCGTATGGTATTATTTAGAATGGGCTTTATCTTTTATGCTTTTTAGAATTTTGGTTCACCATATTTTTAGCTCCAGAGTTTTTTGTGTAAACTTTATGAGTGATTCTGCATTTCACATGGCCTTTCTGTCATCATGCCTTAAAACTTCAGATGACTGGAAATTACATACAGAACATGGAAACAGGTTGTTGTGCTTTTTCTGTTTGTCATATTAATTCATTATCGTCTATTTTAAGGGGTCATAACATTGACTGCTAATTACATATAATCAAATTTCTGAGGAGGAGAGGTGAAATGAGTGTGTTATTGCTGGTGTATAACTTGTTCCAACTTCACAGTAAGTTTGAATGACCCATATGGTTAGGTTTTACTTGAGAAGGTTGAATACATAGGAATTGTTGATTAATCAAGTAGTGGTCATAAAAATAGATTTTAGTATTAAATACCTATATTTATTTATTTATTTATTTATTTACCTAGACTATCATAGAAAACATGGATATGGGAAAAAGTGACCAAATTGCCTAACTTGATAATAAAAAAGTGAATTTATTCGCAATGAGTGTCTCCTGGGATACTGGTAGCTGAGTGTAAGATAGAGCTCATTAAATTTAGTGTATGTGCTTGCTACCAGATTTATCAAGTTCTGGGTAATAGAAGTATCAGTTCCTTATTTTTTCTAGTAAGTTTGTTATTTTGTTCTTAATTTTGCCCTGTCTACAAAGATATACCCCTACAAATAGTTACTATGACCTGAAAATGAGTTTTGCCATCCTAAATATCAGTGTAACTGCATATATAAAGAGAACTTGTACTTGAGAAACTGTTGTACCTTGCTATAACAAAATCTGTATACTAAACTAACTTATTCTGTTACTGATGTGTAATTTCTGTTGCCATGAAGATAAGCAGAATTGGACATGATACTGGCACAGAACTGTACATTTAAGTATCAGAAAGCCAAAGAGAAGTATTTGGGAGATTGAGACATAGCTGTAGCTTTAACCTGATTTAACCCTTAGGATCTCATTGGCACTTTCTGATCTCACACGTAGTCCCATTTACATTCTGATAGTCTGGGATTCGTAGATAGGCTGTCTTTATAACCTAATTGCCGAGACACTGGTGCTTCCTAATTTGTCAGGCTGGAAGAACTTCTTATTGCATGCGGGCTATACCAGTCAGGATTAGATCAATAAATGTGCCATTTCAGAGGAAGGAAAATGAACATGATTCAGGTCATAAAGAGATAGCTTAATTCTCTTACATCAGTATCTCTAAAGCTGTAATAGGCCAGTGGCCTCATACAGAAAACTCCCCTTTTCAAAACATGGGTATAATCAGATTAGTGTTGGTAATACTGAACATTTTGTGAAAGGAGAGTACCATTTTAATTAGGCCAGTAATCAAACTCAGGTCAGAGCAGATTTTGTCCTATGTATGGAAACTTTTATATTGCCTTTCATATAGTATCTCTTGATACTAAGAATCAGTATTTCTCCAAATCAGAAAAATAGAGATTTTGGTGTTGATGATCTTTGTAAAGTTCACATTATTTCGGGAAAGGGTATTCCAGTCAAATTATTATTATTATTATTATTATTATTATTATTATTATTATTATTTTTGAGACGGAGTTTCACTCTCGTTAACCAGGCTGAAGTGCAATGGTGTGATCTTGGCTCACCGCAAGCTCTGCCTCCTGAGTTCAAGTGAGGCTCATGCCTCAGCCTCCCAAGTAGCTGGGATTACAGGCATGCACCACCACTCCCAGCTAATTTTTGTGTTATTAGTATAGCTGGGGTTTCTCCATGTTGTCAGGCTGGTCTTGAACTCCCAACCTCAGGTAATCTGCCCGCCTCGGCCTTCCAAAGTGCTGGGATTACAGGTGTTAGCCACCGCACCCTATCCAAATTATTTTTCGTTGCTGCATTTCCAAGTAATAGAATTAAAAGACATAAAATAAGAAAATAGTTTTAGCCTAGGGATGGAAAAAAGTCTGATTTACTATATCTCATGTTTTTTTCCATTAAGCTGTTTATATGTAAGCAACATTCTAAACTGGTTTTTTGTTTTGTTTGTTTGTTTGTGACAAACTCTGTCACGCACGTTCGGAGTGCAGCAGCATGATCTTGGCTCACTGCAGCTTCAGCCTCCTGGGTTCAAACCACCTCAGCCTCCCAAGTAGCCAGAGCTGCAGACATACACCACCATGCCTAGGTTTTTTTTTTTTTTTTTTTTTCCGTAGAGACAGGGATAAGGTTTCCCTATGTTGCCCAGGCTGGTCTTGAACTCTCGGGTTCAAGTGATCCCCCTGCCTCACCCTCCCAAAGTGTTGGGATTACAGGTATGAGCCACTGCACCTGGCCATAAATAAGTTCTTAAATACCCAGTACACAATATTGTTTTTGTGTGTTTATTTGTTTGTTTTTGAGACAGAGTGTCATTCTGTCACCCAAGCTGGAGTATAGTGGTGCGTTCTCAGCTCACTGCAACCTCTGCCTACCAGGGTTCAGGCAATTCTCATGCCTCAGCCTCCTGAGTAGCTGGGATTAGAGATCCCCGCCATGACGCCTGGCTAATGTTTGTATTTTTGGTAGAGACAGGGTTTCGTCATGTTGGCCAGGCTGGTCTTGAACTCCTGATCTCAAGTGATCCCTCCGCCTCGGCCTCCCAAAGTGCTGGGATTATAGGTGTGAGTCACTGCACCTGGCCATGATAATGGTTTTTGTTAGCTACCGTGATTTTAAAAGACCCATACAGAGAAAAATCTTGGTTCTACCAAGAGCTAGTAGCGAATGTTCAAGTTGTTAATGTACTATGCACTGGATTGTTATTTTTAATATTGCACTTATTTTTTTCTCTTCACAGAAACGATAGATAATTCCCAAGGAGCTTACCAAGAGGCATTTGATATAAGCAAGAAAGAGATGCAACCCACACACCCAATCCGCCTGGGGCTTGCTCTTAACTTTTCTGTATTTTACTATGAGATTCTTAATAACCCAGAGCTTGCCTGCACGCTGGCTAAAACGGTAAGATGTGTGTCCAGGAAATACCTACTTTAGCTACAGTTATTTGAGATACCAGGTATGTTAATTTATAGGTATTTTACTTGGTTACCCAGGGATGATTTCTACTATGTTTATTTTGAAATCTCCTCTTTTTCTTACCATCATGATTACCTTATTCCTGCCCCTGACACCTTAACTCTACCCTATGATTATAAGCAGTGATACATCTACAGAGCATACTGAGCAGAGTAATCAAAGAAGGATAAATGATATAAAGAAGGAAACTTAAAAGATTGGAAAGTCATGCCTGCTAGGTTTGGTTACTAGAATAGCTGTGCATTAGCCACACTCCTCAAAGTGGCTCAAAACGAGAGAATAAAGAGGACACTGTACAGATAACTACTACTACTTATTGGAAAGAAGTATATTAAGCATTACTGCTGTTCTGTTTGTCCTGTGAAAGAACCAAGACATGCTTGTTTACTTAAATGTATAGTTTTATAGAATTCCAGTTATACTCATAAGTTCTTAAACTGAGAGTGTGAGAGAATGGTTCTGTTGAGTTTGTTGATGGTAGAACATAAGGTGGGTGTTCACTTATTTTGTAAAATTGGTTTGTAATTGTAGAATAACCAGTTTTTGTCAATGCACATATTTTACCATGGATATTAATATTTATCAGGCTTTTGATGAGGCCATTGCTGAACTTGATACACTGAATGAAGACTCATACAAAGACAGCACCCTCATCATGCAGTTGCTTAGAGACAACCTAACAGTGAGTTGTTTACTCTTTAATTTTATTTCCTTTTCAGAAACAAAAATATATTTTATTTTGGACTTTGTGTCTTTTAGGGCAGATACATAAGAACTGAAAGTATGACATATGTGTTAGTATTTTATGGGATAAACATTATTTTGTAGGCAGGTTTTCAAGTTGAATAGGCATTTTATCAGACCTTCCTGAGAAGTAACATTATAGGAACTCAGCTGTTTCATTGGGATGAAGATGTTGATAAATTATGTTAATAAAGAGAGCTTCTAAAGTTTCAATAATTTGGGGCAAATCAGCTATAGCCAGTTAGGGACTATCTAGATATCTAGGCTTTCTTAAAATCACATGAAGTACCTCGTTCTAATGAAAGTTTACTTTGTGAATTTTTAGGGAGTAAACCTGTACCTAAATTTACTCCTTCTCTGCTTCTAGGCCAAAGTCTCTGTTTTGTTTGTCTTTTTCTCCCTGCTTCTTAGATAGGCAATTGATAAAGGAAATAATCAAGAAAAAGTACAGCTTAAGCTTTACTTTAACATTCTTTTGTAGGTTCAAGTAAATTTGATAGTTAAAATCTTAGACTTCACAGAATGAAAAAGAAGGGAACAAATCTTTTAATATAAATCTCGTCCTCTCAGCCCCCTTGTTTAGTGCTTTATCATTTACTAGATAGTATTTTTTAAATTAGCACCATGTCTGTTCAATTTTGCTGAATAGGGTGTTTATGCATCCACTGAAAGGGAAATAAAGACCCTGCATTTCTAGCCATAAGAAGTCCCTGTGGTTGTGAGGGGACAATGGAAGATGATCAGCAAATAGTTCTGCAGAGGAAGAGCAAATTAGGCAGTTATACCTCTTCCCAGATGTGTACCTTGGAGCTAACTATCTTTTAATCAGTTTTGTTTTCTCTATTATGGAGACAGGTCTTTGGGGGATTTTGTTTTGTTTATTTTTATTTATTTTAGTATCTTCATAATAACCTAAGGATTATGTAAGATTCTAGCTTTTCTGAAATTAACACTAATGTCTTGGTGTTGGTCTAATAAAGTACAATTATAGTCAACAAATATTTCCCTTCTTCACTTCATCTTTCTATCCTAAAAATAGAGAGATCATGGAAGATCCGCTTAGTTTTAACATTCTGTCTAATTCAAGAACCTTGTCTATACATGCACACATTGCTTCTCTGTAGCTTCCATCACCCACTTCTGTTTAATTCTTGGAGAAACACAAAGTAAGTCTGCTTTTGCTATAGTTTAGCTCTTCACACACTTTAAAATTGTTAACCATGATTGTGGCTTTTTCCTCCCTGTGAAAATTTTTTGCTTTATTAGTCTGTAATAATACTGCAGTAGTGCTTTCAAGAAGAGCATTGGGCTGCTGGGAATAGAGACAGCATTAAATTCTAAGACTGTCACTTTGCTTATTATGAAAGTAGAGTGCCTTTTTTAAAAAGTTACTTTTTTTTTTTGAGACAGGATCTCGCCCTGTCACCTAGGCTGGAGTGCAGTCTCGTAATCATGGCTCACTGCAGCCTCAACCTCCTGGATTCAAGCAGTCCTCCTGCCTCAGCCTCCTGAGTAGTTAGGACTATAGGCACACACCACCCCGTACCTGGCCAATTTTGTTTTTGAAATTTTTTGTAGACATGGGATCTTGCTATGTTGTCCAGGCTGGTGTTGAACTGGCCTCATGCGATCTTCTCATCTTGGCCTCCCTACGTGCTGGGATTACAGGCGTTAGCCACTGTGCCTGGCCAAGTGCTTTTTAAATAAAAAGGAAGCTATAAAACCATATATCCAATGACATGTGTGTATGCCATTTTGTAAATGCATAGTGAAAGGTCTGCAAGGATGTGATGGTCTTTGGGGTTTTGAGAGAGAACTTCAGTCTTAGTCAAGATCTCCATTGTTTGAGGAATTTATTACTCTTGTAGTTATTTTTGATATGACAGTAGTACTTAGTGTAATGGCCTAATCTAGAAATAATGACTTAATATGATTCTTCTTTTTCTAGCTTTGGACATCAGACAGTGCAGGAGAAGAATGTGATGCGGCAGAAGGGGCTGAAAACTAAATCCATACAGGGTGTCATCCTTCTTTCCTTCAAGAAACCTTTTTACACATCTCCATTCCTTATTCCACTTGGATTTCCTATAGCAAAGAAACCCATTCATGTGTATGGAATCAACTGTTTATAGTCTTTTCACACTGCAGCTTTGGGAAAACTTCATTCCTTGATTTGTGTTTGTCTTGGCCTTCCTGGTGTGCAGTACTGCTGTAGAAAAGTATTAATAGCTTCATTTCATATAAACATAAGTAACTCCCAAACACTTATGTAGAGGACTAAAAATGTATCTGGTATTTAAGTAATCTGAACCAGTTCTGCAAGTGACTGTGTTTTGTATTACTGTGAAGATAAGAAAATGTAGTTAATTACAATTTAAACAGTGTTCCACATAACTTCTTAATTTCTACATTCCCTCCCTTACTCTTCAGGGGTTTCCTTTCAGTAAGCAACTTTTCCATGCTCTTAATGTATTCCTTTTTAGTAGGAATCCGGAAGTATTAGATTGAATGGAAAAGCACTTGCCATCTCTGGCTGGGGTCACAAATTGAAATGGCTCCTATATCACATAAGGAGGTCTTGTATATCTGTGGCAACAGGGAGTTTCCTTATTCACTCTTTATTTGCTGCTGTTTAAGTTGCCAACCTCCCTTCCCAATAAAAATTCACTTACACCTCCTGCCTTTGTAGTTCTGGTATTCACTTTACTATGTGATAGAAGTAGCATGTTGCTGCCAGAATACAAACATTGCTTTTGGCAAATTAAAGTGCATGTCATTTCTTAATACACTAGAAAGGGGAAATAAAGTACACAAGTCCAAGTCTAAACCTTTAGTACTTTTCCATGCAGATTTGTGCACATGTGAGAGGGTGTCCAGTTTGTCTAGTGATTGTTATTTAGAGAGTTGGACCACTATTGTGTGTTGCTAATCATTGACTGTAGTCCCAAAAAAGCCTTGTGAAAATGTTATGCCCTATGTAACAGCAGAGTAACAGAAAATAAAATTACATTTTATAAACCATTTACTATGGCTTTGTAACAATTGCATACCCATATTTTAAGGGACAGGTGAATTTACTACTTTCTAAAGTTTATTGATACTTCCCTTTTATGTAAAATGTAGTAGTGATACCTATATTTCTGCATTGTGCATTGTGACACACTTGTCTAGGGATGCCTGGAAATGTATAAAATTGGACTGCATTTCTTAGAGTGTTTTACTATAGATCAGTCTCATGGGCCATCTCTTCCTCAGATGTAAATGATATCTGGTTAAGTGTTATATGGAATAAAGTGGACATTTTAAAACTAGCAGAGTTAATTATGTGATTGTGAGTGCCTTGGCTGTTGTTAGAATTGTGCTACAGTGGATATTCAAAAGGAATGTAAGAGTTCAGATACAGATACTCCTCAACTCAAAATGGGGCTATACCCTGATAAATCCATTGTAAGATGAAAATACTAAGTCAGAAATGCATTGAATACACCTAACCTAATGAACATTATACCTTAGCCTATCCAACATTAAATGTGCCCAGAACACTTATCCCTACAGTTGGGCAAGATCAAAGAGCATGAAGCTTATTTTATACTAAAGTGTTGGATTTCTCATGTAATTTTGAACCCTGAAAGTGAAAAACATTCATTGTATGGGTACTTGAAGTATGCTTTCTACTGAATGCCTGTCACTTTTGCACCATTGTAAAGTCAAAAAATTAAGTTGGGGACTCTATACTTCTGTTGGTAAACATTCAATCTTACTATTAGTGAGTTCAAAATAATTTTGGTTTTATAGTATCACAATGGCTGTTTTACTAACCGATCTCAGATTAGTAAAAATAACTGAGACTGAATGACTTGAGAACTGATTTTTAAGTCAGAAGATAATCTGAAAAAATAGCTATGTAGGATTCTTGATCCTAAAATGTGAATATGAAACAAGTACATTTATACTTGTTTTCCTTTCTTTTTTTTTTTTTTGAGACAGAGTTTCACTCTGTCCCCCAGGCTAGAGTGCAGTGGTGTGCAACCTCCGCCTTCTGGGTTCAACCGATTCTCCTGCCTCAGCCTCCCGAGTAGCTGGGATTATAGGCACCCACCACCACGCCTGGCTAATTTTTTGTATTTTTAGTAGAGACGGGGTTTCACTGTTGGCAGGGTGGTCTTGGAACGTCTGACCTCAGGTGATCCATCTGCCTCTGCTTCCCAAAGTGCTAGGATTACAGGCATGAGCCACCATGCCCGACCTATATTTGTTGGGGTTTATTTCTTCTTTTTTTTTCTTTTTTTTTTTTGAGACGGAGTCTTGCTCTGTCTCCCTGGCTGGAGTGCAGTGCTGCTATCTCGGCTCACTGCAACCTCCGCCTCCCAGGTTCACTCCATTCTCCTGCCTCAGCTTCCCGAGTAGCTGTGACTACAGGTGCCTGCCACCTCGCCCGGCTAATTTTTTGTATTTTTAGTAGAGACGGTTTCACTGTGTTAGCCAAGATGGACTCGATTTCCTGACCTCATGATCCACCTGCCTTGACCTCCCAAAGTGCTGGGATTACAGGCATGAGCCACGGCGCCCAGCCCCTATACTTGTTTTTAAGGGGAAATGAAAAAGCAGAATTCAATAGGACTCTGGTACCCCAAAATTTAAATCAGGACACTATTTTTTAAATAAAAATATTAGTAAAAATAACATTTTGAATTGGGAAAAAATGATCATGTCTTAAGACCAGTAAAATGGTATGTGCTGAGTAATGAATTATGTTATCAAATTGGCCTTAAAAAATAGATTATTTTCTAGCCGGGCGCAGTGGCTCACACCTGTACTCCCAGCACTATGGGAGGTTGAGGCGGGTGGGTCACTTGAGGTCAGGAGGTCGAGACCAGTCTGGCCAACATAGTGAAACCCTGTCTCTATTAAAAATACAAAAATTAGGCTGGGCAGAGTGGCCCACACCTGTAATCCCAGCACTTTGGGAGCTTGAGGCAGGTGGATCACGAGGTCAGGAGTTCGAGTCCAGCCTGGCCAACATGGTTAAACTCCATCTCTACTAAAAATCCAAAAAAAAAAAAAAAAAAATAGCAAGGCGTGGTGGTGGGCGCCTGTAATCCTAGCTACTCAGAAGGCTGAGGTAGGAGAATTGCTTGAACCTGGGAGGCAGAGGTTGCAGTGAGCCGAGATCACGCCACAGCACTCCAGCCTGGGTGACAGAGCAAGACTGTCTCAAAAAATAATAAAAATTCAAAAATTAGCCAGGCATGGTGGCACAGGCCTATAATCCCAGCTACTTGAGAGGCTGAGGCAGGAGAATCACTTGAATCTGGGAGACGGAGGTTGCAGTGAGTGGAGATCATGCCACTACACTCCAGCCTGGGTGACAGAGTGTCTCAAAAAAAAAATTATTCTCAACATTTTGTCCCAACTTGAAATGTCTCCTTGCTTTAGAAAAACTCTGCATCTTTTAAAAGCAGGCTCAGCCTGTGGTGTCTCCTTTTGACTCTGCTTTTTGGGCTTCCTTGCACTAGAGGAAGAGGATATAGAACACTGCTAAGAACTCAGTAGGAGAGAGGACGCCTTTCCTGAGGAAAAGAGTGTAAGTAAAGTTTTGGGGTGGGGGGAGGATTTAAATCTAGGAGCTTTGTCTTTAGCTTTTTAAACTACTTTCTGAGATCAGAAATTTTAAACATTGCATCTATTTTGTAGTTAGAACTTACTTGGCAGTTTTTTCTTTAAAATGGCATTTAGATAGTAGTAAATTTTTAAAATTGCATTCTAACACTAACGAGAATAGAATCAGATTTTTATTTCAACATATTTGTACATTCATTTGTTAATCTTTGGTTGGCAAAGAAGATCAGTAAGTTTTCTTTTGACACGGTTGGTAGAATATAGTTATACCTTGTAACTTAAGCATGTATCAGTACAAAAAATTAGCTGGGCATGGTGGCGGGCGCCTGACTTTTTTAAAAAGTCAGTAGAGACTTTTAAAAAAATGGTGAAAAATATTAGGAAGGCCATTTAAAGATGCATAAAAACTACAACTGGAGAGTAAATTTAAGAAGAGCAGAATCTTGGTCACTGATTTTGAGATGGGCTAATTTTTAGGAGTTGAGTCATTCATTCAGAAATATTAGGCCTTTTACAGGAACAGACGTGACTTTTTGTCCAATGATGAGTCTCACTGTAGGTTCATGTCATTATATATTTTAAAGTAACAATCATTCTTTATGGTTTAGAAAGACTTTCACTTTAGGCCGGGCGCGGTGGCTCACGCCTGTAATCCCAGCACTTTGGGAGGCCGAGGCGGGCGGATCGGCTGGTCAGAGATCGAGACCATGGTGAAACCCTGCCTCTACTAAAAATACAAAAATTAGCCGGGCGCTGTGGCAGTGCCTGTAGTCCCAGCTACTTGGGAGGCTGTGCTGCAGAATGGCAGGAACCTCGGGAGGCGGAGCTTGCAGTGAGCCTAGGACCACCGCACTCCAGCCAGGGGACAGAGCAAGACCCGCCTCAAAAAAAAAAAAAAAAAAAAAGACTTTCATTTTAAACTGATAAAGGCAATTTTGCATGTTTACTTTTTTTTTTTTTTTTTTGAGACAGAGTTTCACTCCCTCTTGTTCCCCAGGCTGGAGTGCAATGGCACAAACTTGGCTCACTGCAACCTCTGCCTTATGGATTCAAGCGATTCTCCTCCCTCAGCCTCCTGAGGAGCTGGGATTACAGGTGCCCTCCACCATGCCTGGCTAATTTTTGTATTTTTAGTAGAGATGGGGTTTCGCCATGTTGGCCAGGCTGGTCTCGAACTCTTGACCTCAGGTGATCTGCCCACCTTGGCCCCCCAAAGTGCTGAGATTACAGGCGTGAGCCACCACGCCCGGCCACAATTTTGCATGTTTTATTCTGCCTTATATCTCTATGACTCTCCCATGTAGAATTTGTATTTGGTAAGCTTTGCCTTCTCTGGAATTAATGTTACTTAGCTGAACAGTTTACATTTATCGAGAACTGAATATACAACGGTGATTTTTACTGTATCTTCTGTGTTTAGTTATGTTTAGCAAATATTTAGTGTTGTTGAAATTGCCTACAGTAGTTAGTATGGTAACGTGCTGTATGTGTTTGTAGCCTAGGAGCATAGGCTTTACTGCATAGCCTAGGTGTGTAGTAGGGTCTACTATGTACTTGTTTAAGTACATCCTGTGCTATTTGCACAACAATGAAGTCGCCTAATGAGACGTTTTTCAGAACATATTCCTGTTAAGTGACACCACTGTGTAGATGTGAAGATCATCATGAAATCCAATTTGGGGCAAACTTTCCAATTTACTGCTTAACCCACACTTCATTTTAAAGTGGCTATGCTGGCCAAGCGCTGTGGCTCATGCCTGTAATCCCAGCACTTCAGGAGGCCGAGGTGGGTGGACTGCTTGAATCTAGGAGTTCGAGACCATTCGGGCAACATGGCAAAACCCCGTCTCTACGAAAAATACAAAAATTAGCTGGGTATGGTGGTGCACGCCTTTAGTCCTTGCTATTCAGGGGGCTGAGGTGGGAGGATTGCTTGAACCCGAAAGATTGAGGCTGCAGTGAGCAGTGATTGCACCACTGCACTCCAGTCTGAGCAACAGAATGAGACCGTGTCTCAAAAAATAAAATGGCTGGCCGGGCGCGGTGGCTCACGCCTGTAATCCCAGCACTTTGGGAGGCCGAGGCGGGCGGATCACAAGGTCAGGAGATCGAGACCATGGTGAAACCCCGTCTCTACTAAAAATAGAAAAAATTAGCCGGGCGCAGTGGCGGGCGCCTGTAGTCCCAGCTACTCGGGAGGCTGAGGCAGGAGAATGGTGTGAACCCGGGAGGCGGAGCTTGCAGTGAGCCGAGATTGCGCCACTGCACTCCAACCTGGGCGACAGAGCCAGACTCCATTTCAAAATAAATAAATAAATAAATAATTAAAAAAATAAAATGGCTATGCCAGCTAGGCGCAGTGGCATGACCCTGTAGTCCCAGCTACCAGGTACACTGAGGTAGGAAGATCACTTGAGCCCAGGAGTTTGGGGCTGTGGTGCTTGATGATCATGCCTGTGAATAGCCACTGCACTCCAGCTTGAGCAACACAAGGACCCTGTCTCTTTCAGAAAGAAAAAAAAAAAAAAGGTTATGCCTTCAGAGCTAATGCTTTAAAGGGGGCAAGTAATAATACCCGGGAGGAAATGCTGGAGACTTCCCCTAAAATTATAACACCTTAGCATGTTTATACAGCACTTTTAGTTAGAAGGATCCAACGTTTATTGAAGTCTTTTTGGTACCTGGTCATGTACTATGCACGTTCATATTTAATCCTCTCAAGTGCCCTTACGTGACAGAACATCTGATCAGAAAAAGATGAAATTATGGCCGGGCGTGGTGGCTCATGCCTGTAATCCCAACACTTTGGGAGACCGAAGCGGGGGGATCATGAGGTCAGGAGATTGAGACTATCCTGGCTAGCACGATGAAACCCCTTCTCTACTAAAAATACAAAAAAATTAGCCGGGCATGGTGGTGGGCACCTGTAGTCCCAGCTACTAGGGAGGCTGAGGCAGGAGAATGGCATGAACCCGGGAGGCGGAGCTTGCAGTGAGCCAAGATCACGCCACTGCACTCCAGCCTTGGCGACAAAGCGAGACTCTGTCTCAAAAAAAAAAAAAAATTAAAAAAAATTATTAGCTCAAAGTTAGGTATGTGGGCCTTGTGCCATAGCTCATGCCTATAATCTCAGCACTTTGGGACACCAAGGCACGTGGATCTTTTGAGACCAGGGAATTTGAGACCAGTGGGCAACATGGCAAAACCCTGCCTCTACAAAAAAACTAGCCAGGCATGGTGATGTACGCCGGTAGTCCCAGCTACTTGCCAGGCTCAGGTAGGAGGATCACCTCAGCTGGGGAGGTCAAGGCTGTGATGAACCGTGATTGCACCACTGCAGTCCAGCCCCAGTGGTAGAGCGAGACCCTGTCCTAAAACAAAAACATTTATGTATGTGTCTATTAAGTAGCCAACTAGAGTTTGAACTCAAGATACCATACCAAGTTCATTTCTATGTCTCTGTTGCCTGCTGTGAGTGCGTCACCCTCCTTACTATAGCAAGTAAATAACGCTGTTTATCTTTTTTTCCTAGCATCTTTGGAGATGGTTTTTGTTTTTGTTTTCTTTGACTTTCCCCTTAGTCTGTCAGTTTTGCCCTTTGGGGAAAACCTCGAAAGGGGCAGTGCTATGCCATCCTGGGCCTAACTCTCATCTTACGATTCCAGAAATGAGCCCAAAGAGACTGCAGACTTGCCCAAGCTCCTAGCAACTAGCTAGTGTTTGGCCTGAAACTAGACAAGAATCAGAGGCAAATAACTCCAAATCTCAATCTCTACTGGCTACATTAAAAAGAATTCTCAATGAAAATCATTTTTATTTTTCCCTGCCACTCAGAAAATGAAGGCTTTAGTTCATATTTATCTGGTAAGTTTTTATTTTATTTTATTTTTTAAAGGCATGAGCCCTCTAGTTGCTTTGCGAAAGTAAGGAAATAAACATTTATTGTCCAGCATTGCTTGTCACATTTATTTTACATGCTTTACACCGAAGGCCCTTATATAATCAATGTTATTTGCATGCTCAATGCTGCAATATAGTGGAAAGGCCATCAGCCAGGGTCCCAGGCCAAGCTTCCCACTCACTGGCAAGCTACATGGAATCTTGGGGCCAGCATCTTCACTCCTTAATAGGAATGTTGTGTAGGCATCTTCACAAATAAAACTCAGTTTCATAACAAAGTTTTATTAGAAGGTTTCTCCTGATTTCTGGAGGGGGAAACTGAAGCACTGAAGCTAGTGACATGACCTAGGACTTGGGCTTCATAGCCAAGTAGTGGTGTCAGGACTTGAACCTGGGCAGTCCTACTTCAAAGTTGGTACTCTCAGCAACTGTGTTATGTTGCCTTGTTTGTTTGTTTGTTTGTTTTTAAGATTAAAGCAATAGATCAGTGCTTTTTAAAATTCTAGTCATGACCAACTGGTAACAAACTTAATTAATGGGTGACAGCCAACTTTTAATAGGAGGGAAAATATGTAGCATGTTATAAAGGAAATTATACTTTGTGAAACCAATTTGAGTTTATACATGTACGAAAAGTGGGTTGTGATGTCAAAAATTGATTTCAAATAAGTGTGAAAGACATTTCTTATGGATGGTCTTAAAGGTTTCTGCAATCCGTGTCCTAGGACTGTAAATTGGTCCTAATTTTACTGTTGTGAGTAATTCTAGAGGTTTTTTCATGATGGGATTGTTGAGTCTCTTCTGCCTACAGCACTGTGACTATTTCTACTTCAGAATCCGCTGAGCCATGAGTATCCCTTAATGCCCTTTAGAAGAAAGGGGAGACTTCCACTTTTGAGAGTGAGATTTTCATTACACATTGCTGAACGGGTTATGCAGAGATTAATTTTTTATCTGTTCTTTGTCCTCAGATACTATTTCTGCAACATATCATAGCCTGGGCCTCCACAGAAGCCATGGTGGAGTTAGAATTTATTCAGCTAGCAAAGAGGCTAATAAGGGCTTTCTTGGGATACAAATTATTAAGCAGACTTGAAACTGGGTTGAGCCCTGAGTAAAAATCATGCAATACAATGGGCCTTACTACGCTAGGCTCCTAAATTCTTTTGAGCTGTAACACAGTTTCTTCAGGAATATCTGGGGTTCTTACTCAAGTGCTTATCAAAAGAGTTGTTTAATTACTGTAATTTTAGCTAAAGACTTTAGGAATTTTCTTGCTGATTTGACATGTGAAGTTGCATACTGTAGAGTTGCAATGCTGGGCTGTGGCAAGCTGGCTTAGTTCATTTTATCTGGATGTTTACTTTGCTCTTGCTTATGACGTGCTACTGAGGGTAGTAGCTGTCACTGCTAGCTAGGCTACTTAGGATGCCTTGTCATGGTTATTTTTTTTTTAAGAGTAGAAACTTGCCCATGTAAAAGAATTACACATTTTGCCAGGCACAGTGGCTCATGCCTGTAATCCCAACACTTTGGGAGGCCGAGGCGGGCAGATACCTGAGGTCAGGAGTTTGAGACCAGCTGGCCAACATGGTGAAACTCCGTCTCTACTAAAAATAACAAAAATTAACCAGGCATAGTGGCATGCATCTGTAGTCCCCGCTACTCAGGAGGCTGAGGCAGGGAATCACTGAACCCGGGAGGCAGAGGTTACAATGAGCCGAGATTACATGACTGCACTCCAGCCTGGGTGACAGACTGAGACTCCGTCTCAAAAAAAAAAAAAAAAAAAAAAAGAGTTGGCTGGGCATGGTGGCTCACTCCTGTAATCTCAGCACTTTGGGAGGCCGAGGTGGGCGGATCAGAAAGTCAGGAGATCAAGACCAGTCTGGCCAATATGGTGAAGCCCCATCTCTACTAAAAATACAAAAATTAGCCGGGCATGGTGGTGGGCGCCTGTAGTCCCAGCTACTTAGGAAGCTGAGGCAGGAGAATTACTTGAACTTGGGAGGTGGAAGTTTTAGTGAGCTGAGATCGTGCCATTGCACTCCAGCCTGGGTGACAGGGCAAGACTCCGTCTCAAAAAAAAAAAGATGTATTTTTCTTTCTGTGACAGCTTACACTTGAGGATGTATAGATAACAATGTTGAAAACTAGAAAAAGTCCCGGCGCGCTGGCTCACGCCTGTAATCCCAGCACTTTGGGAGGCCGAGACAGGCGGATCACCTGAGGTCAGCCTGGCAAACATGGTGAAACCCCCGTCTCTACTAAAAATATATATAAAAATTAGCCAGCATGGTGGCAGGTGCCTGTAATCACAGCTACTTGGGAGGCTGAGACAGGAGAATCACTTGAACCCCGGGGGGCGGAGGTTGCAGTAAGCCGAGATCATGCCATTGCACTCCAGCCTGGGCGACAACAGTGAAACTCCGTGTCCCAAAAAAAAAAAAAAAAACTAGAAAAAGTTTAAGTCCAACTGAGATTTAAATTCCAGTGTAGCCTGATTTTCTTTCTACTAGCAGAGGTGTAGACAAGTTAAAGCACTTAATTAGGCTTAGATTAACCTTCACTTTTCTGTGGAAGTGTGTGCTGAAAGCTGGCATTCATTGCAAAGCTCTCTGCCATTCAGTTATCTTGTGGACTCTACTCTCCACCATTTTATGGGAGTAATTCAGGTCCTTTAGTCCTTGAAGGAAGCCAGACTATTTGTTTCTCATTTTCTGCTGATATTACCAGGTTTTTTACCATCTGAAATTTGTTCTGAGAGCTCTTTCTCCATTCTAGCCCTGTGGGTCTTTAGATAAGGCTCTGTGTTTCAACCATGCCGCCATGCCATTCTCCTTGACACATGGTGCTTTTTTTGGGGGGTACGGGGGAGGGTAGAGACGAGGTCTCACTATGTTGCCCAGAGTGATCTTGAACTCCTGGTCTTAAGCAATCTTCCCACCTCAGCCTCCCAAAGTGCTGGAATTACAGATGTGAGCTACTGTACTCAGCCTGTGTATGTGATGTTCTTTCAGTTATTTTGGAACTTGGTAGGCACCTTGGAGGATTCATTGGAAAGATTTTGAAGACCACTGTGTTCTAATACTGGTGGCAACACCACAACTTGGGAGCCAGGAAAATAAATGGGACAAGATTACTAACCCTTTTTGGAGTTAGACTTGTCTATTCCCACAACTATATAACGTGAGAGATGGTGTGATGTAGTGATAGAAAGGACCAGCCAGAGGCTGAGTACAGTGGCTCATGCCTGTAATCCCAGAACTTTGGAAGGCCAAGGCAGGCGGATCACTTGAGGTCAGGATTTCGAGACCAGCCTGGCCAACATGGTGAAACCCCGTCTCTACTAAAAATACAAAAATTAGCCGGGCATGGTGGCACATGCCTGTAATCCCAGCTGCTTGGGAGGCTGAGGCAGGAGAATCGCCTGAACCTGGGAGGTGGAGGTTGCAGTGAGCCGAGATCGTGCCACTGTACTCCAGCCTGGGCAACAGAGCAAGACTCCATCTCAAAAAAAAGAGAAAGAAAACCAGCCTAGAAGTCAAAGATCTGGCTTCTGTGGTCATTCACATACTTGTTAAATATGTTGAGTGCTTGTTATGAGTCAGGGACTGAACTAGGTACTAGAACTTTAAACTTCACTACTTTATAGCTATGGCTTTAATCTCACTGAGTTTCTGTTTTACCTTTTACAGATAAAAGGTAGACTAACTAGCCTGCAAGCCAATGTGTGAAAGTATTTCCAAGGGTAAAGGGCTGTGGAATATATGTAGTGGAACACTCAAGTGGGAAGGAAGTTAACAGGATAGCCTAATTTTGGAACTGGAAAGTTCTAATAAAGTGAAACGAGTCTTGTGGATAAGAGAATCAACAACACTGAGCAGACCTATTGCCCTAGATTTTCAAGGACATAGTCACAAAAAGAAAATGACTGTGTAACTTGGGAATGTGAAGTTAAAAAAAAAAAAAATTAAGCCGTGGTTTTGCTTCTAATTAGTACTCTCTGATGGAATACAATGGGAAAGGTCATTCTGTTGAAATAAGTGAAGAAAAATCAGGACCCAGAGAACAAGTGCTAAAAGGAAATGCCTTTGACCAAAAACTCAGTCACTTACCAGCAGTTAAGTCTTGACTAAGGATTTTCGATTTGGTAGGTCTGAGGTAGGGCCCCATAGAGCATTTGTATTTTTAACAAATTGATGCTGATGCTGCTGATCAGGACCTGGTACTTTGAGAACCACTGCTTTAAGGAAACCTCAATAATGAAGGCCAAAGTAAAGATCGGGTGAGTTTCACATCTGAGTACTAAAAATATGTCAGAGGGCTGGTTGTGTCTGTAGTCCCAGCTACCAGCTGCTAGGGAGGCTGAGATGGCAGGATCATGAGGCCAGGAGTTCAAGGCTACCCTGCACTATGATAGTGCCTATGAATAGCCACTGTACTCTAGCCTGGGCAACATAGCGAGACCTCATCCCTAAAAAAAATAAAAATAAGTCAAAGGATTTTGGGTTTGAGTCCAGCACATTGTTGAAATCTGTGCTCTAGGGTCTTCCTTTTCACCAATTGAAATTAATTGGGTTATATATATATAACAGCATATGAGGCCTGTGTTAACTCTGTACCCACCCCCTTTATTTCGTCACTGCCCACGCTGACTCTCTTGTATTAAAGTAAAAATACAGTTTTATTCGAATCCTGACCAGATAGATTTCATGATGTGAGAAGATGCCAATGAGATGATTTTGAAAACTGGTTCTTAAGGTCTGTGGTAAAGAGGCCGGGGATCTGGCTGGCAGAGAAATGTGAGGTCAGACATCTGCATTTAGTATTCATGTGAGGTCAGTGTTGATGGGAGACTGGCCTAAAGCTTGAGACAGGAAGTCAGGGATATATCCCGAGGATGGGCAGGAGGCTCAGCAAGTTGTTTGGGCTTCCTGTGAGCTAGCTAATGGTTGTAAAGGTCAGGTGAGTCAAAGAGCCCAACTGTCCTGTTGCAAGTTAGAGCATTTGAGTTCGTTCCCTCTATTCCTCTTCACCGGTCCCTCCAGTTCCTACGTGGTTGATTTAAAGCAAACATGAAAAAGCTTTCACTCTTTTTTTTAAAGACATAATAGAAATAATATGTAGGCATTTAGTATTGTGTTGTGTTGATGCATTTCATTTGTTTTTAGGGTTCAGGGCTGTAGAGAAAGAATCAGCAGAAAACTATTTCAGGCCAAACAACAAGTGTTTCTTGTGGGGGGACAGATAACCTGAAGTGATCTCTGCAAGTCTTGCTTAAATTTCCAGTAGATGGAATAGTGAAAAGGATAGAGAAGTAGTATTTAAGTCTTGGTTGGCCATTTCCAATCCTGTGTTTGGAAGCAAAGCATTTGAAGACATAAAAGAGCTGGCCTTGACTCTCAAGTTTGTGGTGTGGGGAGACAAAATGAACACATGAAACATCACACATGCTAAAACACAAGGCTGTTCCATGGTGCAGCTCAGATGCAATCCAGGAACGAAATACACACAGTCTGTAAAGAGAACTCTCAGTTTCAGAATGGGAGAAGAGTGCATCCTGGAGGAATGCATAAGAAGTAGGATGATTCAAATCGTATAGTATGTTGTCCAGGAGTTTTTTTTTAACCAGCTGCTAATAGGAGTTCCCAAAATTATAGGAACTTCCTTAGATGCTTGTTATGAAGGAAAGTGAAGTCAGATGTCTCTGAATTTGAATCTTGACTCTTCATAGTTGAGTAACTTTGGACAAGTCCCCTAATCTGTAAAATAGGCATCATGCTTCAAAGGATTGTTATAGGACTATACGAGATTGTTTATGCATTTTGCATGCAACAAATATTTGATTACTCTGTGACAGACATTAGGCTAGGTGAACAAAACAGAAGGACCTTGTACCTAGCACATAATAGGAACACAGTAGGTACCTCCTAAATGTACCTGGTTGTTTCATGCCTTTATAGTATTTTAATTCTTCTTATTTTTTTTCTTTTTGAGATGGATTCTTGCTCTGTAGCCCAGGCTGGAGTGCAGTGGTGTGATCTTGGCTCACTGCAACCTCCGCCTCCCGGGTTCAAGTGATTCTTCTGCTTCAGCCTCCCGAGTAGCTGGGATTACAGGCGTGTGCCACCACGCCAGGCTAATTTTTGTATTTTTGGTAGAGACGGGGCTTCACCATGTTGGTCTGTCTGGTCTCGAACTCCTGACCTCGTGATCCACCCGCCTCAGCCTCCTAAAGTGCTGGGATTACGGGCATGGGCCATGGCGACGAGCCTTTAATTCTTTATTATGCAGTAATTTATTTTTCTTTGCTGAGATATTTCAAAGCAGGTAACAGACATTATGTCTTCTCATTACTACTTCTCATTACTACTAGAAACTGCATACATTTCTAAAGAACTATGCAGCCTAGCACAGTGACTCATGCCTGTAATCCCAGCACTTTGGGAGGCCAAGGTGAGCAGATCACCTGAGGTCAGGAGTTTGAGACTAGCCTGGCCAACATGGTGAAACAAATATTTATGTAAATATATATTAATATATAAATATATTTTTTAAAATAAATATATTTATATAGCTGGGCGTGGTGGCACACACCTGTAGGCTACTCGGGAGGCTGAGGCAGGAGAATCATTTGAACCCAGGAGGCGGAGGTTGCAGTAAGCCGAGATCACACCACTGCACTCCAGTCTGGGCGACAGAGTGAGAATTCATCTCAAAATGAAAAAAAAATTAAAATACTAGAAAGGCATGAAACAACTAGGTACATTTAGGAGGTACCTACTGTGTTCCTATTATGTGCTAGGCACAAGGTCCTTCTGTTTTGTTTACCTAGCCTAATGTCTGTCATAGAGTAATCAAATATTTGTTGCATGCAAAATGCGTAAATGATCTCATATAGTTCTAAAATAATCCTTTGAAGCATGATGCCTATTTTACAGATTAGGGGACTTGTCCAAAGTTACTCAACTATGAAGAGTCAAGATTCAAATCCGAGAGACAGGTTGCAATGAGCCAAGATGGTGCCACTGCACTCCAGCCTGGGCAACAGAGTGAGACTCCATCTTAAAATAAATTGGGTGGCCGAGGTGGGTGGATCACGAGGTCAGGAGTTTGAGATTAGCCTGACCAACGTGATGGAACCCGATCTCTACTAAAAATACAAAAATTAGGCACGTGCCTGTAATCCCAGCTACTCAAGAGGCTGAGGCCAGAGAATTGTTGGAACCCAGGATGCAGAGGTTACAGTGAGCTGAGATCGTGCCACTGCACTCCAGCCTTGGCAACAGAGTGAGCCTCTGTCTCAAAAAAAAAAAAAAAAAAAAAAAAAGCTAGATGGGTACATTTCCCTGCCTCAAAAAGAAATGCCTGAGAAATGGATTCTCATTTGACATTAGTCTCCCTTGCTAGTGATGGGCAAAATTAATCAGATCTGTAGGAGATGGTTGGAGGGATTCACCAGAGATAGGATCTGATTCTTTACGGCATGGTCCCTGGAATGCTATTCAAGTTATTTCTCATCCTTTTCCTGTTTTCAGATCAATTGGCTGTAAGACTTAAAGTTAGAAGGAACTCCAGTGGACATTGCTGATATTTGCCTACCGAACATCTGAAAACTTTCTGTTCCTCAGTGCCGTTGTATGAGTCTTAGCAGGAGACAGAGCCCGAGTCCCATCACCTGGCCATTGGAATGCAGGCTTGTGAACTAAGTTCAGCTGACTGGATGCTCCCACCCAGGACTCAGAATCCTGAGGGAAGGGATTAAAGAATGCAGGAATGTTTGAGGATATGCTCTTGGTGATATGGACAGTCCAGTGGTGTCTAGAAGGCTGTGTTTCATGGTAGCAATGCTGGTGGTGATGTCCTTCCAGACCACTGGGCACAGCTTTAGCTGAGTCTCCGCTGCCCATTTCCCATGACTCCTGTTTTCTGAGTCTGGCGTTTCAGCTTTCTTGTCAATTGTGTGAACTGCTAGATAGCCTTCCAGTAAGCTCTTTTTCTGCTTAGCCTGAATTGGTTCCTTTTGTGCATGACTAGAAGGCCTAAGTGGTAAGGGTTTGGAAGATTTGGCTTGCCCTTGACTTCTGAATTTTCAGCTATGAATTCCTTCCTACTGTCCAGATAGCAGAATGAGCAGCTTCCCTAAAGTGAAGGAAAGCCTATTGCTAACCTATTCAGTCCTAAGCAAAGAAAGTTCCTGTTTGCTTGGGGGGATATACTACTTCTTAGGTAAAAATGGGTACTAATGATTTTCTTCTCAGTCCTTTATAGGTTAAAATCAGATGAAGAGTGCTTATACCCAAATTAAGCTGTGCCACTCCCCTACTTTCTGGGGTTTTTCGTTTTTGTTTTTTGGGGTTTTTTTTTGAGACCGAGTCTCACTCTTTCACCCAGGCTGGAGTGCGGTGGCATGATCTCTGCTCACTGCAACCTCCGCCTCCCAGGTTCAAGCGATTCTCATGCCTCAGCCTCCCGAGTAGCTGGGATTACAGGCACCTGCCACCATGCCCAGCTAATTTTTTATATTTTTAGTAGAGATGGGGTTTCACGATGTTGGCCAGGCTGGTCTCAAAACTCCTGACCTCAAGTGATCTGCCCACTTTGGCCTCCCAAAGTGTTGGGATTACAGGCGTGAGCCACTGCGCCAGGCCAGGGTTTTTTGTTTGTTTGTTTTGAGGCAGGGTCTAGCTCTGTCACCCAGGTTGGAGTGCAGTGGTGCAATCTCGGCTCACTGCAACCTCCACCCCCTGAGCTCAAGTGATCCTCCCACCTCAGCCTCCCAAGTAGCTGGAACTACAGGTGCACACCACCACACCTGGCTAATTTTTGTGTTTTTTGTAGAGATGAGGTTTTGCCATGTTGCCCAGGCTGGTCTCAAATTCCTGAGCCCAAGCAATCCATCCGCCTTGGCCTCCCAAAGTGCTGGGATTACAGGTGTAAGCGTGCCTGGCCTCATCCGCCTATTTTCTTAAGGGCAAATATCCCTCTACCTCACAAAGCGTTAAGAGCTCTCATCTGTGTAGGAAAGCATTGTGCCCTCTCATGTCTCCCAAAATAGATGTCTCATTTCTTTGAATTTTGCCTTAAATGCTCAACTTGAATGCCTTGTTATTGAGACACTGGAGGTGGCAGTTAGGGAATGACTAGGTGAGCTGTGATCATGCTATTGCACTCCAGTTTGGGTGACAGAGCAAGATAGTTTCTTTAAAAAACAAAAACAAAAACAAAACTAGCCTGGGCATAGTGGCTAATATCTGTAATCTCAGCAATTTGGGAGGCCAAGGTGAGAGGATCACTTGAGGCCGGGAATTTGAGACCAGCCTGGTCAACATGGCAAGACCCTGTCTCTACCAAAAAAAAGAAGTAAAATAAAAATACTAAGCTGCCTCTGCCAGGGCCTGCCTGAAGAGATGCCACTGTTTAGGCAGCTGAGCCCTGGACTGGAAACCAGGAGGTCTGGGCTGTCATTCCTGCCCCTAACTTGCAGTATGCTTTGGCAAAATCCCTGAATCTCTTTTTCTGTAAACTCCAGGAAGACATAGGGTTCTATGAGATGGTTCAGGAGTACTTCAAACCCAATAGCTCTGCTTTGACCAATTTTATACAATAAGATTCTGCAAAAGATTTATTTTGCAGACAGGGAGCTATAGCTAAAAGAAAAAGAACATAAGGGCTTGAAAACATCATTAGACTAGATGGCAACCACATTCCTCTGTATATTTCAAATACACATCTATGTTATTAACTGAAGTTTTTATTTTTATTATAATATTTTTTGAGATGGGAGTCTTGCTATGTTGCCAGGCTAGTCTTGAACTCTTGGGCTCAAGCAATCCTCCTGCCTTAGCCTCCCTAAGTGCTGGGATTACAGGTGTGAGCCACTGCCCAGCCTAACTGAAGGTTTTAATGGATGTATGCTTTCAAATTCTTTCTTGAACAAAGCAGAATGTAAATAAATCAATACATAACTAGATAGACATGATGATCAAACAATGCAGGCTGCCCAGGATACCAATAATGAGCCAATGTTGTGATTCTGCACTAACTTACTTGTCTTTCAGAGTAAGCCAATAAATAAATGGTAATGTTCCCCCGACATAACCTCTTTATGTTCTGGTTCTTCAAGGTGATCAGTCCTTTGGAAGCAAAGCACAGAAATGCATAGTGATCACACATACCAGAATTAGGGAACTTCTGGCTCACGCCTGTAATTCTAGTACTTTGGGAGGCTGAGGCCAGAGGATCGCTGGAGCCCAGGAGTTTAAGACCAGTCTGGGCAACATGGCAAAACCTCGTGGTGGCATGTGCCTGTAGTCCCTGCCACTCTGTGGGCTGAGGTGGGAGGATCGCTTGAGTGCGAGAGGTCGAGGCTGCAGTAAACCATGTTCATACCACTGCATTCCAGCCTGGGTAACAAAGTGAGACCCTGTCTCAGAAAACAAAATAAAACAAAATAGAATTAGGGGACTTCTAAGCCCTGTACTGGCAGAGAGGCACACCGGACAGGCAGTTCTTACTCATTTTGCATACATAATCTGAACAGCATGGAAACAAGAGTGCTTTTTTCTGTAGTCTAGATTTTAAGATGTTTTCATAAGCAGATCTCATTGATCAGGATCCTAGACCCTGACCTGTTGGCTCCCAGTAGGAATGCCACTGTTAGCTTGTAGCCTGTAAATTCTAGGGACATTTTTCACAATAGCTGCAATGTGAATGCCATTGTCCTCAAGGCAGGGGGTCTGCAGGGTCTTTTTTTTTTTTTTTTTTTTTGAGACAGGGTTGTATTCTGTCACCCAGGATGGAGTGCAGTGGCACGATCTCGGTTCACTGCAGCCTTGACCTCTCAGGCTCCCGAGTAGCTGTGACCACAGGGATGCACCATCATGCCCAGCTAAATTTTTTTATTTTCTGTAGAGACAGGGTCTTATTATGTCTGGTCTTGAACTCCTGGGGTTAAGTGATCCTCCTGCCTTGGTCTCTCAAAGTGCTGGGATTATAGTCATGAGCCACTGTGTCAGCCCAGATTCTTTCTTTTCTTTCCTTTCTTCTTTCTTTCTTTCCTTCCTTCCTTCCTTCCTTCCTTTCCTTTCTTTCCTTTCTTTCCTTTCTTTCCTTTCTTTCCTTCTTTCCTTCTTTCCTTCTTTCCTTCTTTCCTTCTTTCCTTCTTTCTTTCTTTTTCTTTCTTTCTCTTTCTTTCTCTCTCTCTCTTTCGTTCTTTTTCTTTCCTTTCTTTCTTTCCTGATGGTGTCTTGCTCTGTTGTCCAGGCTGGAGTGCAGTGGTGCAATCTTGGTTCACTGCAACTTTTGCCTCCCAGGTTCAAGTGATTCTCCTGCCTCAGCCTCCCGTGCAGCTGGGATTACAGGCACATGCCACCACATCCAGTTAATTATTATTATTATTTTTTTGAGAAGGAGTTTTGCTCTTGTTGCCCAGGCTGGAGTACAATGGCGCCATCTCGGCTCACTGCAACCTCTGCCTCCCGGGTTCAAGCGATTCTCCTGCCTCAGCCTCCTAAGTAGCTGAGATTACAGGCATGTGGCACCATGCCCAGCGAATTTTGCATTTTTAGTAGAGACAAGGTTTCTCCATGTTAGGTTGGTCTTGAATTCCCAACCTCAGGTGATCTGCCTGCCTCGGCCTCCCAAAGTGCTGGGATTACAGGCATGAGCCACTGTGCCCAGCCAATTTTTGTATTTTTAGTAGAGACGGTTTCACCTTGTTGGCCAGGCTGGTCTCGAACTTCTGACCTCAAGTGATCCACCCTCCTTGGCCTCCCAGAGTGCTGGGATTATAGGCATGAGCTACCGCGCCCGGCCCTGGCCCTGGACCCAGCCCCGATTCTTAACAACCTGATAACCGCCTCTTTTTCCTAAGCCAGGTGGGTAAATGATCCGTTCATGTATAAGAAGGAGGGGCTTACCTGTCATCAACCAGGACTCACCAAGCCTAAATTTGTTTCTTGACTTAATAAACTTATTGAGCACTAACTGTGGGCGGGGCACAACTCCTCTGGGTCCCAACCAACATCTCTCTGGAAAATTACTGAGCAGTTTCAAAGATATAAAAGCCACTTCCCCCAAGATCCTGACATTTTCCATTTAGGGCCTTGATTACCCAGGATTTGCTGCTTTTCTTTCAGTCTCTCTCCGTGTGATCTCTTGGTCATCTTATGACTCGCAAGAGGCTCCCTGCCAATGGGCAGGACCAGGGAGAGGAGAGAAGGAAAGCAGGCCAGGCACACAGCTACTTGATAGTAGCCTTGGCAAAATGAGTGAGGAGGTTAAATTGCTGGGCTAGGTTGAAAACTGGGAATTACTTGTGGATTTTATTGTTTTCCCTCTAGCAAGGATAAACTGAAATTTGCCAAAAAGCAAAGAACAAATCATTCAAAACTGTTAACGAGTTACTATATTTTATTTTCCTGTGACAGATTCACAGAATAAGGTTCTTTAAATGGAGTGAGCCCGATGCCAAGCTTTCTCTTGACAGTATGTCTGGCGCAAGACAAGGAGGAACCCCAAGCTAAGAACAGAAGTAAAGAGCATTGGGGCAGAGGAGCAGCACACATTTGGGTCTAAACCTACTATGACTTGGTCTCAGGACTTCATGGAGAAAACTGGATCCGGTGAAGAATAATAATTAAATCAGGCCAGGCACAGTGGCTCATGTTTGTGATCCCAGCACTTTGGGAGGCTGAGGCGGGAGGACTGCTTGAGCCCAGGAGTTCGAGACCAACCTGGACAACAAGGCAAGACCCTATCTCTACAAAAAAAAATTAAAAAATTGGCTAGGCACGGTGGCTCATGCCTGTAATCCCAGCATTTTGGGAGGCTGAGGCGGGTGGATCACCTGAGGTCGGGAGTTTGAGACCAACCTGGCCAACACAGTGAAACCCCATCTCTACTAAAAAAAAAAAAAAATACAAAAATTAGCCAGACATGGTGGTGCATCTGTAATCCCAGCTACTCGGGAGGCTGAGGCAGGAGAATTGCTTGAACCCGGGAGGTGGAGGCTGCAGTGAGCTGAGATCGCGTCACTGCACTCCAGCCCAGGCAACAGGGTGAGATTCCATCTCAAAAAAAAAAAAAAAAAAATTAGCTGGGCGTGGTAGCACACACCTGTAGTTACAGCTACTCAGGAGGCTGAGGTGGGAGGATCACTGAGCTCGGGAGGTCGAGGCTGCAGTGAGCCATGTTCATACCACCGCACTCCAGCCTGGGTGACAGAGCTAGACCCTGTCTCAAAAGCAAAAAAGAATAATGATTAAATCACAAGAGATTTACTATCAGAATTCAGAAGTAGACATGAGTAGAAGAAGATGTAAATTTATGGTCTCCCTGCTCTCTGCTGGTTACCTGACTCCATCACCCCAAAGAATGGCTTTGAAGGACCAAATATTTGCATAATTGACACCTTGATTTTGGACTCTGGCCTCCAGAACTGTGATAAAATAAATGGGATCTTTACAAGATTAAGACTACTAAAAAATGATGGAGACCTGCAATCTACAAATCAGAATGTTCAGATGCCAGAGAAGGTTTTTCATAGCTGGATACATACAGCAAAGATATTCCAGGCAAGAGGAATTTCAGGAGAAAAGGCAGAAGGGCAGAAGGGGAGGTAACCTTAGGCTGTGTTCCATGAGCATTGTAATGTTTTTTCTTAGGGCTGCTGTGATAAGTTGTCACAAACTGGATGGCTTACAATAAGAGAAATGGCCAGGTGCGGTGGCTCCACCTGTAATCCCAGCACTTTGGGAGGCTGTGGTGGGTAGATGGCTTAAGCTCAGGAGCTTGAGACTAGCCTGGGCAACATGGAAAAACCCTGTCTCTACCAAAACTAAAAAAATTAGCTAGGCATGGTGGCTAGCATGTGCCTGCTTCTGCTACTCAGGAGGCTGAGGTGGGGGTATTGCTGGAACCCAGGAAATCGAGGCTGCAGTGAGCCGAGATGGTGCCACTGCACTCCAGCCTGGGTGACAGAGCGAGAGAACCTGTCTCAAAAAAACAAAACAAACAAACCAAAACATAAAAAATAAAAATAAATAAAAACAAAGAGAAATTTATTATCTCAGTTCCAGAGGCCAGAAGTCTAAAATCAGGGTGTCTGCAGGCCCATGCTCCCTCTGAAGACCCAGGGGAAGAGTCTTTCCTCGCCTCTGCCTGGCTTCTGGTGTCGTGGCGCTCTGTGGTGTTCCTTAGTTTGTAGGTGTGCGACTCTAATCTCTGCATCCATCATCTCACGGTGTTCTCCCTGTGTGTCTCTGTGTCACTTCTCTTCTTACAGGGACATCAGTCATTGGATTTAGGGCCCAGCCTAATCCAGTATGACCTCATCTTAACTTGATTACATCTGCAAAGACCCTGTTTCCAAATAAGATCACATTCATAATACCAGGGGTTAGGACTTAAACTTATTTTCTTGGGGTAGGGGAGGGGGACACAATTCTACCTGCTATAAGCATTGCATTGTCTCATTTATTTAAATGGCGGAAATTGTGAGGTATCTGGCTGTATGTCAGATAATGATATTTGTTTCATAAATACTGTTAATTGCCTTATGCAGAACACTTATTTGATATGGAAGGGTCCTTACCTTAGGAACTTATGCTTTGGTAGAAAATACCAAAATACCATCAAGAGACAACAATGCAGGATAAAATGAAGGATGAACTATAAGAAAACCAAGAAAAAGTCCATGGATAGGAGACATTTAGCTGGTGTTATGGAAGACAGGTAGCAGCACTGGTGGAGAGGAAGCAGAGGTAAGAAAGTCACTTTAGGTATTATGGGAGTGGCAGTGAGGGACTAGTTCAAAGACCAGAGAGTAAGGGATTGAACTGGACAGTTTCCTCAAACACCAAGTAAGTATATTAACCATTGCTTCTGCAGAGGTTTTTTTTTTTTTTTTTTTTTTTCCTCGAGACAGAGACTCACTCTGTTGCCTAGGTTGGAGCGCAATAGCACAATCTTGGCACTGCAACCTCTGCCTTCCAGGTTCAAGTGATTCTCCTGCCTCAGCCTCCCAAGTAGCTGGGATTACAGGCACATGCTGCCGTGCCCGGCTGATTTTTGTACTTTTAGTAGAGATGGGGTTTCACCATGTTGCCCAGGCTGGTCTTGAACTCCTGACCTCAGGTGATCCACCTGCCTCAGCCTCCCAAAGTGCTAGGATTGCAGGCGTGAGCCACCGTGCCTGGCCGAGAATGAAATATTTAAAATAGCTTTATTTGACCTAAAGAGTAAAACATTAATGTAACTAAATGCAGTGTAGTATCCTGGGTTCGATCCTAGAACAGAAAAAGGACATTAGTGGCAAAACTGCAGTCCAGTGGTTTCCAGGGACTGGGAGGAGGGGGAATGGCAAATGACTGTTTAATGGGTATGGGGTTTCCTTTTGGGGTGATTAAAATGTTCTGGACTCAGATGGTGGTGATGATTGCACAACACTATAAATGTATGGAATGTTGATGGTAAATTTTGTGTTATGTGTATTTTATCACAATTTAAAATTTAATTTATTTATTTTGAGACAGGGTTTCACTCTGTTGCCCAGGCTGGAGTGCAGTGGCACAAACATGGCTCACTGCAGCCTTGACTTCCTGGGTTCAAATGATCCTCCTGCCTCAGCCTCCTGAGTACCTGGGACCACAGGCATGTGGCACCATGCTTGGCTAATTTTTTTTATTTGTTGCCCAGGCTGGTCTTGAACTCCTGGGCTCAAGCAATCCCTCCTCAGTCTACCAATGTGCTGGGATTATAGGAATGAGCCACTGTGCCTGGCCTCATAATTTCTTAAAGACCATAAGACACATTAAAAAAAATCCGGCCAGTATGGTGGCTCACATCTATAATCCCAGCACTTTGGGAGGCCGAGGCAGGTGGATCAGCTAAAGTCAGGAGTTCGAGACCAGTGTGGCCAATATGGTGAAACCCCATCTCTACTGAAAATACAAAAATTAGGCAGGTGTGGTGGCGCAAGCCTGTAGTCCCAGCTACTTGGGAGGCTGAGCCAAGAGAATCGCTTGAACCGGGAGATGGAGGTTGCAGTGAGCCAAGATCGCACCACTGCACTCCAGCCTGGGCGACAGAGCAAGACTCCGTCTCAAAAAACAACAACAACAAACAAACAAAAAAACCAAATGTCTGCAGTTTAGTTACTAGTATTGTTCCAATGTTATTTTTTTAGTTTAACAAACATACCATGATCATCATGGTCAACATTTAGGAAGCCGGGGGAAACAGGAACTCCGTACTATCTGCAACTTTTCGGTAAATCTAAAATTTATATTAAAAAGTTAATGTGGGCCAGGCATGATAGCTCACACCTATAATCCCTGCACTTTGGGAGGCTGAGGTGGGCAGATTATCTGAGGCCAGGAGTTCAAGACCAGCCTGGGCAACATGGCAAAACCCCATCTCCACTATTATAAAAATATAAACATTATTTGGGCATGGTGGTGCATGCCTGTAGTCCCAGCTACTCTGGAAGCTGAGGCACAAGCAATGGCTTGAACCCAGGAGGCAGGGGTTGTAGTGAGCCAAGATCATGCTACTGCATTCCAGCCTGGGTGGTACAGAGACCCTGTCTCAAAAAAACACAAACCCAAAAAGTTAATGTGAAAAAAATCCATGATCCTTATTTGTCCTGATGCATTTGGGTGTTTGTGTGCTTATATATGTATCTATCTTTTAGGTATAATTCCTTTGAGGCCAAAGGTATAATGTGTATCTCTTTGGTACAATTCTTAAAATGTTAGTAAAATTTTCAGAATTTAAACATTGAACAGTTGAGTTGGGTTTTTCTGAAGAGCCCTAAGTAGAACAGCTTTTCAATTAAGGTCTCTGGCTGCTGTGGAACTGGAGGGTAATTGGTGAGTCTCCTCTCTGGGGCCTGTCAACCCCAGAGTAATGACTTCTGGCCACTTCAGACCTGAGGTAATTTCAAACCAGCACAAGTTTCCATTTGTTCTCTTTATCTAGTCTGCCCTCTATGTTCAGTTATTCATGTGGTTCAATTACCCTGAGATCTCAAGGGAGAGAGGCAGGGATTTAAGAAGGAAAAGAACCGACACAGCTCCATATTTTATATGGCATACAATACGTAGGATGTATGGTACTTCTGCACACAATGGTGGTCCGTATCGGTGGGATGTGGTGACTCACACCTGTAATCCTAGCACCTTAGGAGGCTGAGGTGGTTGGATCGCTTGAACCTAGGAATTCGAGACCAGCCTGGGCAACATGGTGAAACCCTGTCTCTAAAAAAAGAAACAAAGAAAGAAGAGACTTTATAACAATTAAACCATCCTGGCTAACACGGTAAAACCCCATCTCTACTAAAAATGCAAAAAATTAGCCGGGCGTGGTGGTGGGCACCTGTAGTCCCAGCTACTTGGGAGGCTGAGGCAGGAGAATGGTGTGAACCCAGGAGGCGGAGCCTGCAGTGAGCTGAGATCACGCCACTGAACTCCAGCCTGGGTGGCAGAGCGAGACTGTCTCAAAAAACAAAACAACAACAACAACAAAAAATTTAAAAAAAATTCCCCCAAAAAACATCTGCTCATCAGCAAGGATCTGCAAATGTCTCTGCTTTGTCCCATGCATATTTTTCATCTTTCTAAAAGGTTGATTTTGGCCGGGTGTGGTGGCTCACGCCACGCCTGTAATCCCAGCACTTTGGGAGGCTGAGGCGGGCGAATCACAAGGTCAAGAGATCGAGACCATCCTGGACAATATGGTGAAACCCCATCTCTACTAAAAATACAAAAATTAGCTGGGCGTGGTGGCACATGCCTGTAGTCCCAGCTACTCAGGAGGCTGAGGCAGGAGAATCACTTGAACCTGGGAGGCGGAGCCCAGGAGGTCGAGGCTGCAGTGAGCTGATATCGTGCCACTGCACTCCAGCCTGGCAACGGAGCAAGACTCCGTCTCAAAAAAAAAAAATGATTGATTTTTTTTTCTAAAATAGGTTAAAATTTCTTAACTAAAACTTTGGAAACTAGCGTTCTTGGTACACGACTTTGTATAAAGTCCTATTTTTCATTAAGTGGCATCTGTTGTCTTATTTGTGGGTTGACTCATTCTTAAAGGGATCGCTTTACACAGATTTGTTCATTAGCAAAAAAGCATACAAATGTAGGAATAATTAGCATTTTAGAAACAGTGAGGATGGCTCTATCCATCTACAAGAACTGGTGGGGTTGCTGTAAGACAAAATTGGCTAATAAGAGAAATAGAGCTAGAGAAATAGACAGAAGGAAACAAAAAACCCAGCCAGAACCAGTTCGTTCTCTTGTCATTTAGACAAGGTTTTACCAATACTTGTGTGGGTTTGGTAGTTAACTGCAGAACCATATGTGCCTATATGTGTTTAATAATTGCAAATGTTTACTCTTAAATTCACTTGCAGTATCTAAATTATGAATAATTCATTCCACAGCATGGGACTGGGGAACCTCAAGAAATATTTTTAATTATCTTTATTAAATCCTAAATGAAAAGCATCACTTCAGGTGTTAAGAACCCAGGATCAGGTCAACTTGTTTACATATTTTTTTGAACAGATGATAGTGGCTGTGTGACATATTACCCCTAATTTAGGAGATTTAGAACCACAAACATTTATCTCCCAGCTCCGGAGGCTGAGGAATCTGGGAGGAGCTTAGTTGTGGTCAGACTGTAGGTCAGGGGCTGCCGCGATCTGAAAGCTTGCCTGGGGCTGAATTCCTCCCAAGCTCACTCAGAGTCTTTGGCAGCTCCTTGGTGTCTGTGGCTGCTGACCTGTTCTATTGGGCCTCTCCATAGCTTTCCTGAGTGTTCTCATGACATGAAAGCTGGCTTCCCCCAGAGTGTGTGATACAAAAGGAAACAAGCAAGCAAGAGAGCACCTGAGATGGAGGACACAGTTTCTTGTGTCCTAACCTCAGAAGTGATATCACTTCGCCTGCATGCTAGTGGTCACACAGACCAACTCTGGCTCAGTGTAGAAGAGGAAGCAAGTGTCAATGGGGGCCATCTTGGAGGCTGGGCTACCACTGTGGCTGTCAAGTCTTTGAGGTATTTATACTCTATTGGAAAACTTTAAAATAATGACCTAACAGCTTTAATTTTAAAGGTCAGTATTTATGCTGAAAGTTTCAAACTTTGCTACTACTACATTAATGATGAAAAACTTTAAAGATATACCTAGGGGGTATATAGTTCTGTTTTGTTTGTTTTTGAGATGGAGTCTCCTTCTGTCGCCCAGGCTGAAGTACAGTGGCGCTATCTCAGCTCACTGCAACCTCCACCTCCCAGGTTCAAGTGATTCTCCTGCCTCAGCCTCCCGAATAGCTGGGACTACAGGCACATGCCACTACGCCTGGCTAATTTTTTGTATTTTTAGTAGAGACGGGGTTTCACTGTGTTAGCCAGGATGATCTTGATCTCCTGACCTCATGATCTGCCCACCTCGGCCTCCCAAAGTGCTGGGATTACAGGCGTGAGCCACCATGCCCAGCCAGGGGGTATATAGTTTTAAAAAATTATTTTGGTGCCGGGTGCAGTGGCTCATACTTGTAATCTCAGCACTCTGGGAGGCCAGGAGTTTGAGACCAGCCTGAGGAACATAGTGAGACTCCATTTCTATTAAAAAAATGTAAAAATTAGCCAGGTGTGGTGGTGCATGCCTGTGGTCCCAGCTACTCAGAAGGGTGAGGCTGGAGGATTGCTTGAGCCCAGGAGGTCGAGGCTGCAGTGAGCTCTGATTGTGTCATGGTACTCCATCCTGGGCTACAGAGCAAGACCCTGTCTCAAAAGATAAAACAGAGCCAGGCGCGGTGGCTCACGCCTGTAATCCCAGTACTTTGGGAGGCCAAGGCGGGCAGATCACGAGGTCAGGAGATCCAGACCAGCCTGGCCAACATGGTGAAACCCCGTCTCTACTGAAAATACAAAAATTAGCTGGGCGTGGTGGTGCATAACTGTAGTCCCAGCTACTTGAGAGGCTGAGGCAGGAGAATCCCTTGAACTTGGGAGGCAGAGGCTGCAGTGAGCTGAAATCACGCCACTGCACTCCAGCCTGGCGACAGAGCAAGACTCCATCTCAAAAAAAAAAAAAAAAAGACAAAATAATTAATCTGTCCACTGCCCCCTCTTACCATATTCCTTTGGCTCTTTATCTCCCCCACGTGGTGCTCTTTTATCTTAAAAGTATGCACAATTGATAAATGAAAGATGAACTGCAAATTGGAATAATTTGGGTCCTGATTTGTGAATTGAAAAGATTACCTGAAATTTGGAATGCCCTTGGAAATCTAGGATTTCTGGTTATTCAGGCCAGGCGCGGTGGCTCACGCTTGTAATCCTGGCACTTTGGGAGGTCGAGGTGGGTGGATCACCTAAGGTCAGGAGTTTGAAACCAGCCTGGTCAACATGGTGAATCCTCATCTGTACTAAAAATACAAAAATTAGCCGGGCGTGGTGGCGGGCACCTGTAATCCAGTTGCTTGGGAGGCTGAGACAGGAGAATCGTTTAAAACCAGGAGGTGTTCAATCGCTTGCAATGAGCCGAGATCACACCATTGCACTCCAGCCTGGGTGACAAGAGCGAAACTCCGTCTCAAAACAAAAAATAAATAAAAATAAATAAATAAAAAGGAAAAGAAAAGAAAATGAATCGGGAGCTTTTTTTTTTTTTTTTTCCTAAACGGCATTTACTAACCAGCTAAGTACCTTCTATGAGCAAGGCACTGTACAAGAGCTGTTGGGGATACCAAAATAACAATCTACTATCTACTAAAGTTAAAAGCCGGACAGTATGGTGACTGGATGTTCAGAAAAGAAACCAGATGACATTATTATTGTACACCAAAAAAAGCCCCCCAAAAACCATACTCAACTGTCACATTCTTATGGAATACAATTTTTAAAGATTGTATACAATTTGCATGTGAAATTTTACTTACTTTTTAATTAGGTATGCCACTGAGTATGTTGAATATATTTTATATCTCAGATGTACAGACCAGGTCTGGTTGATTTTAGCCAACAACGTATTGTTGAAAAAGATGCTATTTTACTGCGGCAAACCACCATTAACATAAATTTTAACGACAGTTTTGAGTATTTTATTAGGAATAAGGCTTGAAACTTGAATAGGACTAGTATTTTATTCCTAACAATTTACCATTTCATAATAAAGGCTGTCTCACTCTTAAGTGGAAAACATATTACGTTCTACTTTTATAAACTTTGGTTGAACTAAATAAAACAGCAACATGTACCCAACGTTTTTAGACTTTTATTCAGTCCCATAAACACTAAACTATACAGAGCTAAAATCATGCAAAAGACTGCAAAACAAACTGCCTTGGGAAATTTCCAGTCTAAGTTAAATGGACCAAGTATAGGATTGAATTTTAAGAAGTTGGTGGGAAGATTCCAGCTCTTGTACTCACAGGTAAGGTCCCAGGATTCTATTTGTTGAAATGTCTGCAGACCCACTCCCTACAGCAGGGGCATGGAGCAAATGTGCCTTCAGGAAGTGCTTATTAGTCCCCCCAGAGCCTTTTTCGTGAAAACAGACGGATGGAGGCCTCAGACGACTCTGGCGGTCAGACCCTGAACCAGATGCCTGAGCTGCGCTCAGAAGGCTCGTCTCGCAGGAGCTGGCGAGTGGCGAGGGCTTCGGAGGCTACGTTCGGGGCCTGGGGGTCTCCGTCCGCAGGGCACTCTTTGGCTCGATTCATGTCCCCGCCCTCCCACCTGAGCACACTGGGCAGAGACCCTGCGGCAACGGGCTAGTCGCGCCTCCTCGTCCGCCGTGGGCCGGTCGCTGGGCCTCAGGCCGCTTTTTACAGCTCCTTTAATAAAATGGACAGCAGGGATCCTAACCAGACGTGGGCACCAAGACAAAGGAGGTGGCAGACGCGCCTGAGGGCCTGCTCGCTAGCTCCCGCCTCCCCAATCCGCGGTCACCCGAGGACAAAGGCCAGGCCGGACTGGGTGGAGGTGGGACGTCTACATCTGTGTCCAGTAAGGCGCCAGGCGAGTCCCAGCTGGACGCCACGGGCGGGGCCGAACGCGACAGCCGACCAGAGACCCGCGGTGCCGGCGTGGGGCGTGGCAAGCGGAGCCTCCCGTGATGCCGCGCGGCGGCCGCTTTCCGGCTGTGGGTGGTGCGGGGGAAACAGCAGCGGCCGGAAGCGGGCTGAGCCGGCCTCTGGTAACGCCACCTGCACTTCCGGGGGCGTCGAGCCTGGCGGTAGAATCTTCCCAGTAGGCGGCGCGGGAGGAAAAAGAGGTTTGAGGGGCCGGGCCGGGCGGATCCCGTCCTCCCCCGATGTGAGCAGTTTTCCGAACCCCCGTCAGGCGAAGGCTGCCCAGAGAGGTGGAGCCGGTAGCCGGGCCGGGAACATGAGGCAGTCTCTCCTATTCCTGACCAGCGTGGTTCCTTTCGTGCTGGCGCCGCGACCTCCGGACGACCCGAGCTTCGGCCCCCACCAGAGACTCGGTAAAGACCCAGGGGAGTTGGCTTAGGCGGCTCCTGGAGCGCTCGTTGGAGGGAAGAGCAGGGGAGCTGGGTCTATCAGGTGTTTGGGGGCGGGGTATTGGCGACGGTGGCGCGTCCCTACGCTTTCAGTGTAGAAGGGGGTGTGGCTCTCAGAGTTTGGGGAAAGATAAAGGAGATGGGCCTATCTCTGAGTGGGAAAGGGCTACTGGACGGGCTCCATGTAGTGACTGAGCGCCTGAGAGGGGTTTGCTCCCTAGGTTTGTGTTTGGGGAGGGTGTTGGGAAAGCGGTAAGGAGTGGGGCGGCTGGTTCTTGTTTGGAGAGGGAGATGTGGTCAGGGTTCCTGCCTTAGTAAGGAACAAATCTAGTGTTGTGTGTTTCTACCAGGGGCAGAAAGGAAGGGCCCAAAGCTCCAGAATTCTTCCTGGTCCTCTAAGGAGGGAACTAGAATTTCTGCCGTAGGAAGTACTTATGCAGTAATCTCGTTGGGAGGCGGAGACTGGAGTTGGAGTCTTAAGAGTTGTGTTTTTGCGAACATCCTAAGCACGTTCTTGGTTATTTCAATTGTAGCTTATTGGAGGTGCTTGGGAGATGGGGGAAGGCGGAAACCTGCTAAGCCAACTCGTGATGCTGCCACTGTGAACGCTTTCCTTGCACTTTTAAACAAATAAATTATCAGGAATGACGAGTTTGATCAGTTTAGAGGCTAGAAAGTAGAGGGTTCCTATTTCATTAGATTTTCCAGAGAGATTGGATTTTAAGGATGGACATGCATTAAGGGGTCTGAACTTTGGTGGAAGTAAGTTTGCATGAACTTTTAGTGTATTTTAAGATCCTTTTATCTTTCAAAAATTGACATGTAAGACACTTTGATTAGTAGTAATAAAGTGTGAAATAATGTTTTCCCAGTGTGTGAAATTGTAGGCTTGCATGGTTGTACTGGTCCCCAAATTTCACCATGATACCATGTGTAGTATTTTTTTCTTTGTATTTAGTGGACAGAAATTGTAATGGATTGATATGGATATTAAAGGTGTTGAGAGTGTTATCACTTGTACAGCTACCTTATGATTATTTCCGATTGAAATGGATTACAAGTGACTCGTGAAAGGCAAGGGATCTAGTTAGGAAGTGCTGAGAAGTGGTAAGTCAGTACAGATTGAAGGACATTTTGAAGTAGGGTTGTGGTTAGGATGGAGGGATAGGGTAAGGGTCTTCATTTTAAGGATAAATGTTAGTAAAAAGAATAAATGTCTATTTTGAGATATTAAAATTATATTTGCACCACCCTGACACAACTGTTTCACTTGCGTTATTAATCTGTTGTTCGCATGACTCCTCAGGAAGCATACAGTTTAAAGAAAAACATTACTTTCTAGATCAATTCATAACATTTGCAGATCGTAAGGTTTTTTTAGACCTCTCCCCTTCCAAGACAGAGTCTTGCTCTGTTGCCCAGGCTGAAGTGCAGTGGCAGGATCTCAGCTCACTGCAACATCTGCCTCCTAGGTTCAAGCAGTTCTTCTGCCTCAGCCTCCTAAGTAACTGGGATTACAGGCATGTGCCACCATGCCCGGCTAATTTTTGTATTTTTAGTAGAGACGGGGTTTCACCATGTTGGCTTGGCTGGTCTCGAACTCTTGACCTCCTGATCCGCCTGCTTGGGCCCCCCGAGTGCTGGGATTACAGGTGCGAGCCACTGCTCCTGGCCCATATGTTTTTTATTTGCAAAGTGCAGAAGAATACATAGACTTTCCTTTTTTTTTTTTAAACGAAGTGTTTGAAGAACACATACTGTCTGCTAAGTATTATATGTGCCATTGGAAATACAAAGATCAGACGTTATCCATCTTCAAATGGTTGTGGCATAGTGAAATAGACATCCGTTTAGGACATTTCTAAAACAGCAAAGAGGAAAGTGCTAGAGTACATAATAGCAAGTATTATCACCAAGGGCCACTGGACCCAGCCTAGGAAGGTTAGTGAAGACTTCCTGGAGGAGGTGATACTTGAGCCCAGACTTTAAGGTTAAGTAGATGAAGAGGGAAAATAAGGGCACTCCTGATGGTGGAACTTAGAGACTATTAGGACTTAGAGACTGATATGAACCTTAGAGATCAAGTCTAGTTTTCAAATAAAGGAGGAAGAAAAGTGAGTCTCAGGAAGGTGCTGTCAGTTGTCAGGTTCACTCAGTGATGAACATAGGCCTTGTGGGTATTTTTCTTTTGAAGAATGACTTTTTTTTTTTCAGTTTGTTTGACAGCTTACAATATAATTTGTTGCTTAACTTAACCCCCCCACCATTAGATTGAGTTGGTCAAGACTAGCAAATAGTTTCATAGTTGAAAAGCATGGTTTATTATTTATTTTTTGTGTTTATTGTCCTACAAATGTTACTATACTGCAGTACTAAATATTGATTAGGCATATGACAACATTTTTCTGAAAGGCAAAAAATACATAATAAATTGAAGCATGGCTTTTAGAGTACTCTATGGGTCACCAAAAATGATTTCAATTGAACTGTTATGAATTGCATAATTTAGGAAACTTATGAGTCATAAGAGCTTAGTCATGATGATATCTTGTTGAAGTTGCAGCTGGGGTGTATAAGTCTCACTTTGATTTCAAAATTGTTTTCCCTTTGTGTTACTTTTAATAAAAGAGGATGTAGTGGGTGGGAGGAAAAAATACAGGTCACCATGAGGGATAAGAAAGTTTGTATCTGAAACATGTATTTTGAAATTTACCTTGAGGTTATTGGCATGGGGATTCTCCATATTGCAGTGCTGATTTCATTATTGACAGCACCATTTTACTCAGTATTTTGACATCTGGCTTTCTCTTTTGATGTTAATTTTGCTTACTGGCTGTATTCCTTTGAAACCTAAATGCTTAACTGCCCTAACTGCTCCAAGGGAGATTTAATGTAACTCTGTTTTATACTAGTCTAAGAGAAAAACCGTATTTCAAGAGTAGAAGGGAGAGGAGTTAAGCAGAGAACTGTGATGGGAAACTGGAGAGATCCTTTTGACTTTCACAGGATTTCCTAGAACATTAAATGTAGATTTCCTCCAAGGCCAACTTTTGTGAGAATATAAATGTGTATAGCTGGAAGTGTAATGTGAAGAAAGTCTGAAAAAGATTGATAGGAAAGGAGGACAGGAATGGGCTTCATTGAGGTAACGGAAGTGAAATGAAGGGCTTTTCATATATGGGTTGAACATCCCTAATCTGAAATGCTCCAAAATTTGGAACTGTTTGAGTGCTGGCATGACACCACACATTACCCCGAACGAACGATTTTTTCACCATATTAATGGTATATTTTTTGCTGTGTAGTACTTATGTGTGAATAGGTATAAGAAAATGATTACTGGCTGGGCGCGGTGGCTCAAGCCTGTAATCCCAGCACTTTGGGAGGCCGAGATGGGTGGATCACGAGGTCAGGAGATCGAGACCATCCTGGCTAACACGGTGAAACCCCGTCTCTACTAAAAAATACAAAAAACTAGCCGGGCGAGGTGGCAGGCGCTTGTAGTCCCAGCTACTCGGGAGGCTGAGGCAGGAGAATGGCATGAACCCAGGAGGCGGAGCTTGCAGTGAGCTGAGATCCGGCCACTGCGCTCCAGCCTGGGCGACAGAGCAAGACTCCGTCTCAAAAAAAAAAATAAAAAATAAAAAAAAATAAAATGATTACTTATTGGTAGCATGTAGAATTAGTCAGGAATGATGGTGATGCCAAACCACAGATTATATATGTGGGTGGCCGAGACAGTGACACCTTTGCTTTCGAATGCTTCATTGTACACAGACTTTTTTTCATGCAAAAAAAGTTACTTAAAAATATTGTTTAGGCCGTACGTGGTGGCTCATGCCTGTAATGCCAGCACTTTGGGAGGCCGAGCTGGGCGGATCATGAGGTCAGGAGATTGAGACCATCCTGGCTAACACTGTGAAACCCTGTCTCTACTACAAATACAAAAAATTATACAAAAAATTAGCCGGGCATGTTGGCAGGCACCTGTAGTCCCAGCTGCTCGGGAGGCTGAGGCAGGAGAATGGCGTGAACCCGGGAGGCGGAACTTGCAGTGAGTGGAGATCGCGCCACTGCACTCCAGCCTGGGTGACAGAGCGAGACTCTGTCTCAAAAAAAGTAAATAAATAAATGAAACATAAATGAATTTTGTATTTAGACTTGGGTCCCATCCCCAAGATACCTCATTATATATATGCAAATATTTTAAAATTTTAAAAATTCTGAAGAATGAAACATTTCTGGTCTCAAGCATTTTGGATAAGGGATGCTCAATCTGTATCTCTTTATTTGCTCCTAAAATCAGCCAAGGAAATGGGCATCTCTCTGTTCCCCCCATTTCCTTTGTTGTTGTTGTTGTTGTTGTTACATGAGTTGTACTGGTTTCACTTCATTTGACAGTGTTCTGCTAATGACTGGATGTGTATCTCTGACCTGGACTCACTCTCTGGAGCTCATATTCAGCTGCTCATTTGGCACTTCAAATATAACATGTCCAAAATTAGTTACCTTTTTTTTTTTTTGAGAAGGAGTCACATTCTGTCACCCAGGCTGGAGTGCAGTGGCACAATCTCGGCTCACTGCAATCTCCACTTCCTAGGTTCAAGTGATTCTCGTGCCTCCCCAAGTAGATGGGATTACAGGCACCGGCCACCACACCTAAGTTTTTTTTGTTGTTGTTGAGAAGGAGTCTTGCTCTGTCGCCCAGGCTGGAGTGCAGTAGTGCGATCTCGGCTCACTGCAAACTCTGCCGCCTGGGTTCACGCCATTCTGCCGCCTCAGCCTCCCAAGTAGCTAGGACTACAGGCACCTGCCACCACGCCCGGCTAATTTTTTTTTTGTATTTTTAGTAGAGACGTGGTTTCACCGTGTTAGCCAGGATGGTCTTGATCTCCTGACTTCGTGATCCGCCCACGTCGGCCCCTCAAAGTGCTGGGATTACAAATGTGAGCCACTGTACCCGGCCTTTTTTGTAGTTTTAGTAGAGACAGGGTTTCACCATGTTGGACAGGCTGGTGTTGAACTCCTGACCTCTGGTGATCCATCTGCCTCAGCCTCCCAACGTGCTGGGATTACAGACGTGAACCACTGCCCTTGCCAGTTACCTATTCTTTTGATTACAAGATTGAGTAGCTGGACACAGTGGCATGTGCCTGTAATCCCAGCACGTTGGGAGGTTGAGGCCGACGGATGACTTGAGACCAGGAGTTTAAGACCAACTTGACCAACGTGGTGAAACCTGTCTCTACTAAAAATACAAAAATTAGCCAGGCGTGGTGGCATGTACCCGTAAGCCCAGCTACTGGGGAGGCTGAGGCAGGAGAATCGCTTGAACCCAGGAGGCGGAGGTTGCAGTGTGCCGAGGTTGAGCCACTGCAATCCTGCCTGGGTGGCAGAGCGAGACTCCATCTCAAAAAAAAAAAAAAAAAAAAAAAAAAAAAAGAATGAGTATCGGATACAGGTTTAGACTGGGACTAGGCAGGGCTGCTGGTAATTGTGGAAGTTGTCTCATTGCCTAACCTGAAACTTGCATCCTGGTTACTTGTCTTGCTGGAGAGCCTTGGCTCAGGTTAAGTCCTGGGTCTGTTGAGGAGCTCATATTCCATCCTCCTTTACTGGTATAAATCCGTAAAATTGTTTAGTTCCCAGGCTCTGGGGTCCCTGGCCTAGCAGAGAGCACTGCTCCCTTTTTCTCATTCCTTAGTCCCAACAACCCGCACCTGACACTTATTACATGTGGCCTGCTTCCCTGTCCTGTGTGTTTGGGGAGTGCTGAAGAGGAAGGCTTCTGTATCTTTAGCACAAACGCAGGAAACACCTCACAGCAGTACTGGGTTTATGTTTTCCATTTCTGATATCAGAAGTAGGAGCATGACACTGATTAGTGTCTTTTTGGGGGAACTTTTTGTACTTCATGCAGCAGAGCAGTGAAGAGTGAGCTGAGTACCTTGGGGTTCTGCAGTACACTTGCAAGTAGTATTTTAGGAAAATGCAATTTGCTGCAAAAATAAAAGAAATTGATATAAAAAATCCACAAGCTGGGCACAGTGGCTCACAACTGTAATCTCAGCATTTTGGAAAGCTAAGGGGGAAGGATCCCTTGAGCCCGGGTGTTTGAGACCAGCCTGGGCAACATGGCAAGACCTTGTCTCTACAAAAAAATAGATACAAAAATTATCCAGGTGTGGTGGCATGTGCCTGTGGTCCCAGCCACCCAGAGGATTGCTCATGCCCAGGAGGTTGAGTCTGCAGTGAGTGGTGATTGTGCCCTGCACTCTAGCTTGGGTAACAGAGTGAGACCCTGTCTCAAAAACAAAACAAAACAAAACCCCACACGTTTCCAGAACCTTCTCATATAGCACTTTATTTACATTGTTCTTAAATACATTTGGGACAGTTATATACATACCGCTATACATATGTGTATATGTGTTGATATACACACAAAATTATATACATAATTTGTTTGTTTTTGAGATGGAGTTTCACTGTTGCCCAGGCTGGAGTGCAGTGGCACGATATCAGCTCACTCACTGCAACCTTTGCCGCCCAGGTTCAAGCGAGTCTCCTGCCTCAACCTCCTGAGTAGCTGGGATTACAGGTGCCTGCCACCACGCCTGGCTAATTTTTGTATTTTTAGTAGAGACTGGGTTTTACCATGTTGGCCAGGCTGGTCTTGAACTCTCAACCTTGTGATCCACCTGTCTTGGCTTCCCAAACTGCTGGGATTTCAGGTGTGAGCCATTGTGCCCTGCCATATACATAATTTTTTAAAGTTTTACGATTAGTTTGAGCTTAAAAATGTCAGCTCTGGGCTTAATGAAGAAAATATGGGTATACTTTATGTCAGTGCATTAAAGTCAGTGGCCACAAAAACTTATCCCAGAGATAAAACAATTCAGACAGAAGTGGGGGAGTGGAAGGTTTATCAGATCTTCTGTAGGCAGCTCCACAGCTACAACCAGAAGGCTAGTTTGTTACAGGCCTGAAAGCCTGGTTTTCTCTTTATTCTTCTTTGAAAAACTTTAGAAGGAACAAAGTATTGGCTACTTTTTACCACTGATGCCAGTGTTAAGAATCTTGTGATAACTCTCCCTGCTGAAAATCACTATATGGCTCATCAGTAACACAACTGCAGACGTGATGACTTAATACAAAGGAAGTCCTATGTAAATGAGCAATGAAATTGCAACTATATATAAGGAACAAAATAGAATATGAAACTCCAGAATCTTTTTTTTTTCATTTCTCTTTCTCCCAAGGCTCTGTCATTCAAAACTCCCGAATCTTTCAGCATTCAGTTGCCTCCTGATATCAGCCCCTCTGTTACTTGTTGTTGTTTTTTTTTTAAAATCACGGTGAGCCACAACCTAGGAGTCTTTTAGTGGTTTCTACTTGGTTTGCTTTGCAGCCTACCAGCAGATTTCCTACATTCCAGTCTTCTTCCCCTCTAGCGCATTTTCCGCACTGCAGTCATTATGAAATTTCTTTCTTTTTCTTTGGGATGGAGTCTCACTGTGTCACCCAGGTTGGAGTGCAGTGGCGTGATCTTGGCTCACTGCAAACTTTACCTCCTGGGTTCAAGTGATTTCTCATGCCTCAGCCTCCCAAGTAGCTGGGATTCTAGGCACCTGCTACCATGCCCACTAATTTTGTATTTTTAGCAGAGACAGGATTTTGCCACGTTGGCCAGGCTGGTCTCTAACTCCTAACCTCAAGTGATCGCCCGCCTCGGCTTTCTCTTTCTCCCTCTTTTTTTTTTTTGGATTTTGAGACAGAATCTGGCCCTGTCGCCTAGGCTGGAGTGCAGTAGCATAATATCAGCTCACTGCAGCCTCTGCCTCCTGAGCTCAAGCCATCCTCCCACCTCAACTTCCTGAGCAGCTGGGACTCCAGGTGTACACCACCATGCCTGGCTAATTTTTGTATTTTATTTTATTTTTGTTTTTGGTAGAGACGGGGCTTTGCTGTGTTGCCCAGGCTTGTCTTGAACTCATGGGCCCAAGCCATCTGCTCACCTTGGCCTCCCAAGGTGCTGGGATGACAGGCATGAGCCACCACAGCTGGCCCATAATGAAATTTTTAACTTAAAGCTATTGCCATTATCCAAAACCCAGAATCCCTGATTTCCTTCCATAGCCCTCCGTGACCTGACCTGTGCCTGACTCTCCAGCCTCACACCTCATCGTATTCTCTCTCTATTGCTCTGCATTGCAGCCTCATTGAGTTGCTTTCACTTCTTTAAGTGTTGTGTTCTATTTTTTTGTGAACTTTACCGTATGTTATGCCCTTGACTTAAAGCCTTTCCTTTCTTTTCCTTCTCTGAGGTACTGCTTCATCCTTTTGGTCTTCAAAACCGTTTCCCTGGGAAAACATCTTTGACTCAGCAGGCAGGGATCATGCTCCTGCTGTGTCTGTGCATAACTTTCTGCAGCTACTTCTGTCTTGGTCTGTGATGTACTTTATAATAATTTTGGTCTTTCCTTCACTGTCACAATACCAGAAATCTATTTCTTTTTCTCTGTGTTGTATCCTTAGTGCCTGAAAGGTAGGAGCTTCTTAATAAATATTCGTTGAATAATCAAGTAAATGGAGTCTGGTGGAAAAGAGAAAAAATAAGTGTAGAATGTGTGTGCAAGAAAGGAGGGGAAGGGGGATGAAAAAGATAACAAAAGCACATAACAAAACAACAAATAGCAAAAACTACAAAAAATAAAAAGCAGATGACAAAAAATAAAAAAGATAACAAAATGATGATTGCTGTGGCAACTTGTAGAAAGTAAGGAAGGTCCTCTCATTCTAGAGAGAAGTGGGCAGCCGTTGTAGTTTTTTAAAGAGAGAATATGGGCTGGACTCGGTGGCTCACGCCTGTAATCCCAGCACTTTAGGAGGCTGAGGCGGGTGGGTCACGAGGTCAAGAGATCAAGACCGTCCTGGCCAACATGGTGAAACCCTGCGCCTACTAAAAATACAAAAATTAACTGGGCATGGTGGCGTGCACCTGTAGTCCCAGCTACTTGGGAGACTGATACAGGGGAATCGCTTGAACCCAGGAAGCAGAGGTTGCAGTAAGCTGAGATCACGCCACTGCATTCCAGCCTGACCACAGAGTGAGACTCCATCTCAAAAAAAAAAAAAAAAAAAAGTATATGGCCAGACACTGAGCTGAGATAGACAAGCATGGCAGTGTCTGGTATTAACTGAAATAAACTCTACTGTAAGAAGCAGGTGGTTTATGCTTAAGTTTATTGAGAGAATTGGATATGGATAAGAGATAAACTCTTGGGAAATGGGGAGAAATATAAATTCTGTTGGAAAGGCTGTAAAAAATTGAGATTACTAATGGTTAGAATTTTGGAAGTGAAGTGCAGTAAAATATTGAGTACCCGAGAGAGGTTACTTGTTAGTGAAAACACAATAGCAGTAGTACGTAGCTACGGTTTGGCTCCAAAGGAAGAACTGTTTTTACTGTAGTTTGTAATGGCTTCAGAATCTCCAATTTGAGATACCCAGTTATTAAAAGAGAATAAATTACAGTTGAAATGCATTAGTTAAGTATTTTAAAGTGCTTTAGCAAGCTACATTTAAAAAGTGCTTATTATAGAAAATATACCCAAAATAACCAATGATGTTACTGTCTTATGCTTATTTTTTCTAGACCTATTTTTATACATAGTTAAGATTATACAATATGAGTATTTCTGAAATCTATGTTTAACATTATAACATATGTATTTTTCCATGTTCATTCATTCATTCATTCATTCATTCTTTCTTTCTTTCTTTTTTTTTTTTTTGAGAGAAGGTCTCATTCTGTCACCCAGGCTGGAGTGCAGTGGTGCAATCTTGGCTCACTGCAGCCTTGACCTCCTGGGCTCAAGCGATCCTCCTGCCTGAACCTTCTGAGTAGCTGAGACTACAAGCACATGCCACCACGCCTGGCTAATTTTATTTTTACTTTTTGAAGAAATGAGGGTCTCACCATATTGCCCAGGCTGGTCTTGAACTCCTTGGGTCAAGCAATTCTCTCACCTTGGCCTCCCAAAGTGCTGGGATTACAGCCGCGAGCCACCGCCCTCAGCCCCATGTTCTTAAAAACCTTTTGTAAACGACATTTAAAATAGTTGCATATTTTTTCCCCATCTTTGGAAGTGTTACAACATCCAACTATTTCACAGTTACTAATTTACCTTCATTCTGGTTTTTGTCCTTGAAAATAAGGCAAGGCTGAATAATGAACATCTTTGTGGCTAAAGTTTTTTTTCTTTACTTTGAGTTGTTTCCTTCCTTTAGCTTAGTTCAGTGGTTTTCTTTTTTCTTTTTCTTTCTTTTTTGAGATGGAGTCTCGCCTTGTTCCCCAGGCTGGAGAGCAGTGGTGCTATCTCGGCTCACTGCAACCTCCACCTCCCAGGTTCAAGCAGTTCTCCTGCCTCAGCCTCTTGAGTAGCTGGGATTACAGGTGTCTGTTGCCACACGCTGCTAATTTTTGTATTTTTAGTAGAGACAAGATTTTGCCATGTTGTCCAGGCTGGTCTTGAACTCCTGACCTCAGGTGATCCACCCGCCTCGGCCTTGCAAGTGCTGGGATTACAAGTGTGAACCACCGCACCCAGCCAATTCAGTGGTTTTCATACTTGAGTGTGTCAGCATCACCTGGAAGCCTTGTTAAACACAGACTATTGGATCTCACTGGGCGAATTTCTGTTTGAGTAGGTCTGAGGGGAGACCTGAGCATTTGCATTTTTAACAAATTCCCAGGTGATGATGCTGCTGCTGGTTTGGGAACTGTGAGAACTACTGGGCTATATTATTGACAATGAAATTACAATGTTGAGGTTAAGTTCCTAAGTCAGTAGGAGTGATTATGATCTTGAATGAAACTGAGTTCATGTACCAACCTGTATCAGGGAAGTTGAAGAACTAAAGGACCATATTGCATTTCAGCACTGAGAATTCGTGCAGTTTGTGAACATGTGAGTGCTGATATGTGCAAGGTTTTTGCCGAGTATTGTGAGGCAAGGATGTTGTAATGAATAAAATATAGCCCTTTTTGGCCCCTTTTATTTTTTTTGAGATGGAGTCTTGCTCCATCGCCAGGCTGCAGTGAAGTAGCGTGATATCGGCTCACTGCAACTTCCGCCTCCCTGGTTCAAGTGATTCCCCTGCCTCAGCCTCCTGAGTAGCTGGGACTACAGGTGCACGCCACCATGCCCGACTAATTTTTTGTATTTTGGTAGAGACCGGTTTTCACCATGTTGGCCAGGATGGTCTCGATCTCGTGACCTTGTGATCCCCCTGCCTTGGCCTCCTAAAGTGCTTGGGATTACAGGCTTGAGCCACCATGCCCAGTCCGGCCTTCCCCCGCCCCCCAGAGATGGAGTCTTGCTCTGTCACTCAGGCTAGAGTGCAGTGGCGCAATCTCAGCTCCCTACAACCTCTGCCTCGCAGGTTCAAGCGATTCTCCTGCCCCAGACTCTCGAGTAACTGGGATTACAGGTGTGCACCACCACACCCGGCTAATTTTGTATTTTTAGTAGAGACAGGGTTTCACCATGTTAGGCTGGTCTGGAACTCCTGGCCTCAGGTGATCCTTGGCCTCCCAAAGTGCTGGGATTACAGGTGTGAGCCACCAGGCACGGCCTCATTTGAGGAAACTTTTGATATCAGAATCTTAGGTTTTTCATTAGCGATTGCCAGATTTCCATATTCCTCTGGAAGGTAAAGGCCTAATTGCTAACATTCTGGAAGCCAGTTAGGGTAGGAGGGTAGGGTATTGGGTAGAGGATAAAAAAGGGGTTTGGGAAATAAGGGGTGGGGTGTCTCTTGGCAGTTGTATGGTTAAATTGAGTTTTTGTTTTATTTATTGATATGTGTTTTTCAGGTACATGAGATATTTTGCTACCTATATACAATGTGTAATGATCAAATCAGGGTGATTGGGATACCCACCATTTGAAACATCTTTTCTGTGTTAGGAATATTACAAGTCTTCTAGCTATTTTGAAGTATACAATAAATTATTAACTATAATTTCTGTACTGTACTATCAAATATTAGAACTTATTAATCAAACTGTATTTTTGTAACCCTAACCACTTTCTCTTCATCTCCACCACTCCCACTTCCCTTCTTAGCCTCTGGTGACCATCATTCTGCTGTGTACCTCCACGAGATCCACTTTTTTAGCTTCCACACATGAGTGAGAGTCTTTCTTTTAAAACTGGTTTTGTGAGCATATTTAACATTAGTAGCAATAAACTTGTATTTTCAGCTGCTGTTTCTATATTTTGAGGACCTTCTAAGTCCACTGGAAGGATTTTGAATACCGTAGTGTCTGCAGTGATATTTGTTGAAAGAAAAGGAAAGCATCAGTGCAGATATTTTTAAACAGTTTTTAAAGAGAATCAAGTCACCCAATTTGTTTTCTAAAAATCCTTCTAATTTTGGAAGAGGCAGTGGAGTTTCTGTTGATAAAAAATGATGTATAGTTTGTACTTGACACTTCCTAATGGATTACATCAGGAAAGATTTATTGTCTGGCACTCTCATTTTAACAATATTACAATTGATTATTAGGTTTAGATGCTAATACCTTTTTTACCTTTATTTCAGAGAAGCTTGATTCTTTGCTCTCAGACTACGATATTCTCTCCTTATCTAATATCCAGCAGCATTCGGTAAGAAAAAGAGATCTACAGACTTCAACACATGTAGAAACACTACTAACTTTTTCAGCTTTGAAAAGGTAATTTGAATTATTCATGGAATAATGTTGGGGCACTGGGGGCTTGGTTTGGCAAAAACAAAAAAGTAAGGGTATCTACTGAAATCTTGGGAAATTATGTTTTAAAGATTTGTAATTAATATAATTACAGTCTGTTATATATACAGTGGTTTTGAAGTATAATGCTTATTCTAAAATTAATACTGGGGCTGGGTGCAGTGGCTCACGCTTGTAATCTGAACACTTTGGGGGGCCAAGACGTGTGGATTGCTCGAGCTCAGGAGTTTGAGACCAGCCTGGGCAACATGGCAAAACTCCGTCTCTACTAAAAGTACAAAAATTAGGCATGGTGGCATATGCCTGTAATCCCAGCTACTTGGGAGGCTGAGGCAGGAGAATCGCTTGAACTGGGGAGGTGGAGGCTGCAGTGCGCCGAGATGGTGCCACTGTACTCCAGACTGGGCAACAGAGTGAGACTCTATCTCAAAAATAAATAAATAAATAAATAAAGTTCATACTGATGAGTATTTTTAAAAAAGTAAATAGGTGTTGCAGAGGTCTTAATGATGGTAATGATGTTTCACAAATTCTAACAGATAATTTTAATTAATTGAATGCTTATAAAACCTTTTGTTTTTGTTGCTACTTTAGAACCATCAGCCATGTGCTAAATATTATCTTTATGTATGAAGAGATAAATATTTTGTTCAGGACTCCACTGCCTGGTGGCAAGCTGGGTCTAGAATTTCATGTTCTATTTATTTACTTTAGTTAGTTTCCAAGATTCTTTAACCTGCTTCATATTAATTTATTTTTAAAGACAGGGTCTTGCCTTGTTGCCCAGGCTGATCTTGAGCTCCTGAACTCAGGTGGTCTTTCCATCTTGGCCTCCCAAAGTGCTGGGATTACAGGTGTGAGCCAACATGCCTGGCCCAAATTTAATGTTCTTTCTACATTGAGTTCTTCTTACTTCTTAGCATAAATTGATTGCTATGTTCTGTTTCAGGAGTGATTTTAATATCATGTGTTGTTTTGCACATTGAAATGTTAGATAATTGCAGGCCTCTTTTTAAAGTCTTTAGGAAGCTTTATTCAGTATCAAAAAACAGACACATGGAGAATATAAATTGACTGAATTATTCTTTATTGGTGTTTTTTTTTTTTGAGAGTCTTGCTCTGTTTTCCAGGCTGGAGTGCAGTGGTGTGATTTTGGCTCACTGCAATGTCTGCCTCCTAGGTTCAAGTGATTCTTGTGCCTCAGCCTCTCAAGTAGCTGGGACTACAGGTGCACACCACCACGCCTGGGTAATTTTTGTATTTTTAGTAGAGACGGAGTTTTACCATGTTGGCCAGGCTGGTCTTGAACTCCTGACCTCAAGTGATCCACCATCTCAGCCTCCCAAAGTGCTGGGATTACAGACATGAGCCACTGCGCCTGGCCATCTTTATTCTTTATATAGGACAAGCCTTCTCAACTGTGTTAAAAAAATAATAGGAATATGTGCATCTGGTTTAAAAAACAAGCCATGGAGTATATACAAAGTTTTTACTTCTAACTCAGTTACACTTCTCAGACCCAGAGGGGTTTCCTGTGTAAACTTCCAGATTTTTAATTTAATTAATTTATTTATTTATTGAGACAGAGTTTTGCTCTTGTCACCTAGACTGGAGTGCAATGGCACGATCTCAGCTCACTGAAGCCTCCGCCTCCCGGGTTCAAGTGGTTCTCCTGCCTCAACCTCCCTAGTAGCTGGGATTACAGGCGCTCACCGCCACGCTCCGCTAATTTTTGTATTTTTAGTAGAGATGAGAGTTCACCATGTTGGCCAGGATGGTCTTGAACTCCTGACCTCAGGTGATCCACCTGCCTCGGGCTCCCAATGTGCTGGGATTACAGGTGTGAGCCGCTGTGCCCGGCCCAAAATATTTTAATGCATATTTTTTGCCTATAGGTCTGTGTGTGTGTGTGTGTGTATAGGTGATATAGATAGCATATTTTACCTCATTTTAAACAGCTGCATAAATATTCCTATTGCATAGAACTGTAACAACATACTGACTAATACACTACAGATGGATAGTGTTTAACCAAAGTGATTTTTTTAATATAACAAACAATGCTCTAGTGAGTATCTTTGTAAGTGTATACCTTGGTGAGGTGTTTTTATAGGATATATTCCTAGAAGGAGAATTATTGGGTCAAGGATATGTATACTATGTTTATTGATATTACTCTTTCCTCCCAAAGAGATTTGACCAATTTATTCTTCCAGCAGCAATATATGAGTTTACCTGTTTCTTGTTATCTTTGCCAATACTAGGTTTATCAGCCTTTAACTTTCACCCCTCTAAAGGGGATGGTATTTTATAGTTGTTTTGATTTTCATTTTGTGTGACATTGAGCATCTTTTTATATATTTGTAAGTAATTTATATTTCTGTAAACTGCCTTTTTATATCTTTTGACTATTTTTCTATTGAATTTGTCTTTCTAACTACTGAATTGTAGCAGTGCTTAGTATATTAAGGAGATTGGTCCATTGTCATATGGTTATTTTAGGCAAATTTTTAATGCAAATTATTTTAATTTTTGCTAGCTATTGTAATTATCCTTAGGTTATTTTTTAATGACTTCTTTCTGTTAGATTTTATGTCAGAATATTACAGTATTGGTTATTAGCTTTCAACTTACACCAAATTTGAGCAGATTGGTAATAGCTACAGTTAATCAGGTGCTTATTTTCTGTAATTTACTGGCACTTTACATAAGTTATCTCTAAAAGTGGTTCCTTTTTTGAAGGAACAACAACAACAAAAAACAAAATTAAGGCTTAGAGAGCTTAGTAACTTGCTCAAAACTACTCAGCTAGTAAATGACAGATACAAGATTTGAACAAAGGTTGGACCCCAAAACTTGTGTTATTTCTGCTATACTGGTGGGGAGTTTGGTGAAGAAGTGGATATAATAGCAAGAGATGAGTAGGAGCAAAGGAAGAGTGAGGAAACTATAAAATGAAAATAATTCGAAGTTTAGCTTTTTGGGTTTCTTTTAAAGTTGAATTTGAGGGGCCTGTAGAATCCCTATTCTAGAGGCAAAAACTTCCATAGCCTTACATATTTCTCTTTCAAATTTGGTAGATGACATTGATTCCTTAAGAAAATATTAAATCGTAGCCACTTGTTATCTTTTCTCTGTGTAAGAAAGCAGGGAAGTATGTAATTTGTTTTACAAAGTTTCCATACGAAATATTTAATGGGAAATTTGTCTAATAGTCTATGGAATTTTATACCAGGTGTTTTAAAATAGGTTATTTCCTTTAATCCCCAAAACCATTCAGTTATTAGGTGATATTAGTTCCATTTGTAGATAAATACTTAGGATTCAAAGATTAAGGCCAAGGTCAGACAGTGAGTAAATGAAGGCAGGACTTAAGCCAAGTTTGTCAGACTCCAAGCCTTTCTTTTCTATCATATTGCGTTATTAAAGTTTAAAACAACAACAAAAACAAACAAAGATAGCTGAAATAATCAGTTTGTTTCAGGGCTGAGTTAACTCTGAAACCACTCAGTACTTGATGGTAAATGAGAAGATTCTGTTTTTCGATAGCAGTGGAAGGCAAAGTAATTTAAACCAAGATCATTGCATTAAATTTGGATGTAACTATTAGAGGTTCAAAAAAGTTGGAAATACTGAGAGGTTGTATGAAGAGTTGAAGTAACTTAAGAAAAAAAGAAACTTATTTAAAATTTGCCTTACAGGTTTCATTTCCTTTTTGTTATAAATCAATACATTATTGATTTTAGATAAATTATTGATTTAGAAAATTATTGATTTAGATAAATCAAGAAATTATTGATTACAGGCTGGGCGAGATGGCTCATTCCTGTAATCCCAGCACTTTGGGAGTCCAAGGTGGATGGATCACGAGGTCAGGACCATCCTGGCTAACACGGTGAAATACAAATAATATAGCTAAAAATACAAATAATTAGCTGGGCGTGGCAGCAGGCACCTGTAGTCGGAGCTACTTGGAAGACTGAGGCAGGAGAATGGCGTGAACCTGAGAGGTAGAGCTTGCAGTGAGCCGAGATTGCGCCACTGCACTCCAGCCTGGGTGACAGAGCAAGACTCCGTCTCAAAAACAAAACAAAACAAAACAAAACAAGAAATTATCTTATTTTTAAATAATGAAAAAGCTGCAGATACTGTTTTGATACTTTTTTTGATGTTGCCTGAATTTTTTTGGAAAAAGTTAAATGTTTCTCCTAAAAGTGAAACATCTCAGATTATTTGAGGAGGTCTAGAACTGATAAAGAAATGAAAGTGATATACCTGACTAAATGGATCATTAAAAATGATTAGGAAAATAATGTTAATTCAAACTGGTTAGCTGGTCTTTAGTTACCGTAAATTCTTAAGTTGAAAGTCAGAAAGAGAAAATGTTAAAGAAATTTGTAAGAAAATGACTTCACATAATTTTGAGAGGATAAAGCAAAAGAAATTTTGACATATTCTGTTGGAAGTTTTGTAACTCAAAAGCTAATATTGGAAAATCAAAAAACATGAATTTTATCATTGCTTGGTCTTTATCTTTAGAGCAGATTCTTAATGTAGCAAATGAAAAATGCAATTCCATTGATTTCTTTCTGAAAAGAACATTAAGTAAGATTGCAACTCTTAGCTTTAAAACAAAATAATAAGACATTTATAATAAGTATGCTTTTGAAAGTTCTCAACATAACTGGAGGGAAAAATCATAACTGAGAATGTGTGGGAAGATATGTTTTAGGATAGCAGAAGAAAATGTTCCAAGGATTTATGAAATAATGTTCTATTGTTGTCTTTTCCCTTTGACCATTAAAAAACCACAAGCAAACTAAAATTACCTTGTTATGCTCAAAAAGTTAAAAATATTTGTTGCCATGGAGATAGTCCCAGTCTAGATTTCTTTCCGGTAGTTTAAAGACTTTTGCAATCCCATGGGGAAGTAATATATTTTCAGTACCACAGCTGACAAAATTTGTTTCTGTGGGTGAGATGAATAATATACCTTTTTTTGTCTTTGGTGTTCATGGACACACTGAAAAGCTATAAATAATAATTGAGAAAGTCTTGCTCACCACTCCTAGTTCATGTAAGGACCTAAAGTCATAGAAAACAAAAAGAATGGTAAGCCAATTAAAGAAACTGGACTGAAACTCATAGAAAACAAAAAGAATAGTAAGCCCACTAAAGAACTGGAATGTGTACCTCCCCTCCCCTCCCCTCCCTTCCCCTCCCCTCCCCTCTCCTCCCCTCTCCTCCTGGTGCTGATGGAGTTTATATTCTAACTTCTGTCTTGGATACCTCATATTTATTTTCCTAACGGTAATTGTGGATTACTGTTTTGCGGGATATGTGGTTTTGAGGAGGAAAAAAGTATGAGTACTTTTTTTGTTTTTTGCGACAGAGTCTTGCAGTGGCAGGATCTCCGCTCACTGCAAGCTCCGCCTCCTGGGTTCACGCCATTCTCCTGCCTCAGCCTCCCAAGTAGCTGGGATTGCAGGCAACCGCCACCACACCTGGCTAATTTGTTGTGTTTTTAGTAGAGATGGGGTTTCACCATGTTAGCCAGGATGGTCTCAATCTCCTGACCTCGTGATCCACCCAGCTTGGCCTCCCGAAGTGCTGGGATTACAGGCCTGAGCCACTGCGCGAGGCCGCATGAGTGCTTTTAAATATAGAAAGCAGCATTTATTAATTTTAAACAGCAATAAGAATTTTCTCATAGTCCACCCAGCTTGATAGTTAGAGACAGCATAATACAGGGTTTTGAAATAAACCAGGCTTATTTCCCAGTTTCACCATTTACTAGCTGTGTAACTTTGAGTAGGTTGATTAGCTTCCAAGCCTCAATTTGTACTTGTGTGAAGTGGAGGTAATAGATGCATAGTACCTAACACCAAGTAGGTGTTCAATAAATAGTGTATAATTGGATTAGTTTTTAATAATACTTTTTTTAGATAATCAGGATTCCAACTTAACTATTCAGTCGTGTGTATTTCTTTATTCTTCAGTGTTTTCCAGGAGACATGAATGTGTAAGTTCTTTGAATATGTTTTCCCTAGTGTGAGTTTATTTTGGTCTGCTGTTTTTATAGCTAAATAAATTAGTCTGTTTGTCTTTATAGGAGATATATTGCTCTAAGTACCTAATAAGACTTTAGTTGTAACTTGCATAGTGTCTTATTAATGTCAACGCTTCTGGCTTTTTAAGAAAGTTTAATTATATGAAAATGAGACTTATAATTTGTGTGCTTAGAGTAAAATATGAATGCATTTTTCTTTAGGCATTTTAAATTATACCTGACATCAAGTACTGAACGTTTTTCACAAAATTTCAAGGTCGTGGTGGTGGATGGTAAAAATGAAAGCGAGTACACTGTGAAATGGCAGGACTTCTTCACTGGACACGTGGTTGGTTAGTATGGAGCTTGTTGATTTGCCCCTGTGTCTGGTGTGTTAGGTCTCCAAATCTAACTTGATTGCATATTCTTTTCTGGTGCAGGGTAGTGGGGACGGGGTATTGTAGAAATGCTATTCTTTGACTGTTTTCTTTGAGGTATTTAAGTTTAGAAGTGGAAATATTCTAATAGGAGGAAATGAGTATTATCTAAATGTCATACTAACTAACTGGTTTAATGATTAAAATTAAATTCCTCTTAAGTGATAGGAATTTAACCTTTCTTTTCATCAGTGACTGTAAGCTTTCTTTATATTTTAAACAGGGAAGCTTGGAGATAAAATACTTTGTGATCCTATTATGTATGTATTTGAGAAAAATCTATCAAACAAGCAATTGCGGTTTACTTTTTGACCTTTTTCTGCAATGAAAAAACAAATGGCATTGAAATCCACAAATAGTACAGTTCCTAGGCCTGTACATTCCAAATCATGCTTTCTGTCTCTCCTAGTTCTTCCTTTACCTAAAAGTAGATAAAATTATTCCAGAAGAAAATCTTAGTAGTTTTCTTTTTTTTGGGAAAGGGATAGGTTTCAAGTGACTAAACTTAAGGCTACCCCTTAGGAGGTGAGATTATCTAGCTTCTTTCTCGGGCCTTTGTTTCTTGTTTTGCAGAGCTGTCACAGTACTAGGCAAATTCCACCCTGAAGGATTTAATTTTTATTGAGAGTAATGCATAGTTTCTTATTTGATGTAAGTATCTTGAAATAATAAATTTTTTTTTCTCTCTTAAGGTGAACCTGACTCTAGGGTTCTAGCCCACATAAGAGATGATGCTGTTATAATCAGAATCAACACAGATGGGGCTGAATATAACATAGAGGTAAATTTATATGTGAATTTTTTTTCAGTAGCTTATATCTCTGATTTTCAAAAAGCTGCTTAGTTCTGCAATAAAATAAGTAATTATACTTACTTCTTTTCTCTTTTTATTTGAAGTTTTTTACCAGGAAAGTAGATTTTTAAAAAAGAATAATCTCTAAGAAGCTGTCTTATGATATACCCTGTATTTCTAAGTACCATAATTGGGATGGATAATAGGAAGAGAAAACTTTCCCTCCTGACTCATTTTTTAATTCTTTCTCAAATAATCAGTAAGTGTAAACATCCTCAGAAATGAAAGTGAAGTATTATTTTTCAATTTCTCTGTTTTTCTGCTGGACACACTGGAAATGCTAGATCAACCAAAGGTGATAGTTCATAATCTGAGAAGTTAAAGAGGAAGCTAGGAAAGTCAGGCTGTGGTCGCTCTTCCACTGAAAGAGTAGCAGTAGAAATCAAGACCACGGTGGCTACATTGGTTAAGACACATATCTGTCTGTCAGATACTAGTCTACAAAACAAAATGTTTACTACATAATTGTGAATTGAAGTTGATTCTGTGTTTCTTGAAAAATGAGAAAACTCTGGGTGGTGGTGGTGATGTCACTAAAATGGATCACCTGTGGGAAAACTGAGTAAGATAGGTCAAAATGAAATGTTCAGGTGTATTTGAGTGCTCGATAGGGGTAAAACAGTCTGCTGGAGGTATAAATACTATATATTTTAATTATATCCAAATTACGCAACTGTTAGTCTTTTGACTATCCATTATTGTGAAAAAGAAACCTATGGACTTGCAGTATGTTATAGTTTGTTAATGTTTGAACTATTTAATGTCAATGTTTTGAGGAGTCTAGCCTACCAGAAAGAGTCAGAAGTTTAGTGGAAAGTAAAGGAACTAATATTATAAATGCATTCATTCTAGAATAGGCAAAGCATCCCTGGAATGTCTTAAATTTGCTTGTTCTTTCAAATCAATTTATTTTTTAAGAGTACCTTTATTTTAAAATATATGCTCATTGCAAAATTTGGAAACTAGATAATCTGTACTTGGACAGATAACTACTATTGACATTTTGACAGACATCCTTCCAAATTTTTTTTCTGTGTGTATATACACAAATAAGTATACCCACTATTTTTTCCTGCATTAGTAGGACTATACAATATGTACAGTTTGTCTTTACATATTTTTCGTTTAACGATATGATTATGAACCTTTTCATGTTAATACAGATCTAAATTAGGGTGGTTTTTTTTGTTTGTTTGTTTGCGACGGAGTTTCCCTCTTGTTGGCTGGAATGCAATGGTGCGATCTCAGCTCAGCGCAACCTCCACCTCCCGGGTTCAAGCGATTGTCCTGCCTCAGCCTCCCGAGTAGCTGGTATTATGGGCATGCTCCACCATACCTGGCTTATTTTGTATTTTTAGTAGAGATGGGGTTTCTCCTTGTTGGTCAGGCTGGTCTTGAACTGCCGACCTCAGGTGATTTGCCTGTCTTGGCCTCACGAAGTGCTGGGATTGCAGGTGTGATCCACCACTCCCGGCCTAAATTAGGGTCCTTTTTTTTTTTTTTTTTTTTTTTTTTGCCTGTCACTAGGTTGGAGTGCAGTGGCACGATCTTGGGTCACTGCAACCTCTGCTCCCTGGTTCAAGCAATTCTCCTGCCTCAGCCTCCCTATTAGCTGGGATTACAGACACACACCACCACGCACAGCTAAGTTTTGTATTTTTGGTAGAGATGGGGTTTCACCATGTTGGCCAGGATGGTGTTGATCTCCTGACCTTGTGATCGCCTGCCTCGGCCTCCAAAAGTGCTGGGATTACAGGTGTGAGCCACTGTACCCGGCCAATTAGGGTTTTTAATAAAGGCTGCCTGTTGCTCCATTGATACACTGTAACATTTATTTAACCAATCCCACTTCATGCTCAACTGTTTTGGGTATTTTTGTTTTGTTTTTTTGAGATGGAGTCTTGCTCTGTCACCCAGGCTGGAGTGAAGTGGTGTGATCTTGGCACACTACAACCCCTGCCTGCCTGGTTCAGGCGATTCTCCTGCCTCAGCCTCCCAAGTAGCTGGGACTGCAGGCGTGTGCTAATTTTTTTGTTTTTTGTTTTTGAGATGGAGTATAACTCTGTCACTTAGACTGGAATGCACTGGCATGGTCTCCACTCACTGCAACCTCTGTCTCCCGAGTTCAAGTGATTCTCCCGCTTTAGTCCCTCGAGTATCTGAGACTACAGGCACGTGCTACCAAATCTGGCTAATTTTTGTATTTTTAGTAGAGACAGGGTTTCACCATGTTGGCCAGGATGGTCTCGATCTCCTGACCTTATGATCTGCCAGCCTCAGCCTCCAAAAGTGCTGGGATTACATGCGTGGGCCACTGTGCCTGGCCTCAACTGTTTTGTTTCTAATTTTTGAAATAAAAGGTATTGTAGTGAATAGCCTTGGGCACACCTTTTGGTGCATGTATTTAGTTGGAATAGTCTGGATGATAGGGAGTAGTCTGGGAAGTTAAATGAAGAAACTGTAGGAAGCTCTGTCTAGGCTGTGCCAGGGCTTCAGATAAACTCCCATAGCTGAGCAGCTTAACACAAGCAAGGTTTTTTCTTACTCTCCTGTGGCTTGATGTGGGTTAGGTGGTTCTCCTCTACTTTGTGGCTTTGACTTTTGGACACATGTCCTCTGTAGTTCTCACAGAAGGGAAACAGAGCTAGAAAATTAAACAGGATATTAAGGGCCAGGCTTGGAAATGACCTTCCATTCAATACATTCTAGAACACTTTATCTCTGACCTGCTATAAAGGAGAATAGGAAGATCGTCGTAATTTGAGCTCAGAAAGAAAGCAGTGTGGTAAACGCACAGCATTGTTTTTGCTGCAGTGTATATGTTTGCTTATTTCCGTAGAATAATTTATTCTTTTTTTTTTTTTTTTTTTTGAGGCTGAATCTCGCTCTGTTGCCAGGCTGGAGTACAGTGGCGCGATTTCGGCTCACTGCAGTCTTTGCCTCCTGGGTTCAAGCCATTCTCCTGCCTCAGCCTCCCAAGTAGCTGGGATTACAGGCGCGTGCCACCATACCCAGCTAATTTTTGTATTTTTGGTAGAGACGGGTTTCACAATGTTGGCCAGAATGGTCTCCATCTCCTGACCTCATGATCTGCCAGCCTCGGCCTCTGAAAATGCTGGGATTAAAGGCGTGAGCTACTGTGCCTGGCCAGCTTATTGTTAAGCTAAAATGTGTGTCTTTAGGATCCAAGTTAAATTTGCTCAGATTACAATTTTTTTTTTTTTTTTTGAGATGGCATATCGCCCTGTCACCCAGACTGGAGTGCAATGGCGCCATCTCAGCTCTCTGCATCCTCCACATCCCAGGTTAAAGTGATTCTCCTGCCTCAGTCCCTTGAGTAGCTGGGAATACAGGCGTGTGCCACCATGCCCGGTTAATTTTTGTATTTTTAGTAGAGATGGGGTTTCACTGTGTTGGCTAGGCTGGTCTTGAACTCCTGACCTCGTGATCCGCCCAGCTTGGCCTCCCAAAGTGCTGGGATTACAGGCATGAGCCACCACGCCCAGCCAGATTACTCATTTTTTTCAAATACTTCCTTTTGGAAAAATAGGAATTCTGTTTCCACCCCATCTTTGTTTCACTAAGAATGAAAATGAGTATAACTAATATTTCATTATAAGATATTTACTTAGCCAGGCACAGTGGTTCACACCTGTAAAAAGCACTTTGGGAGGCTGAGGCGGGTGGACTGCTTGAGTCCAGGGATTTGAGACCAGCCCAGGCAATATAGGGAGACCTTGTCTCTACTCCCCCACAAAAGAAAAAAAGAAATTAGCTGGGCGTGGTGGTACATGCCTGTGGTCTCAGCTACTCAGAATGCTGAGGCGGTAGGATCAGTTGAATTCTGGAGGCACAAACTGAGATTGTACTGCTGCACTCCAGCCTGGGTGACAGAGCGAGACCCTATCTCACACATACAGACACACAAAGATGTTTACTTACAAGTATACTCATCAGATACCTTGAAGGATTTTTGCATGAAATTAATTTTTATTGAAAAATGATTTGTTATTTACAGTGGTGATTTTCATACTCTTTATAATTCTTTTTGATACTTTTATAGTTCATAAGTGTGGTGATTGGCTGTTCACACACGTATGAGATGTGCCACCCTAGAACCTTGTTACAGTGTTAGCACATTACAAGTCTGACATGAAAAAAAATAATTCTTTTTTTTTTTTTTTTTGAGATGGAGTCTCGCTCTGTTGCCTAGGCCGGAGTGCAGTGGCCGGATCTCAGCTCACTGCAAGCTCCGCGTCCCGGGTTTACGCCATTCTCCTGCCTCAGCCTCCCGAGTAGCTGGGACTACAGGCGCCTGCCACCTCGCCCGGCTAGTTTTTTTGTATTTTTTAGTAGAGACGGGGTTTCACCGGGTTTGCCAGGATGTTCTCGATCTCCTGACCTCGTGATCCGCCCGTCTCGCCCTCCCAGAGTGCTGGGATTACAGGCTGGAGCCACCGTGCCTGGCCGAAAAAAAATAATTCTTTACACTTACCTTGATGTAAAAACATTGTTCATCTGCACTAAGATCTTAGGAATATAAGTGAGCAGGAAAAAATATATATCTTATTTTTAACACGTCATCATTAAATATTTTAATTATGACAGAGTCTTACTCGGTCATTCAGGCTGAAGTGCAGTGGTGCCATCATAGCTCACTGCAGCCTTGACCTCCTGGGCTCAGACAATCCCTCTCTTCTGCCTCCTGAGTAGCTGGGACTACAGGTGCATGCCACCATGCCCAACTAATTTGTTAAATTTTTGTAGAGTGCATCACATTTTTGATGCGGTCTCACTGTGTTGGCCAGGCTGGTCTCAAATGCCTGGCTGTAAGCAATCCTTCCGCTTGGCCTCCCAAAGTGCTGGGATGACAGGTGTGAGTCACTGTGCACAGCCATTAAATATTTTAAACTGTTACTGACTTTACCATAGCTTACTATTTATATAAATAATCCTGGGTTAAACTTGCATGGTGAGATAATATTTCCCCCAACTTTTATTTATTTATTTGAGATGGAGTCTTGTTCTGTCGCCCAGGCTGGAGTGCAGTGGCACAATCTCGGCTCACTGCAATCTCCGCCTCCCAGGTTCAAGCATTTCTCCTGCCTCAGCCTCCCAAGTAGCTGGGATTACAGGCACACGCCACTGTGCCCAGCTAGGTTTTGTATTTTTGGTAGAGACAGGGTTTTGCCATGTTGGCCAGTCTGGTCTTGAACTCCTAGTCTCAGGTGATCCACCCGCCTCGGCCTCCCAAGGTGCTGGGCTTACAGGCGTGACCCGCTGCGTCTGGCCTAATTTTTGTATTTTTAGTAGAGACGGGGTTTCACCATGCTGGCCAGGCTGGTCTTGAACTTCTGACCTGTGATCTGCCCACCTCGGCCTCCCAAAGTGCTGGGATGACAGGCATGGGCCACCGTGCTTGGCCTCCCCCAACTTTTAGTTTTGAAAATGTTCAGCTTGTGCGGTGGCTCATGCCTGTCATCCCAGCACTTTGGGAAGCTGAGGTGGGTGGATCACCTCAGGCCAGGAGTTCGAGACCAGTCTGGCCAACATGGTGAAACCTCATCTCTACCAAAAATACAAAAATTAGCCAGGCTTGGTGGCTTGCACCTGTAATCCCAACTGCTCGGGAGGCCTAGGCGGGAGAATCGCTTGAACCTGGGAGACAGAGGTTGCAGTGAGCTGAGATCGCTCCACTGTACTCCAGTGTGGGTGACAGAGTGAAACTCTGTCTCAAAAAAAAAAAAAAGAGAAAAAAGAAAATGTTCAAATCTACAGAAAGATTAAAAAGTACCCTGTAGCTACAGAAAGATTAAAAACAAAACAAAACAAAAAACAAAAACCATGTAGCCCTTAAACAATTTCTAACACAATTTCTTTTTTTTTTTTTGAGGCGGAGTCTCACTCTGTCGCCCAGGCTGGAGCGCAGTGGCCAGATCTCAGCTCACTGCAAGCTCCGCCTCCCGGGTTTACGCCATTCTCCTGCCTCAGCCTCCCGAGTAGCTGGGACTACAGGCGCCCGTCACCTTGCCTGGCTAGTTTTTTGTGTTTTTTTAGTAGAGACGGGGTTTCACGATGTTAGCCAGGATGGTCTCGATCTGTTGACCTCATGATCCACCCATCTCGGCCTCCCAAAGTGCTGGGATTACAGGCTTGAGCCACCGCACCCGGCCCACAATTTCTAACATAATGTCATGCTAGCTTTCTCTCTTTTTTTCCTGAATCATATGCAAATCGTTTGCAAACATCATGACACTTCACCCCTGACTACTTCTGCATGCATCCCTAGGCACTCTTTTCTATAGCTGTAATAAAAGTAACATACCTGAGAAAATGAAAAGAATTCTACAGTATTATCTAATAATCATGCCATAGTCAAAGTCTCTAGTCATCCTCAGAATCTCCTTCATAGATTTTTTTTTTGGTTTTCCAATCCAGGATCCAATCAAGTTTTCTGCCTTTTAGTCAATTACTCATCAAATGATTTTTTCCAGCAACTTACTAGTAATAGTGGTAATAGGCTTAGCTTTTATTAATAACGACCACTTTTCTTTTGAAATCTTATTATAAAACTAGATTTATTACCTACATAATCTCCATAATCTTCAAGTTAGGTATTATCACTGCTTTACCTAATGAGGGAGGTTATGCTCAGGGTACTTGTCCAAGGCATATAGTGAGATACCGTTGAGGTTTGAACTCAGGTATATCTGATCCCAAAGCCAGCTGTCTTTTTCTGTGCTTGACTGGCTATACTAGGAAACAATCAATGTGAATTTAGAAATGTTTGACACAAAATAAAAAAAATTTTCACTTCTATTCATAGGCTAAATGAACTTTACTAAATATGGAAGATTCCTGTAGCCCAGAAGTTGGGTTAGTTAACTTTTGAGGCCTCTGCTAGCCCTGAAATTCTGTAACCGTTGTTTCTTACATCCACCTCATACATAGATTACCAAAGATGTGTATGCATATAATGTTTAACAGTTTTATTGAGATATAATTCACATACTATATTATTCACCCCTTTAATATATATAGTTTTGTAGTTGTGTGTGTGTGTGTGTGTGTGTATTTTTGAGACAGAGTCTCAGTCTGTCACCCAGGCTGGAGTGCAGTGGCACGATCACTGCAACCTCTGCCTCCTGGGTTCAAGTGATTGTCCTGCTCAGCCTCTTGAGTAGCTGGGATTACAGGCGCCCACCACCATGCCTGGCTAATTTTTGTATTTCAGTAGAGATGGGGTTTCACCATGTTGGTCAGGCTGGTCTTGAACTCCTGGCCTCAAGTTATCCGCCCACCATGGCCTCCCGAAGTGCTGAGATGACAGGCGTGAGCCATCACGCCAGGCAGTTTTCATATATTGATGGAGTTGTGCAAACACCACCACATTCAATTGTGGAACATTTTCATGAACTGAAAAAGAAACGTTGTATCCTTTAGCCATCCTTCCCTCTTCCTCCCTAACTCTCCCAGCTCTAGGCAACCAGGAATCTACTGTTTGTTTAGATTTGTGTATTTGGGTCATCTCATATAAATGGAATTATATGTGGTCTTTTGTGTGTGGCTTCTTTTTAATTTTTTAATTTTTTTGAGATGGAGTCTTGCTCTGTCGCCCAGGCTGGAGTGCAGTGGCATGATCTCGGCTTACTGCAACCTCCGCCTCCTGGGTTCAACTGATTCTCTCGCCTCAGCCTCCCGAGTAGCTGGGATTACAGGCGCCTGCCACCATACCTGACTAATTTTTGTATTTTTTACTAGAGTCAGGGTTTCACTGTGTTGGCCAGGCTGGTCTCAAACTCCTGACCTCAAGTGATCCGCCTGCCTTGGCCTCCCAAAGAGCTGGGATTACAGATGTGAACCACTACGCCCAGCCCGTGTGTGGCTTCTTTCGCTTAGAATAATGTTTCCAGGGTTCATCTACGTTGTAGCATGTATCTGTATCTTATTTATTTTTATTGCTGAATAATACTCCATTGTATGGATAAACTGCATTTTGTTTATTCATTGATTAGTTGTTGATGGACATTTGGGTTGTTTCCACTTTTTAGCTATTATTTACATTACTCCTTGTGTTTTCATTTCTCTTGGTTATATACTAGGAGCAGAATTGCTGGGTCATACGGTTATTCTACTTTTAACCTTTGAGGACCTGCCAGACTATTTTCTAAAGTGGTTTTAACATTTTACATTCTCATCAGCATATATGAGGGTTCTGGATTTCTCTACATCCTCACCAGTATTTGTCTTTGATCATAGTCATCCTAGTGGGTATACAGGGGTGTTTCATTGTGGGTTCTTTTTTCCCACTGGGGTTTTGATTTGCATTTCCCTGATGGAGATAAATATATTTTTTGTGTGTCCTCTACAAACCGCCTGGTTCTGATGAGACCAGTGTTCTTACAGAGAATAACTTTGCTTTGAAACAAAACAAACAACCTTTTGACTTGGGTAAACTTTAGAGTATATTAATTGTGATTTACTCTGGCCTTGTAACATTGTAAGTGGAGATTTTTTTTAAAAACTGCATTCGCTGAAACCAGTAATAAGGTTCAGACCTATTGTTGCAAGTTCTGAGTTTTCTTTCATATAAATATGTTTGTTCTTTTGTGTGGATAAAGCCTAACGTGGCAAAAAGATGTCAAACACCTAAGTGTTAAGGAAGCTAAAATGAAGATGCTGCATGAACAGAAACCTTGTCCAATTTTCATTACTATAGCACCATCACCTATAACAGTGCCAGTATACAGTAGATATTACATAATGTTTTGGAATGAATGAGTGGAAAATGATATGCATTTTTCTCTTCTGCATCCTCTGAAAGATTTCATAATGTGCAAAGTATGTAAAGCTTTATTTATATACAGATAAAATAATCAGAGTTTATGATCTACATGTTTACTTATCAGCCTAGAAGCTCCGTATGATTAAAAATTGAGATTATTTATTTTAATAACATGACTAATCAGTTTACTTAACCTAGAAATGAATGTTATCTAAGAACAAGCAAAGAATGTTAGAATTTAGTGTCTAGGAATTGTTATTTTTTTCCATCTCAGTCGTGTATATTTTCTGTTTTAGCCACTTTGGAGATTTGTTAATGATACCAAAGACAAAAGAATGTTAGTTTATAAATCTGAAGATATCAAGAATGTTTCACGTTTGCAGTCTCCAAAAGTGTGTGGTTATTTAAAAGTGGATAATGAAGAGTTGCTCCCAAAAGGGTTAGTAGACAGAGGACCACCTGAAGGTAAGGCTTAAAGAGTGTATTTCAAATAAGAAACAAACATATTACAATTGACTTCAATAGGGGTGGTTGTTATTTGATAAAAAAAATAACATGATTGTCAAGTAACTATAGTATTTGGCATGCAAATAAGAGTTTTATTCCAGAAATTTTCAACTTCTTTTGTCTATGATGTAAGAGTTGAAAACTCTAGAAAATAATGGGAACAACAAAGATTAGACTTTAAAAAAGATTAGGGAAAAGGGAAATGGAGTGATCCGACGGAAAATATTCTTGCAGATATTTAGAAATGATAATAATGGTGGAAAGACAATCTTTAGAGTTTATAAGAAATTAATTGGTAGCAGGAGAGACCTATGTATATACTGCTTAGAATACAAGAAGGTTATGTCCATCTTGGGACAGTCTATTTAGGGTCATTTAAAAAACATAACCATCTTGGAATTTTACTGCCCAAAACACCCCTGGTTAGATTTTTTTGTTTTGTTTTGTTTTGTTTTTGCAGTGCAGTCTCGGCTCACTGCAACCTTTGACTTCCAGGTTCAAGTGATTTTCCTGCCTCAGCCTCCCGAGTAGCTGGGACTATAGGCACGTGCCACCAGTCCTGGCTAATTTTTGTATTTTTAGTGGAGATGGGGTTTCACCATGTTGACCAGGCTGTTCTCGAACTCCTGGCCTCAAGTGATTCGCCCACCTCAACCTCCCAAAGTGTTGGGATTACAGGCGTGAGCCAACGTGCCAGGCCAAAGATGGTTATGTTATTACAATATTATTAAAATATATATTAGCATTTTAATATGTAAATAAATTCTTAATTTATTTCACAAGAAAGTTGTCCTATTAACACAAACTGATTTTCAATGTGAATATTTTGACATTTTTACTGTTATTTTGGTTAATTCATAAACTTCTTGTTGTAGAATATGACTGACAGCTTCATAGCCCAGCATTAGGTGAATGTTTTACTCTGTTGAGCACTATTTGTTTATTTATTTATTGATTTATTTAGAAATGGAGTCTCACTCTTGTTGCCGTGGCTTGATTGCAATGGCATAATCTTGTCTCACTGCAACCTCCACACCCTGGGTTCAAGTGATTCTCCTGCCTCAGCCTTATGAGTAGCTGGGATTACAGGCAGACGCCACCATACCTGGCTAATTTTTGTATTTTTAATAGAGATGGGGTTTCATCATGTTGGCCAGGCTGGTCTCGAACTCCCATCCTCAGGTGATTCACCCACCTTGGCCTCGCAAAGTGCTGGGATTGCAGGCCTGAGCCAACATGCCCGGCCTTACTCTGTTGAACACTTTTTAAAGTTTCTGTATTTGAAAAATTAAGAAGGCACTTGTCCTTGGTTTTGAATTCTACAGTGTTTAAACTTTATGTTACTTTTCACTTTTCTGTCTTCCTCCAAATTGTTTTTTTTTTGTTGTTCAAGATCCTGTAGTGATATTAAGCTCACATAATGTTTGTTTCAAAAATATATTAGATTTAAAGTGTTACCATAAAACTCCTTGTTTTGGTGAATTTTGATTTAATAGTGCATACAAATTCATATTAGAGCTTGTTCATCGAGTGAAGAGAAGAGCTGACCCAGATCCCATGAAGAACACGTGTAAATTATTGGTGGTAGCAGATCATCGCTTCTACAGATACATGGGCAGAGGAGAAGAGAGTACAACTACAAATTACTTAGTAAGTATTTGATATTGCATCAAGTAATTGAAAAAATAATTCTTGTGGGTGGGTACGTTCCATGAAACTTAATGAAACCAGATCTGTTCCAGATACTCTGTTATTTCCCTAAAATATTTGAGGGATATTCTCTGAGGTTTTTATGTTACTGTATGGAAATTATAGTTTCAAATTTATGACAACCCATTTTACCCTCGAACTAATATTTTGTGCATGTTAGAATTTATGCATATAGGGTTTGGGAGAGGTTATAATGTAGTCTTCCTCCTTGATATAAGTGAGCTCTTTAAAAACATTACTGCTATCATGGCAGTGAACCTGTGGTATCACATGTGAATATAAAAATATGTATTTGCATGAACCCATGTTTATCTTTTGCTTATATGTATATTTCAGAGAGGAAGGTGAGTTTTGTTTGTCATGTTAAAGACCTAGTCATTGGACTTCACTTGAAATAGGTGGGACTTTCATGGTCATAACTAGCTCTAGGGCACAGAAGTGAAGGAAAGATGTAAGAAGTGCTGATACTGGATTTTTAAGCATGAACTATTATGATTTTTTTTTTTTTTTTTTGAGACAGAGTCTTGCTCTGTTGGCCAGGCTGGAGTGCAGTGGCACAATCTTGGCTCACTGCAAGCTCCGCCTCCCAGGTTCAAGCCATTCTTCTGCCTCAGCCTCCCGAGTAGCTGGGACTACAGGCACCCACCACCATGCCCGGCTAATTTTTTTGTATTTTTGGTAGAGACGGAGTTTCACCATATTAGCCAGGATGGTCTCGATCTCCTGACCTCGTGATCTGCCCGCCTCGGCCTCCCAAAGTGCTGGGATTACAGGCATGAGCCACCGCACCCGGCCGAACTATTACGATTTTTTTTTTTTTTTTTGAGACGGAATCTTGCTCTGCCACCCAGGCTGGAGTGCAGTGGCCGGATCTCAGCTCACTGCAAGCTCCGCCTCCCTGGTTTACGCCATTCTCCTGCCTCAGCCTCCCGAGTAGCTGGGACTACAGGCGCCTGCCACCACACCCGGCTAGTTTTCTTTTTTTGTATTTTTAGTAGAGACAGGGTTTCACCGTGTTAGCCAGGATGGTCTCGATCTCCTGACCTCATGATCCGCCCGTCTCGGCCTCCCAAAGTGCTGGGATTACAGGCTTGAGCCACCGCGCCCGGCCAACTATTACGATTTTTAAAGTCTGGGAAATCATTTTTCGTTGACATTTTTTGCTAGTATGACCTCATTCGTCATGATTACTTGGCACTGACCAAAATGATGTTTTTGAGGCAATAATGGAGAATGCAGCTATTCATGAAGCAAGAAGAAGCTGGGACGGTGAAGATGTCTTTCTCATTGCCTTGCTTTTCACATGCTGTCCATTTTATTCATACCCTCCCTTACCCTTCTTTCCCTTCCCTTCCATGTCAAGTGGATTTTTTTGTTTGTTTGTTTGTTTGACACAGAGTCTCACTGTGTTGCCCAGGCTGGAGTGCAGTGGTGCAATCTCAGCTCACTGCAACCCCCACCTCCTGGGTTCAAGCAGTTCTCCTGCCTCAGCATCACAAGTAGCTGGAATTACAGGTGTGAGCCACAGCACTCGGCCCCATATCAAGTGAATTTATTATGAGGCTAGTAAGAGTCACTGTGATTCTTGTTCCTAAGATAGAGATTCTTACTTTAAAAAGCTTCTCTCTTAATCTGGGTTTTGTATTAAGGGGCTCCTCTTATATTACTTCTTTGTTCATTACACTACAAATATGAATATAATGAGAGATCTAGTCTTGAAATTTGTATTTTTTACAATTTCTGAGACATAACTTGTTTCACAGTTGCTGGAACAAACCTTATCAACCCAGTTTTTGAATAGTAGAATATTCTCTTTGAGAAAAAGATAGGTAATTAGCATTTTGTTCTTTCTCATGTCATTTTCCTTGGAAACGATACTGCCTGCCTTCTCCAGTTTTCCCAAATCTGAGAGCAAAAGAAGGAGGGTTGCTGAAATGAACCTTGTTCTTTCTGGCTGTCTTCTTACCCATTCCTCAGTGCTGAACTTTTCGGGGTGAGAGTGGGGGAATAGGGTTGGCAGTTGTCTGCCACTGCACCTTACTTGTTTCTGGTGAAGACATTTGAGGTACTCACCAAGAGACAGAGTGAAGATGGAATTCTTTTTAGAAGGGAATATGGTTGACCCTGGAACAGTGCCAGGGGGTGGGGGTTAGAAGCACTGACCTTCCCTCTGCAGTCAAAAATCCTTATGTCACTTTTTTTTTTTAGACTCTGTTGCCCAGGCCAGAGTGCAGTGGCGAAATCGTAGCTCACTGCGGCCTCTATTGCCTGGAACAAAACAATCTTCCTGCCTCAGCCTCCTGAGTAGCTGGGACAACAGGTGTTCACCCTTCCTGGCTAAGTTTTTTGATTTTTAGTAGAGATGGAGAATTTCTCAGGATGGTCTCAAACTTCTAAGCTTAAGCAGTCCTCCTGCCTCAGCCTCCCAAAGTGCTGGGATTACAGGCGTGAACCACTATGCCCGGCCCCTGTATAACTTTGATTCTCCAAAAATTTAACTACTAATAGTCTACTATTGACCAGAAGCCTTACCAATAAAATAACAGTCGATTAACACGTATTTTTTATATGTATTATTACTGTGTTCTTACAATCATGTAAGTTAGAGAAAGGAAAATGTTATGATGAAAATCATAAAAAAAAAAAAAAAAAGCTGGGCATGGTGGTGTACGCCTGTAGTCTTCTGTTACTCAGGAGGCTGAGGTGAGAGGATTGCTTGAGCCCAGAAGTTCAGGCTATAGTGAGCTATGATCGTGCCACTGTGCTGTACCCCTGGTGACAGAGCAAGACCTTGTCTCTGAAAAAATAAAATAAAATAAAGAAAAATCATAAGGAAGAGAAAATACATTTACCATTCACTAAGTGGAAGTGGATCATCATAATGGTCTTCATGTTGAGTAGGCTGAGGAGGAAGAGGAAGAGTTGGTCATATTGTCTCTGGTGACAAAGGCTCAAGGAAATCCACATATAAGTGGACACTTGAAGTTCAAATCTATGTTGTTCAAGAGTCAACTGTATTTCAGGTATATTGATTGACTTTTAAATTTAATATTTATTATTGACTGAAACGGTAGTTTTACAAAAGCCTGTTACTCATCATTTTGGTTCCATGTGCAATTGAGTACCTGAAATTTAGGTTAAACTATACCATTGTTTTATTCTGGTAACAGCACTTTAAGTTTGGGGCCAAAGGTTGGGAATACTCAGATATAGTAACATCTTAATGCTAGTTTTTGTGAAAGTAGAAACTTCTGCAATGGCCTCTAAACTGAGGGTTTTTTTTCCTCCATAGATTTTATATTGCATTGCCAGGAGAGGTAAAGAGCTACATAATGTCTTTTTTCTTTTTTAAATACACACAGATAGAGCTAATTGACAGAGTTGATGACATCTATCGGAACACTTCATGGGATAATGCGGGTTTTAAAGGCTATGGAATACAGATAGAGCAGGTATTTATCAATAGATATGGCTTATATTACTCACTTAAGTTATGTAATGTAAATATTTGTGACTTGTATCCAAAACCCAAAAACTTGTCCTTAACAATAATTGTAAATAAGTTTTCTCAAATGCCAATGATTTTTCTTCTGATGAATTGTGCAGTATTTTTGATGTTAATTAGTTCTAGATTGTGAAGTTTTCTGTCCTTAGTCTCACTTTAGGCAGAAAGCCTTTTACGCTGCTGTGCTTTGTTCCTTCTTTGAATTCATGGCCTTTTTATTCTCTGTAGTTTCTTTCCCTCCTCTGATTATGCTTAAGTCTTTCGTTAAAACTGTGACACGTACCGTTGAATCCTTAGTCAGAAAATTTACTAAAAAATACCGGGTACCTTCGCAAGGCTGTATTTATATATACAGAACCTTTAGGTTCTTTCCCCTCAGATGTCTCCTTCTGATTTCTTGTAATCTGTTAACAGAGTGTGTCTAGCAATGTTATATTAGTGTCATCTTAATAGCTCATATGAAGAGTTATTTCAAATTGCTAAGACTAAAAAGACTTCTGACATAGGGTATTACTTTGGGCAGAGAGACATTTTGATATGTAAGTTATATAAATTGTTATCTCTATTTTTTTTCCAGGCTTTTTGTAGTAAACCATATTTTTATAAGTTCTACAGTATAGAATTTAGAGGTTTAAAAAAAATTTTTAAATCATTCACCATATTTATAAATGTTAAACTTTGATATTATTTGTATAAAACTAAGAGATTTTTCCCTTTTCATTCTCTTTCACTGTTTTGCATTTTCTTTTTAAGTTATTATTTGAATAGGTAACATACACACAGTACAAAAACCAGTGAAAAGTAAGTCTCTGCAACCTGTTTATTGTTAAACCAGTTCCTTTCCCCAAAGACATTCATGTCACTAGTTTCATATGTATCTTTCTAGAGATGTCATATGCATGTATAGTATATGTATATGTCTGTATTTGACACAACGGTGCTATACAGTACACTTTTATACCTCGCTTTTTCATTTCACAGTATGTTGGAGAGTACTTCATGTTCATGCATGTAAAGCTGCCTCATTTGTTTTATTATAAATAGCTGCATCATGTTTGAGTTTTAGGGACCCTGTAAATTTTCTTTTTGCTTAGGCATTTGGAACCAATTGAAGAACACAGGAATAATATAGGAGATTAAAACATTAACTTCTTTACATCTGATGAAGGATGGATTGGAGGATGTGGTTTAGATGTGCATCATGGTGGGCTTCTAAGTAGTTGTCCCAGATTTGACCTTGACCAGCCACCATCAAAACTGCAGAGTCCACCCCAGTAAGCTTACCACACAGTGGCAGAGGAGACCAGAACAGGCAGGCAGGCAGGCAGGGAAGAGAGACACACAGAAACTCTGAGCTGAGCATAGTTTCCTTTTTTCTTTATCTCACACTTACTAATGGGAGCCTTTGTTACTTTTTTTTCCCTTCTTTGCAGGTTTAATAGGAATTTATCTGAAATGCACATATAAGGAGAAGCCTCTGTTCTTAGTCTTTTATTCCTTTGATGCACAAAGAGATGTATATTTTATTATTCTTTCCTAAACTGTTGACTATAGTTCTAATAATTATTTTAGACTCCTGTAACCCAAGTTCTTATTTTTTCAAAATAAACATAGAGGATATGAAAATGTAGGAGTACATTCATATTATTATAAATAATTAATTGACATGTTTTCCATACCATATGCTTCTCTGTTTGTTTCAAACATTGAATATTAGAACTGAAGAATTTATGAATTTTGGTTTTAAAATGTTTTTTTCTAGAACAATTCTTTTTTTGAACAGATAAAATAATGCAGTATTTAGAGTCTTCTGACTTATTTTGGAAGTGTTCTAAGTATATTATCTCTTTAAGTATAGATTCGCATTCTCAAGTCTCCACAAGAGGTAAAACCTGGTGAAAAGCATTACAATATGGCAAAAAGTTACCCAAATGAAGAAAAGGATGCTTGGGATGTGAAGATGTTGCTAGAGGTAGGTCTTGGAACCCTGGATATTAACACCACTTTATGATTTCTGCTATGTGGATTGTATGTGTTTTAATGAAGGAGCATATTGGAAAAGATGGAAACCAAGAAGCAATCTCCCCCAGCTGATCCAGCAGGAACCTCATCCCATGTAACAGCATACACAACAAATAACAAAAACTCCGTGAAAAAGAAAAACATTATAAAGCAATGCTGCTGCTTTTTTTTTTTTTTTTTTTTTTGAGACAGGGTTTCACTCTTATTGCCCAGGCTGGAGTACAATGGTATGATCTCGGCTCACTGCAACCTCCGCCTCCCGGGTTCAAGCAATTCTCCTGCCTCAGCCTCCTGAGTAGCTAGGATTATAGGCATGCACCACCACGGCCAGCTAATTTTTGTATTTTTAGTGGAAACGGGGTTTCTCCATATTGGTCAGGCTGGTCTCGAACTCCCGACTTCAGATGATCCGCCTGCTTCGCCCTCCCAAAGTGCTGGAATTACAGGTGTGAGCCACTGTGCCCGGCCAAAGCAGTGCTTCTTAACCTTAATATCTTTGAGGATCTAATGAGGCAATCAGTGGATCTGCTCTAGAAAATAACATGGATACCGAATATATAGAGTTTTTGCACACTGTTTTGTTAGTTTGGGACACTTAGTTCAGGGCTCTCTGAAGCTTGTCAGTTTATCTTTTAGGGCAGTAATTATCAAACAGATTATGAACATGTATCGGACAGTAGAAATATAGCTTGGAGATCTGAAAGTTCTCTACAGGAATTTAAAATTTTTGTGTTTTTATTCTGGCGATTAATCTAAAGATGGCTAACTTAATCATTTTACATCATTTGGAGTCTTGCTGTATAACAGGATACTGCCATGTGATTCCAGTGTCTTGAGTTTGTGTGTGCTATTACTTTGGTGTAGAGTGACTTTCTATGAAGTGATAGTAGTTATATTTTAATGTGTTGGTAAGTGTATTAGTTTCCTGTTGTTGCTTTAACAAATTATCACAAGTGGAGCAGCTTGGAACAACACTTATTTATCTCATAGTTTGCATGGGCTAGTCTAGGTATGGTGTGGCTCATCTGGATTCCTGTTCAGAGTCTCATGAGGCTGAAATCAAGTTTTCAAAGCTTTAATAGAATTGAAGGATATTATAACTCTTCATCCAGATGGAGAAGCATAATGTGCAGCACCTGTGTGGTACTCATTCATACCCTGTTTAATTTGATCTGCTGAGCACCCTGAAAGGTTGGTTGAGACAGCATCATTGTTGTGAAGAGGCTCAGCAAGTGTTATTGTTTATTCCAGCTGACATGACAGAGCAGCATAGGCTGGGGGACTTAACAGAAGTTGGGGTTTTCACAGTTCTGGAAGCTGGAAGTCCAAAATCAAGGGATCAGCAGGGTTGATTTCTTCTGAGGCCACGGTACTTGTGGTGTAGGTGCTGTCTTCTCCCTGTGTTCTCACATGGTCTTTCCCTCAATGTGTGTGTATTCTGATCTTCTTATCAGGACACCCGCCATATTGGTTTAAGGCCCACCCGTATGACCTCAGTGTACCTTAATTACCTCCTTAAGGGCCCTGTTTCCAGATAGAGTCACATTCTGGGGTACTGTTGAGGGTTAGGACTTCAACATTTGAATTTTGGGGTGGCACAATTCAACCAGTAACAGGAAGATTAAATGACTTGTCTGGTTAGTCATACAACTGGTAGTGGCAGAGGTCGAATTGAGCACAGATCTCCTGACTCCTAGAACAGCTGAACCACTGTGCCTGTGTGCTTTTCTGTGAGCCTCCAGACAGCCCATGGCAGGGGAGGAACCGAAGAGAAGAATGACTTACGTTGACAGATGCTCCTCTCCAATTTTCTTCCCTGAGGCTCCTAGAATATTCTTAGAAGCCTCACCCTTTTACCACGGAACTATCAGAATCCCCATGTAACCACACTTCATTCCTCATATAGGGCTCTCTGGCCTCTCATTTAAAGCATTTTAAACATTGAGTGTTTTGGCTAGGCATGGTGGTTCATGCCTGTAATCCCAGCACTTTGGGAGGCTGAGGATGAGGCTGGTGGATTGTTTGAGCCCAGGAGCTCAAGACTAGCTTGGACAACATGGTGTACAAAAAATACAAAAATTAGCCGGGCATGGTGATGCACGCTTTTGGTACCAGCTTCTTGGGAGGCTGAGGTGGGAGGTTCACTTGAGCCTTGGGAGGTCGAGGCTGCAGTGAGCTGTGATTGCATCACTTCACTCCAGCCTGGGTGACACAGCGAGACCCTGTCTCAAACAAACAAACAAATAAAAAAAACCCCAAAATTAAGGTTTTTTAAACTTGGAGACGCTGGATGGTTATGGTAGAGGTTTTTAAAGTAATGTATGAAGCCCTTTTAAATTGAGAAAAAAAAAATCCTCTCAAACCTGCAGCATTGACTTAAATGGATGTAAAATCTTTATTTTAGTAACATAAAACTGGGTATATTTGCTTTTCTATAAGTGTATATTTATATAAATGACTATATATTATGACACTCAAAAAAGTTTAAGATTAAAATTTCTATAAAACCAGATGAATCCTTGAAATACTTGAGAGGGATCTGTTTTGGTCTGGGGTGCTGCAATCCCGTTAACAAATTGGAGCATCTCTAGTCCTAGGCTGTATGTCTTCAGAACAGCCCTCGGAGGAGCAGTGAGTTAGTTCTGAACAGCTGGAGCAAGCTCCCGAACTCTTCCCTTTTGTGCCCCTTGCCAGATGACAGTGTCTGCCTCTCACCGGTGCAGGTGGAGGAGCACTTTAGGGAAAGAGCAAAGCACTGCACGGGGTTGTGATTGCTGGTGCTGAGCTGCATGCGGTCATGGTTCTGTTCTGGAATGTTTAGTTGATTTAGATTACATCTTTGGTCTGATGTAATTGTTAATCTAAGAATGCTTTTTTTTTTTTGTCTTTCAAAGCAATTTAGCTTTGATATAGCTGAGGAAGCATCTAAAGTTTGCTTGGCACACCTTTTCACATACCAAGATTTTGATATGGGAACTCTTGGATTAGCTTATGTTGGCTCTCCCAGAGCAAACAGCCATGGAGGCGTTTGTCCAAAGGGTAAGTTTTTCCATTTCTTATGTGAATATGATGCTGGGATTATAAGCTGATTAGATTATATTATAATTCTGTATTTAATAAGCAATTTATCTTTGTTTCCTTTTGACTTTAGCTTATTATAGCCCAGTTGGGAAGAAAAATATCTATTTGAATAGTGGTTTGACGAGCACAAAGAATTATGGTAAAACCATCCTTACAAAGGTATGTTCTTTTATTTTTAAAAGAATAGTGTTAAGAGTTTATTGTAGTAGAACCTCAGTTATATATTTATGTAGATATTTTTTTAAAAATGTAATATATACTGTTTTTTCATTTCTGCCTAAAGAAAATTTATATATTTTTGTGAGATATATGAAAAAGCATAAAGAAGAAAATAAAAATGGCCTGTCAGCCTTCTTTTGAAACATGTGAGGACCACTGCTTTTCTCGAACCCTCCGTCCTGGAGCCCTCTGACCTGCAGCAACTCTTAGAGCTCCCTGTCTCCTAGTCCTGCGGTGCAGCTGTCATTCAAGGCATCCCACACCCTCTTATTTTCAGAACCCCGTGGTCTCCCTCTTTCTCAGTGCCATCATTTTGGTGTAGTGTATCTTGTAGGAGCTTCCTAAGAAAAGGTATATGACCTGCATATTGTTGGGATTTCACATATCTGAAAATGTCTTTATTCCACTCTTAAGCCTGATTGATAATTTTGGCTGAGTATATTCTTAGTTCTCATGTTCTCTGTGGTCTTCTGTACATGTTGCTTTTAAAGAATCTGAAGTCATTTTGAGTTCTTATCTTTGTACGTCACCTGTTTTTTTCTCTGGAAGATCTTACGATCTTGTTTTTCTCCAGCTATGACTGTTGAAATGTGTTTGACTACAAATAACAGAAAATTAAATAAGCAGTGGTTTAAATAAGGGGTTTATTTGTCTCAGTCAACAAGAAGTTCAGGGATAGCATTTTCCGGGTGGTACAGCAACTCAGAGGTGCCCTCAGTGGCTTAAGAACAAGCAGGAGGTCTTTGTCTTCATGCATGTCACCTCATGGTTTTAAGATGGTTCTCTTCTGTGTTAGAGAAAGGAGGAGAAAGAGAACATGGCTAGCCTAGTCTGGCCCTTCTAAAAAGCTTCTCTGGAGGCTTCATCCTGGCTTTTGTTTACAACTTACTGTACAGCACTGGGTCACGTGGCTGCCCTTAGCCTCAACGGAATGTGGAAAGGTGGCTATTTTAGCTGAGTATATTGCTGCCCTGAACAAAATTAGGGCTCATTAAGGAAGAAGGGGAGAGAGATACTGGTAGGAAATATTAGTATCCAATATACTGATTTTTAATTTTTATTTAATTTTTATTTTTTTTGAGGCAGAGTCTTGCTCTGTGGCCCAGGCTGGAAGGCAGTGGCACCATCTTGGCTCACTGTAACCTCTGCCTCCTGGGTTCAAGCGATTCTCCTGCCTCAGCCTCCTGAGTAGTTGGGATTACAGGTGCCTGTCACCACACATGGCTAATTTTTGTATTTTTGTTTTAAGTAGAGACAGGGTTTCACCATGTTGGCCAGGCTGGTCTCATGAACCCCTGACCTCAAGTGATTCATTCACCTTGGCTTCCCAGAGGGCTGGTTGGTATACTGCTATTTTGACTATGATGTTATACTTGGTGTATGTTTATACTTGGTGTAGGGTACAGGAAAATATTTGCAAAAGACACATCTTGAGAAAAGACTGCTATCTGAAATATACAAAGAGGCTGGGCATGGTGGCTCATTCCTATAGTCCCAGCACTTTGGGAGTCCGAGGCAGGAGAATCACTTGAGCCCAGGAGTTTGGAACTAACCTAGGCAAGATGGTCAGACCCTGTCTCTACAAAATTAAAAAAAAAAATTAAAAATTTCCATATGTATAAAGAACTGTTAAAATTCAACAATAAGAAAATGAACAACCTAATTTAAAAATAGACAAAAGAGCAGAACAGATACCTCCAAAGATACACAGATAGCAGAGAAGCATACGAAAAGATGCTCAGCGTCATGTGTCATTAGGAAATTGTAAATTAACAATGAAGCTGGGTGCAGGTATACATGCGTGTCGTCCCAGCTGCTTGCGAGGCTGAGGTGGGAGGATTGTTTGAGCCCAGGAGTTTGAGACCATCCTGGGCAACATTAGTGAGACCCTGTTTCTATAAAAAACTTTTTAAGAAACCCAACAACACAATACGCTATTACTAGCAGCCTATTAGAATGGCTAAAATCCCAAACACTGGCAACACAATTCCAACAAGGCTATGGAGCAACAGGAACTCTTCATTAATTGCTGGTGGGAATGCAAAAATGGAGCGGCCACTTTGGAAGACAGTTGGCAGTTTCTTTTTCTTTTTTTTTTTTTTGGAGATGGAGTTTTACTCTTATCACACAGGCTGGAGTGCAGTGGCGTGATCTTGGCTCACTGCAACCTCTGCCTCCCAGGTTTAAGCGATTCTGCCTCAGTCTCCCGAGTAGCTGGGATTACAGGTGCCCGCTGTCACTCCTAGCTAATTTTTGTATTTTCAGTAGAGATGGGGTTTCACCATGTTACGGGCCAGGCTGGTCTTGAACTCCTGACCTCAGGTGATCCGCCTGCTTCAGCCTCCCAAAGTGCTGGGATTACAGGTGTGAGCCACCACACCCGGCCATAAGAATGTTTATGGCAGCTTAATTCATAATTGATAAAACTTGGAAGCACCCAAGATATCCTTTAGTTGGTAAATGGATAAACTGGCACATCCATACAATGAGAAAAAAATAAAAAGCTATTAAGCCATGAAAATACATAGAGGAACCTTAAAAGCATACTACTAAGTGAAATAAGCCAGTCTGAAAGGCTACATACTATATGATTCCAAATATATGACATTCTGGAAAAGGCAAAACTATGCAGACTATAAAATGATCAGTGATTGCTAGATGTTGGGGGAAGGAGGGAAGAATAGGTAGAGAGCAGGGTAACTACTCTGTATGATACTTTAATAGTTGGTATAAGACATTATGCATTTGTTGAAACACAGAATATACAGCACAAAGAGTGAACCCTAACATAAACTATGGACTTCGGGTGATTTAAAAACAGGTGGTGGCGGGAGCCTATGGTCCCAGCTACTCGGGAGGCTGAGGTGGGAGGATCACTTGAGGCCAAGAGTTAGAGGCTGTAGTGTGATAACTTTGTCTGTGAATACCCACTGTATTCTGTATTCTAGCCTGAGCAACTTAGTGAGATCCTTTTTTTTTTTTTTTGATAGGGAGTCTCGCTCTGTGTCCCATGCTGGAGTGCAGTGGCACGATCTCGGCTCACTGCAAGCTCCCCCTACCGGGTTCATGCCATTCTCCTGCCTCAGCCTCCCAAGTAGTTGGGACTACAGGCACCTGCCACCATGCCCGGCTAATTTTTTGTATTTTTAGTAGAGATGGGGTTTCACTGTGTTAGCCAGAGTGGTCTCAATCTGCAGCCCTTGTGATCTGCCTGCCTCGGCCTCCCAAAGTGTTGGAATTACAGGCGTGAGCCACTGCGCCTGGCCCGAGACCCTGTTTCTTAAAGCAGAAACAAAAACAACAATGTAAAGTGGTATGAGAAAAGAAAAAGACACTAATTAGTTTTGGGGAACCTTTTAATTTCTTTCTTTTTTCTTTTTTTTTTTTTGAGATGGAGTTTTGCTCTTGTTGGCCAGGCTGGAGTGCAATTGTGCCATCTTGGCTCACTGCAACCTCCGCCTCCCAGGTTCAAGCAATTCTCTTGCCTCTGTCTCTCGAGTAGCTGGGATTACAGGCATGCGCCATCATGACCGGCTAATTTTGTATTTTTAGTAGAGATGGGATTGCTCCATGTTGGTCAGGCTGGTTTCGAACTCCTGATCTCAGGTGATCCACCTGCCTTGGCCTCCCAAAGTGCTGGGATTACAGGCTTGAGCCACTGTGCCTGGCCTTAATTTCTAAATTTATTTTTTTCTTATGGTACTTTGTTTTAGGGGGAAAAAATCTCTCAAACTGTGTTTTTCCTCTATTCTCACATCACAACAATTATCATCAACACAGAAGACTTGTGTGACCAGACCAAACGTGTGGGGATTTTCCCCCACACTTCAAGCAGTAGACAGCTAGGTGTCCTCCAATTCAATTCAAACACTCTCCATCCGGAAATAGTGTCAGATCTCACAGCTTGAGGGTTCAGTCCCTCAAGACTGACTGTTCCCTCCTCCCTACCAGTTACAAGTCTGAGCCTCCAGAACTTCTGACCAACTGGCTTCAAGTTGGGGTTTCCACGATATCCTCTTTGGGTCTGATTAATTTGCTTAAGTGGCTCACAGAACTCAGGGAAACACTTACCTTAGTTTACGGGTTTATTACATAGGATATTTTAAAGGATACAAAGAGGCCGAGTGCGGTAGCTTATGCCTGTAATCCCACTACTTTGGGAGGCCGAGGCGGGTAGATACCTGAGGTCAGGAGTTTGAGACCCAGCCTGGCCAACATGGTGAAACCTCGTCTCTACTAAAAATATAAAAATTAGCCAGGTGTGGTGGTGCATGCCTGTAATCCCAGCTACTCGGGAGGCTGAGGCAGGAGAATTGCTTGAACCTGGGAGGCGGAGATTGCAGTGAGCTGAGATTGTGCCACTGCACTCCATCCTGGGCAACAGAGGGAGACTTTGTCTCAAAAAATAAAAAATAAAAAAAGAAAGGATTCAAAGAAATAGCCAGATGAAGGGATACATAGGGCGAGGTCTGGAAGGGTCCCGAGTACAGGAGCTTCTGTCCCCATGGAGTTGGGATGTACCACTCTCCTGGCACGCGAATGAGTTCTGCACCTTCCTGTCAACCTCCACATATTCAGAATGCTCTCTGGAAGCTCTCTGAATCCTGTTATTTGAGATTTTATGGAGGCTTCATTACATAAGCATGAATGACAACTGTGTAGAAATGTGATTGGACAAAATGGGTATGTTCTCATACTAATCAACTGAGTGGGGAAACCCGCCAAGGCCTGTCCAGGTTCTCCTTGACCTGTCTGTGCAGCATTCCTTCCTCCACAGTAAAGGGCAGGACCCTCTCTAGAATGAGAATGGGGATCTCTTGACCCACAGTCAAATTAGAGTACTGCCTTGGATCAGGTAAAAGGAGGACAGGAGAAGGTCAGAGAGAGTTTCTGTTTCCTGAGGACTGCTCCTGAGCCCTAAAGCACCCCAACATTGTAACAGAGGACTGTAACCAGGGCTGTGGAGGGTTATAAGCCAGGAACCATGGACAGAAACATGTATGTGTGTATAATAGCTCATGCTCCTTTACTTTTTTGGAGTCACAACTTCTTAATGGCTTGATTTCATGACATATTTTCTTTGGTCTTCCAGAACTTTCCTCTTAAAAAAACACATAGAGCAAAAACAAAATTTGATTTGAAATTTTTGAGAGATTTTTTTAGAGTCATTAGCAAATCCACTAATGAATTTTCTCCAAGCAGTTAGGAGATATTTCTGTACATTACACCTTTGGGATTTGAGTGCTTTTGCTAAAAATTTAAGTTTTTTTTTTCCCACTACTGTTTTAATATGAACATGTGGAAAGACTTCTTGTATAGAAAAATGACTTGCAAAATATTATTTTTTTCAGGTTCCATGGAGTGATTTCCCCCTCTTAGGAAAAAAGAAATCAGGAATTTTAAGTTTATATATATTTATTTTATTTATTTATTTATTTATTTATTTATTTATTTATTTTAAGACAGACTCTCACTCTTTTCCCAGGCTGGTGTTCAGTGGCCTGTCTTGGCTCACAGCAGCCTCTGCCTCCTGGGTTCAAGCAGTTCTCCTGGCTCTGCCTCGCAAGTAGCTGGGATTACAGGCACCCACCACAAGGCCTGGCTAGGTTTTGTATTTTTAGTAGAGACAGGGTTTCACCATGTTGACCAGTCTGGTCTTGAACTCCTGACCTCAAGTGATCCGGCCGCCTTGGCCTCCCCTCCCAAAGTGCTGGGATTCCAGGTTGAGCCACTGCGCCCAGCTCGCCTGGTTAATATTTTTATTTTTGTAGAGATGGGGTCTCCCTGTGTTGCCCAGGCTGACCTCAAACTCCTAGAGTCAAATAACCCTCCCGTCTCAGCCTCCTGAAGTGCTGGTATTATAAGCATGCAGTTCTTATTCTCTTGCTGATCTGATTATAAGGCTCTATTTAAGACAGCATAGGCACAGCTGGCAGAAGTAAGTGATAGTTGGATATTGAAAAATAATGTTTTCTTTGCATGATCCTTAAGGAAGCTGACCTGGTTACAACTCATGAATTGGGACACAATTTTGGAGCAGAACATGATCCGGATGGTCTAGCAGAATGTGCCCCGAATGAGGACCAGGGAGGAAAATATGTCATGTATCCCATAGCTGTGAGTGGCGATCACGAGAACAATAAGGTATGTGTGTGTTGAGAATTTTTTAATGTGGTTTTGAAAGAGGCTCTGTGTAATGATCATAATGAGAGCTCAGAAACGTATTCCGTTCCTAGGTGTTCCCCTAGGGATGGATCTGCAAATTACAAACTACCTTGAAACGTGGCCGTATGTTTTGGGGTGAAGCACGGTCCATCTAAATCTGGTTAAAACTATCATTTGGACTTTGTTGTCAAGTTTAATGTGTAGATTTGAGCTCTAGGAAAAATTACTAATAATGGCCTTTGTTGGAGTTCTGGATTTCAGGGTCCGGTGGGCTCAGGCTTTATGTTAAAAATTTCTCATTATTTCATTTACAAGTTGTGATTCATTTTAACTCTACTGTACAATTTACATGTTTTTTATTAACTTTTGCAGATAAACACATAGTTTGCCTTACTACAAGCCTCATGGGAGAAAGGCCCTTGTCTGTCTTATTCATAGCTCTATCTCCAGTGCCTAGTAGGAGTATCTGGCATGTAACAAGTATTTGTTGAATAATTAATTGAATCATTTACTATTGAGGGCTTCTGATAGAGTATACTAGTTGATTTGGGATACTGTAAAACACTTTCAGAGACTTTAAGAGTGCTTTGACTAACTCTTAGAGTCCGAACTAAAAGTTGTGTTAATAAATACCTCGTTTTTTCATTTTATTTGAAGTTAAACAGCATAAAGCAGTGTGAGGAAAACAATAGCTGCGCTGCTGAGTTAAAGAGGGTTGGTGGGGAGAGCTTAAAGGAGTTTGATTCTAATCACAAAAGATTGTGAAGTATTTGTCCTGACTCCTATTTTGAGCCAGGCTGTGGGCTAATGTGCAAGCCTACCCTGGACATAGAGGGAAGGATTACTTCTGCTTTTCCCTGGCTCTGACACCCTGCTTTCTGAAATTTCTGCCTCCTGTTCTTTTCGTGATCTTTGATTATTGCATCTCATTTTCTTTGGCTTTTTATGTATATTTTCTGCATCTCATTTTCTTTGGCTGTTATGTGTAAACAGTTCCTTCCTCTGTTACTTTGCATGTTATGTTTTATTTTTCCTCTGCCTGACAACTTGTGCCAAATAAACATTTTTCTACCCCTTTTTGTCTACTCTTCCAACTTGTCAAACTGTTGAATTTTCCTTCTCTTTTCTAAGTCTCTGCATTTCTAATCATGTTTGCTATAGTTCAGTGCTGTCCAATAGAACTTTCTGCTGTGGGGTGGGGAATGTTCTGCGTCTGCTCTGCCCAGTATAGTAGCCACTGCCCAGTGGAGCAATTGAAATGTGGCTAGAAACTGAGGAACTGAATTGTAAATTCTATTTAATTTAATTTTTTTTTTTTTTTTTGAGATGGAGTCTTGCTCTGTTGCCCAGGCTGGAGTGCAGTGGCGCAATCTTGGCTCACTGCAAGCTCCACCTCCCGGGTTCACACCATTCTCCTGCCTTAGCCTCCCGAGTAGCTGGGACTATAGGTGCCCACTACCACGCCCGGCTAATTTTTTGTATTTTCGGTAGAGACAGGGTTTGACTGTGTTAGCCAGGATGGTCTTGATCTCCTGACCTCATGATCCGCCCGCCTCGGCCTCCCAAAGTGCTGGGATTATAGGCATGAGCCACCACGCCCGGCCTTTATTTAAATTTTTAATAATGTTTGCCTGTGATGGGAGATCACTTGAGCCTAGGAGTTCAAGATCAGCCTGGGCAACATGTGAAACCCATCTCTACAGAAAATACAAAAATTAGCTGGGCATAGAAGCACATGCTTGTAGTCCCAGCTACTCAGGAAATGGGCATTAACTGTAAAAGGACATAAGTGACATTCCTGGAAAGACGGAAATGTCCTAAAATTGACTTATGGCAATGGTTTCAACACTTGGTAAAGTTATTAGAAATCACTGAGTTACATACTTGAAATGGGAGAATTTTGTGATATGTGAAATATGTCTTAATAAAGTTGTTAATAAGCCAACAAACAAAAACAGCAGTGTGGGAGCAGAGGAAAGGTAGTGCGAATGTAGAGGAGCTGTGAAGCCATGAGGTGATCATTGTTGAAGCTGGTGAGGGGCACGGGGGCATTCATGATACCATCCTATCTACTTCATAGATGCTTGAATATTTCTGTAATAGAAAGTGTAAAATATGTGACTAGAAACAAAATTTAAGTAGCCACATATGATTGGTGGCTACCATATTGCATACTGTTTCTCTAAGTAATAGGTTATATTCTTCTTGGTTATGAGGATAGTGTCAGAACTTTGGAGGGAAATGTTTTACTTTGCAGACTGCCTGAGTGGACATGCATGTTGCTAACTCTTCCTGCTACCAGTTCTGGGGCTCTTCAAAACAGCCCTGTAAGAACTTGCCAATGAGGCATGGTGGCTCACACGTATAATCCCAGCACTTTGAGAGGCCGAGGTGGGCAGATCACTTGAGCCTAGGAGTTCAAGATCAGCCTGGGCAACATGTGAAACCCATCTCTATAGAAAATACAAAAATTAGCTGGGCATAGAAGCACATGCTTGTAGTCCCAGCTACTCAGGAGGCTAAGGTAGGAGGAACCTGGGGAGTTCAAGGCGGCAGTGAGCCAAGGTTGTGCTACTGCACTCCAGCCCGGATGACAGAGTGAGACTTTGTCTCAAAAAAAGGAAAAAGAAAAAAAAGAACTTGCTAATGAGAATGGGGCCTGGGAAGAACGTTTTTTTTTTTTTTCCCCCAGGCGCTGCCAGTGTGTATCAACAAAGAACAATTTATTTGGTTTGTCCTGAGCACATCATATTTAGTCTGTGTTTTTCTAGTTTGGTTGCTCAAGTAGGAATCCCCTTGTAAGAAGATAATGTGCATCTTCTTTGTTTTATTTATTTATTATTATTTATTATGATTTTGTTTGTTTGTTTGTTTTTTGTTTTTTGAGATGGAGTCTCGCTCAGTCACCCAGGCTGGAGTGCAGTGGCGCGATCTCGGCTCACTGCAAGCTCCGCCTCCCGGGTTCACGCTATTCTCCTGCCTCAGCCTCCCAAGTAGCTGGGACTACAGGCACCCGCCGCCACGTCCGGCTAATTTTTTGCATTTTTAGTAGAGATGGGGTTTCACCATGTTAGCCAGGATGGTCTCGATCTCCTGACCTTGTGATCTGCCCGCCTCGGCCTGCCAAAGTGCTGGGATTACAGGCGTGAGCCACCGCACCTGGCTATTATGATTTTTTGAGGTGGAGTCTCACTCTGTCGCCCAGGCTGGAGTGCAGTGGTGTGATCTCTGCTTACTGCAACCTCTGCCTCCCGGGTTCAAGTGATTCTCCTGCCTCATCCTCCCGAGTAGCTGGGGTTACGGCGCCCACCACCATGCCCGGCTAATTTTTGTAGTTTTTGTAGGATGGGGTTTCACCATGTTGGCCAGGTTGGTCAACTGGTCAACAAACTCCTGACCTCAGGTGATCCACCTGCCTCGGCCTCTCAAAGTGCTGGGATTACAGGCATGAGCCGCTGCTCCCAGCCTATGTTTTAAATGAATTCCTTAATAAAAATATTTTTAACTAGATGAAAAGGGCTTACAGGACAAAACTAAAGTAGTTCCTTGACCTAGAAAGACAGAACCTGCCACTCTCAACTAGGCGAGCCTGTGAAGAGCAGTCTGCCGTGGGTGGGCTTCCCCCGTGGACAGCTGACATTCGTGAAAAGGAGTGTAGGACCTTTGAGATTGTAACTTCTCAGGAAGGTTTGCTGGAGGGAAGAGGAGGTCTTATGACAAGGATACAAACAGAAGCTGCCACATCTTCAGGGATGTGTAGGCAGAAAGCCAGAGTTGAGGGCTGGTCCTTTTTTCGTTACTGCTCTCCAGCTGCTTGGGAGTTGTAACTCTGACAAGTCAGTGAAGAGGTCTTCTTATCTGTTCACTGTGATTTTTAACTCCATTTTAACCTGATAAAATGGAGCCCAGAGATACATGATGTTGATGAATGAACCCACCAAAATGCCAACTGCCTGAGGCCCAGATTAGAATAACCAGACCCCTTAGACATCTGTACTGTAAAAACAGATTTGGGCCGGGCGCAGTGGCTCACACCTGTAATCCCAGCACTTTGGGAGGCCGAGGTGGGCGGATCATGAGGTCAAGAGATCTAGACCATCCTGGTCAACATAGTGAAACCCTGTCTCTACAAAAAATACAAAAATTAGCTGGGTGTGGTGGTGCGCGCCTGTAGTCCTAGCTACTCAGGAGGCTGAGGCAGGAGAATCACTTGAACCCGGGAGGCGGAGGCTACAGTGAGCCAAGATTGCACCTCTGTAGTCCAGCCTGGCAACAGAGCGAGACTCCATCTCAAAACAAACAAACAAACAAACAAAAAAACCGAAACCAACCAGATTTGAAGATGTTTTTTAAAAAGCCAGTTAGTATTTCTGTTTAAGATGAGGTCTTTGCTATCTTTCTGAAAGTAGCTCCTTTCATGTCTGATTTGGTAGTTACAGGCACCTTTGGAGGGTCCCATACACTTGGCTCTCAGGGGCTTCATGATTGTTGTCTGGGGTGAAAGTGAAGCCATTTTGGCATCTGCAGAGCACTTCGGAGACCCCGACCTAAGAAGTAACTACGCTCAGTTTTCCCTAAGCCTCTTTCTTCTTTTTTTATAACTTCAGGAGGTCTGGAAAATGACCTCAGTTTTAGAGCTCCTGATAAAACCCTCAGCCTTAAAAGGGAGTTATCCTAGTGGTTCTGTACTCCAGGGTGGGAAGCTAGGGTAGAGACTTTCTTTGACACACTGGCCTTGCTGGTCGATGAAAATGTTTAGGTAATATTTTGGGATTCAGTTTATGTAAAATGTACTATCATGCCTGTTACTAAGCTCAAATATTTAAACAACTTTAAACCTGGATCATCCATATAAGTAGCCAAGGAAGGAGAAGAAACCCCTTCTCCTGCATTTCTGAATCATTTTGTCTGGGACGACAGTAACCTACAGAGGTTCTTAATTCTTGTCACTGCATGAGTGGCATGCCTGAGGTGGGGAGATTTCAAGTCTGATGGAGCTACGAGCTCTCTGTTGTGCTATTCTGCTTGTCCTCAACTGGACTTTGGCTGGGATGTTTGGCCTCAGTGTTTGTATAGCTTGCTTATCTTCATAAGAAGAATTATAGATCCTTAACCAAGTTCACAGCAATCATTTAGCATTCAACGGAAGGAGGTTCTCAGTTCCACATCAGTGGCCTTTGGCGGGGACTGTGATGGCCTTGCCATAACTCCAGGGTGGCTCTGGTGGTGGTTTTACATTAAGAGTTTGTCTCTAGAGAAGACACAAACATTGCATGGGAATACATTTTTATGATGTTATTTTGGGTCCTTACTGCCTTTTTTCTCTCAAGATGTTTTCAAACTGCAGTAAACAATCAATCTATAAGACTATTGAAAGTAAGGCCCAGGAGTGTTTTCAAGAACGCAGCAATAAGGTGTGTGGGAACTCGAGGGTGGATGAAGGAGAAGAGTGCGATCCTGGCATCATGTATCTGAACAACGACACCTGCTGCAACAGCGACTGCACATTGAAGGAAGGTGTCCAGTGCAGGTGAGGAGTCTTTCCACAGGGATTTTGGGAAGCTGGTATAACAAGATGTCCAAAATAATAGAAGACTGAACTTGCAGGGGTTTTAGAATCAGCTGAAAGGGGTGTGTATGTGTTTGTTTACATTTACCTCTTTTGCCCTTCACAACAAGAAATTGCTTTCTGGGCTGGACACGGTGGCTCACTCCTGTCATCCCAGCACTCTGGGAGGCTGAGGTGGGAGAAATGCTTGAGCCCAGGAGTTTGAGAACAGCCTGGGCAACATAGTGAGACACTGTCTCTTAAAAACCAAACAAACAAATAAGAAGCTTTCTGGAAAGCAGTGTTACATTATGTAACAAAATCCTTGACCTTGCATGCTCCTTGGTTTAGCAGTCCTATAGTTAAAATAATCCTTTTTTTTTTTTTTTTTTTGAGATGGAGTCTCGCTCTGTCGCCAGGCTGGAATGCAGTGGCGCGATCTCGACTCACTTCAATCTCTGCCTCCTGGGTTCAAGTGATTCTTCTGCCTCAGCCTCCTGAGTAGCTGGGACTACAGGAAGGCACCACCATGCCTGGCTAATTGTTTGTATTTTAGTAGAGACGAGATTTCACCGTGGTGGCTACAATGGTCTCCAACTCCTGACCTTGTGATCCGTCCACCTCAGCCTCCCAAAGTGCTGGGATTACAGGTGTTAGGCACTGTGCCTGGCAAAAAAATATTTTTTATTTTATTTTACTTTATTTTTGTTTTTTGAGATGGAGTCTCACTCTGTTGCCAGGCTGGAGTGCGGTGGCACAATCTTAGCTCACTGCAGTCTCCGCCTCCCGGGTTCAAGTGATTCCCCTGCCTCAGCCTCCCTAGTAGCTGGGACTACAGGTGCGCACGATCATGCCTGGCTGATTTTTTGTATTTTAGTAGAGACGGGGTTTTAGCATGTTGGCTGGAATGGTCTTGATCTCCTGATCTCATGATCTGCCTGCCTTGGCCTCCCAAAGTGCTAGGATTACAGAGGTGAGCCCCCGTGCCCCGCCTTTATTTTATTTTAGTTTTTGAGACAGGGTCTCACTCTGTTGCTCAGGATGGAGTGCAGTGGCACAATCATGGCTCACTGCAGACTCGACCTCCCAGGCTTAATCAGTCCTTCCACCTTAGCCTCCCAGATAGATAGGACTACAGGTGTGTGCCACCTGGCTAATTTTTCTTGTATTTTTTATAGAGATGGGGTTTTGCCATGTTGTCCAAGCTGGTCATAAAGTCCTGGGCTCAAGTGATCCACCCTTCTAGGCCTCCTAAAGTGTGGAGATTCTAGGTGTGGGCCACCGTGCCTGGCCCAAATAATCTTTTTAATTTCTTTTATTTATTTATTTTTTTGAGACGGAGTCTTGCTCTGTCACGCAGGCTGGAGTGCAGTGGCCTGATCTTGGCTCACTGCAACCTCCGCCTCCTGGGTTCAAGCCATTCTCCTACCTCAGCCTCCCCAGTAGCTGGGATTACAGTGTGCACCACCACACCCAGCTAATTTTTGTGTTTTTAGTAGAGACAGGTTTCACCATGTTGGCCAGGCTGGTCTTGAACTCCTGATCTGCCCGTGATCTGCCCGCCTTGGCCTCCCAAAGTGTTGGGATTACAGGCGTGAGCCACCGTGCCTGGCCGCCCAAAGAATCTTTTAAGGAAACAGAGATGTATAAGATTTTAACAAGGTTTTTTTTTTATGGCTACATCCTAATAGCAAAATTTTGGAAACAATCAAAATGACAGTCTTGGGATATGAATGTTATCATGATTCTATACACTGGAATAGTGTGGAGGAAGCAGGTTACAAGTTAGAAAGTTACCCAGTTTTTCATTTTTATATCCACTGTTAGACCAGTGCCTGGCCTAGAAGTAAAAGGGTTTAAACTTCAGTTTTCTGGTGAATAATTGAGATTTAACTGGATACAGTGCATATTAACACTGTAGATGCTGATGGGGAGTAGAGTTCTGGCTGCTGAGTGTCTTAGCTATGGATTGCCTTGTGGCCCAACCAACCTTGTCTTTTTTTTTTTTTTTTTTTTTTTGAGACGGAGTCTCGCCCTGTTGACCAGGCTGGAGTGCAATGGTGCAACCTCGGCTCACTGCAACCTCTGCCTTCCAGGTTCAAGCGATTCTCCTGCCTCAGCCTCCTGAGTAGCTGGGATTACAGGGTGCGGCACCACGCCTGGCTAATTTTTTGTATCTTTAGTAGAGATGGGGTTTCACCATGTTGGCCAGGCTGGTCTCAAACTTCTGACCTCGTGGACCACCCGCCTCATCTTTTTTTTTTTTTTTTTAAGAGACAGAATTTTGCTCTTGTCGCCTAGGCTGGAGTGCAGTGGCATGATCTTGGCTCACTGCAACCTGCACCTCCCTGGTTCAAGCGATTCTCCTGCCTCAGCTTCCTAAGTAGCTGGGATTACAGGAGTATGCCACCATGCTCGGCTAGTTTTTGTATTTTTAGTAGAAATGGGGTTTCACCATGTTGGCCAGGCTCACATTGAACTCTCCTGACCTCAGGTGATCCACCTACCTTGGCCTCCCAAAGTGTTGGGTTGGGATTATAGGCATGAGCCACCTTGCCCAGCCCATCTTGTCTTTTTAAAATTAATGCATTAAATGAATGAAAACCAAGGATACCAAGATGTTTCAAAGGTGATTGCTGTGTTCCCATTCTTTTCTACTACAGCGTGGCATTGATGTGACCTTACGCACATTAGGAGGGGACAGAGTGTGTGCAGGTAGCTATAGCAGCGGAGATGTCTGATGATATAGGAGTGGGGATGGAGCCAGGAGGTCTTCCCCTGTGATATTCAGGTCACTGTAACGTAACAGTAGCATTTGGTTTGATATGGGGCTGTAATTTGAATTGCTCTGTTCCTGTCTGCTCTTCTTCTCCAGTGATAGGAACAGTCCTTGCTGTAAAAACTGTCAATTTGAGACTGCCCAGAAGAAGTGCCAGGAGGCGATTAATGCTACTTGCAAAGGCGTGTCCTACTGTACAGGTTCGTGTTCTTGTTGCTTTCTTGGAATGCTGTGGTTCCAATGTGTGCGTGTCTTTGAAAACAAGATTATGTTTTGTTCAGATGAAACCCACCGTTTTTGACCTCATATGCCGGGTTGAGTTTCTGGCACTCCTTGGTTTGTGACACTTGGCTTTGGTGGGTTTAAGACCTGTTTTTATTTGTTTCATTTCCATCACTCTCTTCTTTCCCCTCACAGACATCCACTGTACTGTGGCTAATATTTGCCTGGATATGTGTATATCCTTGAAAGACCATATAGTGTTATTTTGTGTTTTTAATGTGCCAACATGATATTCCACATTACATTTACTTTTAAAAAAATCAGTATCATGTTTTAAAGAATTATCTGTATTGTGCCACAGATAATTTAACAAGGTTTTTCATGGCTACATCCTAATAGCAAAATTTTGGAAACAATCAAAATGACAATCTTGGGATAATGAATGTTATCATGAATCTGTACACTAGAATAGTGTGGAGGAAGCAGGTTACAAGTTAGAAGGTTACCCAGTTTTTCTATATGTATCTATATGTATTTCACTGTTGGGGGCACCTACATATTGTTTACTTATATGATTGGCTGTGTTTTACTTACAGTTCACCAGGTGGTAGCTACTTCCATTGCCTTCATCCCCTTGATATTCATACAATATCCTCCTACGTCCCTTCAGGAACCCGCGTGTTTCTCTGGGTACTGAGGAGTGTAATTGTGTAGTCACAGAGGCAGGATATGCTGGTCTCTAGAGCACCACTGCTAGGTTGCCTGTGTCTGAGAACTCCTGTATCCCAACGTTCTGGCCAACACTTGGAATTACTCTGCTGTCCTATTAGCGTGATGAGTATAAAGTAATCTCTTGTTCTTACATTTTTTGTAACAGCCTTTGTCCTAATGCACTTACTTACATTTTTCTTGAGCATCTCTTTATATTTTTCAGCTATTCAAATTTCTCCTGTGAATAGCCAGTTCATATATTTGGTTCATTTTTTATAAATTGGGTTTCATGTTATTTCACTACTGTGGATTTGGAGGAGTTCTTAGGTAATCCATTTGGTTTGCATACACCTCCTATCTGTTGCCATTCTCAGAACATAAATCTTTAATTTTAACATAATCAAATCCATTATTTTGTTGTGTGTGTATGTTTATTTCTTAAACACATGGTTCAGAAAAGCCATGGTGGATGGCTAAAAAGATATTTTCCACAGCTGCTTCTATTAGTTTCGTAAGTTTTCCTTTTACATTCAGGACTTGAATCTTTCTGGAGCTAACCTTTCCAGGTGTCCAGTATCTTCTGTTGTTCTTTCAATTGTTGCTTTAAAAATTTCAAAGCTACATTATTCCTAGGTATATAAACGGACTATCTCTACATCTTTATCTGCTGTTCCTTACCAGTATATAATGTTCCTTTTTTACCCTTGTGATGTTTTTTGACTTAAATTGTCAAAAAGCAATATTCAGCTTGCTATTCTAGTGTTTTTGTTCCTCTGATATATCTATCCCATTCTTATATTTTTCAAAATTTGTCTCTCTTGGTTGGTTGGATTTTGTAATAGCTTTATTGATACATAATTCACACCCATGCAGTTTGCCCACTTAAAGTGTACAGTTTAATGGTTTTTAGTATATTCAGATTTATGCAGTCATCACCACAATTAATTTTAGAACAGTTACATTACTCCAGAAAGAAACCCTGTATCCTTTAGCTGTGATCCTCCAGTCCCGCCATTCCCCACAACTCAGAGCAACCACTAACCACCCTGTTCTTTATGGAGTTGTCTGTTTTGAACATTTCATATAAATGGAATTATACAAACTGTGGTCTTTCGTGACCACATATTGTATGACTGGCTTCTTTCACTGAACATAACATTTTCAAGGTTCATGTATGTTATAGCATGTATCAGTACTTCATGTACTTTTATTGCTGGGTAATATTCTATTGCATGGATATGCCACATTTTGTTTATTCATTCGCTGGTTGATAGACATTTGAGTTGCTTCCACTTTTTTGCTATAACAAATAATGCTGCTGTGAACATTTTTGTATGAGTTTTTGTGTGGACAATTCCTTTGGATATTACTCAGGAATAGAATTTCTGGGTCATATGGTAACTGTGCTTAATCTTTTTAGGAGCTGTCAGACTGTTTTCCAAAATGACTACGCCACTTTTACAGTCTCAGCAGCATTGTGTGAGGGTCCCAGCTTCTCCATATCCTCTCCAACACTTGTTATTGTCTTTTTTATTATAACCATCCTAGGTTTTGTGATAAGGATGCAAACAGAAAGCTGGAGGTCTTCAGGGACCTAGTGAACGAAGTTGTGTCTTAGTTTGGCTTGACTTTGGTTTTAAGTGTGCATATTATGACATGTTGCTCACGTTTTTATGTTCTGGGATCTGTCACTATCACATTACTTTGCCAGATGTTAAGAACCTGAATATCTAAATCAAGCTTTAAAGAAGCATTTGCTAGCTATGCTCAATGTTTCATCTTCACTATAATAATAAAACAGATTTAGGAAAATGCTTTCTTTTAAATAAGTGTAAGTAAAACAATTTGAAAACATGTTTGTTCTTATCAAACAGCCTTTTGTTCCCTTGATATTTTATACAAAATAGTAGATAGCAGAGGATAAGTTCCTGATAAGGAATCAGTATTTTCTAACAAGAGAAGTTAGAGAACAAGAACCTCAAAAAAAAAAAAAAAAAAAGAAGAAAAAAGAAAAAAAGCAATTAGCATTTCACAACCAGCAGTGGCAACATCACCTAGGAACTTATTAGAAATGGAAATTGTCAGTCCCCTCCCTGGATCTACTGCACCAAAAAATATGGGAAGGGAGGCCAGCAGTCTGTACTGTGCAACCTTCTGTCAGGTGATTTCCATGCATGCTAAACTTTGGGGACCATGCTAAATAGATGATACTGTTTTCAAAATTATTTTCCTACCTGTCTAATACTCTGACTTCAGTCTTTTAAGAACACATGCTCAACAGATATTTATTGAGCATTTTTTATATTTATCAGGGCAGTATAATATACCAAAAATACAATAATGATCCACAGTATAAACCTTCCCCGAGTTCACTGGACATCATACTTTCAGTAATAGTTTGTTAAATGACTGCTGACACAGTGAATGCCCAGTGCTCATGAAAGGTTTTATGAGAACAGAGGCAAAGTGCCTGGTTATCTGTTGGGTACTTAATAAACCATCACTTTTGTTTGAAACTGGCCAAATTTCTGTACATTTTGTGTTACTGCTCTGAAGCCCTTTAAGTCAGAATTCTTTTGATTGGCTTCATTCTTCAGCTGAAAGGCCAGTCCAGAGCTGTGGATATAGTCCATTGCTTTCATAAAGTGGTTTTTTTCTCCTCCTCTATTTGAGTTGACTTTTAGCTGCTTGTGCTGTTCATTTTCCAGAATGATTCGCTCATTCCATCCTGTCTCTCCCAGTTTAACTTTCTTTGGTGGCTTTTCTTTGGCATTACTGGCCTGGGCACAGTGGCTCATGCCTATAATTCCAGTACTTGGGAGGCCAAGGTGGGAGGATCCCTTGAGCCCAGGAGCTTGACACCAGCATGGGCAACACAGGGAGATCTCATCTCTTGAAAGAAAAGAAAGAAAATTAGCCAGGTATGGTGGCATACGCCTGAAGTCCTAGGTACTTGTGAGGCTGAGGCAGGAGGATTGCCTGAACCTAGGAGTCTGAGGCTGCAGTAAGCTGTGATCACACCCCTGCCTTCCAGCCTGGGTGACAGACTGAGACCCTGTCTCAAAAGGAAAATAAAAAGAATAATTGATTTATTCAAGAAATATTTGTAGTATACCTATAATGTGGTAGGGATTGGAGATAATTTGATAAATAGATTTGATCATTGCTGTCATGGGGCTTACCAGTCTAGTAGAGGGAAAACATAAAATAACATTAAATATATATAAATTGCAAAACATATGCAATGAAGGAGAGAAGGAGTGTGATAGTGCAAAATGGAAGTGGGAGGCCACATCCACTTAGACAGCATCCTCAGGGATATCTCAGAAAACCTTTGAGACAAAACTGAATCCATAAGAAAAGCCAGCTAACTGCCCCAAAAGTGCAAACACCAGCATTCCAGGTAGAAGGAATAGTGTCTGTTAACATTGAAGGAACTGAATAGAGGTTGTAGCCAAAGCAGTGGGCTGTGGGAGAGCTGTGTGAAGTCAGGGCCAGATAGGGAAGGCCGTGGGGCTCTTTTTAGCCTTCCTACCAAGTTTGCCATTTATTCTAAGTAATGGCACATAGGATATTCTTTTATATATGACTGTGAGATGCAGAAGTGGAGACCATGCATTCTAACCGGGGCTTGGGAGGTCAGGGACTCATGCAGTCTAACCTGGCACATAGCCAGGCACTCCCATTTAAATGCTGATTGCTGGTGAGATTCAGGCTCTTGTCCTAGCTCTGTAGGTCACTTTTTGCTGTTTGCAAGGTAAGATGCTCACTTGTATGAGAAACAGCATATTATGCACCTGTAGAACTGGTGGACCTGCAACTCATTCTTTTTGTTATGACTGGTGTTTGCTTCCAGGTAATAGCAGTGAGTGCCCACCTCCGGGAAATGCTGAAGATGACACTGTTTGCTTGGATCTTGGCAAGTGTAAGGATGGGAAATGCATCCCTTTCTGCGAGAGGGAACAGCAGCTGGAGTCCTGTGCATGTAATGGTGAGCACAGTTTTATGCCCACTCCAGCAGCAGGAGAAAACATGGCCTTTGTCTGCCAGGTTCCCTTCCTCCATTTGGAGGTTGTGCTAATGAGAACAGTGGTGAGATCCAAGCCGAGGATGAGGGGAGGGGGAAAGGCAGGGTAGTGTCTGGAGACAGGCATCTCTGCATGCAGATCCTGGCTCCTCCACCGTACGTGGGAGTCCTGTCCTGTTGGTGTTTCTTCTTGCTGCATTTTCAGGCCATATGGCAGGCTTTGAGGTGGGAGAGGAGGGAATTTTATTGTGGGGGAGTGAGTGAGTAGGTAGAGGTGTGTCCTAGCTGTCCTCTGCTCCATATCATACAAACCACGAAAGCAGCAGTAGCTATCTACATTGGCATGGAACTAGGACACTCCTGCAAGAACTCAACCAGAGAGAGCTGATTCCAGGATCTGACCCCACTAGATGAGGATTTTTGCAGTTATCAAGAAGGCGGAGTCTGCTCCCCTCTGATCTCTTAGAGCAGCCTGGGGCAGGAGCCTCTCTCCTGCTGGCCTGTCAGTTTTCCTTAGGTTTCTGCGCTGTTTTGGAACTCCTGGGTTTGAGGGCATCCTCATGCACTGGTCAGGGACTGGCTGGACTCTGCTTCCCACCCCACTTAAACCATGGAGCATATGGGAGTCAACGAAGGAGTTCTGTTGCTTTCAAAATAGACAAAGAGCCAGGTGTGGTGACTCACACCTGTAATCCCATCACTTTGGGAGGCCGAGGTGGGTGGATCACTTGAGGTCAGGAGTTCAAGAGCAGCCTGGTCAACATGGCAAAACGCTGTCTCTACTAAAAATAAAAAAATTAGCCAGGTGTGGTAGTGTACACCTGTAATCCCAGCTGCTAGGGAGGCTGAGGCAGGAGAATTGCTTGAACTCGGGGTGTGGAGGCTGCAGTGAGCTGAGATCGTGCCACTATACTCCAGCCTGGGCGACAGAGCAAGACTCCATTTCAAATAAATAAATAAATATAAATAAATAAAAGACAAAGAACCCAGTAGTTAAATCACTGGGTTGGAAGCTTACCATCCATATAGTTGAGTAAGGAACTCTTCCAAGTTCAAAAATGTGTAGGTAAAGAAGATAGGTTGAGGGCAGTGTCTCACATCTATAATCCCAGCACTTTGGGAGGCCAAGATGGGTGGTTCACTTGACTCAGGAGTTGTTTGAGACCAGCCTGCCAGCCTGGGCAACATGGTGGAACCTCATCTCTTAAAAAAAGAAAAAAAAAGAAAAAAAAAAAAGATAACACATAGCAGGTGCCAAATAAAAAAATCTGTTGTGTTGAATGGCAAGAGGCTTGGGTTGCTCTGGAAGCACAGAGCCCGACACAGTAAAAGCCCAAGAAATATTTTATAAATTAGTGAATGATGGAAAGGTTTTCTTTTTTTTTTTTTTTTTTGAGATGGAGTCTCACTCTTACCCAGGCTGGAGTGTAGTGGCACGGTATCAGCTCACTGCAGCCTCCGCCTCCCGGGTTCAAGTGATTCTTGTGCCTCAGCCTCCTGAGTAGCTGGGACTACAGGCAAGCACCACTACACCTGGCTAATTTTTTAATCTTTGGTAGAGATGGGGTTTTGCCACGTTGGCCAGGCTGGTCTCGAACTCCTGGCCTCAAGTGATCCGCCCACCTTGGCCTCTCAAAGTGCTGGGATTACAAGCGAGAGCCACTGCTCCCGGCCTTTTCTGAAAAGGTTTTCTTTTTGCTTGTTTTTGTGTTCTAGTTGATTTCTTTCTTCTCCTAAGTATAAATATGGTTTAATTTTCTGGCATTTCTACCATTCCTGTGTATACCCACATGGCTCACAGATGCCCAGTGACCTGTCAGAGCTGTTCTTGGTGGAGGAGTTGTGGAGCTTTGGCTGTAGGGCTCATGCCCCGGGGTCACTTAGCTCTCCACCCAAGGGTGGACAGCTGTGTCCCAGCTGCTCTCGCTTTCAGGGAGCCAGTGTGGGCCCTGAGGGGCACACTTTAGACTGAAAAGCCAAGGACTGAAGTGGGCAGGGTAACAAGAATGTTGGGACAAAGGGAAACATTTAGAAGAGCATTGTGAGAGGCTTGAAGTGGAGAGAATAGTTAGACTTTTAAGAGACGTCTTTCATCTAGAACGGATTTTTCTCTGTATTTTTTTTTTTTTTAAACCTTGTGGCCTCTGTCACTGAAGGCTGAGGAGTGTGACCTCAGAAACTACTCCTTGGTGCGGGCTATGGATAGTATTAGCTATTGAAATAAAAAATAAATGTGATTTCTTGCCTCTTTGGGACCATGGTCAGGGAGGAAAGAGGAGACAGGAGGTCTCAGAACAATCCAGCTGTCAATGCGTGTTCTCTGTTCCAGAAACTGACAACTCCTGCAAGGTGTGCTGCAGAGACCTTTCTGGCCGCTGTGTGCCCTACGTCGATGCTGAACAAAAGAACTTATTTTTGAGGAAAGGAAAGCCCTGTACAGTAGGATTTTGTGACATGAATGTGAGTATTTATGTCCAGCTTTTTCTGTAACAGCCAGATAGGAAGTTTTTATTTTGTAAGTACTTGATTTTGCAAATAAAAAGAAATCAAAACACAAAGGGGGCTACATCCTTCTGGCCCATTGTTATCTATGAGTATTACTTAGGAGGAGAAGACAGAGTGCTTTCAGGTCCCTGCCTGTAGTTTCCTTCCATAGTGGGAGGCTTCGAGCCCAGAGACTGAGAAGGACTGGGGTGGGGACTTTATGGTAAGGTTGGTTGGTTTTAGGCAGTGGGTCCTAATTATGTTTTCCTGGATTACTTACAGAATTGACTAAGATTGCAAAATTATTCAAGGTGTGATTTTGAAACAGGTGCTGAATGAGTAGGAAAGACGTAGAAGACTGCTTGACTGACTTAAGCCAGACCCTTTTGTTCTCTAGAGAAGCATAATTTTTCTCATGCAGAATGATGGGAGAGGGTTTCAAGGTTTAAGAGTCTTCACAGGGAGTCTGGCTGTGTTCTTCACTGTCCACTGTGTATGTGTAGAGTCCTTATTGGAATGCCTCATCTTTAGCAAACTGGTTTTCTTGATTTTTGTCTCCTGGTAATTCTAAATCACTTGTTAAAATGGACTAATTATCAAAGGGTTAATGACAGCATGTCCTACTTTCTGGGGTACTCATTACGCTGAAGTTATTGCCTTGTGTCAAAGATGGGAAAATGTTTGATTTTAATGAAGCCCTTTACATGTCAGTTATTTTTATAAAGCTACATTGCTTCTGAATACATTGTGTTTGGGAATGATGCTGTATGTTTTTTCTTCATAGGGCAAATGTGAGAAACGAGTACAGGATGTAATTGAACGATTTTGGGATTTCATTGACCAGCTAAGCATCAATACTTTTGGTAGGTGATTTCCCCAGATTATTTACTGAGAGCTGAGTTGATTTCTGTGATGACATTAGAAAAGTGTGCTTTCAGAGTGATATGCTCTAATTCTGCAGTAGAAGGTGGAAATATTCACTACTTTTGTTATGAAACAACTTTGTTGGCTAGAATAAAATGAACTCATAGATAGTCTGTCCCCGTGGAGCTTGGAGGCACAGATTTTCTGACAAGGGAAATAAAGTCAAAATATTGGCTTCCTTCTTTACCCAAAAATATACATGTGACTAGCATAAGCATAGTTTAATGCTATAGACTGAATCCTGCTTGATGTAAAAGTGGGCCTCATATTTTGCAGAAGCAGGCAAAATCATGTCCTCATGATTTTATCATGTCCTCACAGGTCCATAGTTTAATCACAAATAATATCCAGGTAACAAAAACTTTGTCTTCTTAAGCATTTACTGGTAGTAGCAGTCTATATGATTAGTTTGTTGACACAGTTACTCCAGGTAGCATGTTGAATATTCTGCAATCTCTTCCTATCAGCTAGTATACGAGGGCTGTTTCTTTAAAAGCACTTGGTAAGGAGAGATGGTCTGGTGTAATATAGGCAGCACGGACACTCTTCTCAATACTGTGTCGGTAGGAGTGTCTAGCCAGCAGCTCTGGCATATGATGGTAATATCCGAACAGCGTTTCACTTTAGATTTGTGAAGTACTTGGTCAAGACATTCACTGTTTGGAATTGTTCACAGGAAAGTTTTTAGCAGACAACATCGTTGGGTCTGTCCTGGTTTTCTCCTTGATATTTTGGATTCCTTTCAGCATTCTTGTCCATTGTGTGGTAAGTCACCAACTTTTAAGTAATTAAATATTTAAATGTTGATCAACTCCAACCATGTAATCTTTGGAAAAGATAAAACTTGTTCTTAGCAAAGTCTGGGCTGGTATTTCCAATAACTTTGGTGTTATTCCTAGGGGAACATGTCTTATAGAAAGCTTAACTAACAGTCTTTAAAAAAAAAAATACTATTTGGCCGGGTGCGGTGGCGCAAGCCTGTAATCCCAGCACTTTGGGAGGCCGAGATGGGTGGATCACGAGGTCAGGAGATCGAGACCATCCTGGCTAACACGGTGAAACCCCGTCTCTACTAAAAAATACAAAAAACTAGCCGGGCGAGGTGGCGGCGCCTGTAGTCCCAGCTACTCGGGAGGCTGAGGCAGGAGAATGGCGTGAACCCGGGGGGCGGAGCTTGCAGTGAGCTGAGATTGCGCCACTGCACTCCAACCTGGGCAACAGAGCGAGACTCCGTCTCCCAAAAAAAAAAAAACAAAACTATTTTTGTGTGTTGGTGTTTTAATATATAAATTTCTTAGGAATTTTATACTTCTAAGCCTAGGAGACTGTTTAACTGGATTTGTCCAGGTCCTTTGATGAGTAAAGCCCTTAATTAAGGGCATTTCCAGGCTGACTTTGTTGCAATAGAGCAAATATCAAACTTCGGCATTTCAGATGTTCCCCATATATCATATAGATTATTGGCAGCAGATGGCTATGTCTTTAGCCTTCTGCAGAAGTAGGATGTAGGGACTGGGGCCCAGCTGTCATATAGAATATTTACATCTTCCCCAAAATGTAGGAGTAAGCAGTCTTTTCTGTTCTCATTCAGAATCAGTAACAGCTACAAGTTGAATTGGGCTTTGACTAAGGAACTCCTGGTCCTTTATAAATTTGAGGCCCCTTTTCATAACTGTTCTTACAAATCCATTCACTTGCATCTGTGGGGAATGGGGATTTGTCTGCTGTAGAAATGAGAAAGTCAGACCCAGGCTTCCAAATTTCTTTTCCCAAACTCTTTCATAGTGGCCTTGCTATGAGCATTTAAAAATTCCAGCACAACTCTGATGACAAAGGAGTTTTTCCTGCTGCCTTCCTTTCCTTCCCTGCTGGCTTCTCCTGCCTAGGGGCCGTCTCACAGAGCAGCTCTTTCTCGGGGTGGTGAGCATGATGGGTGTAGGGAAGAAGATCTCTAGGGAGCACTTCTGCTGAAGAAAGCTGAAGGTGATGTGCTTGGCTTTGACAGATGTCTCTGGATGACAGTGCCATCCATCATGATTGCTTTTATTAGAGGATGGAACCTATTTTGTTTACAGGGAAGTTGCACACGTGGACAAGGCATGACCCTTGATTTCAGAGCAAAGCCTCTGACAGGAGGGAGGGCCATGGCTTGTTTCTGGCCATAGAATACATTGATGGTATCCAGACAGGAAGCCTAGTCCTGGACAGAGGTCCTTGCCCTTTGTTGCCTATTATGCTTCAGCCACAGGCAGGGATGGGGCAGCAGATGGCCATGTGGTCAGCCTTCTGCAGAAGTAGGACGTAGGGATTGAGGCCCAGTTCCTCCAGCAGAGCATGGTCCACAGAAACTGGAGACAGCTAAGAAGAGAGTGAGGCCGTGGGCCAGGGCAGTGTGAGGGAGGCTGTAGGCCCAGCCACCTAGGTCTTCCTACCAGTCGCCCTTCCAGTCAGTGCGGTCCTGGTGTATCCAGCATCTGGGACATTTGTCATTTACATGCATAGGAAGATGCCCTTGTTATTCCCCTGCCCACAGAGGGATAAATTTCTCAGAAAACATAGCACTGAAACCTTGCCTCTTTATGTACTTAATGCCAAAATGTATTTCCTTTGAGTGCAAAGCAAACACTTCTAGACTGGTGGCATAACTAAAGCTTGGGTGAGAAATGGATTATCTGTTGAGCCTGCTATCCTACAACTCAGGTTCTAAGTTCTTCAGTTAGTGTTAGGAATAGCCTGTGAGGAAATAGTACTCACTAACTGAATTGCATTTGTAGGGAATGACCTTTCTTCTTGCTCTTCCTTTCTTTCTAGGATAAGAAATTGGATAAGCAGTATGAATCTCTGTCTCTGTTTCACCCCAGTGTAAGTATACCATATGAAAGGAACACAATCTTCGCCTGGTCTTTGAGGCCCTGTTAGGCAAAGACCTTCAACTGACCCAGCAAGGCTTTCATTGGCTGATGGGAGGTCATGCTGCCGCAGGAAGGGGCTAGGTTGGAATGTTTACCCTCCTGACAACAGTGATGGTGAGCTTTCATCAGTCGCATGGATGGAGATTTAAAGAGCTGTGCTGTCCCCTTCCCAAGCCATAAGGAGCAATTTAGCCATTCAACACTTAATATTTTGAGATCAGTCTCTTGGGATCTTAGAGAGGTTTGAATCCTCTTTTGGGTCTTCAAATGGCAAGTTTTCAGGATGCTTAAAAGCTAGTAATTAGTTTTTGCCATTAAAAGTAATGTCATTAATTACTTTTGCACCAGTCTAGTATTTTTTAGTCACTTCTTAGGTTGAATGAGCCTCACCTAGCACTTTTTTAGCAAGAGGCATCACAGTACCAACAGAATTAAGAGGCTGTTTGATGGGTAAGGTTGGAGCTGTGAGGACCTCTGGTTAATCTTTTATTCCCATCAATTGAACCCATGTCTTTGCAGAATGTCGAAATGCTGAGCAGCATGGATTCTGCATCGGTTCGCATTATCAAACCCTTTCCTGCACCCCAGACTCCAGGCCGCCTGCAGCCTGCCCCTGTGATCCCTTCGGCACCAGCAGCTCCGAAACTGGACCACCAGAGAATGGACACCATCCAGGAAGACCCTAGCACAGACTCACATATGGACGAGGATGGGTTTGAGAAGGACCCCTTCCCAAATAGCAGCACAGCCGCCAAGTCATTTGAGGATCTCACGGACCATCCGGTCACCAGAAGTGAAAAGGCTGCCTCCTTTAAACTGCAGCGTCAGAATCGTGTTGACAGCAAAGAAACAGAGTGCTAGTTTAGTTGTGAGCTCTTTATAGATTTGACCTACAATCACAGCTTACATTTTGTGAAGATTGGGAAGTAAGGAAGTGACTTAACAGCAGATGCTGGTCATGTGTTTGAACTTCCTGCAGGTAAACAGTGCTTGTGTGGTTTGGCCCTTCTCCTTTTGAAAAGGTGAAGGTGAATCTAGCTTATTTTGGAGGCTTTCAGGTTTTAGTTTTTTAAATATCTTTTGACCTGTGGTACAAAAGCAGAAAATACAGCTGGATTGGGTTATGAATATTTATGTTTTTGTAAATTAATCTTTTATATTGATAACAGCACTGACTAGGGAAATGATCAGTTTTTTTATACACTGTAATGAACCGCTGAATATGAGGCATTTATTTGTGAAGACAACTGGAACACAAGAGGGTTTGCCTTTTTCTAAAAACAAAGGAGATAAATCTAGTTCTACATTGTCTCTAAATTATGGGTCTATTTCTAGTTACTACCCAGAGTTTTTAAGTAGCAGGGAAAATATACATCTAAATTTAGAAATCATTTGGGTTAATATGGCTCTTCATAATTCTAAGACTAATGCTCTCTAGAAATCTAACCACCTACCTTACAGTGAGGGCTATACATGGTAGCCAGTTGAATTTATGGAATCTACCAACTGTTTAGGGCACTGATTTGCTGGGCAATTTTTCTGTGTAAGTATCTTCATGTATCCCTGTTACTGATAGGGATACATGCTCTTAGAAAATTCACTGTTGGCGGGGCGCGGTGGCTCATGCCTGTAATCCCAGCACTTTGGGAGGCCGAGGTTGCACCACTGCACTCTAGCCTGGGCTACAGAGAGAGACTCTGCCTCAAAAAAAAAAAAAAAAAAAAAAAAAATTCACTATTTACAAAACCTAGAATATTTAAAATACAAAGATTGCCTGTTTTCAAACACTAGTGAATAAAAGGGTGAAATATCTTAACAACAACAGGTTGTTTTGAATAGGCTGAGGTGTGATGAGACAGAATACTACCTGCCCTTAGGGTTGGGGGCTGTCTCCACAAGCAGATATTTGAATTACTCTTACTTTATTGCTGCAGGATTCTGGATGGGCTGCATTTACTGTGTGAAGGATTGAAAATCATTAACCTGAATTCTGATTTCTATAAATTGCCATTAAAAGCTTTTTCCCCCTAAGAACTGGAATGTGCTCACCAGCTAAAACATTTTAACTTGTAAACTTTGAGGGCAATTAACCAAGCCTGTGACTAATCATATCTCCTCCCATCCCCCATTTCCAAGGACATTTGTTACTCAGATACTTGTTATACTAATACTTGAACTTGTACCTTATGGTATTTGCCATCTTTTAACTAGTCATGATATTCTTATACTTTACACTTTTAGAATTTGATACAAGGTGAGTGGGGTGTGTGGGTGTATGTATGAGTGAAACTGTTCTCAAAAGAATGTAAGAAAACCATTTTTATAAAATTGTGACTTAAAAAAAAAAAAGTCTTTACTTCATTTATAGAATTAACAAGCTGCTCAGGGTGTATTTTGTAGCTATAGCACTGATACCTGCATTAACAAATACTGTCAAAACACAATGGACCTAAGTACAAAACTTCCCTGAAAAATCCTAATACTTTTATTATCAGTGGCAAAGGTTTAAGCCTGAGGAAAAAAGGGTACCTCTATGTATTGGCAACTTTGAGTTCTGTAGATTAACAAGCAGACTTGGGTCTCCTGTGATTGGCTAATGGTCTCCATCTCCCAGCAGACTTAATTCAGGTTTTGCTTCTGCTACATCCCGCCAGTAAGGAAGCAACAAAGGCAGAGAAGAGACCTTCTTCTCTATCAAAGGCCAGAGATGCGAGAACAAAAATTCATTCCCCTTTGGAGACAAATGTAGTCCATCTGATAAATAAGACGAGAAGTCCTAGAAGGGAGAGAAATTGGTTAAAGGTAGGTAACTGGCCAGGTGTGGTAGCTCACCCCTGTCATTCCAACACTTGGGGCCAAGGATACTGGAGGACAGGAGTTTGAGACCCTGTGTCTATAAAAAATTTAAAAAATACAAAATTCAGCTGGTTGTGGTGGCAAACACCTGTATTCTCACCTACTTGGGAGGCTAAGATGGGAGGATCACTTAAGCCTAGGAGTTCGAAGCTACAGTGAGCGGTCATCGCACCACTGAGCTCCAGCCTGGGTGACAGAGTGACTGTCTCCCCCCTCCCCCACCCCCCCAAAAAAAAGCGGGGGAGGGAGGGTAGAACTTTTCTAAATGCCAGCATGTACCATTCTCTCATTTGTGGCCCTGCGACAAAGATCACCAGCCCCTTTCATTGTAGGCATCTGACCAGAGTCGTCTTGGACTACAGTAGCACTGATGTGCTATTTACATAGGTGTTTGAACACACAGAGAACCCTTACTAGTGCTGTAGTGCTATCTCCATATTATAGAATTAAGTTTCATGAAAGTCACTCACCATTAAGTGAGCTGGGACCTCATTCCAGGTCTTCTGAGTCGTATGACATGATTCTCAGGTTATTTCAAAGAACCTTAACAGGTAAATATGGCCTAGTAACGCAATCAGCAAAAAATGAAAAATTTGGTATTAGGAGTGTTCAGGGGCCCCATGAGTCAATATTGTTTTTGACTCTAGGCAGGTTTTGAGGTGGAAAGAACTTGTACCATCTAACGTGGAATAGTAATTGCTGGGACACGGGAGTCCAGTCTCCCTCCCGCTCCCCTGAACTCAAGAGTATATATGTATTTTTGGAGACAGGGTCTTGCTTTGCTGCTCAGGCTGGAGTGCAGTGATGTGATCATGGCTCACTGCAGCCTCAACCTCCTGGGCTCAAGCGATCTTTCCAGCCTCAGGTCCCTGAGTAGCTGGGACTACAGGCACGTGCCAGCATACCTGGCTAATTTTTGTGGTTTTTGTAGAGATGGGTGTCTCATTTTGTTGTCTAGGCTGGTTTTGAACTCCTAGGCTCAAGCAATCCTCCCACCTCGGCCTCACAAAGTATTGGGATTACAGGCATGAGCGGCTATACCAGGCCCTGAACTCAAGAATTTTATCCATACAGCCATTTCTTTCTTGGGGAAGAATCTTACTAGCCAAGAGCTCTGTTAGAATCTGGGTGGCCAACTAGCTTACGTGACTTTTCTGTTTTTTGAGCTGGAGTCTCACTCTTGTTGCCCAGGCTAGAGAGCAATGGTACAGTCTCGGCCTACTTCAACCTCCGCCTCCCGGGTTCAGGTAATTCTCCTGCCTCAGCCTCCCAAGTAGCTGGAATTACAGGTGCCTGCCACCACGCCTGGCTAATTTTTGTATTTTTAAGTAGAGATAGGGTTTCACCATGTTCGCCAGGCTGGTCTCAAACTCCTGACCTCAGGTGATCCACCCGCCTCGAGCCTCCCAAAGTGTTGGGATTACAGGCATGAGCCACCGTGCCCGGCCCTATGTGACTTTTAATAGACCAGAAATGTAGATGCTATCATACAATACTAGCACTTCTTCCTCGGCCTTGGTTTTCTCATCTAGACAGCTGGAGATGAGATGATCTCTAAGGACGACCCTCCCAGTTTTTTTTAGATTGAAAAAGACATGTGAGCAAAACTAGCCCCGTAGTTTGTGTTTCCTTTCCTCGAGTAGCATAACTTTTCTACATAATCTAAGGTGGAATCTTAGACAACAGAACTCTGGATGTTGACCCCTTTGGCACTCAAGCCGCCAAGGCCCCTCCTGATCTGGGAATTCTGGAAGGTTCCAGTGCACTCAGGGTTTCAGAGGAAGACTAGAAGCCTAGGGTCCAGATTTACTTAGGTTCTCAGAGCCTCCAAAGGTGACTAGTGACTCAGCATCCACGTGGTGGTATGACTTTCCCACTGGTGACTATTTTCCCTATTGCAGATGTGTAATAAATGTGTAGGTCATTGGAAGGATTGGTATGGATTAATATTTAGGGGAGAGGGAAAAGTTGGCACTTGGGTTAGTGATTCTTGGTTCTTTTCTATGTTGCTTTGTCCAAGTAGCCTAAACCTAACAGCTAGGAATAGAGGAAACCGGTGGGGCTGTGAGTCTTCCTGTTTGTCCAAAGAGCTTTCCGCACACTGGATCCTTCCTTCCCCTGAGTACTTCAAATATCATCAGTCCCATCAAAGCTTTCTCTCTGGATCCCAGCACAGCAATGACATGGCCTTTCATGTGCCCTGCTGAACAAGCTCTTTACAAAAGAGTAGTGCAAGGTCACAGAAAAATTTAAAAAGACCAGTGCCTGTCTACCCCTCTTCACCAGTATCTGTGTGGAACCTGAATGTAGCCGTACCTTTCCTCACCCGAACCTCTGGCCACCACTGACCTGTTCTGTCACTGCAGTCTTGCCTTTTTTTGTAGGGGGTGGGGTGGGGTGAGACAGAGTCTCCCTCTGTCCTCCAGACTGGAGTGCAGTGATGTGACCTCTGCCTCCCGGGTTCAAGCGATTCTCATGCCCCAGCCTCCCGAGTAGCTGGGATTCTAGGCGCCCTCCACCATGCCCAGCTAATTTTTGTATTTTTAGTAGAGACAGGGTTTTGCCATGTTGGCTAGGCTGGTCTCAAACTCCTAAACTCAGGTGATCCGCCTGCCTCGGCCTCCCAAAGTGATGGGATTACAGGTGTAAGCCACCGCGCCCGGCCCAAGTCTTGCCTTTTTGAGATACCAAACAGATGGACTTATGTAGTATGCAACCTTCAGAGACCAGCTTCCTTCCCTCAAACACCTCTGAGAGTCACCCACATTGCTGTGCATGTCAGTCCGTTCTCTTTATTGCTGAGTAGTATCCCATTCCACGGACACACCAGTTTCCCTATTCATCCACAGAAGGACACTGGGGTGCTTCCAGCAGGCAGGAATAATGCTGCTGTCAACAGTCACACCCAGGTTCTGTGTGAACCTAGTTTTCATTTCTCTGGGGCAGATAACTCAGGAGTGGACTGCCAGGTCCTCCCTAAGTCTATGTGTGACTGCATAAGAAACCAGCTGTCTCCTGAGTGGGTGCACCATTCTATGGGACCTGCTTTTTACCTTTTATATTTGTGCTTTCAGGCTTTAAAACAAAGTAACTTAATTAGAACTACGTATCTCCCACCGTTTTATATTAGCCAATACTGTATTTAAATTCATTGTTTTACCTATTAACAAGTTTTAGCTTTCTGCCATTCTCTATATGAAAGAAGAACTTGGCCTTGATGTTCATAAATATGAACCATGTTTTGCTCATTTACACCACTGTGTACTAACTCCTAGCCAAGGAGCCTGGCTGAATAAGCTGCTGGGCTTGTGACCGTCCTGAAACCTCCATTCCTCCCCTCCCCCAAGCCTTTTTGTTTTCATTGGCTTAAAGGGATGACTGTCTTAGCTAAGCAGAGCCTTTCTAGGGAAAGCTGCTGCACACACACCTGGTTTACTTCTGTGTGATCCTATTTAGCCCAAGAGGACTGAGCAAGCCACCATACCTGGCTGTCCTGCATCAGGGTCCACAGGTCAAGTACGTCAGTCCCACAGTCTTGGGCCACTTGTAAACACGCATTGGCATATTCACCAACAACAGAGTTCAGGCGATTTAGTTTGCAACCTATTGAAGAGAAGAAATTGAGGTGGCAGTTGATAAACCCAAGTGCTGGCCCTTGTGTAAGTTCTACTGCACTCATCTAGACAGTTTCGAAATGCCATTAAATATTGACCCCACTTGGGCCAGCCCCAGGGTTTAGGGTATATGTTGATGAGCCTTGCAGGTTATTGGTGTGCTGCTCTACCCAGCAGAGGACAAGGTACAGTTGGAAGGAGCCGCCTTTAGTGGTAACCAGAGCCTTCGGAAGCGCCAGGGAGGATGATGTTCGAGAGGACACCTTGAACAGAGGCACAGAGGCAGAAAAGGCCCAGGAGGGCTGGGCTGCTTGGAGAGTGCTGGCTGCAGGAGCTGGGCTGGGGGCGGGTAAGGTCTGCACTGGTAAGAAATGCCAGGCCATGGAAGCTGAATGCTATGCTGACACCGCTGGCTTGTTACATGAAACAGCTGCACCGCAGCACAGCAAAATCATTTGTAGGCCTCAGACAAAGAGATCTACATTTTGATGCCTACAATTTTTACTAAATAGCTGTGTGCCTGAACAGCTTGCTTGACCGTCCTGAAGCCTTCTGCATCCTTATGATGACAGTGCCTACCTAGTTGCAGGAATATTGACAGGATTAAGAGACTAAACTCCAGCAAAGCAACTAGCACAGAGCTACTGAGTGTATCTAACAAGCGCAGGCTGCCTCATCCTCCCAGGGAGCCGCACCAGGGAAGGCTGGAGTGCAGTATCTGGGGATTGTGCTAGGTTGGTTTGGAGGGTGGGGCTGGGGCTAGGGGAGAAGGCTCAGGAGGCTGCAAACGGGACAGTGAGGGCTGGCAGGAGGTGGACTACAGAATGGTATTAAAGAGAAAGCATGAGGTTATGGGCAACTAGAGGCGGGCCACAGGAAGACCTATGCTGGCCCAGGCTCTACGTCACAGAGATCTATTCACCGGCTTTCATACTTGGGATCAATTGTTTATAAAATTCACCTAGATTATAACTAGCTACCCCATTCCTACAAAAAAAATTTAAAAATTAGCTAAGCATGGTGGCACATGCCTGTGGTTCTAGCTACTTGGGAGGCTGAGGCAAGATGATCACCTGAGCCTAGAGGTCGAGGCTGCAGTGAGCTTGGAGCAAGCCACTGCACTATAGCCTGGGTGACAGAACAAGACAGTCTCAAAAAATAACCAGCTGAATCTCTAGTGGACCAGTTATCGAGACCCCTCCTCTACCTGCTTTGCCCATCGCTGACCTTTTAAAAAGTCTGCACTGGGCTACATTCAAGGCTAGAAAGGGGAAATGAAATTAAACATTCAGAACTTCATATATACTATTTTCCTGGGAAACAGTAGACAAAAAGTCGTCTGAACAACTTCTGTGGACCGTGTTATGTAACATTTTTCCCTTCTGTTAAAGCCAAGACGACACTGCCCCCCAATCAGTTATGGCTGCAGGCCCAGAAGCAAGCTGGGGGTCTGCAGTTGTCTCCAGTGGAGCTCTGTGGGCCTTAAACACCTCCCCTGCAGAACACTCTGGTATTTCACAACAATAGGGCCCGTCTGCCCTGATGTGATGCCCAGAGCCTACTGTCACCATGTCCCACCGGCTGGGGTTTCTCCCCAAGTTTGTCTGTGCCTCCAGTGTGTGGCACCCCTTGACATACGCTGTTTGTGACTTGAGAATGCACTGGATCCTCCTCTAAGGATGACAGGCCCTTTGAGAGCAAGCGACATAGCTACAACCCAACTGAACTGTAAACTCGTGTAACAGTAAGGACTTAGCTCTGAAGTCACACTTCCTGGATTTGACTCCGGGTTCTGTTTACTGGCTGTGTGATCTTGGGCAGGTTCTGTCTCAGCCTCTCCAAGACTCAATTTCTCCACTGGTAAAGTAGGGACAGTAACAGTCTTCCATAAAGCTGTGGGATGCGTGCTATAGTGTGTATAAGAAACATCTGGAAATGGGCCCAGAAATCTACCTAAAAATAATAGTTAACTTTGAGTCAGACCATACTTTGAGAAATAGCTGTTCTGTGTTACAAAACCAATAATTTGTCCTAGAATGTTGAGTTCTGGGTAGCTTAGAAAACTTCCAGGCCAGGCGTGGTGGCTCAAGCCTGTAATCCCAGAACTTTGGGAGGCTGAGGCAGGCAGATAACCTGAGGAGTTCGAGACCAGTCTGGCCAACATGGTGAAACCCGTCTCTACTAAAAATGCAAAAATTAGCCAGGTGTGGTGGTGCACACCTGTAATCCCAGCTACTCAGGAGGCTGAGGCAGAATTTGCTTGAGCCCAGGAGGCTAAGGTTGCAGTGGGCCGAGATCATGCCATTGCACTCCAGCCTGGCTGACAGAGCAAGACTCTGTCTCCAAAAAAAAAAAAGAGATCTTCCATAATGCACATTTTCAACATTAACATTCAGCTGACCCTTGAACAACACAGGTTTGAACCGTGAAGGTCCACTTATGTGCAGAGGTTTTTCAATCAAAGGTGGATGGGAAACACAGCACTTGAGGGATGTGAGACCCAAGTATATGGAGAGCTGGCGACTCCTATCCGATCATTCCTATCCCAGCTTCACGTGTGCCAGGAAAAGCCCCAGGTGTGGACTTGCAAGTCAAGGCACATCAGCCCCCAGGCCCAGCCCCCACAGAGCACCACAGCTCTGCACAGTTGTCAGTGGCCTTCATGTGCACCTTGGAGCCTGGCAAATGTAAAGGTCAGCAGATGCCAGGCTCCCGGTTCCCTCCTGACCATCCAAAGCCAGAATCCCTTTTCTATGTCAAAAAAGGTCTCAGGTATGACATATTGGAAGCTATACTTTTATTAATTTTGGATGATTGAAAACAGACTGAAATGGACATACTGAGCCCATAAGAAACACAAGCCCCAGGCAGGAAACCACTGTTTTCTCAGAGTTCTTCCCTCAGCATTGCTATCCAGATTTGCTGAGACTGGCTGTGGTTTGTTTACCTTGTATGATGCACTCTTTTTCCCAGGCTGTTTCACAAAGTGGGGTCGGCGTGATGAGAATGACTCGATTCTCAGGGATGTCCACAGACTTCAGGTACTGCACCATGCTCTTTAAATTCGCAGCATACTCCTCCAGGGGAATGTGCTGCTTGGGATTCTCATCTGCTCAAGAGAAACAGGAGTACTCAACCATGCATATTGATTATAAGTGACCATTCAGGTGAACACACTTCTGCAAATGCCTGTTATTCATGATGTCACTGGGGGATTGTTTAACACCAAGGACACAGAAGGTTTTCTCCTTAATGAATTGAAATGTATAGTTCTTCATAAAACAAGACTTCAAAGGCTCTAACTAGGGGCACTGTAAGTACTCTTGTCTTTTCATCACTAGTATCCAGATGGTTATTAATTACGTTGAATTTGTAAAGAAATTAAAGATCCCAGCCTGTTGAGTGAGACAGCCTAGGTTCAAATCCTGGCTTTGTCACTCCTCGCCACAGAACCACGGACACTTAGCCTTTCTGTACCTCATTGGTAAAATGGAAGATGGTAATAGGGTCTCCCCTCCTAGGACTGAAAATCAAAATAGCTAAGAGTTTACAGCACTGAGAGCAGGTGCCTTCACAAAGCAAGCACTCAGTCTAAACAAATGGCACCTATGACGACTACTACTATTACTGCAAAGGAGTATTTTCTAGACAGGCTCTCACTGAAGTATTATAAGGGTCATTGTATACCATTTGCTAACCACATGTAAGTACAGTATCAAGAAAAAAAAAAGTCACCAATGATCCTACCACCCAGAAAACCACTGTTGGCATTTGGATGTATATCTTTCCAGTCTTTTCATGAATATATGTACACTTTTACAAAAATGAGTTTGCACTGAAGATTATATTCACACTGAAGACTTTATATGTTGCTTTTCTCTATAGATTGTTTTAGAGACAGGTTCTCGCTCTGTCACCCAGGCTGGAGTGTAGTGTGATCACAGCTCACTGTAACCTGGAACTCCTGGGCCCAAGCAACCCTCCCCTCCCAGCTCAGCTTCCTAAGCTGGGACTAGCCGGGACGAGCATGCATCACCACACTTGGCAAACTTTGTTGCTGTTGAGACAGAGTCTCACTCTGTTGCCCAGGCTGGTCTCAAACTCCTGGCCTGGCCTCCCACTGTTGGGATTACAGGCATGAGCCACCATGCCTGGCTCACATAACATATTATGAGCTTTTCTGTGTCCCTAAATAGTCCTCAAAAAAATGGTATTTAGTTGTAGGGTGACCACACGATGTTCGTTTCCTTACTGTACAGCTTCTAATCTGCTGTTATAAATAGCAATACATGGCCAGGTGCGGTGGCTCACGTCTGAAATCCTAGCACTTTGGGAGGCCGAGGCAGGTGGATCACCTGAGGTCAGGAGTTCGAGACCAGCCTGGCCAACATGGCAAAACCCTGTCTCTACTAAAAATACAAAAATTAGCCAGGCGTGCTGGCAAGCACCTGTAATCCCAGCTACTCGGGAGGCTGAAGCAGGAGAATCATTTGAACCTGGGAGGTGGAGGTTACAGTGAGCCAAGATCTTATCACTTCATTCCAGCCTAGGCAAAAGAGCGAAACTTTCTCAAAAAAAAAAAAAAAAAAAAAAAAAAAAAGAGGCAATACACAGAAATCTCTGCACATACATCTGGCTGCGTATCTGAATATTTCCTGAGGCTGAATTTCTACACGTCGGCAGTCCCTTGGCGCATACCGCCTCACAGCTTTCCAGAGGATTACAAGCTATTCTCTCACCAGGAACGTAAGAGTTCCAATCTTATTTCATGCCTGTCAGCTATATGTATTACTGCTTCATGTTGCTTTACTCCTATGAGTCAAAAATCAAAATACCTTGTTTTAATTGACATTTTTTAAGTTTTCACACATTTTCAAATATGTATTTGCTGTTAAATTTCTCCTTTTATCTGTTCCTGTCCTTTGCCTATACTTTCTATTGGAGTTAGTATTTTTCTTATTGATTTCTACACTAAAGACATTACTCTCGTCTGCCACATTTTTTGGATATTTTCCTTAACACACATCATTTTCTTTTTCAGTTTTTTCCTAGCCTAAGCTATTTTAAGTTTATTTTGTAAACCTGTTTTTCCTCTGTGGCTTCTTCCACTGCTCTTATACTTAGGACATGTTTTTCCTTTTCCTAAATTTGATAAGAACGCATCTTTTTAAAAAATTCTGTTTTGAATTTTCTTACGGTTTTTGGTACAAGATAGAAAGTGAAGATTAATTTCTTCCCAAATAGAATGGTTACCGTGCAGGGTCTCCCGATGCCTGTAATCTAGATAATCTTTCTCGCAGGCAGCAAGAATTCCTCTTACTGCAGCTGTGTTCCTTCATGTCCAGCCTCAACGCAGATGCCTCCCAGCATGCCTGTGAACAGCAGACCACACCACTTCTGTGGCACAAGTAGGGGCACAAACGAAATTTCTGGAAGATGACTACCTCACTTCCCAAAACAAAGGCTGGTTTTTGTTTATAGAATGCAGAAGGCTTTTTTCAAGAGTAGAAAGGGAAGAAAGGCCTCTTACACAGCTAGCTTTCCTCTAGTCACAGCAGCAATTCTTCAGCAATCAGAGACCATCTCCTTTTCCAAACCCACACTCAACCGCTGCCCAGGATTCAAGCCTAACTGAGGTCAGGGTGGCTGCTCCCGAGACACCCTCCCTAAGACACTCCACCAGCCGCATCAGTTCTGCTGCCACATGCATCAACTAAAGAGAAAAACATTACAAACCTAGCATAGCACTAACAGACTAGAAAATATTTAAGTGTTTGCAAGATTAGGACTGCCAGCAACCGAGGCATGTAGAAACCAGGTCGAGAATAAAATCCACCAGTGTTAAAGCCAGGAATACATATAAACTCAAGGAACTCATAAGCTTGGCAAAACTGTATCTATTGGGAGAAAGTAAACAGTTGAAAAAAGTATATTAAATGTAAGTTTGCTGTAACATAAAAATGATTAAAAGTGAGCTAGAAGAACATAAAAAATGCTTTTACCTTTTAATGCACTGTCATTGGCCCCAAAGAAAATTGTAACTGCTACTGGGATGTCCAAGCTATTTCCTTTCCTGATTAATCTTGGAAGGATAATTTTGGCCCATCTGGTATTGTAACCTGAGAATCCACGATTCAGAACATCACATTTTCTGAAACGAAAAATTTTAAAAGATGAATTGTGGGCAAGAAGTGTTTATGGTCCCAGTAACCAGCCTTTAGTGAGGGTGTGCTCTCTGGGATTCTGAGCCCGTCACATGTCTCTAAGCCACCCCCAGGTTTCACTTTGATAGGAGCAAGAACATAGTTGAAGCATGCTAATCTTAAGCCTTTCAAAGATATACGTAAATACGCCATACTCCTCCATGAGAGGAGTAATTTTATATAAAGGGGCTGTGATGAAGTCTACAGCCTATTTGACTTCAAGCATGGTATAGTGGGGTGCTTTTAAAATGGAGTTCACAAAAGATAATCTCAGCAAGTATCTCAGGTAAAGTCACGAATATCCTGGAACTTAGTTTAGTTTATATTTAAATAGTCTATAGAATATTTGAGATTTCTGGTTTTGATTAGTTTTAGTATTCATTGTGTTTCAACTTAAACCGGTTCATTACTAGGCTTTTTGTTTCCTTCTTAAAAATAGTTGGATTCACGGTACTGTAGGTGTAATGGGGGGGAGGGAAAAGCCGGGTTGTCTGGATTTATTCTTGGCTCCATCTGTGACTAGGCGTGACCCTGAGCATGCTGTGAGCCTTCCTCACGTGTCAAGTGAGGAGAACAGTTAAGGAACAGGAAGTAGGTTTAAAACCCCTCAGAGAATACCAGTCACATAAGAGGGACCCTTGTTTTCTTAGTCTTGGTAAAATGATATGATTTGGGATTTGCTTCAGAATAATCCAGAATAATCCATAGGAGGAGGGATGGATGGGCTCATTTCACTCTTTGCTTCTGTAGATATTTAAAGTTGTCCATAAAGTTTTCTTAAAATGACTCCTGGGGTTCAATTTACGATTAGTAAATCAATATGGTTCATCTTGGTGTCTTCACATTCCCATATGTGCATAACCAAGCCGAGAAGCCAGAGCACTCGTGGAGAACTGCAGGCCGCCGCGCTAGGCAGTGGGCTCCAAAGCAGCACAAGGGGACACTTTTTATGACACTACTCAAAGTTCTCAGGCGACATTTATAAACTGGAGAACATTAACCAAAACTCAGCCTTCCTTCAAAGTGAGATTGCTTTTGTCTGTAATGATACAATGGTGACAAGCCATTTTACAGAGTGAAATCACGATACGTTACAATGAAGTGCTGGGCTGGGTGTGGGGGCAAATGCCTGTAGGTCCCAGCTACTCAGGAGGCTGAGGTGATGGTGGCTTTAGCCCCAGAGGTGGAGGCTGCAGTGAGGCCTGATCACAATGCTGCACTCCGGCCTGCGGGAGAGTTGTCGAGCGTCTGAGCCCAAGCTAAGCCATCATAACCCCTGTGACCTGCACGTATACATCCAGGTGGCCTGGAGCAACCGATAAACCACAGAAGGAATGAAACAGCTAGTTCCTGCCTTAACTGATGACATTCCACCATTGTGATTTGTTCCTGCCCCACCCTTATCAATCGACCTTGTGACATTCCTCCCCTGGACAGTGAGTCTCAGGAGCTCCCCACAGAGCACCTCGTGACCCCCTCCCCTAACAATAACCACCTTTAACTGTCATTTTCCACTACCTCCCCAAATCCTACAAAACTGCCCCAGCCCATCTCCCTTTGCTCTTTTCAGACTCAGCCCACTTGCACCCAAGTGAATCAACAGCCTTGTTGCTCACACAAAGCCTGTTTGGTGGTCTCTTCACATGGACGCATGTAACAAGAGTGAAACCCCGTCACAAACAAAAACCATCAAAACCCAAAATAAAGTGCGGCAGAATTGTGACAAGGTGAGTCTCAGTAATGGCAGCACTTCAAAAAATAAAAAAAGGCAAAGTAGCTTCCTACCAGTGTGGCATGGCAGTAAAACCGCAAGCTCTGGGATCACAGCAGCTGGACTTAGATCTGTCTGCCGTTGACCAGCAAAGAGGCACTGGCCATTTACTTGATTTGTCGGAATCTGCCCAGCCATCAGAGCTCAACCCTAAAATACCTAATTGGTCAGACTGAGTGAAGACTAAATTTTTTCAGTTCCTTCTCCTATATATGATTAGGGAAGGCAAGCAAAATTAACAAAGGAGAAATGTTCTGTTCAGAACTATCCATCCGTAAGATGGATCCCTAAGACATTTTCCATCTGCAAGTACTCAAGTATCGGAAACCACTCTCACCTGACCAGCTTGTCAGCCAGCGATGCTCCCCATCCACCCTGCTGGAAGGAAAACTGGAGGAAGAAAAGCCCATTATTACTAATGACTGTAACGGGGCATCTCAGCAAGGGCAGCTCTGATTGGCAACTTCTGTTTTCTCCGCACTCCCTTCTTGGCTTTGATTGCCTGTGAGGCATTTTGGGGATTACAGGTAAGTACACCTGGCAGCACTTTAGCAGAGGGGTATTTTTCTCCATCAAAAGCTAAACAGCCTGTAATCCCAGCACTTTGGGAGGCCGAGGCGGGCGGATCACATGAGGTCTGGAGTTCGAGAGCAGCCTGCTCAACATGGCGAAACGCCGTCTCTACTAAGAATACAAAAATTAGCCCGGTGTGGTGGTGCACGTCTATAATCCCAGCTACGTGGGAGGCTGAGGCAGGAGAAACGCCTGAATCCGGGAGGCAGAGGTTGCAGTGAGCCGAGATCGCGCTACTGCGCTCCAGCCTGGGCAATAGAGCGCGACTCTGTCTCAAAAAAACCCGGGGGGGGGGGAAGCCAAACAGAAATCTAAGTTCAGGAAATAAAGTCAAAGGTCAGTGAGGAAACTGAAGGCCATGCCGCCTCACTGCTGTGCAGGTTACCGGGCTGAGGATGAACACTTTTTCATACACATTCCCATGGAATTCGGGAAGCCCCGACTGCCCCATATGCCTAAAACTAATGTTACCAGTTACGGGCGTACACAGAAAACCCGGTGAAGCAAGTCCTAAGAGGAGGACACACGCAGGAATGGCCTTTCTACTCCCTCCCCGAAGTAAGAACCTGCATTTAGAAGACCGTTCCCTTCACGGGAGGTGAGAGGATCTTGGATGAAGGGATGGTCCTTTTCTACCTAATTCGTGAAGGCATTTTACTTCCAAGGTCAACCCCTAACGGCCCCACCTGTGCCCGCAGGGAGTGCGGCGAGCGGGTTCACGGCGCCTCCGCCCGGAGCCGACCGCGGGGCCTCCGGGGACACAGCGCGCGGTCGCCCTGAGTCGCTCACCGGGACCCGGAGGGGAAAGGCCGCTGCCCGGGAGGGCGCTGGGGGGACGACCGCGCATCTCGACCCGGTGGGAGGCGGCGAGGGGCGGGCAGCGCGGCCGGGTCCCCTCGCGTCTGTGCCGGGAGCCCTCAGGCGGCCACCAGGGGACCCGTCGCTCCTCCGGGGTCGCCACGGGCGTGGCCAGGCCTCCGGCCCAGCCGTCTCAGGGGCCGAAAAGGACGGCGGGGAGCCTCGGCAGCGACCCCGCAGGGAGGCCGGGGCGGAAGGCCGAGCCTCGGGGCGGCGGTACCTGGGTGATGGAGTCCCCGAAGAGCAACAAGCGAGGCCAGAGCAGGGCGCTCCCGCAGCCCGCGGCCTCGCACAGCGCCATGGAGCCGCCGGTCGGGGCGGGGCGGAGCCGCCAGCCGGGAAAGGCGCCTGCGCAGTGGCCGCCCGTGGGTTCCAGGGGCAGGGCTCGTCCGGCACCGAAGCGGTCACTTTGGTGAGGCACAAAGGTCGTTGCCTCTCGGACACCGGAGGCCGTTTGCAAGAAGCTTGGCCTCCGCGCTTGTTCACTCACAGCAAGGCTGCCCCCAGGGAATCCGAAACCCGCGTCCCGCCGCGTGGTTCCCAGAAGAAAAGCGGTTCTGGGCCGCCCGAAGCGCACCCCGCGCTCCGCGAGTGCAGGTGCGTTCGGCAAAGGGCAGGAGTGTGTCCGCAGGACGCGCGGCGGGAACCACAGCTGGCCCTCGGTGGGGCGGAGGGCTGCTCCAGGCCCCCCTGGAAGAGGTCGTGGGGTGCGGGCGCGGCCTCCTGCGCCGGGCGTCACTCTGGAGGGCCTGTAACACCCAAGAGGGCGCAGGCACTGCGGAAACCCTGGCAGTACCTCGTGGTTCTGCGAATGATAAGGGAAAGCAGCTGCACGTTCAGTGCGCGCGCAGCCGCTTTTCTTGTTCCCGCCGTTGGGTGGATGCGCGGATACAGAACCCCGCGGACACACAGCACTGAGTTACTTCCAAGGGATTCGTCTGTTAAAACGTGGTTGTAATGCAACGTTCTTACCTCAACTGTGCAGTGAAGTTCGGCGGCCGAGCTAAAAACGGGTGGGAAGGATGCCTTGAAATCACAGAGCTGTAGATGAATAACAGAAGGGCCAGGGGAGCCGGCGCAGAGACCGACCCCGCTCCCTGGGTCGGGGCGATGGGTATAGAGCACGACGCTCTTTAGGTTACTCATCCCAAGCTCGCTTGGATCACCTGGGGGAGCTTTATAAATAAGATCCAACCAAAGGCCCTCACTCCAGCCGACTAACTCACCTCCTGTTAGCAGGACTTGGGTACAGGTGCACTTGTAATGCACCCCACGTGATTCCCACGGGTAGCCCAGATTGAGAGGCCCTGCTAGAGGAAGCAAAGGTGCCTGGACTTCATCTTTATCACAAGGACTTCATTAAGGCCTTCAAGCAGCTGAGGCCCGAGGCCAAGTCTGTTCCAGGAATCAGCTGTAGGGGAGGAGGAGGGGGCTGCAGGAATTCCGAGGGGAGAGAAGACTTGGGCTCGAACAGCAGCAGTGGAGATGAAGACAGAGATTCAAGTGCTACTTAGAATCCTTATTATGAACTCAAATTGGTTACCCCATGGGAGAGGGTAACCAGCAGCGGTTGCTGTGGGCAGATCTTGATGGTTTCGATGGGAACTGCACATATATGCCTGGAAGAAGAATCCATAAATTCTAAAATAATGGGCAGTTTATTTAGTAGTTAGTTCTAGAATAATGGACAAATTAGTTGGCAATTTAGCAGTATTCAGGCTGTTGGAATAAAGGCCATTTGACATCAAAAGTAAACAGGCTCCCCCAGAGAAACGAATGCATTTTATTTTAGGTAACAGAAGTACAGTCCAGTATTTTTTAGAAGTTCATATACAGGAACAGTCTCAGTGAACTGGCGTCAGGGCCTCGTACAGTCTCTGTGCAGCCAGCTCCACCATTTCTCGGAGGGATTCATCATCTTCGCTTCCCTCTTCACATTCTACAGTCTGCAAGTGAGGCACAAACAAGACTGTGTTAGCATTAAGTCTATAATTATATGGAAGATAAATGAATACTCTTAAAAAACCATCATCTCATAAAAAATTAGCCAGGTGTGGTGGTGTGTACCTGTGGTCCCAGATACTCAAGAGGCTGAGGTGGGAAGATCACTGAGCCGGGGAGGCTGAGGCTGCAGTGAGCTGTGATTGCACCACTGCACTCCAGCCTGGGCGGCACAGCGAGACCCGGTCTCAAAATAACAAAAAGAACAGCCATCTCTGTGGGCAGAGGTCACAGTGGGACTGATTACCATGAAACAGAAGGGCCGCCCTACACACTTGTGGGCGTGCAGTGCTTCCTGACGGCACGATGGTCTGAATTAGTGATGATTTGATGCAGGGGGAAAGACTGGGGAAAAGTCTAGTAAACTACATTTGCATCAGAGCCCACATTTTGATCCAGTAAATGATACTCCAGGGAAGTTCATCTATGCCACACAAATTACTTGGCAAGGAATGGATGTGGCTATCTACTCAACATTTGGTATTGAATTTGACTGAAAATCACTAATAATCTTCTAGTTACTTCGTTTTTGTTGTTGTTGTTTTGAGACAGTCTTGCTCTGTTGCCCAGGCTGGAGTGCAGTGATGTGATCTCAGCTCACTGCAACCTCCGTCTCTCCGGTTAAAATGATTCCCGGGTTCTCCTGCCTCAGCCTCCCAAGTAGGTGGGATTACAGGTGCACCACCACGCCTGGCTAATTTTTGTATTTTTAGTAGAGATGGGGCTTCACCATGTTGGCTACGCTGGTCTCAAACTCTTGACCTCAGATGATCCACCCACCTTGGCCTCTCAAAGTGTTGGGATTACAGGCATGAGCCACCACGCCTGGCCTCTAGTTCTTTTTTTTTTTGGAGATGGAATCTCGCTCTATCGTCCAGGCTGGAGTGCAGTAACATGATCTCGGCTCACTGCAACCTCTGCCTCCCAGGTTTAAGCAATTCTCCTGCCTCAGCCTCCCGAGTAGCTGGGACTACAGGCACCTGCCGCCATGCCTGGCTAATTTTTTTGTATTTTTTTTAGTAGAGACGGGGTTTAACTGTGTTGCCCAGGCTGCTTTTGGATTCCTGAGCTCAGGCAATACGCCCGCCTCAGCCTCCCAAAGTGCTAGGATTACAGGTGTGAGTCACGGCACCCGGCTTTTTTTTTGAGACAGAGTCTTGCACTGCCACCCAGGCTGGAGTGCAGTGGTGCGATCTCGGCTCACTGCAAGCTCCGCCTCCCGGGTTCACACCATTCTCCTGCCTCAGCCTCCCAAGTAGCTGGGATTATAGGCGCCCGCCACCACGCCTAGCTAATTTTTTGTATTTTTAGTAGAGACAGGGTTTCACTATGTTGGCCAGGCTTGTCTCGAGCTCCTGACCTTGTGATCTATGTGCCTCGGCCTCCCAAAGTACTGGGATTATAGGCGTGAGCCACCGTGCCTGGCCTCTAGTTACTTCTTAAAGCTCAACTACAAAACACTATATGCTGTTTAAAGAAGGTTTTAATCATACCATAAACATTTCCCATTAAAAACTTAGGAAAGAGGAAAAGACCACCTATGACCTAATGATAACTACAGTTACCATTTCAGTGTAGTAACACATATATATAATTGTATATATATATAACATATGTATTAAAAACAAAAAAAGGATAATTTCTTATATGTACTATCTTGTAACTTTTTTTTTCCACTCAACAATGTATAGTGGACAACTCTGCACATGAATAAACCTGCCTCATCTTTTGCTGGTACAAATGTATGGGGCACACGTGCAGTTTTGTTACATGTAGAGAGAGCTCAATGGTCTAATCAGGGCTTTCTGGGTACCCATCACCTGGACAGCAAACCCTGTACCCATCACCCGTCCCGACACCCTTCTGAGTTTCCATGGTGTGTCATTCCACTCTCTATGGCCATGTGTGTACATTTTTTTAGTACACTTCTCAGTGAGAAGATGGGATACCTGACTTTCTGTGCCTGGCTTATTTCACTAAAGATCTCCAGTTCCATCCATATTGCTGCAAGGGACATAATTCCATTCTTTTTGATGGCTGAATAGTATTCCATTGTGTACATATACCACATTTTCCTTTTCCATTCTTCTGCTTATGGACACTTAGGTTGAGGCCATATATTTGCTATTATGAATCGTGCTGCAATTAACATATGAATGCAGGTATCTTTTTTTTTTTTTTTTTTGGAGACAGAGTCTCACTCTGTCACCCAGGCTGAAGTGCAATGGTGTGATCTCTCAGCTCATTGCAACCTCTGCCTCCCAGGTTCAAGGGATTCTCCTGCCTCAGCCTCCTAAGTAGCTGGGAATACAGGCACCTGCCATCATGCCTGGCTATTTTTTTTTTTTTTAAGAGATGGGGTTTCTCCATGTTGGTCAGGCTGGTCTCGAACTCCTAACCTCAGGTGATCCACCCACCTCAGCCTCCCAAAGTGCTGGGATTACAGGTATAAGCCACCGCACCTGGCCTCTCAAACCTTATTGTTTGGAAAATCCACTTGGATCTTGCTGGTGCAAACAGAAGAGCAGCTAGAGAGTCAACAAGATGCCAAACTAGAGAAGGTCTGAGGTGAAGTGAGCTGTACTATGGAAAAGGACAGTAATGGAGTGGCATACACGGGAATCTTGTACTATGCAGTGACCCGGAAAAACACGGAAAACTTCAAACATAATAATATAGAAAGAACAACGTGACAAAAATGTTGCAAACACTGGAAGCAAATGCCAATATGCAAAAGTAGACTGTTGAGTGGGAGCACAGATTATTTATGCCTTCACTTTACTTCCCAAATGTTATGAAACGTAGGAAAGAGCAGCTACATACCCGTGTCTCCAAGTTAAGGTTGGCAGTTTTCCCGTCCACTGTGACACTAAGAATAGAGTCGTCCTTTACATTTATACAGTCTTCTCCAAATATGTCCCTTAAAATAAGCAGAAATGCAGGATTAGTGAAAAAGCCCAGCTTTACATATTTGAGGAAAAAAGTAAAACTGAAGATAGGTCCTAGTTCTAAAGTAGAACACTGTATTTACTTTTTTTTTTTTTTTTTTGAGATGGAGTCTTGCTCTGTTGCCCAGGCTTGAGTGCAGTGGCTAGAGTCCAGCTCACTGCAACCTCCACCTCCCAGATTCAAACATAATAATATAGAAAGAACAACGTGAAAAAAATGTTGGAAACACTGGAAGCAAATGCCAATTTGCTTGCAAAAGTAGACTGTTGGGTGGGAGCACAGATTATTTATGCCTTCACTTCACTTGATTCTCCTGCCTCAGCCTCCTGAGTAGCTGGGATTACAGGTGTGCACCACTGCAGTTGGCTAATTTTTGTATTTTTAGTAGAGTCAGGGTTTCACCATGTTGGCCAGGCTGGTCTTGAACTCCTAGCCTCAAGTGATCCACCTGCCTCAGCCTCCCAAAGTGTTGGGATTACAGGCATGAGCCACCATGCCCAGCCTGTATTTATTCTTCAGACAAGCTTCTTATTTGCCTTGATACAGCTTATTAAGTTTATCAAACAGGGAAAATACACAGCTATTATTCAAGAATGATCTATTTAGCAGGCATCATGCTAGGTGGTTTATATACATTATCTTAACCTAGAATAATTTTGGTAAGGATCCTCTTTTACATGTGAAGAAAACAAGACACAGAAGTTAAGTGATTTGCTTAAAGCCTCAGAACTAGTCAACAGCTGAGCTGGCATTCAAATCCAGGTATCCAGGTTTAAACGGCTCCCAAGCCCACTAGCTGTCCACTCCTACTTTAATTAAACTCAGTACTTACTGAGCATCTTCTATGCGGCAGGTGCTGTGCTAGGAGCTGGGGATACAGAAGGCACTAAGACATTGCCTCTGTCATCGAGAGGAACAGTTTTGATCATTAATTTCAACATCGTCCCCACTGGTACAGAGGTGTTGGGAAATAGCAGTCCACCAGCAGGCTGAGTGCAGGTAAGAAAGGCAGGCAGTGACTCTACGACCCACGGACCATGGTCAGCCTAGGACAGTTAAGCACTGACAACACCATAGTAAGCTGGGGAAGCGGGGAGTGGGAATCAACTGCTTGCATCTTCAGGCAATTACTGTTCATCATATGTGTGAATAAAGTTAGCTGGGACCCTAGCCCAAAGGAAAAGATTATATTTTATTTATTTATTTTGAGACTGAGTCTTGCTTGTTGCCCCGGCTGGAGTGTATGTCACGAACTTGGCCCACTGCAACCTCTGCCTCCTGGTTTAAGCAATTGTCCTCCCTCAGCCTCCTGAGTAGTTGGGATTACAAGCACCTGCCAGCACACCTGGCTCATTTTTGTATTTTTAGTAGGGGTACTTTAGATGGGGTTTTGCCATGTTGGCCAGGCTGGTCTCAAACTCCTGATCTCAAGTGATCTACCTGCCTTGGCCTCCCTAAGTGCTGGGATTGCAGGTGTGGGCCACCGCACCCAGCCAAAAAGATTATATTTTAAATACAGAAATGTATTCAAAAGGATAGGAAAAAAAGGTTTTATTTCCATGTGATCCACTGTTAGCTTGTCTAAAGAAACCAATACATTTACTCCTATCTAATCCTAAGTATTTAAACAACTGGGGAAACAGCTGCATTTTTAAGGGTACGATTGGCTTTGAAGTTTCAGGACATGGGAACCTCCCATTCCTGGGTCGAATGGAGGCTGCCTCACACTCCTGTTCCTCAGAGTTGAATAGTTCTGGTGTATTTGTGAGAAGTGAGGGAGAGGAAGGGGAGGCGGGAGGAGTGGTGTCAGGAGGACAGGGAGGAAGGCCAGAGTGAAGGTCCAGTGAAGAGCCACGGCCTCCCGCAGACTGCCCTCCCCACGGCTCCCAAGGACCAGCTGCAGCGATGTGAACTTCCACTCTGCACCCTGACTGCAGCACGTGGGAGAGCGGGGCCAGTGCAGGGTCACACAGGCTTTCTATTTCTGTAGAGCCCCTGGGAACAGAGCCACCAACAGGACTGTTGTAGTCAAGTCCCTGGTCACCAACACCCACCTTCTACAATAGGGCTCTTTAACCTGGGGTCCCGGGATAGCCGGTGGGGAGGGGGTTGTCTAACCTCCTTGAAATCAAAGGTAGAACTGCATATATGTATGTCTCCCGCCCCCCGCCCCACAGCCTTACCTGACTGCCAAAGGGGTCAAGGATGTAAAAATGATTAAGATACTCAGACTTCAACACTGGCAGAGTTAAGTCCTCTGCAAAATGAGTTGAGAGAACAGAGGCTCCAGGGGTAGGAACCAGTAAAATCTGTGGCCTTTTCAACAGCCATGGAAATCACTGTGCCTGCACTGTTAGCTGGTTTTGTATGAGAGGAATGTTCTTTAAAATCAAAATGACAACACAGAGAATACTGTTTTGAAGAGGTATGACAACTTCTATAAGCAAAGTCATCATGTAAAGCCTATCTTTTTTTTTTTTTTTTTTTTTAAAGCCACCAAACTGCTGCTTTAGTGGGCCAGGTGCGGTGACTCACGCCTATAATCCCAGCACTTTGGCAGACGGAGGCAGGTGGATCACAAGGCCAGGAGTCCATGACCAGCCTGGCCAATATGGTGAAACCCTGTCTCTACTAAAAATACAAAAATTAGCTGGGTGTGGTGTCACATGCCTGTAGTCCCAGCTGCTGGGAGGTGGAGGCAGGAGAATCGCTTGAACCTGGGAGGTGGAGAGTGCAGTGAGCCGAGATTGCGCCATTGCACTCTAGCCTGGGCAACAGAGTGAAATGAAAGTTTATGTCTACAAAAAAAAAAAAGGTTAGTGTAGAATTTTGGGGAAAGGAAAGAACGGACAGAAATCATAAAAGCCTTCTAAACTAGGAGGACACCTTACTTTGTTAAAATGTCTAATGGGGTGAGGGCTCACGTCTATAATTCCAGCATTTTGGGAAGCCAAGACAGGAGGATCCCTTGAGCCCAGGAATTTGAGACCAGCCTGGGCAACATAGGGAGACCCTGTCTCTCCAAAAAAATAAAATTAAGTGGGCATGGTGGTGCGAGCCTGTGAGCCCAGCTACTCGGGAGGCTAAGGCAGATTGCTTGAGCCTGGGAGTCGAGGCTGCGGTGAGCCGAGATCACGCCGCTGTATTCCAGTCTGGGCAATGGAGCAAGTCTCTATCTCCCAAAAATAAAAATAACATAAAATAAAATAAAGAGAAATACTTAGTTTAAAGGTAATTCATCGCTTACAGACTATCTAAGAAGAGTCTAGAAGAACACCATTTTACAAAGAATTCACATTTAACAATACATAAAATAATTCTTGAAGATACAGTAACATTCAGCTAAGATTTCTGTACTTGTCCTTGAAGAGAATGTTTTAACCCTCGCTGCCTGTGCCAGCGTCCTGAAGCAGTGTATTACATGTCAGGCCACAGGTGAGTGCGGAGCTGGCAGGGAATGGTTCCAACCCCTCTCCTTCCTGACAGAGAAGCAGGCCTCAGAGCAGTGCAGTGGCCTGGTCAGAGCCACATCCCAGTCCTTGTAGGAGCCAGAGCCGAATCCAGGCCTCCTTCTAGCCCACTGTCACTACCTTGTTGAGAAATAATGGGTGAAAAACTTACTGAAGCATGATCTCCAACCTCTTGCTATAAACGTGCATTTCTAATTTTTTAGAAACCTTCTGTACTGCACCTGGAAAAAAAAAAGCGACAGAGTTCAATTTCTAAATTCCTATTCAGAATAATTTCCAAATCAATAATCAGAATCTGGTTACTGATAAGTTAAAGTGGTTAACTATGGAATCCTTAAAGTGACAAGCATGGGCTTGTATTATTTGCCTGCTAAAGGAAATGGATACTTTCATCATTTAATTTCATGTTCTTTTTATTTGTATTTTAAAAAAATTTTTCTATTACATCTTTTTACCCTTTCTCCAATATTTCATGTTCTTATTAAAGAACCACAAAATGGCACTTCATATTACTTTTAGTTTTATTTCCCACATTTCTCAAACTTTACATTTATGATCACGGGCAATTAAAATAACTCCAGGAATTCTAGGGGCATATTCAAGCTCAGAGATCTATGAAGTATTTTATCTAAAATGTGGTATAAATTTAGCATTCTATTAGATATAATTATTTTAATAAAAATTAATATTTAAAATAACTTGTCTACTAAATTACTCAGCTTTCCTTCCCAAACAAAGAAACCTGACAGTTTGGGAAGATGAGCCCCCTTAATATGGAGTTTCAGACATGCTCTGACCCCTCATTCCACAGCTCAGCGCGTCACCAGTAGCAAAAGAGCGCAGAGCTCACGGTCTGGCGCTTCCCCAGAAAGTTAAACAGTGAGCATTTGACCCAGTAATTCTACTCCTCAGTATAGATCCAAGAGAAATGAAAGCGTGTATCTACCAAAAAACTGACATCCAAATCTCCATGGTGGCACTATTCATAAAAGCCGTAAAATAGAAACAACCAAAGTATCCATCAACGGATGAATGGATAAACAAAATGTGTTGTGTCCACACGATGGGAAATTATTTGGCTATAAAAAGGAATGAAGGACCAATTTATGTGAAGACGGATGAACTGTGAACACAGCATAGCGAAGGAAGCCAGTCATCAAAGGCTATATATTGTATGATTCCATTTATCTGAAATGCTGAGAACAGGCACATCCAGGGAGGCGGGAAGTAACTCAGTGGTTGCTTTGAGTTGGGGAGAATATAGAGATTGGGGCATCACAAGTAAGGGATATGGGGTTCCTTTTTGGAGGTGGTTGTTTATTTATTTATTTATTTAGAGACAGGGTCTTGCTCTGTTGCCCAGGCTGGACTGTAGTGGTGTGATCACAACTCACTGTAGCCTTAACCTCTGGGCTCCGGTGATCCTCTCACCTCAGCCTCCCAGGTAGCTGGGACTACATGCACCACCATGCCCGGCTAATTCTGTGTGTGTGTGTGTGTGTGTGTGTGTGTGTGTGTTTGTGTGTGTGTAGAGACGGGGTTTCACCATGCTGCCCAAGCTGGTCTCAAACTCCTGGGTTCAAGCAATCTGCTCCCCTGGGCCTCCCAAAGTGCTGGGATTACAGGTGTGAGTCACCATGTCTGGCCTGGTGTGAGGTAAATGTTTTAAAGTTGATTGTGGTGATGGTTGTACAACCCTTAATATGCTAAAAAATCACTGAATTCTACACTTTATATGGATGAACTGTATGTGAATTATGTATCAATAATGTTGTCACAAAAAAATAGTGCAGAATTTTAAAATCCTTCAGACAAAACACACATACACCCTATATATATGAATATTTTTACCATTTAATGTCATGTTCATATATATATATGTATATAAAACAAACAAAAAAGACTTCATTTTACAAAAAGGCTATCAGAATATAATGAAGAGAAGGCAACCTTGGTGGCATTTGATCTGGATTGAACAGACTAAGATAGGAAGCGAAGGCCAGCTGAGCTCTTAGAAGGATGGGGGCCTTAGAGCTGAAAGCTGGGCTGGTCCAAATATGAAAATCCGAAGTTTAGATAGGAAGAAGTCAGTTAGATAAATAATAAATGTACATGATCAACTTCCTCTTTTATATATTTTTTATATATATACATGTGTATGTGTGTGTGTGTGCATGTGTGTGTGTATGAAATGGGGGAAAATACCAGAAATAATCTTATGGACTCACCTATCAACAGGAAAATGTAATATAAGACTGCAATTTCTTTCTTCTTTTTTTTCCTTAGAAAGAGTGTCATGCTCTGTTGCCCAGGCTGGAGTGCGGTGGTGCTATCCTAGCTCACTGTAACCTTGAACTCCTGGGCTCAAGTGATCCTCTCATCTCAGCCTCTCAAGTAGCTAGGCTACTTGTGTGCTACCATGCCTGGCTAAGACTCTGTCATTTCAAAGAGACTTCAAAAATTATGATTTCTTCAATGCACTTTCAATTTCTCAGCCCAAGTAATTACTTTCTCATGTAACACTATGACTTTTTAAAATAGTATATCATCTAAGTGTAGCTTTATTAACTCAATTCTGCACTCCCACATACCTATTTCAATCTACTCTATGGAAAAGACCCAAAATTGTAATTTCTCCTAAACTATTCTATAATTCAAACCATAGTTCATCTAATTCTTTTTAATCCATGAATTTCAACTGTATATACAACTAACTACTCGCCTATAATCTCAGCACTTTGGGAGGCTGAGAAGGGAGGACTGCTTGAGCCCAGGAGTTTGAGACCAGCCTTGGCAACATAGAGAGACCCCATCTCCATTTAAAAAAAAAAAAAAAAAAGCCCAGGTGCAGAGGCTCACACCTGTAATCCTAGCACTCTGGGAGGCCAAGGTGGGTAGATCACTTGAGCTCAGGCGTTTGAGACTAGCCTAGGCCACATGGAGAAACCCTGTCTCTATAAAAAATACAAAAATTAGCCAGCTATGCTGGTACACATCTGTAGTTCCAGCTACTTGGAGGGCTGAGGTAGGAGGACAACTTGAGCCCAGGAGGTCGAGGCTGCAGTGAGCTGAGATCGCACCACTGTACTCTAGCCTGCATCAGAGTGAGACCCTGTCTCGAAAAATAAAGTAAAATAAAAATATAAAAAAACACAAAGACAAAAAACTAACCAGGTGCTAGCCAAGACAGCTACATAATAGAACTTTTATACTTTAATTATCATTAGTTTTATTATTAATTACTAAAATAAGCACTTAATTGACATGTAAAAACAGTCTCACAAAATATATTAAAAAATAAATATCTAAGCTATGAAACTACTGAAACTTTCCAAAGTTTATGTGTGTGTATATATGTATGTATATATTTGCAAATTCCTGCATTAATATTTAGACAAACTCATCAGACACATGAGATCATATTAAACACAGAATATACAATCATCCGACACGTATGCCTGTCCTTAATAGGTCTGTGTGTCAAAACAGGACACACACATGCTGAAAACAGGTGCCGTGTAAAACAGAAGAATGTTATGGAATATAAAAACAAAATAATGTATTTTGAAAATATGTAAGATTTCCCCTTTGGTTAAGAATGGGGACACATAAACTGAGGTTGGTGGTGAGACACACACACACACACACACACACACACACACACCGCGCAGATACAAATACAAGTTGTTTCCAGAATATGGACTGAAGTGTCAGGAGGCTAAGTTATGAAAAGGGAGAAAAGTGCCATCAAGGAAGAATGGGATTGTTTCACAGAGGTGCCTTGAGAAGAGGGCAACTTTTTCTGTAAATGGCCAGATGGCATTCTAGGCTTTGCAGACCATAGGGTCGCTGTCGCAATGACTCAATTCTGCTGCTGTAGCAGGAAAGCGGCATCAGAGGAGATGAACCAGTGCGCACGGCTGTGCTTCGGTAACACCGTACTTACCAAAGCAGGCGGGCTAGGTGTGGCTTGTGGGCCACAGTCGCTGACTCTGCTCTCAATGTGAAAATCCCAGGTTTGGATAGGAAGAAGTCAGTGTGATAAATAATAAATATACAGAATCAACTTCCTCCTGAGCAGCGTAAGTGTCATGTGTACCAGTTCTTGCAATACTTGTCACCTTTGAAAGGAGCAAGTGCTACTTATTAAAACTTAGCCCCGCGAGTGACAACTCGCCATGCTAATGTATCACATACATACCCCGGATCATTATGTTAAAGTTCATCCTGTCTGTTCTCTTTCTGTCACCACTTACAGCTAATCCAACAGGAAATACTGCTGGCTTTATTAAAACAACTCCAGAATCCAGCCACTTTGCGATATCCCCACGACTTCCACCCTAATCTGGGCCACTGTGTGCCACCTGGATGTCTGAAGCAGATCCCAGCTGGAGCCTCTACTTTCTTGCTTGCCCTCTTAACAGTCTACTTTCAGCAAGCACCACGGTAATCCTTTAAAAACTATCAGATCCTGTCTCAGCCCCACTCAAAGCTCTGCAGCATTGCCTCATTTTACTCACACTGAAAGTCTGAGGTCCTTACAATAGCCAGCAAGACTCTATGGGATGTGCCCAACTCCAGACCCTATCAGGAAGCCCTGGGACACACCAGAATGTCAGATCCTTGGAGGGGGCAGATCTGTTTGCTTTGTTCACTGATGTTTTGCAAGCATTTCGAGGCATGCCTGTAATCCCAGCACTTTGGGTGCTCGGTAAATATCTGTCGAACGTTAATGAAAATATGCAAGCACTTCATCATCCCAGAGGAATATAAACCTCATTCTCCATAAACTACAAAATGGGGAAGAACTAGGAAACACAAGGCACCCAACCAGCTCAACAAACGCTAAATACACGGAACACATGGAAACAGCGCAGTTCTGACCTGTCTGCAATGAACCTCTGCTGCAATGGCCAGAGGCTAACCAAAGGAATGAATGTTTTTATTATTAGCGTCAGAGGGATCACTAATAAAATAGTGATAATTATTTTAAATTCAATTACTGCTGATTAGAGTAAAGGTACATTTCATTTTGGACTGGAGCATTAAGAGAAATAATCAAGATAAAGGCAAACCAACCTACGACAGGCCATGCATTCCTTCCTGTGTGAGACACACATGCGCTCTGTGGAGAAGATCTGACGCCACAGCGCCTCTTGCTCTTCAGCGCCACTGCTAGGCAGAGCCCTCATCAGAACAGCCAATGCCACCCTGACATCTCTGTGATCCCTCCTCTGCCAAATGGAAAACAGGCTGGCAGAGCTCAGACCCTAAACATCACCAAAGACCTTGCAGTCACACATCATCCTAACCGGCCTAAAAAAATGCCATTTTTGCATAGAAACTTCATTTTTCAGAAAAGTATATCAATTTCTAATTAGTTGACTATTACAAAAAAGACTTCATTTTACAAAAGGGCATCAGAATATAGTGAAGAGAAAGCAACCTTGGTGGCATTTTACTTGAACTGAACAGACTAAGATAGGAAGTGAAGGCCAGCTGTGCTCTTAGAGGATGGAGGCCTTAGAGCTGAAAGCTGCGTGGCCCAAAGCCCCTGGGCATGATTCTGCTCTCCGCACCTAACCCTCTTCCCCACGTCACTTTCCTAACTTCTGCACCACTCCTTACTCATGATCTTTTAAAAAGATCCTCCTAGGCCTGGTGTGGTGGCTCAAGCCTGTAATCCCACCACCTTGGGAGGCCAAGGCAGGCAGATCACAAGGTCAGGAGTTTGAGACCAGCCTGACCAACATGGTGAAATCCCGTCTCTACTAAAAATACAAAAATTAGCCAGACGTGGTGGCGGACGCCTCTAATCCCAGCTACTCAGGAGACTGAGGCAGGAGAATCGCATGAACCCAGGAGGTGGAGGCTGCAGTGAGCTGAGATCACGCCACTGTACTCCAGCCGGGGTGATAGGCAGAGACTCCATCTCAAAATAAATAAAAATAAAATAAAAAAATAAAAATATCCTCCTGCAGCTGGGTGCGGTGGCTCACGCCTGTAATCCCAGCACTTTGGGAGGCTGAGGCGGACAGATCACCTGAGGTTGGGAGTTTGAGATCAGCCTGACCAACGTGGAGAAACCCTGTCTCTACTAAAAACACGAAAAATTAGCCGGGCATGGTGGTGCACGCCTGTAATTCCAGCTACCCAGGAGGCGGAAGTTGCGGTGAACTGAGATTGGGCCATTGCACTCCAGACTGGGCAACAAGAGCGAAACTGTGTCTCAAAAAAATAAATAAATAAATAAAAAGATCCTCCTTCCCACCCTGCACACCTTTATTTTTACCACCTAAGATAAGTAAGAGAAAAACAATTTTTTTTTTTTTTTTTTGAGATGAAGTATCACTCTGTCACCCAGGCTGGAGTGCAGTGGCGTGATCTCTGCTCACTGCAACCTCCGCCTCCCAGGTTCAAGCAATTCTCGTGCCTAAGCCTCCTGAGTAGCTGGGATTACAGGTGCCTGCCACCACCCCCGGCTAATTTTTTTTGTGTATTTAGAAAAGACGGGGTTTCACCATGTTGGCCAGGCTGGTCTCAGACTCCTGACCTTAAGGGATCCGCCCGCCTCAGTCTCCCAAAGTGCTAGGATTACAAGTGTGAGCCACCGTGCCCAACTGTAAGAGAAAATTGACAACTGCATTTTTTCTGTCAATATTTTGTACCCCAGGATTAAGACTGTGACCCTAAGCATCATGTAAGAATCAAGGGTGCGGCATTCTTCTGTGGCTTATATAAACGCACAGCTGTCTCTTGTGTTACAGGCACATGGGAGGAGCCATTTCCCATGAGTTAATTCAACTAAAACAAGTTATCAAATGATGTCCAAATGATCATTCTTACAATTACTGAAAACAAATTCAAATACCAGTGACTCAAATGAATAACAGATTTAGATTGTCTAAGTATTTATTTGTTTATATTACAGATGCAGCGTAAGAAATAAATTATAAAGTAGTCTGCTAAACTGTTTTCTCATGAAATCAAAGAACTAACTAACTGTGTATTTTCAAAGAACAATACTACTCTCTCAGAGCCCAGGTTCTAATGGCATGTGAAGGGTAAAGGCTGAGGCTTCCCAGAATACTTCCTGTACGGTCACTTTCCCCAGCACAGCACATAGGACTACTCCATATGCCAGAGACTCACAGCTCAAAACATGTAAAGAGCAGGGTACAGTGGCTCATGCCTGTAGTCTCAGCCACTCAGGAGGCTGAAGTGAGAGCATCATTTGAGCCCAGGCATTTGAGAGCAGCCTGGGCAACAAAGTAAGACTTTGTTTCAAAAAAAGAAAAAAAAAAAAAGACATATTATGCTGACTTAAGTATAAAATAGAATCAAATAACACAAAAATATCTTTACTGTTTTCTCTGGTTGAAAATTGTCCCACAGGGTGATTCAATTCTGTTCAACAAATTTTATTAAATATGAAGATAGTAGCATATCTTCCTAATCTAACTGGCTCAATTCATCAATATTTTGGAATTTCAGATTCAATTATTTTTAAGAGGACTGCTTCTAAAAGGATTTTACCTTAGTCTTAACTACAGCCAGGTTTTTGCAGTATGAGTGAAGAGCCAGGATAAAAATAAGCAAAATACTAACAATACGCATTGCTGTGTATATCTTAAAGATCACACAGAAATGATCAAGTTTGTTAGGAGTCTATTTACTGCTTTTTAGTTCACAGAAACATAAGAAAAATGAAACAATTAAAGGATAAAAATGAGTGGCCAGATGCGGTGGCTCACACGTGTAATCTCAGCACTTTGGGAGGCTGAGGCAGGTGGATCACGAGGTCAGGAGTTCAAGTCCAGCCTGGCCAACACAGTGAAACCCCATCTCTACTAAAAACACAAAAATTAGCTGGGCGTGGTGGTGGGCACCTATAATTCCAGCTACTCGGGAGGCTGAGGAAGGAGAATCGCTTGAACCTGGGAGGCGGAGGTTGCAGTGAGCCGAGATTGTGCTACTGCACTCCAGCCTGGGCAACAGAGCTAGACTCCGTCTCCACAAAAAAAAAAAAAAAAAAAAAAAAGGATAAAAATAAATGAACTCTTACCTTTTCTTATTTTGGGATTTGACTGAACTTCCAATATCACAGTTGTTACTGTATCCGCATACATATCATTAGAAGGGTTTGCCAGCCACTGGAAAGCAAAAGGCAGAATTAGGAAGTGACCTACCTATAGTGACCAACCACAAAAGCTACGACTACAACCCACCAAACCATGGACTCTACATATGGAACTACTGCTTCCAGTATTTTCACTGAAATTCACTGACTCACTGTTTACTGAAATTAATACTACAATACTTCTCTAATATTCTATAAAGAACAAAATTATACTGAGCACTTCCTTTTGACATGTTTTATAGGCATTATCATTTAATTTTCATAACAAATAGCATAATTAATTTCATTTTATAAAAGAGAAAACAGACTCAAAAGTAACTTGTACAGGATAATTACTGGTACTGGGACTGAACTCAAATTCCTAATGCTTATATTTAGTATAGCATATGACTACAGACAGAATGTGAAGAGGGTAAGTTTTTTTCTTTTTTTTTTTTGAGATGGAATTTTGCTCCTGTTGCCCAGGCTGGAGTGCAATGGCGTGATCTTGGCTCACTGCAACCTCTGCCTCCTGGGTTTAAGCGATTCTCCTGCCTCAGCCTCCCAAGTAGCTGGGATTACAGGCATGCACCACCACGCCCGGCTAATTTTATATTTTTAGTAGAGATGGGGTTTCTCCATGTTGGTCAGGCTGGTCTCGAACTCCCGACCTCAGGTGATCCGCCCACCTCGGCCTCCCAAAGTGCTGGGATTACAGGTGGGAGCCACAGCGCCTGGCCAAGAGCGCAATATTTTAAAATATTTACTTTTGCTTCTACACTGAGCCTCAGATCCCCTGGCTTTTGTTCCTAGGGTAAATAATCTCTGACGTGTTTACCCTAGGAACAAAAATATATTACCTACTATGCATGTATAAATGAATGAATGAATTATAGAGGCAGGGTCTTGCTGTGTTACCCAGGCTGGTCTTGAACTCCTGGATTCCAGTGATCTGCCCACCTTGGCCTCCCAAGGTGCTAGGATTACAAGTGTGAGCCATCATACGCAGACTCTAATAGTATTTAGTAGAATGAGCTAAATTAATGTCTCTAGTAACTTTCTCCCTTTTTCTGATATTAACATTTTACATATTGTTGTATGTAACTTCATGTTTATAGATAACTACTCCTTTTCACACTTTGTTTTTCGTTTTTTCTTTTGAGACAGGGTCTCACTCTGTCACCCACGTTGGAGTGCAGTGGTGCGATCTTGGCTCACTGCAACCTCTGCTTCCCAGATGCAAGTGATTCTCCTGCCTCAGCCTCCCAAGTAGCTGGGACTTTTGGTGCCCACCACCACTTCTGGGTAATTTTTGCACTTTTAGCAGAGATGGGGTTTCACCATGTTGGCCAGGGTGGTCTCGAACTCCTGACCTCAGGTGATTCGCCCGCCTTGGCTCCCAAAGTGCTAGGATTACAGCTGTGAGCCACTGGGCCTGGCCTGATACTTTCTTTAGTTGCTTTTAGCCTTATGAATCAAATTTAGACTTAAATCACAGGATTGTATTGGGACCAAAGCTGACAAATCTTTTTTGTTTTAAAAATAGAATGTATGCGAGGTGGGTGGATCACTTGAGGTCAGGAGTTCAAGACCATCCTGGCCAACATGGTGAAACCCCATCTCTAACTAAAAGTACAAAAATTAGCTGGGCATGGTGGTATGCACCTGTAGTCCCAGCTAGTCGGGAGGCTGAGGCAGGAGAATCGTATGAACCTGGGAGGTGGAGGTTGCAGTGAGCTGAGATCACACCACGGCACTCCAGCCTGGGTGACAGAGCAAGACTCCATCTCAAAAAAAGAAAAAAAAATTAGAATGTATGAATGAAATAGTTGACCATCTACCTTGGCAATTTATATACAATTCTACCTTGGGGCATAGCAGTAGATAAGATACCTCCCTGGACTATTCAATGGTAGGACTCACTTTGAAAATCCTTCTTTAAACTTAACAGGTGCCAATCTATCAAAATCAACCATGCAATTCCTTTGGTATCTGTCTTCCAAACTCCACAAGCTGGAGTTTAAAATTCTAACAGGAACCACATCACTTAATTTAATAATTTCTGTCCTTTCCAGATTTGGGTCACTTTATTGTTGTTTATTTGAATCTTCAAAATTCTGCTCTTTTAACGAGTGGTACCTAAGTTTGTTTTAATTTAACATAATTAAATTTTTTCCTTAAGAATTATAAAACCTTTTGATATAACTAAAGACATCCTGGAATACCATAAAATCAGGTAAGATTTATATGAAAGGACTATACTTACTGCACATACTAAATACAAACCCTTAATTTATTATTAGGTTTTTGTGACTACATAGAAAATGCTCAGCTACTTAATAATACTTAATGCTGGTCCTTAAAACATATATATGTTTTATATACAGCAGGTTTTATAAGAGATACACACACACACACACACACACACACACTCACTTTCCAACAATATTCTTTTTCTAATTGGGAAGAAACTAATATTCTCTACAATTGTTGATGAACTCTTTTTAAAACTTTTTTCTCTCATTGTTTAGGTAAATGATCTTTTCTTACTTCTAATACCACCATGCCTGGTTCTTGTATTACAGTAATATTTTTGAACACTTTCAGAGCAGGTTTTTCTTGAATTTCTAATTCTTCCACATCACCTGAAAGAAAGATGTAACTATAAGATGTATATACTTTTCTGATAATCTTCCAGAGACCATTCATTTGTTTATAGAGACAGTTAAAGCAGCTACACAATGAAAAAGTTAGTAACTCATTTGTATAGTCAATTTTTAAACAGCAAAGTATAGCAACGGAAAGGTCTGAACATGTATTGCAAACATTCATCTATCTAGGTAGCATTTACCTCGGACATCAAACATTTTATCAGTAGCAAACTTAAGTGGTGTTCAAACATCTATGTTTTGTATACAAGAGATTTAGCCTTCTACTAGCATCTTTTAACGTATGACATAAAATTAGTCAATTGTTGCCAACTAGTTTTGTCTACCTTCTGTCTTCGTAAGCTTCAACATTCTACAGCGAAATTCTATTGTTCAAGAGACTTTTCTGGTCTTTCTAGCATCCTCTTACTCAAGGACAGTTCAGACATATTTTATTAACCTTCTATGTTATGACAGATTATACTAATGCAAGGTTCCGAGGTTTTAAAAAAAGGTTCTTTCTACTGGTTTATTTTATGGTAGTACTTCATGAGTCATGAAGAGCGTGACTGATGGAAAATATATTTTGTAATATGAAGTATTCTTGCTTTATCAGAAAGTCCACACCTTTTAATTTAGTCACTGCCCCTCATGATGTTAATACACAAAATCTCAAACTCAAATGGTCTAATATGAAAACAGACTAGGTTTATTTTCTCATTGGCCTTTGGCCAGTGGTCATGAACTCTTACAAAACCTGCTGTATAGACTGGTATCGATAGAGCCAGAAAAATTATTTTCACTGATCAAAGAAAAGAAACAGATAAAATTTTAGGTATGGTCAAGTAAAAGAGACTTCAAACAAGGAAAAGAGACTACTAGATTTTAAGTGGGTCAAAGATAAGTATTACAGAATTAAAAAATTTTTTGAGTATATTTTCTTTTTTTAATTTTTTTAAAGTTTTTCTTATTTTTTTTTCACAGGACCATCAGGCAAGAACATGAGTGTATTTTCTAAAATTTCACATAAAGGCAATAATAACATAATCATTTATATTAATAAAACATACAATTCTGAGATAATTATCAAAATTAAGTAACATTCTTTTCTAGGTAGAAAATTATCTTTAAAAAGACAGAAAACAACGAAATGAATTTCAATACACACACACCTGTCAACTTCTGCAGCTGGTAATAGAGCAAATTAAAGGGACCAGTATATGGAATGGCTTGGGTCTGCTTTACAGTGCTCATTGCCAAGTCAGTATAATCTGAAAAGAAAATTAGAATAGACTTGAAGAAACAATACCAGTCCTACAAAACACATACCAGGAGCAAAGAAAAAAGAAATAAAAGCAAAGTAAATGTCAACATGTTTTTCAGAAAGCTAACAAGATGCTCCTTAATTTGGTACCACCTTACATTTCCCCACCGATCTCCCTATGTCCCCACCTTTCTCCTTCAGTTAACTTCTGCTCCAGCAGTAAGAAAGCACCTCATGGCCAGGTGCGGTGGCTCATGCCTGTAATCCCAGCACTTTGGGAGGCCAAGGCGGGTGGATCATGAGGTCAGGAGTTCAAGACCAGCCTGGCCAAGACGGTGAAACCCCATCTCCACTAAAAGTACAAAAATCAGCTGGGCGTGGTGGCGGGTGCCTGTAATCCCAGCTACTCAGGAGGCTGAGGCAGAGAACTGCTTGAACCCGGGAGGCAGAGGTAGAAGTGAGCTGAGATCGTGCCATTGCACTCTAGCCTGGGCAACAGAGCAAGACTCTGTCTCAAAAAAAAAAAAAAAAAAAAGGAAAAGAAAGCACCTCATGTTCCCAAACATACCAGGTTCTTGGATGCCATAGAGCTGGTATGCCAGCTGTCATCTGCCTTCTTTCCTTGGTAACTCCCAACAATCTTTCACCACCTGGCACAAGGGCTGCCTAATTTACCAAGCTTTTCCCAACTGCTGAGGTGCACTGTCTGTCTTCACATACTTATCATGCACTTCTATATGCCACTGAGCAATACTGGGACTAGCTCTTTCCAAGATTGCTTCCCTCATTAGACTGATTTCAAGGGCTAGGACTATGTGGCATAAGAGTAAGAGCTCAGTAACTCGGAATGAAGGCACAAGTCAGACAATGACCTATGATGCTATGAAGTCTGATAGCTGGGCAATCTCATAGGTAAATACCTCACCACTGCTGCTATTTTTCTTTTCCTTTTTTTTTTCTTTTTTGAGACAGAGTCTCACACTGTTGCCCGGGTTGGAGTGCAATGGCGTGATCTCGGCTCACTGCAACCTCCACCTCCTACATTCAAGCAATTCTCCTGCCACAGCCTCCCGACTAGCTGGGACTACAGGCACGTGCCACCACACCCAGCAAATTTTTGTATTTTTAGTAGAGACAGGGTTTCACCATGTTGACCAGGATGGTCTCAAACTCCTGATCTTGTCATCTGCCCACCTTGACCTCCCAAAATGTTGGGATTATAGGCGTAAGCCACCATGTTCAGCCACTGCTATTTTTTATTCCAGCATAAAGTACATATAATGTATTAGTACCATGTAAATCACCTTGAGCACAGCATTTACTTGAAGATAACACCATATTCATTGGAAAATGACTTACTGATGGCTCAGTAAATTTATAAAGACAAAGAATGCACATGGAACTGTGTATCAACTTTGGGAAAAAAGCAGTTTACAAACTTAAATGTAATCTTATTAGTTTTGTGCAATTTTTCTTTTTTTTTTGAGATGGCATCTCGCTCTGTCACCAGGCTGGAATGCAGTGGCACTATCTCAGCTCACTGCAACCTCCACCTCCACGTTCAGCCTCCCGAGTAGCTGGGACTACAGGCACGTGCCACCACACCAATTTTTATATTTTCAGTAGAGTCGGTTTCACCATGTTGGTCAGGATGGTCTCGATCTCTTGACCTTGTGATCCACCTGCCTCGGCCTCCCAAAGTGCTGGTATTACAGGCGTGAGCCCCTGCACCTGGCCCAATTTTTCATTTTTCTCTACAATGAGCTTCAATTTATACACACACATTAGAGGCGTCAGTTATATAGTTGGTGTTACTTATTTGGATGTCGAAAGTTCCAAAATAATGAAAAAATTAGGCTTTACATTAATACTTTTTTGCTTTTAAAGAAATTATACAAGTTTTTGTTCCTACTCCTTTCGGAATGGTGAAGGAATAGAAAGGCCCAGCAAGTGATGTAAAGGTCATAAAAAACTGAAATGCTTATGCAAAGGTCCTAAAAACCAAATGACTTATCTGGGGAATCCAAAGTCACTTCAGAAAATAAAAGCCCACCAGTCTGTTGTAGAGGGTAGAAAATCGGGTGAACTCAGAAACGAACTTATGTTTCCAAAGACGAAGAAAGTGATTTCACGAATAATTTCAATCTTTCAGTAGTTCACGGGAGGTGTTTTTTTTCTCCTCCTGTGAACTACTACTATAGGTACAAAGCTAATTAGCTAACTTGCACCTATTCCTTTTTTATTTGTCTGTTACTTAAAATTTGGCCACAAGGTGAAGAGAAGTTTTCATAGATTTTCTTTCAGTGCTAAGGTGAAGTTAGATTTGACATTTAATAGTATACTTACTGGACAGGTCGCAAGGAGAAAGTATGTGATAATTAAAGTTTCTTTTAACAAGTATTCCTGAGACCCGCTGGCCTTGTTCTGGTTTTTTGTCTGCTAAAAATCCCATAACCTGTAAAAAAAAAAAATACTTGAAGAAAATAGAACCTGGTAAAATGCAGTTTTTCAGACAGTAAAATGCAGTTCATCATAATGATGACCATAACGTCTTTGAACTATGAAAACAACATATGGATTTAACCATGAAAAACATAAAATGTTTGATATCTCTATGATGAGGGCAGTCGCATTGCTACCAGTGTCAAAGAGAAGAGTCACAGTGGCAGATCTGGCATAGTTCAGTTCTAATCAGTTCAACAAGCAAGGAACTTACTAAGTGCTGGGGTTTAAGAAAGCTCTCACTAGCTGCACTGTAGTAGGGAAGGCCGGGAAGTCCCCGTGAAACACACACATGCACTCCCTCAGGCTGGCTGCAAACTCACAACAGAGAGTGAGGTCCACTGATACAAGTCTGGGAGGCTGTGGTACACCTAACACTAAAAGCAGCAGCAGTGGCTTTGAATAAAAAGGTCAATAAAAACAGGTTATGGGTGAGCTCATAAATTGAGGGAGAAACACTTTTAAGAGAATAAAATAACAACCACTTAAAAACAAAAATATTACAAACATGAAACCCACTATTCTTTTTTTTTTTGAGACGGCGTCTCACTCTGTCGCCCAGGCTGGAGTGCAGTGGCACAATCTCAGCTCACTGCAACCTCTGCCTCCCAGGTTCAAGCGATTCTCCCACCTCAGCTTCCCAAGTAGCTGGGATTACAGGTACCCACTACCATGCCCGGCTAATTTTTGTATTTTTAGTAAAGATGGGGCTTTGCTACATTGGCCAGCTGGTCTCGAACTCCTGACCTCAGGTGATCCACCCGCCTTGGCCTCCCAAAGTGTTGGAATTACAGGTGTGAGCCACCACACTCAGCCCCACTATTCATTTTTAAAAAGTCTCATGTATGGCTGGGCGCGGTGGCTCACACCTGGAATTCCAGCACTTTGGGAGGCCGAGGCGGGCAGATCAAGAGGTCAAGAGATTGAGACCATCTTGGCTGGCCAACATGGTGAAACTCCATCTCTACTAAAAATACAAAAAACTAGCTGGCCCTGGTGGCGGGCGCCTGTAGTCCCAGCTACTCGGGAGGCTGAGGCGGGAGAATGTCATGAACCTAGGAGGCAGAAGTTGCAGTAAGCTGAGATTGCACCACTGCACTCCAGCCTGGCGACAGAGCGAGACTCCGTCGCAAAAAAAAAAAAAAAAAAAAAACACGTAATTTATTTATTTTTTTGAGACAGAGTATTACTGTCACCCAGGCTGGAATGCAGTGGTGTGATCATCGCTCACCATGTGTACCACCAAGCCTGGCTTTTTTTTTGTATTTTTTGTAGAGATGGGGTTTCACCATGTTGCCCATGCTGATCTTGAATTCCTGAGCTTAAGGGATCTGCCTGCTACAGCCTCCCAAAGAGCGGGGATTACAGGCGTGAGCCACCACGCCTGGCTGAAACCCAGTATTCTTAAATATAACTTCTCTCAACTGCACGTAAATGAGCTCAAGGGAATAAACGCAGTGTGTTCCATACTTGTTTACCTTTAAGCAAGTAAGGGCAAACAGCAACCAGGCAGTGCTATATTTGTTCTCATAACTATAAACACAGAGGGTTGCATTTCATAGGATTTCTTAGGGTTATTTTCTCCTTAACTGCTGGTAGCTTTCAGAAAAGAACCTTTGCTCCTAGGAGATTAATTTTAATATAGTGATGTTGTACTTGAGAAAGAAAAACAACTAAAGGTAATGATTTTAAATCATTAAAATCATAGGTGAGAAACAGAACACTCCAATAAGAAACCCAGCTTTTCCTGAACTCAGTTCAATTCATCTTCTAAACTGTCTGACTGCAAAACTTTATTTTTTCTTCCCATAAATCCACCACCAGCGGAGGATGGGAAATATACAGTTCTAGATTCTCAAATGAGTATATTTTTCTACAGGTATAAGAAAAACACTATTAAATTGGCCCCTGAGAAGTTTTTGAACAGTAAGACTCAGGAGTAACCACAACCATTTACAACAAAAACCTCATACCCTAAGTTTTGCTAATTTCTTTTTTTCCTCCAATTCATCTTCAAGAAAGGATATTCATTAATTAGCATCTGCAGGTTTGGCTCATTATGTATTAAAAGTGTGTTGTAAAGTTGCTATTAACATTTTTTTTTTTTTTTTTTTAAGATGGAGTCTTGCTCTGTCGCCCAGGCTGGAGTGCAGTGGCGTGATCTCGGCTCACTGCAACCTCCGCCTCCCAGGTTCCAGCGATTCTCCTGCCTCAGCCTCCTGAGTGGCTGGGACTACAGTTGCGCACAACCACAACTGGCTAATTTTCGTATCCTTAGTAGAGACAGGGTTTTCTCCATGTTGGCCAGGCTGGTCTTGAACTCCTGACCTCAGATGATTTGTCCACTTCAGCCTCCCAAAGTGCTGGGATTATGGACGTGAGCCACAGCTCCTGGCCCATATGTTGATATTTCAGCCTTCTACTAAATCATTAAAAATTTGAGCCTGAGACTGGGCATGGTGGGTCACGCCTGTAATCCCAGCACTTTGGGAGGACAAGATGGGTGGATCACTTGAAGTCAGGAGTTTGAGACCAGCCTGGACAATGTGGTGAAACACCGTCTCTACTAAAAATACAAAAAAAAATTAGCCGGGTGTGGTGGTGGGTGCCTGTGATCCCAGCTAATCAGGAGGCTGAGGTAGGAGAATTGCATGAACCTGGGAGGCGGAGGTTGCAGTGAGCCGAGAGAGCGCCATTGCACTCTAGCCTGGGCGACAGAGCGAGACTCCTTCTCAAAAAAAAAAAAAAAAAAAATTATTTGTGCCTGTAGTCCCAGCTACTTGGGAGGCTGAGATGGGAGGATCAGCTGAGCCTAGGGAGGTCGAGGACGCAGTGAGTCATGAATGCACCACTGCACTCCAGCCTGGGCAACAGAGTGAGACCCTATCTCAAAACAAAAAAACAGAACATGGGAGCTGCGGATATCTCTTCAACATACTGATTTCAATTCCTTTTTAAAAATTTAAAATTATATATAATTTTTTAAAAGTTTTCCTTAGAAGTATTTCTAAAGGAGTTGTGATCAACAGAAGTAAAGATGCAGATTTCTGACAGCATCCCTTTAAAAAGGCAGCTCAGGCTTTCCTTAACTATTTCAACTTCAAATTCTGAAAACAGTACACTTCACTCTGAAAAATGAGCAATTCTTTTTTTATTTTTTTGAGACAAGGTCTTGCTCTGTCACCCAGGCTGGAGCACAGTGACAGGACAATGGCTCACTGTGGCCTCAACCTCTTGGGCTCAAGTCATCCTCCCACCTCAGCCGCCCGGGTAGCCGGGACTACAGGCACATGCCACCGCACCCAGCTAATTTTTGTATTTTTCGTAGAACTGGCTTTCACCATGTTGCCCAGGCTGGTCTTGAACTCCTGAGCTAAAGCGATTTGCCTGACTTGGCCTCCCAAAGTCCTGGGATTACAGGAGTGAGCCACCGTGCCCAGCCTTGATTACTTCTTTTTTGTTTGTTTTGAGACAGAGTCTCACTCTGTCACTCAGGCTGGAGTGCAGTGGCGCGATTGCAGCTCACTGCAACCTCCATCTCCCGGGTTCGAGGGATTCTCCCACCTCAACCTCCCAAGTAGCTGGCAACCATGCCCAGCTAATTTTTTAAAAAATATATATATTTTTAGTAGAGCCGGGGTTTTACCATGTTGGCCAGGTTGGTCTCCAACTCCTGACCTCAAGTGATCCATGCGCCTCAGCCTCCCAAAGTGCTGGGATTACAGGCGTGAACCACTGAGCCTGGCCGATTAATTTTTAAAAAGAAAATGTTTCCATATATTCCACCATATCTACACAAACATACATGGCTACAGTAACAAACAGTAAGGAACAGTTCTTTACCCTCAGATGTGGGAAGGAAAAGCAAGTGGAGATGTGGATTAAAGATCTATGAGATTCAGCTGCATTAAGATCTAATCTAGCTGAACATTTTCCACCTGAAGAAATGAATGAACAGAACCAAAAGAAGCCAGAAAGGAGAAGGATAAAATTCCTGTAGTATAACAAATAGACAGAAATAAGCATATTCTTTTGACTAAAGATCTATTTTCTTATGAAGTACAGTCTTTCATGAAGAAAAAACAAGGATCGGATAGACAGGAGCCATAACCTTTTACCTTGGCTAGTTTTTCTCCTCTGAAGTTTAAGGTCACTGCTTCTGTATTCCGAGGATTATGAACCTCTATGTGAACTTCATCATTATCTTCATATTCTCGAATCAGTGCTGCTTTCAGTCTGGCCATTTCGTTCTGTTCTCCATGGACTAAAATCTACATAGAATAAATGTTAAAAGAATATAGGGAAACATTATTCAGATTAATCATGGTCCTGAGTTGAATTAATTAAGTATATGAAATAGAGACATACTTGGAAGTTATGAAACTTTACTACTAGGACCTCCAGCCAATTCAACTTGTATACACATACTCATTCTGTTTGGCTTCAAAAGATCCTTATGTGGTACTATTTGAACAAAGAGTAAAGAAACTTCTTTTCCTTTTTCTTTCCTTTTTCTTTTTTTTGAGGTGGAGTCTCGCTCTATTGGCAGGCTGGAGTGCAGTGGCGCGATCTCAGCTCACTGCAACCTCCGCCTCCCAGATTCAAGCAATTCTCCTGCCTCAGTCTCCCGAATAGCTGGGACTACAGGTGCGTGCCATCACGCCCAGCTAATTTTTGTATCTTCAGTAGAGACGGGGTTTCAGCATGTTGGCCAGGATGGTCTCAATCTCTTGACCTCGTGATCCACCCGCCTCGGCCTCCCAAAGTGCTGGGATTACAGGGGTGAGCCACCGCGCCCGGCCAAGAAACTTCTTTTCTACTCCAGTCTTTGCCACTAATGAGATACACGCCTTTTCCATGTTTCACTGCTTCTATGTTCATAGTGGTAAAGGGCTGACTTCTGTAATCTCTTCTAGTTTTAAATGCCTATGACTCTTGTACAAAACTATTGCTACCCTACTATATCAGAAAACACCCATAGTTCCCTTTTTTTTCTTTTTGTGAGATGGAGTCTTGCTCTGTCGCCCAGGCTGGAGTGTAGCAGTGGCGTGATCTCAGCTCACTGCAGCCCCTACCTCCTGAGTTCAAGCGATTCTCCTGAGTGAGCCTCCCAAGTAACTGGCACTATAGGTGCACACCACCATGCCTGGCTAATTTTTGTATTTTCAGTAGAGACGGGGTTTTACCATGTTGGTCAGGCTGGTCTCGAACTCTTGACTTTGTGATCTGCCTGCCTCGGCCTCCCAAAGTGCTGGGATTACAGGCGTGAGCCACCGAGCCTGGCCTACCTCATATATTTATATATTTTTGGAGACAGGGTCTCACTCTGTTGCCCAGGCTGGAGTACACTGGTGTGATCATGGCTCACTGCAGCCTCAACCTCCAGGGATCAAGCAATCCTCCTGCCTCAGCCTCCGACATAGCCAGGACTACAGGCATACACCACCATGCCCAGCTAATATTTGTATTTTTTGTAGAGACAGGGTCTTGCATGTTGCCCAAGGTGGTCTCGAACTCCTGGGCTCAAGTGATCTGCCCACCTTGGCCTCCCAAAGTAGTAGGATTATAGGTGTGAGCCACTGTGCCTATCCTAATAAAATATTTCAGAACCAAATGGAACATTTTATTACTTTATATATTTCTTTATTTAAAGACAGAGTCTTGCTCTGTTGTCCAGGTTGGAGTGCAGTGGCATAATCTTGGCTCACTGTGGCCTCAATCTCCCAGGCTTATGCAATCCTCCCACCTTAGCCACCCAGGTAGCTGGGACTACAGGCATGAGCCACCATGGTTGGCTAGTTTTATTTTATTTTTGTAGAGACAAGGTCTCACTATGTTGTCTAGGCTGGTGTCAAACTTCTGGGCAGTCCTCCTACCTCAGCCTCGCAGAGTGGTATGATTACAGGCATGAGCCACTGTGCCCAGCCCCAATGATATATTTTAAAGGGTGTTTACAACAACAGCATTAGCAACCAGTCCCTTTTCATTCACTTTTGTAACTTCTATCTTACAAGACAGATTGTTCTTTTTATTGTTTGTTTGAGACAGTCTTACTCTGTAGCCCAGACTGGAGTGCAGTGTCGTGATCTTGGCTCACTGCAGCCTCTGCCTCCAGGATTCAAGGGATTCTCATGCCTCAGCCTCCAAGTAGCTGGGATTACAGGTGTGAACCACCACACCTACCTAATTTTTATACTTTTAGTACAGATGGGGTTCACCATGTTGGCCAGGCTGGTTTTGAACTCCTGGCCTCAAGTGATCCACCTGCCTCGGCCTCCCAAAGTGCTGGGACTGCAGGACTGAGCCACTGCGCCCGGCCAAGATAGACTGTTCGTAGCGTCTCACACGTGGTAGATGGCTTGCGGCTGGGCATAGCCAGCACCAGCACGTGGCAGGGCTTACTGCTTGGTGGGGAAGGGCCTGGGCCTGGCTGCCTGAGCAGAATCCTGGTGCTGCTGCTTATGAGCTGTGTAACCTTGACCAAGTGATTTCACGCCTCAGTTTTCCCATCTGCAGAACAGCTGTAGGTCATGAAAATTAAGCAAGTCAGTTCATATAAAACACATGTACGGTGCCTGGCATGTGGTAAATAATCAATGTGAGCTAGTACTGATTACTACCACCAACACTACTAGTGTTGCAATTTTATCCTGCAGCTATACTTTTGCTAGAGCCGGTTATTACAGGAAAATGAGCATGAAGTTCAACCCAGGAACTTAAACTAGAACCAGAGAGTGACAGGATGAAATGGGGCTGAGGATGAGGTGGTGACACCACACAGAAAGAGCAACACGGCTTTTCCTCCCTGGCTTGGAAATCTGGGGGGATGTTCATGCACACATTCAATAAGAAACACCTGGGAGGAGCCTACTCTGTGACTAAACTCTACACACCATGATGCTATGAACAGGAGAGTGGTATTTCTCGACCAAATAATCTGCTCATTAAGGGCCAGTGCTGTGAGGCCTATCATGCTAGAAAGAACTCAAAAACTAACAAAAGACTGCAAGAAAAGGTGCTCAACATCATTAGTCATTAAAGAAATGAAAATCAAAACCACGAGATACCATTTCACACTAGCTGAAAAGTGACACAGCCCAAGTGTCCATCCACAGGTGAATGGATAAACAACATGTGGTCTACATACAACGGACCATGACTTAGGCATGAAGTGCTGATACATGCCACAATGTGATGAACCTTGAAAACACCATAGGCATTATGATTCCTCTTAGATGAAATACCTAGAACAGTCAAATTCATAGAAACAGAAAGTAGATTCGAGATTACCAGGGTGGGTGGAAGGAAATGGGGAGTTACTGTGTAACGGTACAGAGTTTCTGCTTGGAGTGATGAAAAGCTGTGAAAACAGAATGTGGTGATGGTTGTACAACACTGTGAATATAATTAATGCCACTGGTTTGTACACTTAAAAATGGTTAAAACTGCAAATTTTATGTTAGATATTTTACCACAGTAAAACATATTTAAAAAAAACGAGCAAGGCCAGGTGCAGTGGCTCATGCCTGTAATCCTAGCACTTTGGGAGGCTGAGGTGAGTGGATCACCTGAGGTCAGGAGTTCGAGACCAGCCTGGCCAATGTAGTGAAACCCTGTCTCTAGAGAAAATACAAAAATTAGCTTGGCGTGGTGGCACGTACCTGTAACCCCAGCTACCCGGAAGGCTGAGGCAGGAGAATCGCTTGAACCCAGGAGGCAGAGGCTGCAGGGAGCCGAAATTGGCGCCACTGCACTGCAGCCTAGGCAACAGAGCAAGACTCCATCCAAAAAAAAAAAAACCAAAAACAACAAGCAAACAAACAAAACTAACAAAAGGCCATTTCTTCTGCTTTCCGATACACTTGGAAAGGGCACTTCATCTATTTTCTATGGACACATGCTTCATTAGTGTTCTTCTAATAAAAAATACACACTTTTTTCAGCTTACCCCTCCTTTCCAATTCCATCAAAATATCTAATTTATTTTTAATAAGTTACATCATACTTAAAAATATAAGTAAGTTGGCCAGGTGCAGTGGCTCACACCTGTAATTCCAGCACTTTGGGAGGCTGAGGCGGGTGTATCACAAGGTCAGGAGTTCAAGATCAGCCTGGCCAAGATGGTAAAACCCCATCTCTACTAAAAATACAAAAATTAGCCAGGTGTGTTGGTGGGCACCTGTAATCCCAGTTACTCAGCTGAGACACAGAGCTGCTTGGGAGCCAAGGCGGGCGGATTGCCTGAGGTTAGGAATTCGAGACCAGTCTGGCAAACATGGTGAAACCCTGTCTCTACTAAAAATACAAAAAAATTAGACAGGTGTCATGATGTGTGCCTGTAATCCCAGCTACTCGGGAGGCTAGGGTAGGGGAATTGCTTGAATCAGGGAGGTGGAGGCTGCCGCAAGCCGAGATCGTGCCACTGCATTCCAGCCTGGGTGACAGAGCGAGACTCCCATCTCAAAAATAAATAAATAAATAAATAAACAGATAAATAAATCATATACTAATAAGGAACTATATAGTATATTTCTTTTTTTTTTTTTGAGACAGAGTCGCCCAGGCTGGAGTGCAGTGGCATGATCTCGGCTCCCTGCAAGCTCCACCTCCCGGGTTCACACCATTCTCCTGCCTCAGCCTCCTGAGTAGCTGGGACTACAGGCGCCCGCACCACACCCAGCTAATTTTTGTATTTCTAGTAGAGATGGTGTTTCACTGTGTTAGCCAGGATGGTCTCAATCTCCTGACCTCGTGATCCACGCTCCTCAGCCTCTCGAAGTGCTGGGATTACAGGCGTGAGCCACCATGCCCGGCCACGCTATATAGTATATTTCATATCTATTTAAATCTTAAACTTATACTATTATGTGACTTGTCTTTCTCCTCTCTCCAAATGATCCTTGTACTATTTCTTATTATTAAGCATTTACTATGTGCCAAGCACCACATTAAGTGCTTCAGATATGTTCTCTCACTTGGTCCTTACAATAACCTTATGAGCTGTTATTATTCCTATTTACAAATGAGGTACAGAGAGGTTAAGTAGCTTGCCAAGGGTTACACAGTAAGTAAGAGATGGAGCTGGCATTCCAAATGAGCAGTCATACTCCAAGCCTGGCTCTTAAATTATTGGAGAGGCAGCAGAAAATAATAGAAAAACATTAGGATTGGGGTTGGTAGGTCTGAGTAAGAGTCGGTTACGGAGAAAGGGTGCAGCTTGTTGAAATCAAAGGGGAGTTGTAAAGGCCAAACGCGAGCGCACGTGGAAGGCTCTGCTCATGGGGTATTGCATTAGGAGGTGGTGATGCTTGCTTTGTGAACTGCCTGCTGCAGTTTCCTGGGTATGCACTTCTTTTCCCTTTAGTACAATAAATCAAATTCATAAGACTAACCACATGAGGCGGTTTCAAAGCACGAATAAATTCACTGGTTTGCTGGTAATCCGTGTGAGCTGAGAAAGAAATGTAATCAACAGACATTTTCAGTGGTAACTTCTGTCCAGACATAGTGGTGATTTCTTCAGGTTCAGACATGATGTGCTGTGGAAAATGAAGAAAAATAACATAACAAACTACCCAGTTATAAACGTAAAGGTACATTTTCATTTTTTTCATGCAGTCATAAACTCATGTTAAATTTAGGACCTTCAGCACAAAATCATTCTAATATAACTGACTCAGTAAATATCAAATACTCATGTTCTCAATCAAGCAAACATTTAATGAGAAAAGTAAACAAATTAACTAAAACTCATCTATCTGGTGTGCTGTCAGTGAGAATCGTAACTCTACGCTTGGAAAGACAAACCTGTATTCCCAACTACTCTTGTGCTCTCCAAAGTCATTTCCCAGATATGTGGATACATTTCTATTCTGAAAATCTTTGTTTTTTGAAATAGGGTCTCACTTTGTCACCCAGGCTGAAATGCAGTGTGTGATCTCAGCTCACTGCAGCCTCAACCTCCTGGGTTCAAGCAATCCTCCTGCCTCAGTCCCCCAACTAGCTAGGACTACAGGCATGTGCCACCACGCCTGGCTAATTTTTCTATTTTTTGTAAAGATGGGATTTCTCCATGTTGCCCAAGCTGGTCTTGAACTCCTGAGCTCAAGTGATCCACACATTGTGGCCTCCCAAAGCGCAGGATTACAAGTGTGAGCCACCATGCCAGGCCCGGAAATCAATTTTTTTTTTTTTTTGGAGACGCAGTCTTGCTCCGTCATCCAGGTTGGAGGGCAGTGGCGCCAATCTTGGCTCACTGCAACCTCTGCCTCCAGTTTCATGCAATTCTCCCTGCCTCAGCCTCCCGAATAGCTGGAATTACAGGCACACGCCACCACGCCCAGCTAATTTTTTGTATTTTTAGTAGAGACGGGGTTTCGTCATGTTGGCCAGGCTGGTCTCAAACTCCTGGCCTCAGGTGATCTGCCCGCCTTGGCTTCCCAAAGTACTGGGATTACAGGTGTGAGCCACTGCACCCAGCCTGGAAATCTATTTTAAATACAACATTGCCACTAAAGAACTTTATAGAACAAGGTAAAGTAATAAAGATTATCAAAATAAAGAATCATATTTTTAAAAATAAAATAGATGTTAATGCTAAGAGGATGAGAATGTGATGCCTGGATGCTCAGAAACTGCCTCTCAAATTCTGCATGTATTTTCTACAATTTCTACATCCCTAAGAGCTGAAAACCAATGTTTCATAACAGTAGAAGGTGGTCAACCCAAACACATTCTACAGCTTTTTAAGATCATACATATTAGTAAACCTGTTCTTCATGAGATGAGGGAGGGTATTCACGTGTTTGTCTCAAATAGGTTCCTGTCCATCATTCTCTACTTGCAACCAGATGAGCACTTCTCAAACTTTAATTTGTACATCAATCACCTGGGACCTCATTATGCCATTCAGTGTCTGCATAATTCCACATCCTACGCTCATATCTAGCTACCTATTCTCATCCTCATTTTAAAAAATCAAAACTTGTACTATTTAAAGAATTACTTCAGTGCAAAAACCTGTAAGGACCCTACCACCTCCATAATTCTGATTAGGAATAACACAATAGCCTATGACTATAATTGACCTTGGCAAGTGTCCCTTCCACACAGTATCCTGCTATAATGACACCGTTCCTCTTATCAGTACACCAGCTTTCAAATAACTCTCTGGATAAGCCACTTTGCATCATGCCTGGGGAGGCCATGACAACACTGGGACCAATGTCATCAAAATGATCCATGCTCTAAGAGAGAAAACAGAATGGGAAAAGTATGTTAGCTACCAGCAGCTGACAAAGCATTCTTTCTTTTTAAAGAATAACAACAGGCTAAGGAAGAGATTAATCACACTACTGAAAGGGCCTTCACAAGATCGGTACACATTTTAAGTTCAGTTACCAAGTTCCTAACAGTTTAGGCTAGGAATGGTAGAAAAACCAAGTAATAAAAAGCAGTCAGTTCACGCTGATCTTCAAAACCTTCTACTGGCAGCTAGAGAGCCATCAGAACCATCAGGACCATCTTCAGTGCCTACCAGGCAGGCAGAAAAGTAAAAGGAAGAGTCAAATGGGTCTTGATCTACCCAAGACACAACTCTGAAAAAATATTCCCAAAGACTCACAATGGCTTTGCATGCTCCATGAATATTTTGAGCTGGCCTGGAAATCAAAAAGTTTAACCCTGTTCTAGGGAGAACTTGTCTATAATCCTTAAGCAGTTAACTTAAAATATATACTTTATGAACAAAGCCTATTTACAACTGGAAGACCACTTTTAAATTATTTCAGACATCAATTGAGTTCAAGCATCAATTGAGTTAAACAGTATTTTTTAAATTAAATAAAATCAGATTTTATTGAATGCTTCTAGAAAAGTATATAAAAATTTTCATATATAGAATTTGCAGCACTAATCAAAAAGATGATTTGGTTTGAGTGAGAAGAGAAACTTAAATACATAATACAAGATACTTTTCTCCTCAGAACTTTTTATTCCTACAGCAAAAGAGATAAGTATTATAAATACTGAGAACACATGGCTACTTGGGGTAAGTGGCAAAATCTGTTGAAGCAAAAAAAGAACGTCAGCTGCTGAAGTTTTGTTTTCCTGCAGAAAAACGACACCAGCTAGAGAAGAGGTAAGACTCTAGCAAGAGGAATTCAGCTAGAGTCACTGACACGCGCTGTCTATGATTTTTATCTTATTTTTATAGACACAGGGTCTCATTATCTTGCCCAGGCCGGTCTCAAACTCCTGAGTTCTAGTGATCCTCCTGCCTCGGACTCCCAAAAGGCTAAAATTACAGCCATGAGCCATTACTTGCGGCCTCGTACCTCCTACTCCTAATGACTGATTTGGTTTTATCCATCCTTGTCTTTCTTCCACAAGCACTCACCTTGAGGTTACTAATGTGTTTGAAAACAAAGGGATTATTGATGTTGATCTGTTTGCGGATTTTGTCATTCATGGCATTTACATATGTCTGGTACACTGCCATACACTTCTTGGCCAAAGATGATGCATAGTATATTGGAATGTCATGTAGTTCTGGGTGATTCTGCCAGTACTCATCTAGAGAGATTTTGCAAGAAACAAACATCACTTTGTTACATGGGGTAAATAGTTCAAATAATAAATGATACACATAGAAACAAGAAATGATACACACACAACCAAGAAATAAAGCACATAACTATATTTTAAAGAGTTTAAGCAAAATTATCCTGGTTGTAACTAACTTAAATTTACAAAACCAAAACTTACTTCTAAATGGCACATGACCTAAAAAAGAATGCTGTGATCATAGTCCAAAGATGTGGAGGCTTTTAAAAATGACTCAGTAGGCCGGGCGTGGTGGCTCAAGCCTGTAATCCCAGCACTTTGGGAGGCTGAGACGGGTGCATCACGAGGTCAGGAGATCGAGACCATCCTGGCTAACATGGTGAAACCCCGTCTCTACCAAAAAAATACAAAAAATTAGCCGGGCGAGGTGGCGGGCACCTGTAGTCCCAGCTACTCGGGAGGCTGAGGCAGGAGAATGGCCTAAACCCGGGAGGCGGAGCTTGCAATGAGCTGAGATCCAGCCACTGCACTCCAGCCTGGGCGACAGAGCGAGACTCCGTCTCAAAAAATTAAAAAAAAAAAAAAAAAAAAAAAAAATTACTCAGTATAAATTTACACTGAAGTCTATAACTTATTACCATAACGAGACACTAAATAATAAATTTTTATTTAAATGTATTAGAAAAACATATTAGAAAAAATTCTGTGGTTTTAAATAAAAATGTATTATTAATATTTCAAACAGATTTATTGAGTGCTAATTACAAAACAGAATTGCCAAGAGTTCACCAATTTTGAACACTTAAAAAAAAAAAGTAGTCATATTATGCTATTATTGTTTTTTTTGTTTTTGTGTTTTATACCCAGGCTGTCGACCAGCCTTGAGGGTAGTGGTGTAATCATGGCTCATGGCAGCCTCAACCTATTAGGTTCAAGTGATCCTCCCATGTCAGCCTTCTGAGTAGCTGTGACTACAGGAGTGTGCTACCACACTCGGCTAATTTTTTTTTTTTTTTTTGAGACTGGGTCTCACTATGTTGCTCAGGCTGGTCTCAAACTCTGGACTTAAGTGATCCTCCTGCCCAGCCTCCCAAAGTGCTGGGATTACAGGCATGAGCCACCACACTCAGCCATGCTTGTATTTTTAAAAAACTACTAACTAGTTTCTGATAATTAAAGAAAGCAGTGGGTAATATACCTTCAAAAAAACTTATGTTAAAGGAAAAGCGCTCATTAAATCCCAAAATTTTATCAAGGTAGTATGGCTGAAAGACACCCTTTATTCTAATAGGTGCCTCTGTGGTTTGAAAATGTATTATATGCCTATTATATTACTTGCATCTATAATTTCTAATTTTCAAAACAACTTACGAAGACTTATCACCATCTGAACTAGCAAACTAAGGGTAAAACAAAAGGCTGAATATTGTGTCAATTTTATTCTTCCATTTGATGTATCAATGATAATTCTATATGAGGACAAAAACTTTGTCACGTGTGTTACAAATAAATTTCCTGCTTTGTCTTCTAGTTTATCCCATTCATGATTCGTTTCTCTTATGATTTCTTAGACACCCTAAAGCGGATTACATCCCACAACCACGCCACCATTTCTTGTTTTGTTGTGTGTGTGTTTATGAACAAATTTTGAAGATTAAAAAAGTTAAATAATTTGCCCAAGGTCATATGGCTGTAGCCATATGATAGATTTGATCTGAAACACAGATAAGATTTGAAAGCAGCTGTCCTTTCTATTATACTATATTACAAGGGAGACTTCAAGGAAAAAGGGCAACCAGTTGCAAAGAGCAGATGGTAGAACTGCCAGATAAAAATATCAAACACCCAGTTAAACTTGAATTTCACGTGAACAACAAAAGATTTTTAGTATAAGGATATATACTAACGAGACCAGCCTGGCCAATGTGGTGAAATCTTGTCTCTACTAAAAATACAAAAATTAGCCAGGCATGGTGGCGCATGCCTGTAATCCCAGCTACTCAGGAGGCTAAGACAGGAGAATAGCTTGAACCCGGGAGGCAGAGGTTGTGGTGAGCCGAAATCACGCCAAGCTGAGATAGTGCCACTGCTCTCCAGCCTGGGTGACAGGGTGAGACTCTATCTCAAAAAAAAAAAAAAGAAAGAATATATATTAAATATTTGGTACACTTATATTAAAACATGATTATTTATCTGAACCTAAAATTTAATGAGTTGTCCTCTAGTTTTATTTGCTAAATCTGGCAGTCCAATTTGATGGTGGCAACATTGTTTCAACTTCCTAACTTCTCTGCTCTTCATCTTACTGGTCACAAAGACTTCGACTTCAAGACTTCTAAGGACGAATTTGACTTGCAGTTAGGCAGGAGGACTAATCAAGATCAGAAGACTGAATTATATTCGGATTTGGGAAATTCAGCTTCTAGAAGTCCTATCTGTTACAGATTTGCTTTTCATCTGGGGTCATTTCTTCCAACTTTCCTTCTGTTTTCCTTTTCAGTGTAACAGGGATACTATTTTTTTCTCCTCCTCACCGAGATGGCAGAATAGAGAGGAAGAGGTAAGATGCAAGCATTTCTAGTGCTTCACACAGAGGTTACATACATGCAAAGCACCCTTTTTATTATTATTATTATTATTTTTTTAAGACAGGGGCTCAGTCTGTCGCCCAGGCTGGAGTGCGGTGGCACAATCTCGGCTCACTGTAACCTCTGCCTCCCAGGCTCAAGTGATCCTCCCACCTCAGCCTCCCAGGTAGCTGAGGGACAACAGGTGTGCACCACCATACCCAGCTAATTCTTTGTATTTTTTGTAGAGACAGGGTCTTGCCTTGTTGCCCAGGCTGGTCTCAAATTCCTGGGCTCAAGTGATCTTCCACCCTCAGCCTCTCAAAGTGTTGGAATTAGGGATTACAGGCGTGAGCCACTATGCCTGGCTGCAAAGCACCTTCTTTTATTCTTTAATAAGAGTGGTTTTCCCAAATAGATCACAGAATGTGAGGTAGAAGGGATCATTAAGTACAAATGTATGCTAAAAAGTAACAACCATTGTTCCTCTTATTACAAAAAGTTATATACATGTTCACTGAAGTACTTGTAAAATGGAGAAAAGCAGAAAACAAAAAATATCACCCATATTCTCACTATCCAGATTTAGTATTTTTTTCGGCCATTTGTGTGTGCATTTTTTACCTAACTAGGATCAGAGTACATACAGGTTTTTTTGTTTTCAGAGTCTTGCTCTGTCAGCCAGGCTGGAGTGCAGTGGCGCAATCTCAGCTCACTGCAACCTCTGCCTCCCAGGATCAAGCAATTCTCATGCCTCAGCCTCCAGAAAAGCTGGGACTACATGCGTGCGCCACCACACCTGGCTCATTTTTCTATTTTTGGTAGAGACAAAGTTTCATCACGATAGCCAGGCTGGTCTTGAACTCCTGGCGTCAAGTGATCTGCCCACCTCAGCCTCCCTCAGTGCTAGGATTACAGGCCTGAGCCACCACGCCCGGCACAGAGTCCATACAGTTTTGAACTCTACTTTTTTGGTTGACTTAATATATTATGTGAAAGTATGTAATTACTCATCTGTAACACAATTTTTTCCTATAATGTTATATTTACTGACATGGTATTTCTTTGAAAATACTAAAATGATGAATACCTTTCTTGACAAAATTTTCTGTACATCTCATTTATTTCCCAGAAGCGGAACTGCTGGCCAAAGGGTACACATATTTTAAGACTTCTGATGGCTACCAGAAGGGGACGCCAGTTCACATTCCCAGCGGCAGTGCATGAGAGTTGCTGTTTTCCTAGGCTATTCCTAGATCCAAATCCCTAGTTTTTTTTTTTTTTTTTTTTTTGAGACGGAGTCTCACTCTGTCGCCCAGGCTAGAGTGCAGTGGTACAATCTCAGCTCACTGCAATCTCCACCTCCCAGGTTCAAGCAATTCTCTGCCTCAGCCACCTGAGCAGCTGGGATTACAGGCATCCGTCACCATGCCCGGCTAATTTTTGTATTTTTAGTAGAGATGGGGTTTCACCATCTTGGTCAGGCTGGTCTTGAACTCCGGATCTCATGATCTACCCAAATCAGCCTCCCAAAGTGCTGGGATTACAGGTGTGAGCTACCGCGCCCGGCCCCAAATCCCTATTTTTAAATGAAGAAAACTGAAGTCCAGGATGGTGGAATGACTCATCCAAGACCATGTTATTATCCTGATAAAATGACAAGATTTTAATCATCTCCCAAATAGAAAGGAAATGGCATACCCAGAATCAAGAGCAGCTCCTGAGCCCTTCCAAGAGCGAAGACAGGAATGAGACCCCTGCCTCCTCTGTTTACAATGTCGTGGACAGTGTTACAGAATCTTGCCTCTCGCTCTTCACGTTTCTCATGGATGTGGGTCCCATAAGTAGATTCCTAAATAACATATTAGAAGTGTGAGACTAAAACCAATGATCCCCAAAGAATTCAAAAGTTAAACATCAGTGAAATGCTGAGGGGCTAAGCAATTTACTTCTCCATTAGCATGTCATTTACTCGAACATGTGTTGTCATAATAGCAATTGGGAAGAGCAAGCAAGAATGCTAGAATTCAGGCCCAGCGCAGTGGCTCACAACTGTATCACAGCACTTTGGGAAGCCAAGGCAAGTGGATCACCTGAGGTCAGGAGTTCAAGACCAGCCTGGCCAACGTGGCGAAACCCTGTCTCTACTAAAAATACAAAAGTTAGCTGGGCATGGTGGTGGGCGGTTGTAATCCCAGCTACTCCAGAGGCTGAGGCAGGAGAATAGCTTGAACCCAGGAGGAGGTTGCAGTGAGCTGAGATTGCACCATTGTACTCTACCTGGTCGACAGAGCAAGACTCCATCTCAAAAAAATACAATTTAACAACAACAACAAAACAGGCCAGGCATGGTGGCTCATGCCTGTAATGCCAGCATTTTGGGAGGCCAAGGCGGGTAGATCTTCTGAGGTCAGGAGTCCAGCCTGACCAACATGATGAAAGCCCGTCTCTACTAAAAATACAAAAATTAGCTGGGCATGGTAGTGCATGCCTTGTAATCCCAGCTATTCAGAAGGCTGAGGCAGGAGAATCACTTGAACCTGGGAGGCAGAGGTTGCAGTGAGCCGAGATCGCGTCACTCACTCCAGAGTGAGACTCCATCTCAAAAAACAAAACAAAACAAAACAAAACAAAACAAAGAATGCCAGAATTCAAATCTAAGTAAGAAGAACATTTTATAAAATGGAATCAGGAAATAGTCCAAAACTGTATTTTCTTCCCATGTCCATTTTGCTTTCCATTAGGAAGAAAAAGGTTATTTCTCCTACCTCTGATAAGTCAAAGCTTTTAAAATAGAAATAGATGTTGTTTCTTATACTTCTGCTTAAGAATATCCTTAAAGTCTTACTAGGTGTGGTCCACTGACCAGAAGATTAACATCCCTTTGGAGCTTATCAGAAGTGCAAAATCTCAGACCCCAGCCCAGACATACTGAATCAGAATTTGTACCTTAGCAATATCATCAGATGATTATATGCATATTAAAATTTGAAGCACTCCTTTAAAGTATGGTACTATGAAAATAACTACTTTTTCTGAGGGTTCAAAAATGAATCTTCCCTTAAATTAAGTTTATATGCTGGGCATACCATGAGCAGAGTCCAATGTAATCTGCTGACATGTTGCTTATGCACTGCAGTGTGTACTGGCCCACATGCCTGGGCAGCTGGGGAATGTGGTAGGTGGTGGAGGAGAAACAGACAACTCTTCCTCCTTGAACCACATACACCTGATGTTCTTATATATACCAAAAGCCTGCAAGATTTCTCTCCCAACCCCTGACTCTACCGTCAGCAACACACATCCCAAGCTGCCCCCAAAGAGCTTCGGTACACAGTCCATTTTTTTGCTCCCCTGGGACTTGTAACCTAGTAGGCAGACAGGACACACAGATAAACAAAACGATAAGTTAGCATGGACTAAGGGTCTGAGGACAGTCACCGTGGCAAAGGCAGTGAGGTCACGCCATTTCCAAAATGACCCATAGATGTTCTTCTACACATTGTCATCTAGAAAAATATATTTAGGAGACAGGGAGAGGGCACACCCAGTGAAAATGATCCTGCCCAAAGACGGCCTGACGATCTTGCCCAGAGACAGCCTGGTGCCTCTGATATTAGACTAGAGTTAATGCATTTAACACCAAGAAAGTGAAGCTGCACTACAAAAAGAAGTGCCTGCCCCAATTTTTTTTTTTGAGACTGAGTCTTGCTTTGTAGCCCAGGCTCAAGTGCAGCAGCGTGATCTTGGCTCACTGTAGCCTCCACCTTCTGGGTTCAAGTGATTCTTGTGCCTCAGCCTCCCCAGTACCTGGGACTACAGGTGTGCACCACCACACCCAGGTAATTTTTGTATTTTTTTTAGCAGACATGGGGTTTCACCATGTTGGCCAAGCTGGTCTCTAACTCCTGGCCTTAAGTGATCTACCCACCTCGGCCTCCCAAAGCACTAAGATTACAGGTGTGAGCCACTGTGCCTGGCCACCAATTTTCTTATATTAAAAAAAAAGATAAGTTTATATCCAATAACATGTTATGAAAGTGAGATCACAATATTATTTTCCAAAAGAAAAAAATCTGCTTACATTACATTGATTACAATATAGCACATTAATACTTACAATGATAAGAATATCAGGCTTAATGTTAGGAATTTCAGCTGCCATTAAGTGTCTATCTTCTTGTCTTGAGAAATCACCTGTGTACAAAAGCTATGAAAAAGATAAAACTAGAAAGTTAGGATTTGGGGAAGGCTTCATTTTGCTAGTGAATAGATTAAACTCATGAAATCCAAAAGTGCAGTTACAGTTTTAAAAAAGTCTAAAACTGATGAAATTTACATGCAGTGCTTGTGTCAAATTCAAAATGTGTAGTTTAGTTAGTAAACGGTCCCGTGCTTCAATTATTTCATCTAGTAAATGGGAATAATCTATTCCCAGTATCATCTCACAAAGATAACCTATATAACATTAATCCACTTGAGAAGTGCTCTGAACTTCGTAGAGAAAAAGGGCATGCTGACAAGGAAAGGAGTGCACTGAGGTACATGGTCTAAAACCAGAGATAAAATCGTAAGAAGGTCTGCATCAAATTCCAAGAGAATTCACATCGGCATTTGTGCTACTTATTTTTTGTGCCCTGGAGCAAACTGCAAGACTAAGAGATTCAGTGATATATTTTACAATTCAATGTCTAAAAGTTCCAAATGTAGAAGCAGCTGTGAAAAATTTAGGACGTTACACTAGAGCATCGGTTCTCAACTCTAGCTGCACGTTAGAATCACCTAGAAAACTCAAAAAGGAAAAGGCCAAGCTACACCTCCAGATTTTGATTCAATAGTTACTTTTCAACAGCTCCCTAAGAGATTCTTACGTGCAGCCAGAGTTCAAAGCCGCTGCTCTGGAGTCTAGAAACCTAGTAGTCCACCCACATTTGCAGAAGTTCAAGGGTTCCCTAAAGATCTTTCCTCATTAACCCCTTTTACTCTTGCAGTCCACTCTGCTTAGGGGCTTATCTGTGAATCCTAAGACATCAGGGGGACATGAATATCAAATTGTGTTTTATTTTTAAATGAATGCAGCCACAAAGACACCTCTTCCCTAACCAGTTTTCTAAAGGAAACTGAATCCTTTAGAATTCAGGGAATTCCTTTCTGAGGTGTTTATTTTACCCCTTTCTCAGTCGTTAACATTTTTTTTTCCTCAGTCTTGATACAGAAAGTATTGTAATGGAGGTAGGAACTACGATATTTAAAAGGAAAAAGTGTTAACTGTATTTTCATCTTATGATTCAGTGTTCTGACACTTTTGCAAGTCTTAGGGAATTTTTTTTTCAATAGTACTTGGTGGCACAAAGCTCTGTACTGATTTCTCTGGGGAGAAAAGCGCCAGAGCCAGAGGGTACCTTCACGCCTGCGATCTCAATCATGAACATGGCGGCTCCTAGGACGTGCCCTGCATGGTAACACCAAAACTTGATTCCTGCAACTTCCTTAACTTCATGAAAGTTGATAGTTTCAATTTTGTCCATGCTTTCTTCCAAATCCGTCTCGGTATACAACATGTCGTCCGCTGATATGTTACTAAATTTTGAAAGATGTCAGCAAAAACAATTAAGTCAGATTTTTTAAAAAGCCTTTGAACACAAAGAAATTGTGGATAACATATCCATGATGGTATTTCTTCAAAATATATTGCATGAATTATGCTATTTAAAAATTTTTAGAGATTTTGTGTATTTTTTTTTTTTTACTCTATTGTGTATATAGCCACAAAACTTGATTTTAAACAAACCATACAGGAAATTAAGATACTGAGCTCAAAGTACTCTCAATTTTCAGTAATACATACAGTAAATTAAGACAAAATACTCTTTAGGAGAGTATTCTCAAATTTTTTCCCACCCCAACACTCCTGAAAGATGTAACACACTCACATACATTGAACCATGGCAGATATTTCTCACATTAGGATGAGAAAAGATTTTTCTACAAAGTCTAGCACAGCCTTTCTTCTAAAAATTATGTTAATGTACTTATAAAAAAGGAAGAGAGAATAGTGGTTAAGGACACTGACTCGGGAGCCAGATTGTTTGGGTTCAAATCCTCGCTCTGTCTCTTACTGTGACAATTTTGGGCAAATAACCTAACCTCGCTGTGCCTCAGTTTCATCATCTATAAAATGGAATTTATAATAGAACCTACATCTTGAGTTGGTGTGAAGATTAAATATATTTATCTCCCAGATGGGTGCGGTGGCTCACGCCTGTAATTCCAGCACTCTGGGAGGCCACGGCAGACGGATCACTTGAGGTCAGGAGTTCAAGACCAGGCTGGCCAACATGGTAAAACTCCTTCTCTACTAAAAATACAAAAATTAGCCAGGCATGGTGGCACGCACTGCGTGCCTACAATCCTAGCTACTGGGGAGACTGAGGAATGAGAATTGCCTGAACCCGGGAGCGGAGGTTGCAGTGAGCCAAGATAGTGCCACTGCACTCCAGCCTGGTCAACAGCCCAAGACTCCATCTCAAAAAAAAAAAAAAAATATATATATATATATATATATAAATATATATATAATATACATGTGTATATATAATATATATACGTGTATTATATACGTATATATAATATATATAAAATATGTATCTTTTGTGTGTGAAGTTAATATACATTAGGAATTTAGGATTGGGCCTAATACGTGGTAAGCATTATTGAAGTGTTAATGAGTGTTACCACAATTAAGCATAACTCTTCCAATCCAGCCTAATGAAGTTTTAAAAGGACACAAAAGCTATATAAAGACTTCAAGGCCAGGCCAGTGACTCATGCCTGTAATCCCAGCACTCTGGGAGGCCATGGCAGGAGGATCACTTGAGCCCAGGAGTTTGAGACTAGTTTGGGCAACATAAGACCCCATCTCTTCAAAAAACAAAAAACCTCTGCTGGGTGTGGGGGCACATGCCTGTAGTCTCAGCTGCTTGGGAGGCTGAGGTGAAAGGACTGCTTGAGCCCAGGTGGTTGAGGCTGCAGTGAGCTGTGATCGCACCATTGCACTCCAGCCTAGATGACACAGCAAGATCCTGTCTCAAAAAAACCTTCAAGGTCAGGAAGGTGCTAGAAACACAATAGGTTTCAATGACCTTGTTAATGAATGATGAAATTACTAATATCCTTATACATGAAAAGAGAGCACCTCATTTTAAAACACAAAATGGTCCATATCTTGAACCATATGTACTCTAAAGAGCCAAAGTCGTGTATAATCTAATAAAGTAATTTACCTAACTTTGACATAATCGGAAAGAAGCCATCTATAAATAGCTTTTGTGGCATGAGTCATAAATGTTCTTCCTTTGAAACTTGTCTTCTGTAGAAACCAGGGCAGAGCTCCACAGTGATCCAAATGGAAACTTAAAAAGAAAGAGGCTGCATTAATTCTTAAAATTATTATCCATCGGATACCATGTAATGAAACTGTTGCTTACTGTACAAAACAAGTTTTATATAAACAACTATGTACTGACACTTTCAGAAAACCAAGAGTAGGTATGTGTAGAAGGAAGAAGTAACGCATACAGTTTTAATATGGAAGAAAGATGTTTAAAGTATCGTTTTTAAACAGCAAAAAAACTTTATTAGTGAACAATTAGGGACGAAGAAGAATATCCCAAACCTACTCTTGGCAGCCAGAATTACAGCAAACATCTTAGCAGAATAAAGTTGAAACATGGGTATCTCCCTGAGGTCACTGTCTTGTCACATTTTTCTATATGAACTCTATTTAAAAATAGTTTCAATAAAGTTGAAATGGTGTTCTTATAGAAACACGTGACAAAACAGTGACCTCAAGGAGATACCCTGGAAAAGGGCTTTCTTAGTCTCAAGTTTTACAATGATTCAAGTTCTGTACTATCTCCTTCTCACGTACTCACTGAACTTATATATAGAGATAGGTAAGTTTTTCATAGTAAACTTCTCTAGCCTGTGATGACATTATGGAGTGCTGGTTTAGACTTAGATGTCTGCAATATGCTTCCCAGCAAAAAACACTCTTTTAAAAAACCAAACTCTCAAAATCTAGTAAAGAATGAGCTTGACGGTAAAAGTCCGTGAAAAACAGCGTCATTAATAAAGGGAAAAACTTACTGACTAATTAATAGGAGATCAATCTCAGCTGGATCAATTAAATCAATATAAGGAAGAGCATCCATTCCTTCTAGGCCAGGGTGGATCCCACAGTCCAGCTGAAAGAGACAGGAAAAGAGATCACAATCTCCTACGTATTTTATTAAAATTCATTCAGCAAATAGACAATAATTCTAGATCTATCACCCACATACTCAAGATAGACTCCAGACACTAGCACTTGGAACATGATTCTTATTAAAAGTGGCAAATATGCCATTAACAATTCTAACTTCCCAACAAATTTAAAATTTAGCTCACATTTAGGGGTCACAGGATGCAAAGTACAAAACAGCTTCTTTCCAACTACTTTTGGTCGTCATTCTAACAATGAATTAAGTATTTTTCAAAAACTTCGATATCAGAAGATTAAAATTAAAAAAGCTTATAGATTTACTACTACCAGATCTTGTGAGAAGATCATAATTAGAAATGGGAAATTTACCTGATCAGGATAATTTAAATATTTTTAAGGCATTAGGGAACAAATTCTTAAGACTCGGTCACTAAAGTTACTTATTTTTATGGCGTTACTACCAAATTAACACAATAGATGACTAAAAAGATGACTATGTCTGACCTATTCATATTCTTTTCAGATTGGGAAGAGTTGAGAAGAAAGAGAAATCAAAGGAACATGAGACACAGAACTGACTTTCTAATGAGTACTTTAGAATGAAACCATCTCCTCTAACCCCTCTACTTTTCAGGCTTAGAGAAGCAGAGTGACTTATCCAAGGCCGGCAGCCCCAATGGGACTTGGGCATCCAACCTTCTCTAGGCCAAGGCTTGATCCCCACATGCTGGAGGCGGCTAGAGCTCTCAATGTGTTCAGTGATTGGGCCCTTGGATCTTCCACTTGGGATGGGGCAGTTAGGCTGGCTGAACCCTTCAGGAGTGGAAGAGGGACTTCGAAGAAGTAACAGTTCAACAGATCTAGCTGACAATTTTACAGTCATAGAATATATCTTCTTAATCAACTAAATTACTAAGTAGAAGTATGTATTAGTTTTTCTCATTAACATTATACAGCATAGATTGCATGCACTATAACATTTTTCTGGGAGCTAAAAAGATAACTAGTCTACGAGAAAAGACTAACACCCAATACAGACAGAGCCACATTATTAAACTGAGTACAAAAATAGTAATTACCATTATTTTTCTTCCTTTGAACTCGAGAATAATACATGATCTTCCTACTTCTTGCCCAGCTCCACTGTAAACATTCAAGGGGAGAAAAAAAAAAGGATTTAAAAAAACATCAAAACCAAGTCCAATAAACTTACTTTTTTACAATGTGCACTACATCCCATCTGATGACAGCACCTCACTGAAAAATTCTGAGACATAAGAGAGTTCTACAAAATTACAAAGGCAGGGAAGAACAGTGTCCACGTGGGAAAAGATGAAAACTGATCCTTGGGAGTCCAGGGATCTCGCAGTTGTTAAAATTGAGAGAGAAGGCGGTAGAGATTCAAGAAGCCCAAAGGTTTGGGCTTGATTTAAATTCAATTTTCTGAATTTTAGGATTAAATTATGATGTATTTAAAATGTAAAATAGCAGTTATGCAGATTATGTAATAATACTTTTAGAATTAGCACTTAAGTAGAAAGCCATAAGCATATCAACACTGTCATCTTCTTTAAGATCATAATCTGTATTTGCCAAACGGTTTAAATTTAAATGGCTTGGCGCGGTGGCTCGTAATCCCAGCACTTTGGGAAGCCGAGGCGGGCAGATCACTAGGTCAGGAGATCGAGACCATCTTGGCTAACACAGTGAAACCCTGTCTCTACTAAAAATACAAAAAATTAGCCAGGCATCGTGGTGGGCGCCTATAGTCCCAGCTACTCGGGAGGCTATGGCAGGAGAACGGCATGAACCCGGGAGGCGGAGCTCGCAGTGAGCAGAGATTGTGCCACTGCACTCCCGCCTGGGCGACAGAGCGAGACTCTGTCTTTAAAAAAAAAAAAAAAAAAAATTTTAAATACTTATTCATACTGTGAATTTCAATCGCTTTTCCTTCTACTTTCTGTTATTTCAGCATATTTTATGCCAAGTACTTAAATAACTTTTGTTTCTTCTTAAATTAATAATTTCAGCCATAATTAGCAATGGTCACAAGGCACACTTCAAGTTACACCTCACTTTTCAAATCCCTCACCTTCCTTGATGCCTTTCCCCAATCATTCTAGCTCACAATTCACTCACTCACTCAACATTAAGCAGCTTCTATTTGCCAAGCACTGTATTAAGTGCGTAGGACATGGAAATGCCTTACAGGGACCCTGACCTCAAGGAACTCATTCAGATGGACATGCAATGGACCTCTCCCCAAACTGAGATCCTACCTCCGAGCAGGTGTTGATACAGAAGATCAAACAACTGTGGACGAGAGCTGCCATGAACTCCTGGCCTTCCACTTTTTAATCAGTTTTTAATTATTGTGGATACCCTGGCCTTGCACTTTAACTGGCCCTCAATGTTGCCTAGCTGTTTTCTCCATCTCATTTCCATATCAACTATTTTCAAACTTTCTCCCCTTTCCCACATTTTCCAACCCTCTATCCTCTTCTTCACTTGAGGTATGGGCCATCTTCTGCATCAAAAAAATAAACAGTCCATTTGTAAATTTCCTCAACTTCATGTTGGTACAATAATTAAAAATGCATGTACCAACAGGGTACCAACCTGCCCACATCTGTCTCCTTCCATTTCTCCTCTATAGATAGAACAGACCTCTCTTTCCACGACGAATCTTTCCACCATTCTACTCTATGTACTCCCTCCATCCTTCTGAGGAACTGAACACTGCTGTGTCATTGACATTTTCCTCACTGTCTGCTCTTTACCATCCAATCCAAATTGAAATACACTACAGCCATGTTCATCCCCAAATTAAAATCCCTTGACTCTCATCTCCTTTAGTTCCCACTTCATTCTTTCCCCAGCCCGCCTCCTAGGGCAGTGGACCCTCCTGTACTTCCTCACCTTCCACTCACTCCTCAATTCACTCTCCTCTGGCTCTAATCACTTTTCTGAAACTATCTTTGCTGCTCCGTAGTCATTTCAGTCTTTTTTTTTTTTTTTTTGGGACAAGGTCCCCCTATGTTGCCCAGTTGGCCTCCAACTCCTAGGCTCAAGTGATCCTCCTGCCTCAGCCTCCCAAATAGCTGGAACTATAGGTGTCAGTCCCTATCTTGTTCTCTTGGCAGCCTTTGTCATTCGTAAGGAGTACTTGCTCCTTCCTCATGCACCTCTCCCTTGGCTTCTCTGACGTGATGCTCTCATCCTGTCTTGCTGGCTTTCCTGTTTCCTTCACATATTCAGCCACCTCTGCCCACCCTTTAAATGTTGATATTCCGAGGGTTTGCTCCTTGGCCAATTTCTCAATCTTCATTCTCATCTTTCTGACATGCTAAGGACTTCCAAGCCCGTATTCGTAACCCAGATTGTTCTTCTGAATTCCAGACCTTTAATACATACACGGGACACTAGGTATCTCTACTAGGATCTCTCCCGGGACTTCATATTCAATATGCCAAACTGGTTTCCACCACATGCCCCCTACTTGCTCTGCTTTCTTCCTGAAATGCTTTGTCTTCAGATATTGATGTGGTTGGCTCCTTTGTATCATTTGGGTCTCAGTTCCAATGTCACCTTCTCAGATGCTTTCTCTTGACTACCTCCTCTAATTTGCCCTTCACAGCAAGCCACAACCCAGCATCATGTTATCTTAATACTTACAACTACATGAAGTTATTGTATCCACTTATGTCTTGCTTCAGGCTACTAAATGAAAGCTTCCTAAGAACAGAGGCATTGTCCACCTTATTCACTGCTGTATTGCTACAGTACCTGGCATGTAGTAAATCACAAAAAATACTTATTGAATGAATAAAACTCCTCAATTTTGAACCTTGGAAAGATTACGCTAAATGAAAGATGCCAGAGACAAAACACTATGTATTGTATGATCGCACTTCTATGAAATGTCCACAACAGGCAAATCGGTAGAGAAGTAGATTAGTGGTTGCTAAGGTCTGGAGAGGTAGTGGGGATTGCCCATGACTGCTAATGAATACAAGGTATCTTTTGGGAGTGATGAAAATGTTCTGGAATGAGAGAGGGGTGATGGTTGTATAACTCTATGTTAAGAACGACTGAGAGTTGTATGGTATATAAATTGTGAGTTGTATGGTATGTAAACTGTATCTCAATAAAGCTGTTATGAAACAACCAAACTCCCAAATTTACTCCAGAGTTGCCCCACTTCCTACACTCCTAGAGTGAAGAACACTACCCTTTCCCAACTGCCAAACTTAGGAATCCGAGTCATCATAACATCCTCTCTGCCCTGCCTTCACTCCCCACAACCACCCTTCCAGTACAGCTGATCAGCCACAAAATCCTGAAGATCTCATTTGCATACTCTCTCACACTCATGTCACTCACTACAGGCTCTGACCACCTAGACTTGGAATCTTTCAATGATATCTTACTGAACCTGCTCTACTCAATCCATCCTTTTATTCAGCTGCTACACTGCTGCCAGGAGTGATTTTCCTAAAACATAATTCCCCACAATATCCATGCTTGCTTAACAGCCTTCGCTGGCTCCCTGTAATTGACTATCTGATAAAGGTCCAAACTCTTATGTATATGAGGTGCTTCCTAAACTGGACCTCAACAGCCTGTCGCTTCATCTGCTAACTCAACTCTTTAGCTACAGCCATGAGGAATCTGGCCACAAGTTGTGGCCACTCTCACTTTCACATGTGCCACTTCCACTGCCTAGAACACCCTGGGCCCCCCAGTGTTCAACTCCTACTCATTCTTTAGGACTCAGCTCAAGCATCACATTTTTCAGGATGCACGAGGTATCCTTTTTTCCTCAATCTGTCAGAAATCCCTTTTCCATACTTTCACAGTGCTCAGTGCAATGCCTACCTGCGCTCTTAGATTAGCTATTATTTACAAAGCACCTACCGCGATCTTTACTCTTCAAGTTTTATCTTATTTCCATATGAGAAAACGGGTTCAGTGAGGTTGTTGTCCTACTAAGTGGTCAAGTAGATAACGGACTTCAGGTCTGACTTCAAAGTAATGGTCTCCTATTATTCCAAAGTATCTCTCCAATACTTCCCACTGTGCACTGTAATTCTCTCCATAAGGGCGAGAGCAATTAACTGGGCCCTCCTTTGCATCTGTATCCCCACGTGTGGTGCTTGACACTTGACACTTGCTAAAGAATTGAGTTAGCAGATCAAGAGACAGTGTTTGCTCATCACAGGAAGACATGACAGGTGTGATCCAAGCAGAAGGAAACGGACTATGTCCCAAGCAGGTGCTCAATGAAGCCTTACTGAACGAATGTGTAAAGGAGATCTTTTCTACCTTTTGGAAAGCGTATATTCATGTTGTGCCAACTAATATTTAACAATAAACATGTTGTGGGTTCGAAATGCTCATCTGTAGGAATCCAAGTTCTCTACATTTGCATCTCCCCTTCAGCAGCATTCCCGACTGATGAGGACCATGTCCACTGAAAGGCCACTCTCCTTACGGACAGTCGAGGGCTGAGTTTTTGTCCCTAACACCTCTGCACTTTCTCCTCTCCAGCTTTACACCTTCCTTATTCTACTAGGACCTGAGCTGAGAAGATCGAAACTCAAGGCACGTCCCTAATATTTTCTAACTTCTGGCACATGTGAAGCCCTGGTGTTAGGAAACAGACTTAATTCTTCCCTGCACCGCTGTAGCCTCATTCAGGTCCTCCTCTCATCCTGTCGATCATAAGCGTCACCGGCTCTCTCACGGCTTGCCCTGACGCGCAGAGATCCGTCCTTGTGCTAAGTGAAAACGCTTTTTAGCGTGTATGAAAAGCGGCCGGTGGCCCCGGAAAACTTTTTTTTTTCCGACTCCAACATACCCTCCCCTGAAACTGATAAAGAAGCAAAATCCCGTTCACTCTAGCAGGCCCCTTCCAATCAGTGGTCCTCCAACCCCTCGAGCCTGAGAAGCCTGGCCCGCAACCGCGGACCAAAGGCAGGCTGCCGGCGACGGTGGGAGCGCGGGCGACGGAGGAGGCCAAAGTCTCCGGTTATCCCTCGCACCCCTCACAGCCCTTGGCCTTATTCCCTCTCTCGTTGGTCCCTTACAGAGGTCGGATCAGCAGCTGGTCGCTCTCCTCAGCAGGAATCGCAGACATCCCGAAAGTGTGAGGGCGAAGCGGGGGCGGGGAACAGGTCGCCGGGGTCTTCCTAAATTGGAAGGTAAATAAAGAAAGAAGAACCCCATCCACCAAGAGAACAACTTCCGTCACTCCGGAGCCCGCGGCACTAGACTCCTCCCCTCGACTTCCGGTTGGGGGACGTCGCTTGCGAAGCTTCCCACCACTCGGGGTCCTGGAACCGGGCGCGGGACGTCAGGACTGCGCCTGCGCTTAGTCTCGGAGGCGGGGCCCGGCGGACGTGGGCAGGAGCGTTGGAAAAGCCGGCGCTGGAGCGGGAACGGGAGTAGCTGCCTGGGTGCCGGAGGCCGCGGCGCTCCCACGCGGACCCCGAAGCCCACAACCGAGGGATGGGCCCGCGGCTGCGAGGTGAGCGCCCAGCCCTCGTCCCACTCGGGGCCGAGCTCGCGGAGGCCTGACGGGAACACGGCCCCGAGAGCGGCGCGGACGGCCGGGAAGGATGGGTGGGGCCGCAGGGAGGGCGGGGGAGGGATGCCTGGGCTCCGGCTGCGTTCTCTGCGGGTCCGCGCTCCCGGGGCGCGGGTGGAGGCGCCTGGAACCGCGGGTCGGGCGTGGGCGTTGTGGACTGTAGCTTCCGGAGCCGCTGCCAGCCGGGAGAGGAGGCAAGGCGGGCAGCGCGGGCCGTTTCCCTGCCTCTTCCTCTGCCTCGTTTCGGCCGCCTCCCGCCTCTCAGGGTCGGGGTTGTCTGTCCCCTTCGCTGTCACATCCTCCGCACCCAGCGCGTGGACGGTGCTCCATCACGGTGACAGACAGGTGCCAAGCAGGCTGGCGTCTGGGAGGAACTTTGGAGCCGGCTTTCCCTAGGCCCTGAGCTTGGCCCCATCCGTCCTTACCCTGGTGACCCTGAGCAGGTCACTGACTCTTCGGGCGCTTTGGCATCCTCGTTTGAAAGGGGCTGTTATCCTTCAGGCTTGCTGGTCAGTGAGGGTGAGAGGGATCTATGCACCTAGCACCATGCATGGCACGTGGTAGGCGTTTGGTACTTGGGAATTGCTGTTGGGGTGTTACAGACACCCCAGAAAGTTCTCGGCTTCAGTAAGCGCGTCCCCTGCCAGGCGCCCTGGCTGTGCAGAGAGGAGTCCCTGAGCTCCGCCTTTGACCAGCGTGCAGCTGGGAGAGTGAGATCAGAGACCACAGCAGATCGTGGCGCTGTGATCAGGGGTACACTGAAGCTGTGGGTCCCTGAGCCCAGCCTTGAGATCCCAGGAAGACCTGCAGCCTGAAAGGGGCCTTGAAAGGTAAGAGGTAGCCAAGTGCCTGAAAGGTGAAGGGTGTCCCGGGCGCTGCAAAGCAGGGGCGACTGGAGCATCGCTCAGAGAACCACGAGCAGCTTTGCCTTGCTGAGATCAATTAACTGTGCCCGGGTTGTGGAGGACGGAAGTGGAAAGGTGGTTAGGAGCTGCGTCCTGGCGTGTCCTGCTGAAGAACGTTGACTTTGATCTCTGACTTTGGAGAACCAGTGAAAGATTTTCAGCAGGCTAGTGGCATTAGATTTATGTTTGAAAGAAATCATTTTAATCGTTTTGGCTGCAGTGTGGGGTGGATTTAAAGTGTTAGGGAATCCAGTAGGACAAGGTCCCTTACCCACGAAATATCCTTGGGTTTGTGAATTCCTTAAATTCATGCCAAATTTTGTATGGATGTGTATTTTTGTAGGGTGAGTATCCATCACATTGATCAGATTCTAAAAAAATGGTGTCTGTGCCCATGGTCTAGGATGACATGGGGCCTGGTGGAGAGCTGGCTCAGAGAGCTCTTGCGGTGGGGTATACAGTGGGTCTTGGTGCCAGATTGGATATGGGGCCTGAAGGACAGCAAGGAATTCATGATTTCCTGGCTTCCCCCAGCAATAATAGAATTTCCTAACGGGGAGAGAAGAGGAGAGGAGCAGATCTGAAGGGGAGGATGATGGTTTCAGCTTGAGACATCTTTGCATTTGACGAGCCTACGGAGCATCCAGTCGCCAATCAGGATCGTTGGCCTCATTTTGATGCATGAGTAATTTTGAGGCAAAAATGATTTGCTTGAGAACATGCATCAAAATTGCAGCAGATATCAAAGACTTTAATAAATGCTGCTTTTTCCTAAGCCCCCGGGTTGATGATGAAAAGAAAGCCTTAAGGAGTTGCTGAGGCATTGTGGTGTCATGATTTTCATATCAAGGGATTTGAGGAGACACTTCAGGATTGCACTAACAGTAGAATCACATTTTGTTTTTAAAATGTTTTGATTTAAAATTTAAATCATATTTAAAATTGTTACCTATATGTAAATATGTATTTATATATACTGAAGTATCTGATGCTTAAATACGTTATATATCATCAACATTTTAACCCATCAGCGCCATTAACATGGCACTTTATGCTGCTACATTAACCTCGTTTTGTGCAGGCCTTGGAATAAGGCTCTCCTGCCGTCTCTCACTGACTAGTGTCCTGTGCTGGTAAGGTTCTCCTTTGCAGCAATCACCCGCAGTCGTCTTCCAATGCATCTCTCTCTTTTTACTCTTATCCTATGGAGTTAGTTCCCTGCCTGGAAGCCAGGGTCGTTGTTCGAAAAACAGAAGACACCTAATTGTGTCGCTAAACTGCTTTTTAAAAGTCTCCATTCCGGAAGATCACAGCAGATAAGCAAAAAATAAATTAAAAAACCTTTAGAGTCTTCCTCTTAAAGTCCACTGTTATCACAGCCTGCCTGGCCTTCTGTGGCACTTTGTCTGGGCCCATTGCTGTCCTGCTCCCAGACAGCCTTGACTATTCCCTTGGGCCCCGTCTCCACCTGCACAGCATTGCCTCCAGGCTATTTATGGCCGCCCTCACTTCATTCAGAAAAAGATCTAGAGCATCTTTTTCTGGAATACCCACCCCTTCCTTCCTTCCGTCTGTGTCTCCTTAACTTCTCTTAGTTTTCCTCATAGCAGTTGTTTCCTAATAACATGTTTTATGTGTGTTTTTCTTGTTGGTCTGTCTCCTCCCGCTGAGAACAGGCTCCTTGAGGTCAGGGGCTTCGTTTGGTTCACTGATGCGTCCCTGGCATTTGGTAGGTGCTCACTGACTATCCAGAAATGAATGACTCAATCAGATTTTCCTGATACCCCACAGCAAAAACATAGAAATAAATCTGATGATGAGGCCGATTAAAAAGCTTGGACTCAGGGGTCAGACTCGGGCAAGTGGCCTAATGTCATCCCCTAGTGAGTGGGCTTAGAGTGGGGTCTCCAAATACAGAGAATCAGGGGCTTTCACTGACTGCTGCCTGAGTCACTCGTTCTTTTTCCTTCATCAGGTGCATTGTTTCTCTGAAAAGCATCGCCCCGGTCAGAATGAAAGGAAACTCTCTGTGCAGACCGCTGTATGTGGGACCTTGAAGACGGTCAAATAGTGTTCAATTCTATAGCGAGCAGATTTTCTTGTTCCCTCTGGAGAACACAGTTTTTGGTAAAAATTGGTCAGGTTATCTTATTCATAAATCCTCTTGAAAGACATGTCACAGTTCCCTCATCTGTAAAAGGCAGATTACAGCCCACCTTCTGCGAGCCCCATGAGGGTTAGAGCCCTGCAGAGTGTGTGGCATATGGTTTGCCCTTAAAAAGCATCAATAGAGCAAATGAATATGTCACAAGGTTATCATGAGGCTGTGACAGTGTAACTGTCCCGGGAGTTCTGTGAGCTATGCAGCTTCATATAGGTTAGTTAATGTGCCAAATATAATCTATGCTCTCCTATGCAATCGGCAAGGATGAATCTTACGTTTCCAAGGCATTATTTATTAATTTCAAAAAAAGAAATGTGTAACATAGACTCTGGGAAGCAAGGTCATCTCCTTAGCTGCCCTTAGTAGAGAGGGGGGTGAGGCGCTGGCACCTAGGAAGGTCTTTGTGTCAGCTGTTACTTAAAGGCATTTCAAAACTTCCAGAAAAATGCACATTTCTTAGAGGTGTATATATCTTAACCCTACCAAGTATAGAATGTGAAGCTGAGAGGCTTACTGAATCTCAGTATCTCGGCTGAAAATCCAATGTGTCACAGCATATTTTGCTAAAATCTTGAATCAATTGAAGAGAAGTCAGGCCCTTGAAATTTTGAGAACTAGGCGACATGTCTAATACTTGAGAAAAGTGCTTTTCACACCTCTAGGCCAAGGTTTCTGCCTTTTTTTGCTTATTGGGTTAATTTTTTGTAATTTAATAGGAAAGAATGAAAAGGAATAGTATCCAAGGGAAAAGTTTTATGTTTTATAGAAAAGGAACACACCCATGGAACTGGAAGGAATTGATGATTTTTATTTCTATTATGCGTAAAGTGATTTAATGTTGCATTTCCTGATGTAGCTGTAACCAATAGCAAAGTTGCTTTTCCTGGCTGGGCATAGTGGCTCACACCTGTAATCCCAGCACTTTGGGAGGCCAAGGGGGGAGGATCACCTGAGAGCAGGAGTTTGAGACCAGCCTGGCCAACATGGCAAGATCCTGTCTCTACAAAAAATGAAATTAGCTGAGTGTAGTGGCACATGCCTGTAGTCCCAGGGACTCGGGGAGGCTGAGGTGGGAGGATCACTTGATCCCAGGAGGTTGAGACTGCAGAGAGCCATGTTTGTGCCACTGCACTCCAACCTGAGTAAGAGCAAGACTCTGTCTCTTAAAAAAAAAAAAAAAGTTGCTTTTCCCGATGTAACTGTCACCAATATTTGTTTTTTCAGGGGATCTTCTCTGGATCAAGAAATGGTGGTGAAAAATGTTTCGCAAAGGCAAAAAACGACACAGTAGTAGCAGTTCCCAAAGTAGCGAAATCAGTACTAAGAGCAAGGTAGGGAAATGGAATTTGGAACAGAGTCATAAAGCAGGGAGAGTTTTGTTTCTTCTAGCTGATATTGTATGGAGGATACCAACCATGGGCAGACCTCCTGATAATCTTCAAACTAGGTGTGTTTTTACATTTACTTTTTGCACTAGAGATGCATTCTATGCTTAGCTTCATTTTATCTGTTTTGGTAGGTTTTCTGAACTTCTTAAATCCATTAAACTAGGTGGGACATGACCCATCTAGTTTGGTCTCGTTGAAATAAGCACTGATTTAAAAAATTTTGAAATGATAGAAATTGCAGGCATTAAGGGGCTGGACCTCTTGAATTCTAGGGCTTGTGGTGTGCATAATTAGTTTCACTTAAGAGTGCGATTGGCAGATACCTGTATACTAGAGAGTTTGAATGCTGTTGAAAGGTAAGCATGGATTTAGTTCATGCCGAACAAACCTTTGAGGAGCTATTCAACTGGCAACTTTTGTCTCAAAGAATAAAGTGATTTCTTTTTGACTGACAGATATTTTTCAATATAAGAGTACAAAGATAGCTGCATTATATTTGTTCTAGGTTTTTGACACCAATTTTGTTGGTGTTTAGAAGAATAGCATTTTTATTTCTACCTCCTGGACAATGGCACGTGAACACTCATTCATTCACCGAGTATTTACTGAGCATGGCTGTATGCCAAACTCTGTTTAAGGGGCATAAAATAGAGTGGTTAGGGGGAGGGAAAAAATCTCTGGCCTCAGAGCTTCCATTTCAGATGGGGCAGAAAATAATGAAGAAATAAGTAAAATAGAGAATTTCAGATGGTGGAAACTAACACGGGAGGAAGAAACTACAGGAATGGACGGGGTGGGAGATTGGGAGAGGGGCAGTGTTCAACAGTCTGGTAGAAAAGGTCTTATTTTCAGGCCGGGCACAGTGGCCCATGCCTTTGGGAGCCAAGGTGGGCAGATCACCTGAGGTCAGGAGTTTGAGACCAACCTGGCCAAAATGGTGAAACCCCATCTCTACTAAAAATACAAAAATTAACTGGGCGTGGTGGCACACACCTGTAGTCCCAGCTACTCGGGAGGCCGAGACAGGAGAATTGCTTGAACCAGGAGGCGAAGGTTGCCGTGAGCCAAGATCACACCACTGGACTCCAGCCTGGGCGACAGAGCAAGATTCTGTCTCAAAAAAAGAAAAGAGAAGGTCTTATTTTATTTATTTTTTTTGCTGCTCCTCCTCCCGAGAAAAGGCCTTGTTTTCTTGGTGGCATTTGAGCAGGGGCCTAGAGGAGAAGTGGGGCCATGATAAGATCTGGAAGGATCGTGGTTCAGGGAGAGGAGAGAGCAAAGGCCCATGGGAGGAGCGAGCCTGTGTGTTTAGGGGGCAGCAGGGAGACCAGCGTGCCCTGGGCAGGGCAGGTGCAGGTGTTGTGAAGACCTGGGATTTTACTCTGAGAAGTAAAGCAGGGGCGCCTGGGGCCAGGGAGTGACAGAATCTTACGTAAGTTTTGTTGGGGGTCACTTTGGCCACTATGAGCAGGGCAAGGGCAGGAGCAGAGACTGCTGGGGAGGATGTGGTAAGAACCTGAGAGATGATGGGGGCTTGGACGGGGTGTGAAGGAAGTGCTAAGACCTCAGGTTCTGCAGAGAGTTCCAGGTGGGCACTCATGGGACCTGTGGATGGATGACGATGGCTTGTGGAGTATGCGGAAAAGAGTCATCAAAGCTTAAAGCCTTAAGATAGCAGGTGCTGTGGGAGGCAGAAAAAGTGATTCACTCCAGGTGTTTCTGCCTGGATGCCAGATACCACTTGAGACATGATTGATACCCAGAGACACTGAATAATTCAGAGAACGCGAAGGTGTGTGAGGTAATGACAAATACTGCTTCGGGGATTCCGAGACTGGGGAGATGATAGGCCTAAAGTTGTGGAGGAAGTTGTATTAGTTGGAGTTCTCCAGAGAACCAGTAGGATGTGTTTCTATCCTAGAGAGAGATTTTGTTGTGTTTTCAAGGTTTATTTTGAAGAATTGGCTGATGTGACTGTGGGGGCTGCAAGTCCACAATCTGCAGGGCGGGTGGGCTGGAGACCCCTGGGAGTGGAAGTGGCAGCTTGAGCCCAAAGGCAGCCTGGAGGCAGCTGGAGGCAGACTCTCCTCCTCGGGAGCCTGAGTCTTTTTCCTTTAAGGCCTTCACCTGCTTGGATGAGGCCCACCCACACTGTGGAGGGTCCTCTGCTGTGCTCCGTGTCTGCTGGGGTAGACGTTAATCTCATTTAAAGAAACACCTTCACGGCAATGTCTTGACTTGTATTTGACCAAATATCTGGGTACTTAGCCCAGAGAAGTTGATATATAAAATTAACCATCACAGAAGTCTTCCCGAAAAAAGCAGTTAGTGAATGAGACCTTAAAATATATGGGTCAAATAGGCATAAATGAGGAAGGGAGTTAGACATCCCAGGAACAGGCAGGAAGCTGGAGGCTGACTCCAGTCTGAACAGCCTCTTCATGATTTTCCACCCTTGTGAGTGCTCTAATTTTAAAGCTGTGTGTTCACTCAGTCCCAGGACCAGGGTGAGGCACAGCATGGAAGGAGGCGTCTCACAGGGTCGCACAAGGCCCCCTCAGGAGATGCCTCCCTACACTTTTCATCCTGGGTGCCTGCCGGCCTCCCATGCCCCCCATGTGCCATGCTATTAAGTAACAGCCACACGTGAATGAGACAAAGACACACGACTGCCACTCAGTTTCCAGTCAGGGCAGGGTGAGCTGGCATATCTCGGCGTGGCGGAGCTGGTGGGTGGCGTTGTAACCAGAAGCACAGAAACCTGACATTGTAGGAGTCCTGTGCAGCCTTAGAATGGGGAAGCGAACCATGTTCTTGGAAGTTTTTGAACTCCTGGAACTGGTCAACACAGAACCTCCCTACTGCCACTTCCTCAGCCTTAAGCGTGAGGACTCCGCAGGGGAATCTCACCTGTGTGGCCCAATGTCTTGTTTTATTTTTATTTTTGGAGACGGAGCCTCACTCTGTCGCCCAGGCTGGAGTGCAGTGGCGTGATCTCGGCTCACTGCAACCTCTGCCTCCGGGTTCAAGCAATTTTCCTGCCTCAGCCTGCCAAGTAGCTGGGACTATAGGCATGTGCCACCATGCCTGGCTAATTTTTGTATTGTGTTTTGTTGTTGTTGTTTGTTTTGAGACGGAGTTTCGCTCTTGTTGCCCAAGCTGGAGTGCAGTGGCGTGATCTCAGCTCACTGAAACCTCTGACTCCCAGGTTCAAGCGATTCTCCTGCCTCAGCCTCCTGAGTAGCTAGGATTATAAGCACCCACCACCATACCCAGCTAAGTTTTGTATTTTTGGTTAGAGACGGGGTTTCACCACGTTGGCCAGGCTGGTTTCGAACTCCTGTCCTCAGGTGATCCACCCGCCTCAGCCTCCCAAAGTACTGGGATTACAGGTGTCAGCCACCACGCCCGGCCACAGAATATTATTTCTAAAGAAATTGGGAGTATAGCTCTGAGGAACAAACTCCCTTTACATATGATTCTATTTTGCTCAACAGTTGTGTTGTTTTTTGTGACAGTTCACATGATAGTCTACTCTTCTCTGCCAGTTAGCCCCTGAATTCCTGCTGCAGGCCAGACATGAGTTGGAATAATTGCAGAAGCACTGGACCAGAGACCTAGAATTAAGAGACCTAGGTTTGAGATCGGAGCCATTTACTAGATGTTACCTTGGATAAGTCACTAAACGTCTCTGTCTCCTTCCTCATTTATTAAGCAGGGATCATGGTCCTTGCCTGGCTTTCTGCACAGGGTTTGTTTTGGGTTCAGCGGAACTAATGTGAAAGCAAGGCGAGATGTTCACAAGAATATTCTTAGAAGGCATCTTGTAAGGAGGTGGTGGTAATGGCTTCGATTTAGGCTAAGAATATTGCCACCACGTTTATCCAATATTATGTTGTGGGACGAACGAACAGTTGGGATTATGTGATTTTTTTTTTTTTTTGAAGTTTGTTGCAGAATTTGTCTTAAGAAAAATCTGTCACAGTCGATATGCCTGAATAATTGGCATGATTTCGTATATGTCAGCTCAACTCTAATAAATAATTTGAATGGGTTAGAGGACTTCAGAGAAGACACGGCTGCTTCTGTGGAGGTTTTTTACTTGTTTTTCTGTTTCTCAGTCTGTAGATTCTAGCCTTGGGGGTCTTTCACGATCCAGCACGGTGGCCAGCCTCGACACAGATTCCACCAAAAGCTCAGGTACAGAAAAGGGTTGGATCATTGATTGTCTGTGCTTTTCACTGATGTTCTTGTGGTTTTACTGGGGTAGCGCGAGTTCTTCAGTATTTGTGGCTTTCTTCCTCTCCTTTGCCACTTTTGACAAGAGTTTAGAAGTGGACCCAGATTTGGTGGGACATGGGCTGAGGGTGTGGTGTGATTGGGGAACCACATAGCCTTTGGAGATTGGCACAGGCACATGGGCAAACTGGAAGTTTCAAAATAGTTTTTAAAGAAATGAGGTGGCAATAAATACATACACCTACTATGTACCCACAAAAATTAAAAGAAATGGGGTGGCAGAAGGTGAATTCCATTGGACTTACGTTGTCTGTGGGGAATAGGGCAAATATCTTGGTGATTAAAGGGCTAAGGAGCCATTCATTTACCCCAAGGAACCCAGAGATTCACCAGCTCATGACCACCACCAACACAAGTAATTAAGGGGAGGATCTGGCCCAGACCCTTGTAGATATTTATGCAGCTGCCCAAAATTAGTAGATCCTTAGAAACAGGCTGGGCGTGTTGGCTCACGCCTATAATCCCAGCACTTTGGGAGGCCAAGGCAGGTGGATCACCTGAGGTCAGGAGTTTGAGACTAGCCTGGCCAACATGGTGAAACCCCGTCTCTACTAAAAATACAAAAAATTAGCTGGGCGTGGTGGCGCATGCTTGTAATCCCAGCTACTCGGGAGGCTGAGGCAGGAGAATTGCTTGAACCCAGAGGTGGAGGTTGCAGTGAGCTGCGAATCACACCACTGCACTCCAGCCTGGGCGACAGAGCGAGACTCCGTCTCAAAAAAAAAAAAAAGAAAAGAAATCAAGAGGTGACTTCTAACCCAAGCTCCCTAAGTAGCTGGTGGCTAACTGGAAATATATTCATTTTCTTGTCCAAATTCCTCTTTTTCTCTCAGGAATTGTCCTAGTGAATCTGTAACAGAGAATGTTGGAGCATTAAGTCCATTGTCTTTACTGCCAGAGCCCTTTAAAATTATTAAAGTTGTGGGCATCTTTTTATTACATAACCTAAAAGTAATCATATAGTATTTCCTTAATATGGTTGAGATTATAAGTCGTTTGTAGTAGTTTTTGTATTGGCTAGATTTTGTGGCGCGCACACACCTCTTCAACTGTTGCTGTTAGGTTAAGAGACTTCCTGCCTGGCGTTATTCCATCGACATTAAAAAGAAAAACTATGTGGTCTTTTCTGATGGAATGGTAGAGGAAGAGTAGGCTTCCTGAATGAGGAAAGAAAGCTAACATGGTAGGCCAGGCACGGTGGATCATGCCTGTAATTCCAGCACTTTGGGAGGCCAAGGTGGGAGGATCGCTTGAGCCCAGGAGTTTAAGACCAGCCTGGGCAATGTAGTGAGACCCTGTCTCTACAGGGGAAAAAAAATGGTGAAGAGGGACAAAGAACCAAAAATAAATATCATGCATCATAAAGGTAATCATGTAGTAACCTTTTCTTTACTGTTTGTTTTGAAGGGAAGGTTAATATTTATTCCTATTATTGAGACCTTTGTATATTATATTTAGTATACCATGAGTCATAAAGGGTTGGTGAAATTTTAAGTTCTTCCCCATTATATACAAATATTTTGCATTATAAAATTTGTCATTAGTGGTTGTGTTCTAATGACTGTCTGGTTTTTATTTGGGAAGGGACTGAGGATACCCTGTAATGCAGATATTTCTTCTGAAGTCTTACCACTTTTCTTTCATCTTTAGGACAAAGCAACAATAATTCAGATACCTGCGCAGAATTTCGAATAAAATATGTTGGTGCCATTGAGAAACTGAAACTGTCTGAGGGAAAAGGCCTTGAAGGGCCATTAGACCTGATAAATTATATAGACGTTGCCCAGGTAAAAAAAAAAAAAAAATTCCTTAACTCTCTGGTTCTGAGAGTCTGGGGAGCCAGCTCGTGGCTTTGGGGCAAAGGCTCACTCCTCGGGTCCACTGGGTGCCGCTCCACTTGCTCTGGACTGGAAGCCCCCGCATCACCACTGTACATGTGCGTGAGCGCTGAGCTGCGTAGGAACACGGGCGCCGTTCCTTCCTTCCAACACGGTACTTTTTTTTTTTTTTTTTGAGACGGAGTTTCGCTTTTGTTGCCCAGGCTGGAGTGCAATGGCATGATCTTGGCTCACTGCAATCTCCGCCTCCCGGGTTCAAGCAATTCTCCTGCCTCAGCCTCCCGAGTAGTTGGGATTACAGGCGCCCGTCACCATGCCCAGCTAATTTTGTACTTTTAGTAGAAACAGGGTTTCTCCATGTTGGTCAGGCTGGTCTTGAACTCCCGACCTCAGGTGATCTGCCCACCTCAGCTTCCCAAAGCGCTGGGATTGTAGGCGTGAGCCACTGCGGCCGGCCCACAGTAGTTTTTAATTTTTTTTTTTTTTTTGAGATGGAGTCTTGCTCTGTTGCCCAGGCTGGAGTGCAGTGGTGCGATCTCAGCTCATTGCAACCTCCGCCTCCCAGGTTCAAGAGATTCTCCCACCTTAGCCACCTGAGTAGCTGGGATTATAGGCGCTGGCCACCATGCCTGGCTGATTTTTGTATTTTTAGCAGAGATGGGGTTTCACCATGTTGGTCAGGCTCGTCTCAAACTCCTGCCCTTGTGACTCACCCGCCTCGGCCTCCCAAAGTGTTGGGATTACAGGCGTGAGCCACACACCTGGCCAATCCTTTTTTTTTTTCTTGAGACAGTCTTGCTCTGTCACCCAGGCTTGAGTGCAGTGGCGTGATCTCGCCCCACTGCAACCTCCACCTCCCGGGTTCGAGCGATTCTCCTGCCTCAGCTTCCTGAGTAGCTGGGACTACAGGCGCGTGCTGCCACACCCGGCTAATTTTTCGTATTTTAGTACAGACGGGGTTTCACTGTGTTGCCCAAGCTGGTTGTGAACCCCTGACCTCACGTGATCCACCTGCCTCTGCCTCTGAAAATGCTGGGATTACAGGCCTGAGCCACTGTGCCTGGCCTATTAATACTTTCTTTATGGGGCTGATCAATCCTATTTAAATGAGGAGCTCATTGTGGTGACTGGTTATATTCCTTAGGTTCTTCCTTTAAAATAATCTGGTACAACCTCACCGTACCACCATCAGACCAGTTTTGTCTCTGAATAATCTTTTTTTTTTTTTTTTTTTTTTGAGACGGAGTCTCGCGCTGTGTCACCCAGGCTGGAGTGCAGTGGCGCGATCTCGGCTCACTGCAAGCTCCGCCTCCCAGGTTCAGGCCATTCTCCTGCCTCAGCCTCCGAGTAGCTGGGACTACAGGCGCCCGCCACCACGCCCGGCTAGTTTTTTGTATTTTTAGTAGAGACGGGGTTTCACCATGTTAGCCAGGATGGTCTCAATCTCCTGACCTCGTGATCCGCCCGCCTCGGCCTCCCAAAGTGCTGGGATTACAGGCTTGAGCCACCGCGCCCGGCGTCTCTGAATAATCTAATTCATAATGATGTCGACCTAACATATCTGTTTATTCATGCAAGGTTTCTAACAAGAATTGAGATGAGTGGGTTTCAAAAAGATAAAATCAAGACGATAAAAAATAATCATCATGAAGGAAAATTAAGAAGGAAAATTAAATCAAAAGTATAAGGTATAAACTATATAAGCATGAAATTTTATAAAATCTGTACCCTTGCCAGTGGTGGAAGTGCATGAGCCAAAAGACTTAGTGAATTCGGTAATGAGAGAAAAAAAGAAAGTAAATTGTTTCTGGAGTTTCTAGAAAACGAAATTACATTTTTATGTGCGCATTAGAAGAGGGATATTACTGCAATAAAAAGATTCCTTAACTTCAGAGAGTGTTAATCTGAAGAATGTGTAATCTCTTAAATCATGGAGAATGAGAATATGAAATACAACGTGGCAGGGCATGGTGGCTCACGCCTGTAATCCCAGCATTTTGGGAGGCAGAGTGGGGAGATCACCTGAACCCAGGAGTTCAGAACCAGCCTGGGCAACACAGTGAGACCTCGTTTCTACAAAAAAAAATTTTTTAATTGCTGAGTGCAGTGGCTCATGCCTGTACTTTGGGAGGCCAAGGCGGGCAGATCACTTGAGGCCAAGAGTTCAGGACCAGCCTGGCCAATATGGCAAAAACCCCATCTCTACTAAAAATACAAAAATCAGCTGGGCCTGGTGGTGCACGCCTATAATCCCAGCTAATCCGGAGGCTGAGGTTGAACTGCTTGCTTGAACTCAGGAGGCAGAGGCTGCAGTGAGCCAAGATTGTGCCACTGCACTCTAGCCCTGGGTGACATAGTGAGACTGTCTCAAACAAAAAAAACACCCGTCTGGGCACGACCCCGTCCCTACAAAACATCTAAAAAATTCAGCTGAGTGTGGTGTTATGCACTGGTAGTCCCAGATACTCAGAAGGCCAAGGCAGGGGGATTCCTTGAGCCCAGGAGGTCAAGGTTGCAGTGAGCCATCATTCTATCACTGCACTCCAGCCTGGGTGACAAAACAGTGAGACCGTCTCAAAAAAATCTGAAATGAAGTTTCATATCTTTATGAAAGTAAAGGAAGATACTTCTGTCTGAAGGAAAACATCAGTGAATCTAAATTGCCATTTAAGAGAGAACTCGGGCTGGGCACGGTGGCTCAGGTCTGTAATTCCAGCACTTTGGGAGGCTGAGGTGGGCGGATCACGAGGTCAGGAGATCGAGACCATCCTGCCTAACACAGTGAAACTCCATCTCTACTAAAAATACAAAAAAATTAGCTGGGCGTGGTGGCGCGTGCCTGTAATCCCAGCTACTCGGGAGACTGAGGCATGAGAATTGCTTGAACCTGGGAGGCGGAGGTTGCAGTGAGCCGAGATCGCGCCACTGTACTCCAGCCTGGGTGACAAGAGCGAAACTCCGTCTCAAGAAAAAAAGAACTCATGGGAGTCTGGACGAGTGAAATTACTATCCAGCATTTGTTGGAAATGTAAAGTCATTCCAACAAACTACATTAAGTCCTCGGGTAACCTCGTTGATTGGTTCTTGGAAAACCATCTAGATTAGTTCCTCCGGTATCTCGTTTTTCAAGGTCATTTTGTTACAATGTTTTATGATGCTGAAGAGAAAAAAACATGGTTTTGTTATATGCATGGTTTCGCTTGAAGTTGTAGTTTCCAAGAACGAGCCGCAATGTTCAGTGTGGTCTTACCATAAAAGCAACAACCGGTCTGAGTGTTGTACTGAAGGATCAATTATTTTCCTCTCAAAAATACACCAGCATTATTTTCATTCCTATAAGGACTGCTCAATTTCTCATATCACCATAGAATTTTTGCTTGCTAAAATTCCAGTATTGACAGTAGCATGACTGTTATCCCATACCGTGATTCTTGGAATTGCTTTAAACCTACTGTGGGAAGCAGTTGGGAAGAGGGTACTGTGACATTGTGGATGCAACTTATTTACTATGATTTCTTTAATGTGAGCAAGTGGTTCCTCAAAACCATTTACAGTATGGAACATCCATAGGTTGCCAACAGTGTCTTATGTTAGGGAAGACGAAGTAGGTGGTATTCTGGTCTGGGAGCTGAGACTGGATCGTCCAATAGGGAAGCCGTCAGAGATTATCTGCCGTTTCTGAGTAGCTCAAAACTCCGATTCGTGTTTTTGTGAGTGGAGTAACTGCTCATCAGCAGCACTTGCCAGCCCGAAGCCCTGAGGCCTGGGATCACCAGACACGCCTTCCCATCTGGGCAGGGTATGTGGGCTCTGCTTCCTGATCATCCCACGTGCTAACACTGGTCCACACTATGGAAGTGAAGACCTTAATTTTTCTAATGTAGGTATTTTAACCTCAGCAGGATCTGTGAGAGGCCGCTCAGTTTGTAATTAGGATTAACACCAAGACAGACAATATACATGAAAGGGATGGATGTGAATTTTGCTCAGAGTTGTGGGCTGTAAAACTGGGGCTGGGCACAGTGGCTCATGCCTGTAATGCCAGCACTTTGGGAGGCCAACTTGGGAGAGTTACCTGAGGCCAAGAAGAGTTCAAGACCAGCCTAAGGCAGTACCATCTGTATTTAAAAATAAATTAATGGCCCACACGGTGGCTCATGCCTGTAATCCCAGCATTTTGGGAGGCTGTGGTGGGAGGATCACTTGAGGTCAGGAGTTCACGACCAGCCTGGCCAACATGATGAAATACAATCCATCTGTACTAAAAATACAAAAACTAGCCAGATGTGCTCACTTGAACCCAGGAGGCAGAGGTTGCACCGAGCTGAGATCATGCCACTGCACTACAGCCTGGGCGACAGAGTGAGAGTCTGTCTCAGAAATAAAAATAAACTTTTTTTAAATGGGGGGAAATGTGTCTTCTGCCTCTGTGGAGAGAAACTCTTGCCTGGCTCTGTACCCCACATTCTTTAAAGGGTTTGGGCTTGTGATGGCCAGATACTCGAGTAGTCAGAAATAAGACTATAATGTAATTTTAATCTTTATCATATACTTTATTTTTACTTTAAAGCAAGACGGAAAGTTGCCTTTTGTTCCTCCAGAGGAAGAATTTATTATGGGAGTTTCCAAGTATGGCATAAAAGTATCAACATCAGATCAATATGTAAGTAATATAATTTATTAAGAAAATTATGTTTTAGATAACAGGGAATTCAGGCCATGAAGAGCCCCCTTCTAATTAGGGCCACTCCTGTTTGCAGTGATTGGTTTGTAAACAGTCCTGGCAGTTGGTCTTAAACGTGACCAATTTCTTAGGGTGAATAGGGGCCTCCTTTTCTCTCCTGTGTTGGAAGGGTCCACGCAACCTGTCCCCGACCCCCAAACTCACACAGATGCCTCCGGATGCATTTTCAACCAAGGGCCCCTCATCAATTAAGAGCAGCTGTCAGCTTGGAAGGTGGGCACAGACACTGGGATAGTCAGTTTAGATCACTCCACTCCTGTCTTGCTGGGATTTAAAAAGGCGTGATCCTGAAGGCAAAGTGCCCAAGACTGAGCATACAGGAACATCCCCTGGGGTGCGAAACCTATGGCTATGCTGTTTCAAGCCTCACGCTGCCTGGGAGGGTGTGTCATTAGGACTGACAAACCTGTGAGTCCTGATCTCTCGGAATCTTTCCTGACTTCTGCAGGATGTTTTGCACAGGCATGCTCTCTACTTAATAATCCGGATGGTGTGTTACGATGATGGTCTCGGGGCGGGAAAAAGCTTACTGGCTCTGAAGACCACAGATGCGAGCAATGAAGAATACAGCCTGTGGGTTTATCAGTGCAACAGCCTGGTGAGACTTTGTTACTTTGGTTAGCTGCTTACTCGTCGTCGCAAAACCCAGGGACTACTGTTGTTTTTGAAGGTTGAAGAAATACAATCCATTATATATGGAATATCTGGCCTGGGGATAGGGAATGAATATTAGGCCGGAGGTCAGCCAGCTGGCAAGACAGCGCAGGTTTGTGAACCATTTCTGTTAGGGCCGGTGGCAGCACTCACTCGTGCCTGGATTTAAAAGGTAAACAAAGCAGCTGAGGAAAAGCGTGTCCTCCAGGGGCCAAAGGCTCCCTCCATTTCCGAAAGCTGTTGCCGTCTTAGACTGCGTGATCAGCCTTCTCAGGCTGCAGTCGCTGTTTGCTCCTCTCTGAAGGAGGGCAAAGGGCCCACGTGCAGGGAAGCTCATAGTGTGGGTTCCACTGACCTAGGCAGGCATGTGTTGTCAGCTTGCTTAGGAGAGGTCTTAAGAGGGTTAGGTGTGTGCCTCTGCTAGCCAAATTAAGTTCATGAAGAGATCAGCAAATGTTGCTCTGACTCTATCTTTTCACGTTATGTAGGAACAAGCACAAGCCATTTGCAAGGTTTTATCCACTGCTTTTGACTCTGTATTAACATCTGAGAAACCTTGAATCCTGCAATCAAGAAGTCAACTTCATCTGAAAGTTCAGCTGTTTTCAATCTGCAGTGCTGAAGTGTTATGCAAATAATGAAGTGATCCCTTGCTCTAGGTTTTCTGAAGAAAATGGATTGTGTAAAATGCTGATCATTTGTTTATTAAAATGTGTCATATTACAGTGAGTTAACTCTCAATGAAGTCATCTACTTTCTGGGATAAAAAAACTTCATTTGTCTTTTTCAAGTTCAAATAAGCTTAACCTAAGTGTCACAGAAGCCTAGGTGTCCCAGAGGTCCATTCAGTGACAAACACTAAAGGCCTGCCTGAGGAAGACTGATGACATGTGTTCCGTAGTGGCTTCCCAGTGACGTGGGATCACTGGCATGGACCTCTCTCCGGCAGAGGTGTGGACAGGAGACCAGGATTCATGCTGGTTTGGAACAGTGACCTTGGCAACTTAAGACACACAAAGTAGATTTTCAGAAGTGTCTGGTCAAGATAACATGCTGGCAAACCACAATTCTTAGAGTTAAGAGAACCTTAAAGGATTACCGCTCATGCTAAAAGTAGTATGTGAAGGATCTCATGTACAGTATGATAGTGTACTTTTTTTTTTAAAGGACTGTCAATATATAAAACTTTAAAGATTAAAAACATTAAAAATAAAACCATGTCCATTTAAAAGTATTTTATTTTTTTCCAGTCAAATGACTAGTTAACAAGAAGAGTAAACTTATTAAACATGCTCTAGTTATAAATCACTGCATTAAGGACAATGAAAATAATCAATTTTGGTTATACAATATATACAGTTGTGCTGCAACCAAAGTAATCAGGTGAATGAACTGAATATCATACATCTCAAAATAGCTTCCTAAGCTGCATATTATGTTATCCACCCCTTAACAGATCACACAGTAACTCTTAGTCTGTGTACATATTCTGAGCCATCATCCCAGATCTGATGGAGAATGGCATGCAAAATGCCAGAATCCTGCAGCTGCAGTATGTGAAACATAAACTTTAAATATAAATAGATATCTACAATGTTTTTCTTTCTCTCAGTTGCTTTTTTAATTTGCAAAGAGCAAATAACTAAGAAAGGATATTAGCAGGGACATTAATATAATTTCTCCTCTGTTAAGAGTACTATTAGTTACTGCACAATAGCACCAAATTGTAGACTGGAAAAATATTTCCTAGATATTTATGTACCAGTGAACCTGATAGATTAGTTTGGGACTGGAGTTGTAATGTTGATATCAATCAACTTGATTCCTTATATAGCTGGCACCAGGTGGTCAAAGGCTGACTATAAAATACAGATGGAGGAGGATTGTTAAAATAGACATAAGTGCACTGTGCAAAATACATCTGTTTACTTAAATCTATGAGAAAATTAAATGAAGGGTTCAAACAACAGAAATTAACAATTAGTGAAAACAGATGTAGTGCTTTAATAAAAAAAAAAAAAAAAAAAAACTACAGATCTAACACATTTTTACCCAGAACTTTGAAAGGCAAAAAGCGATTGCTATACATCATAAAACATTCCAGTTTGTTCTGTCTTCCTTTATAACAACAAAAAACGTACAATGCCAAAAAAAAAAACCACCAAAACTCTACACATAGAGTCTTGCATAATAAAGACAAGCTGCTTCAATCAAATGTACCATCACAACAAATGCAGCAACAGCACTGCTGCCCCACTTTCCAAGCCTACACTCAATTTATTCCTTTACTTGTGTTAAAAGTCCAAGTGGGCATCACAGGCCTCTTTATTCTCAGCCAAAATGTCCAATATTCCTACTATGAATCTTACCCTCACAATTACTAAATAGAGGTATGACAGTCAAGTTCATTAAACTAATGAGTTTTGGTTTTATAATATACAACCTAATCCCCCCTACTACCACCCCAAGTAGCTTAAGAATGATATGATGGCCTTAAATAGTAAAAACTGGGATGTTTGGGAGTATTTTATTATCTGGGGCCTATATATTTCTGATATGTTCTTGATTATAAACAGATGGACAGATTCGATTTCAAGACAGTGTGACTACCATTCCTGTTGGAGTATTATATAAATACAAGACACTAAACTGAGTAAACATTCTCATGGGCTAGAAGGGAAGGCAGTGGTACACTCAGCAGGAAACAGCAAGTGATGGGTTAATACAGCGTGGTCTGCGCCACAGAATTCTACTGGGTACAGTTGCTTTCTGTGTGATTCAGCAAGTTCAAGAAGGCAAATTCCGAAACATCTAAAGCATATAAACTAATTTAAAAGAACTTTTGCAATCCATCATCCTTAGTTTTTAACCAAATTCAGGAAATGCAGTTTTATATAACCTGGAACGGAACGAACTGTAGTTACCCTACGTTGTCATAAACCATCAGTAGTTTTGTTAAGTATGATTGTTCACAACAGGTTATACACACATGCAGAATATAGTGATAGCTGCAACCTCACAAATTAGGGCTAGAAAGTACAATGCTTATGTGTAAATTTCCAAGTTGTTTTTTAAACACTGGGTGGATTTCAAAGTAATACGTGTCTTTAAAGGTGAACTGATGGCATTTTATTGAGAAAGTCCAGAGCTGGGCTATGGACTTCTGAAGCAGCAGTTGACTGGCCATCTAAAATAATAATTGTGCTAAAGGTCACCACTCCAGAATTGGGCCAAGGAATGCAGGAAGAGTTTATTTCCAATACACTCAATGCAAACATTTTTAGGTTTAGCAAATTCCATAGAGGCAGGATCTTGATTATGTATAATAGTTAAAATAACTTTTCAGTTCACCTGTTGGGAAATTCAGTTTTTCCTAATAAATGCATAGCAATGTTTCGTGAAAACCACAAATTATAAAAACAATTACTGATATGTAAAAATTGCCTCAGTTTTTAAAACAGAGCAGTGGCATTAGAGAACATGGGCTACCGTACAAACAGTTCATGAAACTGGTTATCTGGCAAGAGTTTTGGTACCAACAACAAAACAGGAACATAACTGTTAATGCTTTTGTTCAGTAGCAATTCAGTCAGCGATAAAGTGCACAAATGACACTGGGAATGCGCCTTTGCGACCAGGATCTCCATCAATGTGGCCAATCTGAAACGGAACAAAGTGTAGGTTGCTATTAAAATTCCAAATGTTGGTGGAAACTTTGAAGGGCATTACACAGAGCATTTGGTGAAAAAAAGCACGATTGGTTCAGAAGACTCTCTTCCGACAAGAAATTACTTGGGTAAAACATCCAAACGATTTTTGTCCTTTTTTCCTCACCACATTTCAAATAGTGCAGGCCTCTCCTATGGAAGGAGCTCTTCCCAGCCGTGCCTCAGACGTTCACTCGCAGGGATGGCCACCCCCACCTGTTCCTGGGAGGCACACAGGTCAGCTCTCTGATCACTACTCCCCGCTGGCCTTTTTTGAATGAATGAATGAATAAATGAATGAATGAAGCCGAGTGTCACAAGTCTGTGAGCTGCAAAGTCACCGAAAGTGGCAAAGGTATAAGTTGGCCCCATTTCACTGAGTCAAGCGCTTGTGTAAGGCTTCACTCTATCCACTTACGTTCGCTCTTGGGTAAATTATATCCAAGTATGATCTCAAGAGTGTAAATGATGTAGGCAAATAAAAGGCTAAAAACAGCCAAAATATGAATGGTGGGCTTTTTGCAGAGTGGTGGGGGGTTGCTGTGGCTATGGGCAACTTCTGTTTTCTGCTTTATGCCTCTATTTTCCAGTTTTGGAAATGAGCAGGTATTTTCCATATGAGCTGGCGCCCTGTCCGGATGGTGGGTTGTAGGCAACTGTGGGAGCTGGCTGGCAGGGCTGGCTCTGTGTGCAGGTGGGTCTAGTGGGTGTGTGGATGGGAGGGGGCAAGTTCAGGTCCTCACGTGCTCTATGCAGCCAAGCTGAGCACTCTCCTCACCAGAGCCCAGGTGCTGTGGCCCTCTCTGTGCCTGTGCTATAGTGAGGCTGATGGTGGGAACTCTGGATCCACACTTTATTTATTTAGAGATGGAGTCTGGCTCTGTCACCCAGGCTGTAGTGCAGTGGCATGATCTCGGCTCACTGCAACCTCCCCACTGAGGGTTCAAATGAGTCTCCTTCTTCAGCCTCCCGAGTAGCTGGGATTACAGGTGCCTGCCACCATGCCCAGCTAATTTTTTGTATTTTTAGTAGAGCACCATGTTGGCCAGGCTGGTCCCGGACTCCTGACCTCAAGTGTTCCGCCTGCCTCGGCCTCCCAAAGTGCTGGGATTATGGGGGTGAGCCACCGCACCCAGCCCACAGACACTTTTAATCCATTAAGGGCAAACGAGGCCACAGGAAAGGCCGGTGAACCCAGCCCTGCCAAATGAAGGCAGTGCTGCCTGACCCTGAGAGCTCACAGCGCCTCTGGAGGCTGAAGACGTGCAGTTTAAACACTAGTGGGAGCTCTGCAAGGGATAGCGACTAAAGACAGTGTCCAAACTCCTTGCACTTGACAAAGCAGTTCCCCTAAATCCTGTGAGTTCCCAGCTGAACTGTCCGCTCTGAGCTCAGAGGCAGAGCCATGCCACTTGCATCTGCTGTGTGGTGGGCTCAGCCTGGGGCTGTCTGCCTGCGCCCCATTCAAGCCGGTTCGTCCACTGCCCTCACTGTATACAGCTGCCGCTTAGTGGGTGCTCACCGGATCATCTGCGCCAGACTGTGTGTGTGACCCCCTTTCACAGATGATCCCACTAACGCTTAAAGATAAAAGCAACCAGCCCCAAGCCACCGGCCCATGAGTGGCCAAGTCTGAATTCTTAGGTGGCCAGCGCTCATCTTGTTCCCATACCCCGCTGGACGCCTGGGCGGCCACAGCTCATTTCAGGACCAGACTCACGCCTGGGGCTCTGTGCTCTAGGTCAGCTCCTTCCAGACACCTGATCCCACGAATCCAGCAATGGCGGGGGGTGATGGCCTAGAAACTCAAGGCCTCAAAATGACGGAGTCTCACTTCAGGCCCTCATGGGTGCTCTGGAAACTGCACCCTAACAGGGGAAGCAGCCACCCTGGGGAATAATCAGGCCTGCTCAGAAGTGGGTGTCCATGGAGGAAGCAATTCCTGAGGATGCTAAGGGGCAGAGGCACCAGGAACCATGTCTGGACTGCTCAGGCTGAGAAAATCTCACCTGCGAGCCAGCCCCCAGGAACCTCCCGGGCCCACCCGACTCACCCACCACTCCTGGTCCTCCTCCCCGTCCACGATGATCACATCCCCCTCGGAGAAGGTTAGCTCATCGGGGTTGTCGGCCACACAGTTATAGAGCGCTTTCACCCGCTTAGGCTTCAACTTGGTCTGTGTCAGGAGAGGGAACAAAGGTTAGCATGGCTGTAGCCCTCAGCTCTCAGGGCAGAGCTCAAGCACCCTGCCTCCCCCGGTCTCAGGAGCCCCGTACCTAGGCCTGAGAAGCCCGGAGATGCCAAGGTGGGGCAGGTCAGTGCAGCTCAGGAGCCAGGGAGAGAAAAGGGAAGAGCTCCCCACCAAGCAGAGAGAAGGGGCCAAGGGCTGGGAAACACAGCGGCCGGGGCAGGGCACTCTGAGTGGGCCCGTCCTGGAGCTGCGATGGGAGGGCCAAACCCACCGGTTGCCAAGATCCAAGCAATCAGGTACCAAGAAGACCCCTGTCCAGCCCCCAACCAAGGGAAGAGGGGAAGGCTTGCTTCCCCTGAGCCCTTGTGAAACCGCCTGCACTCTCCTGGCGAGAGCAGAGGGGCAGGAAAGGGGGCTCGTCACTTACTGCCTGCGACTTCCTAGGCATGGGTGCAGGGGGCTGCAGGACCATAGCATTGGACAGAGGACCCAGAGCTTCTGTTGCAGAAAGATCCACTGTAGGGCAAAAATGAAGCAACTTAAGACATCCCATCAATCATAACCATGAGATGTAAGCAATGGACAAGCCACAGGGTGTGTCTGAAAGCAGGTTTCCCCCAAGGTGTTCCCATCTGTTGAGGGAAAAGGGAACCTTCTGATTTGGATGCAGCCCTTGCAGAGCTCGTGTGGCAGCCAAGTGTCCCCCAGTGAGCCTGCCCTGTCAGCAGGAGGGGACAAGGTGAGGGGCCCCAGGACTGAGCTGCTCAGGAGCAGGGGTCTCAGAGGCCAAGGGAGTGGGGAGGATGGCAGAAGGGAAGGAGGGAAGAAGGCAGGAGGGAGGAGAAAGGCAGGGAAAAGGGGGAGAGGAGGGGAGGGGAGGGGTGGAGGAAGGCAGGTGGCGGAGGAAGAGGGCATGAGACTATGTGGGAGAGGAGGAGAAGGAAGCAGGGAAGGAAGGCAGGAGTGGGGAGGAAGGCAGGAGTCGGTGGGGAGGAAGGCAGGAGTCCGGGAGGAGGGCAGGAAGGCAGGAGTCAGCGAGGAGGGGAGGAGGGGAGGAGGGGAAGGGGGGCAGGGGGGCAGGAGGGCTGTGGGAGGGGAGACAGCTGGGCCCTCCCTCAGGCCTGACCACCTGGCAGGGAATGTCCACCACATTGCCCCGATGGACCAAGCAGAAACAAACTCAGTCCCAAATTAAATAATTACCAGGTACTCTTGGTTGGCCTTTGTTGGTCAGCGGGGTGGACTTGTCAGCCCTACAATGACAGAGAAAAAGTAGATTTACTGCCACCTGAGGGTACCTGCCCCTTTCTCATCCCCTTTTATCAGAGAACCTTCTGAGTTCAAGCTGAAAGTGTGTGAGGTGATTTCCTCCACAGTCACTCAGCTCTCTTTTTTATGGGAAAAGGAAGAATGAGAGGCCCTAAGAAAGTGCTAGATCCAACATTTCTGATTCTAAAACCAGGGCTTTTCTCGAGCACTCTGTCCACGTGAGCCTGCCGATGGCCAGGGTCTGGAGCAGTGCTGGGCACCGGCCCCACCCTGAGTCTGCTCAGCCCCTTCCCTGCCTTGGTCCCATCACATGAAAGGGCGGGGCTGAACCTTAACCTCAGGCCCAGATGGCTCTGCCAGGATGGGTCCGATCACCCTGAGTCAGTGCTGTCCATGCCTCTGTGGTCCCTGCTTCTGGGAACCAGTGTGGCTGACCATGGGCTCAGGCCCCATCCACGAGCCTCTGGGCCAGCATGCCCCAAAGCCACAAAGTGGAAACGCACGAGTGAGGATGTGGTTCTCAGGGCTGGCAGACAGCGGTCCCTCAGTTTGAACCTGCCACTTGGCAGCTCTGGATAAATGGGTTCTGGAGAGTCAGCATTTTCATCTGCAAAAGCTGTGACACAAGATCCGCCAACTCCAGAGCTAAGGAGCAGTGCCATCAGTGAGGACCTCTGGCTTCAGTTCCCCCGTGGATCTCCTGGACCTAGCATAAAGCCAGGCACAGGCCGGGGGGCTCGAGAGGCAGAAGAGGAAGACCAGGGAGGAAGGAAAGGCAAAGATGGGATTCTTTCCACTGTACACTCCCGTCCGTCGACACTCCCTTTGCTGCTCGGAATGAACCCTGTCTGGCCTCGATGCTTACAGTCCCAGAATGAAGGGAGAGAAAACATCACGTGGGTTTTGCTCATACTTTGAAGGAACTGAAAAGGAACTTTGTTTTATTCCATAAAGACCCCTCCCATTTGACCAGTCTGGCCATTTGTTTTCCATCAATGTCTCTGGGTGTAAATGTCTCTGCAGACATCATTACACTGACCAGGCTGACCCCCTCGCCTGCAGTCATCCCTAACTACGGAACACTCGCAGGCCTGATCCTCTGAGACAGCGGTCAGCAGACTTTCTTTAAAGAGGTAGCTAGTAAACTTTTTAGGCTTTGTGATTTTTTTTTTTGAGATGGAGTCTCACACTGTCTCCCGGGTTAGAGTGCAGTGGCATAATCTTGGCTCACTGCAACCTCTGCCACCCGGGTTCAAGCAATTCTCCTGCCTCAGCCTCCCGAGTAGCTAGAATTACAGGTGTGCACCACCACACACAGCTAATTTTTTGTATCTTCAGTAGAGAGGGGGTTTCACCATGTTGGCCAGGCTGGTCTCAAACTCCTGACCTCAGGTGATTCACCCACCTCGGCCTCCCAAAGTGCTGGGATTACAGGCGTAAGCCACTGCACCCGGACTTCGTGTTTGTTTTTTGAGTCAGGGTCCTGCCCTATTACCCAAGCTCGAGTGCCGTGAGGCAGTCAGTTCACTGCAGCCTCGAACTCCTAGGGTCAAGTGATCCTCCCCCTTCAGCCTCCTGAGTAGTTGAGACTACAGGTGCACGCCACCATGCTTGGCTAACTTTCAAAATTTTTTGTAAAGACATGGTCTCACTATGTTTTCCAGGCTGGTCTCGAACTCCTAGTCTCAAGCAATCCTCCTGCTTCGGCCTCCCAAAGCTCTGGGCTTACAGGTGTGAGCCACTGCACCCAGCAGGCTTTGTGGATTCTAGCATCTCTGCTGCCATCATTCAGCTCTGCCACTGCGGCGTGAAAGCAGCCCCAGACTGCATCAACAAACAGGTGTGGCTAATGGTCCAATAATATTTTATGAGCGCTGAAGTGAATCTCACACAGTTTTCATGCGCCATAAAATATCCTTTTGATTTTTTTTCCAACCAATTACAAATACAAAAGTCATTCTTAGTTCTTAGTTCACGGGCCCTAAAACACAGGCGGCAGGCTGGATTTGGCCTGTGAGCCATAGTTTGCTGACTCCTACCCTAAGAGAAGAGGTGTGAAAATTCACATTTATACCAGAGACAAAATTACCGGCGGTGGGGGAGGGATAGTATCCTTTACAAAGAGGATGCACCAGTGTATTCCTTTAGAGTAAGAACGCCACTGGGCACTGGCGACATGATTCCGCCCATCCTTATCTGTCCTGGGTAGCTCTAACTTGCCCTGCTTCCCTTTTTCCTACCAGTCAGATCTGAAACCAGGTAGAATCATGTTTGAGAGGAAACCTGTCCAGCTTCTCCCAGCTAGAACACTTCTGAGAACCAGGAACCTGCACCTCACAGCTGACATCCACAGTTCTGAGTCCCAATAAGTGCTGGGAGCTGACGGCTCGTTAGCCAGAACTTCAACACATGATTTGTTCTCTTGAAAAGCAGCAGCTTGGAAAGTGCAAATCACAGGGCGTCTTAAGGCAGAAGAGAGCCCAGAAGCCAAGGGAAGCATGACCTGTGGCCACTTTGGTGTAGAGGCAGAAATAATTAGCACTGGAAAGCCCATTTATTACAGCATAATTCAGTAGCTGTTTAAGACTAGGAAGGCACAGATATGTATATTATATTTTATTTTTTTGAGATGGAGTCTGGTTCTGTTGCCCAGGCTGGAGAGCAGTGGTGCAGTCTCAGCTCACTGCAACCTCCACCTCCTGGGTTCAAGTGATTCTCCTGCCTCAGCCTCCCGAGTAGCTGGGATTACAGGTGTGCACCACCATGCCCAGCTAAGTTTTATATTTTTAGTAGAGATGGGGTTTTGCCATGTTGGTCAGGCTGGTCTCGAACTCCTGGCTTCAAGTGATCCACCCACCTTGGCCTCCCAAAATGCTGGGATTGCAGGTGTGAGCCACCACGCCCAGCCCTGCATGTTATATTTTAAAAAGTTATCTTGCAAAGTAGCATTTAAAAAGTTTTGGGAGTCTTCTGGTTAAAATGGCAGATTTAAGTACATTTACTTCCACTTCTTCCCAAGGAAAAGGATTTTAAAAAATTAAACCTAAAAGAGGTCAGGCACGGTGCCTCATGCCTGTAATCCCAGCACTTTGAAAGGCCAATGTGGGAGGACTGCTTGAGCCCAGGAGTTTGAGACCAGCCTGGGCAACATAAGGAGACCCCCACCTCTATAAAATATAAAAATAAATTAACCAGGCATGGTGGTGCATGCCTGTGGTCCCAGCCATGCGGAGGCTGAGGTGGGTGGATCACCTGAGCCCAGGAGGTCGAGGCTACAGTGAACCGTGATTGCACCACTGTACTCCAGCCTGGGCGACAGAATGGAAGATAAATTATAGTCAACCTAGTTGACCTCAAGAATGGAATCCCACTCCAGCAGTGAGGAAGGCTCTGAAATACTCCTATCTGTCCTGTAGTGTCCCCAAAAGGCTCAGGACCCTCTGGAAGGGGAGAAAGGCAAGGTAGTAAGCAGAAGAATTAGCCAAAAATCTGTTTAAGGAGCTCATGAATCCCTGGAATCGCACCCCAGCTCTGATTGCTGCTGCCTTGCCCAACCTAAGGACAGGAAGCTTCTATTCTTGGAGAGGGCAAAACAGAGGGTATCTGGACGGGGGACACCAGGTGCGGCTGTTGGGAGTATCTTGAAAAACAGAGGGACTAAGTAAAAGTTTAACTTTATTTCTCTACTCCTAAAAAAACTTCAGACGAGACAAGAGGCCCAGCCAGACCACTCCACAGTGACACTGGTGTGGGTGGCTCTGTGCAGTCTGCCAGTTTTTATTGCCTCACCTGGAGGGGAAACACCGAGCTTGCAATTTATAGGGAAAAGCCTGGAACCCACAGAGGTCAAAATGGTGTGGAGGCAGCACACATTGCACGAACACGAAAACTGCAACACACACGCCAACACCTTCGCAACCATTCTCAGAGGCAGGAGACTGAGAAACGATCTCAGGAAACAAAAGGAGTATCTCTACAAAAAGAGTTTAACTTGAAGATAATTATATGAGAACACGCATGAACGCCTTAGTAAAAGAACTGGGAGATAAACTCTAGAAAATCTCCCAGAAGACAGATTTTCAAAATAGGCAGGCAAGCAAAGCAGGGATGGCCATGAGAAGGTGGTGGAGGGCTAGCTGAGGATGACAGCTTGACTCCCCTGCACCGGGTGGCACTTCCAGCCCCAGCCTGAGGAGGGAGTGTGGGCATCCAGCCTGCCCCCCACAGCAACTCCTTCCCCTCAGAAGTAACTCTGAGTCCAGGAGACAGATGGTAGAAGCAGAAGATCGGAGGGGTCTGGGTCTACCTTTGGGACTGGGGTACAACTAAGAATATGCACACTAAACTTAGCGTGAGCAAGAAACAAACTTCCACATGTGAAAGCATGGTGATGCTGAGGTTTGTCAGAGCACTTAGGGTACTCCAATAAACAAGATGACACATTCAGAAGAAAGGCCAAGGAGTCTGACATCTCAGGAGTAAGAAACATTAAAAGAGAACAAAAAAACCCCCAATATTTAAGGCATTAAAAAATCAGTGAAATTTCTCCAAATTGAAGGATGTAGTTTGTACCTTGAAAGTCTCTGTCATCTGTCTGGCAGTGCGGATGAAAACACCCACACTGGTGTCTGGGGAAGCGCGTCACCCAGAGGTGAACAAGAAGGGCATGTCCGCAGATGGTGGCCCAACAGGAGCGTCCGAGCCCAGGTGGGATGAGGAAAGCATCCAGGTGGCAGGAAGTGAGAGCCCCCCTGAGCACCCAGTGAAATCCCAAACAGGTCTCGCCGTGAAAAGCAGGCGGGGTCCTGTTTCCTAAATAGACACCAGCCAAGGAAGTAGCAAGATGGAGCCAGACCTCGCCGAAAGGGAAGGAAGTAGTACAGAAAAGAAGAAAACTAGAAGAAACCCCATGGTGACTGTAAAACATTGCCTTCCAATTTGTTACTATTTACTTTTCCTTTTTTTAGAGCTAGGGTCTCTGTTGTCCAGGCTGGAGTGCAGTGGCACCATCACAGCTCACTGCAGCTCTCCCGGCTCGCCAATCCTCCCACGCCTCCCAAGTAGCTGGGACTCCTCAGGCGCGGTGCCGCCTAATTTTAGA